>NC_060207.1:232407500-233086875 GCF_021130785.1 Homalodisca vitripennis
ATAAATTAAAATTAACTTAAATACACCTTCATCACACTATAAAACAAGATAAATATTTCAAACTAATCACAACACTACCATACGATGAAGAATAATAACGAGGTACGTAGTAGACGTGCACTCTTAACAACTGAGAATGCAATAATACGCGCTACGGATATATTTGGTTATGGCTCTGTAGAAGATGCAGAACTGACGAGCAGGTGGTCAGAGTTAGACAAAGGGCGTTCCCCTCCCCCCTGCCGCAGAGTGAAGGTCGTTTATAAATACTTCATTCTCAACCGCAATAAGTACGGAGCATGCACCACGCATTTGCGATCTGAAAAGATCTCCAAGAGACATAATGTATAATATCGGTTATAACTGTATTTGGCGTTTCATCAAGGTCTACCATTCTAATATATCCGTCTACGGCGTGGGATGGGTAAGGTGCCAAAAACAGGAGGCAGGTCATAACACACATTTTCCATATATGTAATGCCATGTATGAGGACTATCACATGGATCGTTAAGGTCCAATTAATCAAATAATTGATTAAGACTCTCGTGTTTGTGGGAAACATTGTTACGACTAGTATCTTATAGTATATATATTGCTCTGCTCATAGTTGTATTTTACTTACATCTTGTGTTTCAGAAACATTGTATACCAGAATATTTGTATAATAGTTGTAGGCTGTTCTTTATTAATAATTAAAAATAATTTATAATTATGTGATAATTATCAATAAAGGTTGTTAATAGTTTAAAATGTTACAAACAATTTTTTATTTTATTTAAATAAAAATTTATCTGAATTAAAATTATTGTAAAATTATGAGTTTTATGTCATAGGTTTATATATGAAACTTGTTTATTCACATTTTAAAATATATTTTTAATGGTTATTAATTGTTTTTTTTTTTCAGGGTATTGATGTAGCTCTTGAAAGTCTTGCAGTACTGTCCTCCACCCAAGAACTGAAACTTCTAACTCTTGTAGACTTTTTAAGGTTTTCACAGTTTTCCACTAGAGATTACCCCTTGACTTTTAAAGCTGCAGTTATAAAACAGCTAGTAGATAAAATCCCCAAAAGTTTCTTGGGGCAACATATGGATCCAAACAGCGTTTTGCCCAGGTTTTGTTATAAGGTGTTCAAAACACTTTTTGATGAAAACGACAAAGCCTCTAATCAAATTTTGTATGACGAGAATCCCAAACTGGTCGAAGACTTTCTTAATTTCTTTGACAGCTCATCGTCATTAAATCGTCCGGTCAGCAAGGTTTGGTTGGATTACTTCAGAAAAAGTAGCGGGTCGTACGAAGAGTTAAACGGAGGCCAGCCGAGTCATATGCAGCTGTCCAACGCCGTTATGATAGAAAAGTCTCGATTGTCAGATAAAATCCTCAAAACCATAGTGGAAGTGCCATTTGTACCAGAAAAACTAGCCAGAACACTGGCCAGTTGTAAATTGGAGGATATCCACACAAGTAAAATATTCAATGCCTTTCAAGCGACTGGAGATGGATTGAAGCGGTTCAGAGACACAATTGTATTGTGTTCCTCAAGTAAGTGTTCGCTTATTTGACTTCCGTTTACCAAGTTTTCAGGTATAACCAAATTAATTTCAAGAGACATGTTTTTTATGTCTGACTTGTAGAAATAAATAACACGTAATGAGAATCCAGCTTGTAACAAGGCTGACTCAATGTATCATGAATCTGCAGGGATACCACGCTTAACCCTTTCAGTGTTATGTCATTGTTTCAATTGCTGTGCGAAAAGTGTCGTGCAGATATTTTAAGAAAAATTTCATGGTAGTTTTTATTTTTCCACATATTTTTTTTAATTTTTACAATGTTGTAGACTATAAAGTGGGGTTTAAAGGAAACATTCAATTATAGTTTGAAGATATATTGTTTATATTTGTTTAACCCTTTTAGTGCTAGGCCGAAAATTAGAAGTTATTTTCAAGAACGCCAGGGATTTTCCAAATAAGTGTTACCAAAGGATGTCAGGCATATTTCTGCCATTTGCTGTGTTTTACTAAAACAATTGTTAAAATTACAAATATTAAGATATTTTCTAATGTTTTTACCCATTAGCAGAAAAATAGATTTGCTCCTTAAAATGATAAAACAAATTTACTTAAAAATGATTGAAGTGTAATGCACTTTTAAACATTAAAATATGAAAATTATTTACTTACAGTGTATATATCTTTCAGTTTCACATGAGAAATAGCTTTATTGAAAAATACTTCACTATGAAACATATCAATTGAAAGAGAAAATGTAACTGAACAAAAACATAAAAACTTTTGATTGTTATTTTAAAAATTGTAAAATTAATGTTAAGATTTTAAGAAAGCTTTATTTTAGCCATGTTTTTTCCTTACAATGACATTTTAAAATTATGCTTAACAATATATATTTTTACATTTGAAAAATTGTGAATAATATCCAAGACCTAAGGATTTTGGCACACCTTGTATTTAAGCTGTTCTCAGGTAGGGTACGATAAGCGGACCCGGTTTTTTATATCGAAATTGACAACCGATATTAGATATTACTTAATCATAACCATCGATATAATCAATCGATACTGATTAATTATTTTGAACAATTAACTTAAATAATCTATATCAACAGCTGTAAACACTTTCAAATAATACACGTAAGGTAATATTTCAATTTTAAATAAGTAACATTTGATTATTAAAAATTGTAGTCAATTTTAGAAAACTACACGACGTTGCTTTGAAAGATAAGACAATATGTGTTTCGTGGCTTCAACATGTTGGACTCGTACCGAAAAACCCATTATGTGAAATTTGTGGGAAAGAAACAACTGAAACTGTGAGAGGAGCAAATATGGTCGTCTTCAGTTTTCCTAACTTAGGTTATAATAATTTGTTTGATCACTGTAAATATTAAATTCATATTTTAATTTAAAACATATGATTGCTATTGAGGATTATAGATACTTTTATATCGATTCATAGTCTAGAATTTGAGATGCGAATATTAGGTATCAATGATTACATTCTTAGATATAAATAACCGGGTCCACTTATCGTACCCTACCCTTGTTCTCTTGTACTAAAAAAATCACGTACATGGTTATTTCTTATGCTTTTAAAGACAAGTATAATAATTGTTTTGAGAGACAAGTGCATGGCACAAACTAACAACAAGTTAGAGACGCATCACGTACTGGTTGACATTTCTTATGCTTTTAAAGACAAGTATAATAATTGTTTTGTGAGACAAGTGCATGGCACAAACTAACAACAAGTTAGAGACGTATCACGTACTGGTTGACATTTCTTATGCTTTTAAAGACAAGTATAATAATTGTTTTTAGAGACAAGTGCATGGCACAAACTAACAACAAGTTAGAGACGTATCACGTACTGGTTGACATTTCTTATGCTTTTAAAGACAAGTATAATAATTGTTTTTAGAGACAAGTGCATGGCACAAACTAACAACAAGTTAGAGACGCATCACGTACTGGTTGACATTTCTTATGCTTTTAAAGACAAGTATAATAATTGTTTTTAGAGACAAGTGCATGGCACAAACTAACAACAAGTTAGAGACACATCACGTACTGGTTGACATTTCTTATGCTTTTAAAGACGAGTATAATAATTGTTTCGAGAGACAAGTGCACGGCACAAACAAACAAGATAGAGACGCATCGCACAATGATTCACATTTTGGAATGAATCCTGAGGCAGGGACTCCACCGATCAGGTGATGTCACGTGATAACATTAGAATCTAGTCATTTTAAATTACCTCGCCCAATGGGGAGCAATCACCTGATTGTACGTCATTGTCTATACAGTGCAGTGCAGCCAACCCATTGAGTATTATAGAAAAAGAATACATATATAAACCAAATTAATATATCAATGAAATTAATTATATTTTTTACTAAAGAAATAGAGCTGCAAATATTATACAACTGGCTTAAACAGAAAAGGAAATAAACCTGATTATTTTCATAGTTTCCATTACTAGTGTCTCTTTACCAATTTAAAAAATGCTTTTAGAATAGACATGTCTCTACCAGCTTGTTATACATATAAAAAGCACCCGAGACAGGGAACAATTCAATACCAAATGTATGGAGTTAGGGGGAGGTTGATATGCAAATTGTATGTTCAGTAATATTGTAGTGGTAAATATTTGAACTTTCACAATTATTTCAGAAACTGTCCTAGTTGATCTCTAACATAATTTTTTCTTTTTTCAGATATAATAAAAGAGTCCTTAAATGATCTCACCATCACCTTCATGTCGATGAAGGCCGAAGAAAACTTGTGGGAAGAGGCTTACAATTTATATCTGCTGCTTCAAAATCCTAATCCAAACATTGCCAAGGTAACCTCATGTTTTAATCCTAGAACTGGTAAGGGTATCACTCTGTACTGGTGGCTCTATTTCAATAGCCACACAGATTTTTTTTGTAATGTGTCACCAGGTCGAACGAAAACTTCTCAAGAACAACATTATTATTATTATTATTATAACTGGGGTTTATCTCAATGTCAGAATATACTTGGTCATCACTTGAAACGGATGCTCTAAATGAGCTGTCCAAGATCACTTGATCGGTCTCTTAAATTTTCACCCATCATGAACAACTAAAATTATAACCTAAGACAGCTAAATTACAGTAATAACATCACTAAAACACCATAAAATACATCTTTCCACAAATACTATTGGATTCGTAACTCCAAACACAAAACCTGGCACTTGTTTCCAATTTCACAACAACAACATGGCTGACGTGTATTACGTTCACGTCAGCTGTCCATAGAGAATGATTTTTTTTACGGCAAACAAGGAAGACGATAATCAAAGAACAATAAATTGGTACTATGGCTTATGCTCTGTCAGAATATATCAAATAAAAATCATTTATATGACCTTAAATGCCTAAAATTTAAATAACTAGTTGTACATGTCTACTTTGGCGACGATATTCATCGTTGCAAAATCAGACGGAACATTTGATGATTTAAATTTTAACCCTGTAAAACTTTTAGGAATATATTTAGATAGTAAGCTAAGCTGGGATGTACATGTGCAAATGATGTGTAAAAAATTGGCAAGAGTCATCTACTTACTTAGAAAATTAAAATTCTGTGTTAGCATGGATATGCTCATGACAGCCTATTATGCCTTCTTTAACCCATTCACCTACTTCGACGGAGCCATTCCGCCGCTTCCCGCCGCGGGCCCTGCCATACTTCGACGGAGCGCTTCCGCGGCAGTAATAGTTCACTTTAAACTGGACAGATAGCTGCACTAATCAAACTATGTTTCGTTTCTATGGTTAATTGTTTGTTTAGAACAATATTTTTTTCATTAGTTGGCTAAACTGACGTAAGCAAAGAATAACAGATGGATTTACTCCATATGATACCTGTTGTTGTTAGTGTCCGTAAACATGGCTGGTAATAGGTTACGTGACAGTGAAATAAATCGTTTTATGAACGATTCTAATAATTGTAGTGAAGAATTCAGTACCGGAAGTGATCAATCAGATGTGGAATGGGATCGTGTGACACGGAAACAGTTTGAAAACTCCGATATTTTCGATTCAGAAGCGGAATTAACCAACTCCTGACATCGGACCAGCAACTGACTTCGTAGGCCTTGTCAATGCAGATCAATTCTTATGAATATAAATATAAATATGGTAGGGTATATAATATAAAAACGATATAATTGTGTGTAAATATACTATAAAATATACAAAACTCTTTTGGTGTGTGACTTCTAAGGGCAAATAAGGTAGGCTACACAATAATAATTCCATTTCAGGTTTTCATTTTGAGAACAAAATATTGGTGGTGGGCAAAATAAAATTTTAACTAAAAATAAATTTATGTTATTACCGGTATGTTATAGGTTATATCTCATAATAGGTACCTTAATGCACAGTTTTATTTTATTTTTTTATTTTATTTTTTTTTTTTTCCGGGAATTTTAAATGGTAGGTAAGGTCAAGAAAAACACTGCTACAAATTTTTTTTTTGAAAACAATGATTTACTAGGATTTACTAGAAAGTTACAGCTAAATATCTGCACACCTAAATAATAGGCAAAAATAATGGAATTCCTTGGCCCAACTGTGTGCTAAAATATTAGTAGGTGAATGGGTTAATTCACTTTTAATGTATGGAATTTTGTTATGGGGAAATAGTAGCGCTGCTCAAAAAGCTTTTATATGGCAAAAAAAGGCGCTAAGAGTTATTAAAGGTTTACCTGACAGAACTTCTTGCAAGCCCCTTTTCAAAGAATTGCAAATTATGACTCTGCCAAGTATGTATATATATTCATGTTTAATAAAATGTAAAGAAAATTTAGAAACATATCAGCTCAGACAAAATATACATAATTATAATACAAGGAACAAAGGCAAGCTAGATATGGTAAATTTTAGACTAGAAAAAAGTAAGAAAAGTCATTTATGCATGGAAATTAAACTTTTCAACAACTTGCCTGATAACGCATGGAGTGTTAGTATTGTCAAGTTTAAAACTTCTATTAGTAGTTGGTTGAAGGACAAAGCCATTTATTCAATTGACGAGTATTTGTCCTGTGACACTAGTGAAATAAAATTTTAGTCTACTGTTTTTATCTTTCTTGTTTCTTTTAAAGTTTATTTATTATTTCTCATTGGACAAAGCCTTTTGATGAGCATTTGTCCTGTGTCAATTTTGACGCCACCGTTACAAATTTGTTGAGTTGTTATTTGTTTTATTCTCTGTTATTACTTCTTATATATTCTATTTATTGTTGTTATGTTATGAACTTATTTATTGTAGTTGTACATTAGTTTTTAATTATTTATTGATTTTATTAAAGGCTTATTGAACAATTTTGTATATAAGAAATTAAGGAATTTGGTATCGGCTAGTTATATGAATATTATGAATTTTCTGACAATGTCAATTGCATTTCTATAATATGTTTAAAGACAAATAAAGAATCTTGAATCTTGGCAACGAGAATGTTTTTTATGCTAGCTGTAGAATGAAGGTATTCTGTTATGCGGTATACATGCTTTATTAGTACAGTGGAGTCCCGCTAATCCGAACGTCGGTTAATCCGAACAGGTCCAGGAGGAATTATTTATAACGATAATGAACAGTTATAGGAACTAATTACATAAAAAATGAAAATGGGTGCATCATTTCGTACATAAACAAAGAAAAACTTTAATTAAATAGACATACAGTATTTTGTTAACACAAATTGTGTACGGTACAGTATATAAATAATGAAGTTAAATACAGTACCAAATTGAAACTTATAGGTTAAGTATGAGTTAAATTACTGTATTAAGAAGTGAAATCAAACAAAAATTGGACGTACAGTATTGATATTATTATTGAGTACAATATTAATTGTTAAAAGACATAAATTCAGTTATTGTCTTCTGTCGCATTGAAGAGAGTCTATTGGATGACGCGTAGTTTCGTACAACTATTGAACGCGTGGACCCGTACAATATCCAGTACGCTCACATTGCTTAACAATAGAACTCTCACACAAAATACGGGAAATGTGCTTAGTATTCGAAAACACGTTTATTTGTCAAGAAATACAATGCAACAGCCAGAAAACATGTTTTAATAAACAATGTTGATAATTCCATAACAAAATAGACCCATTTTCAAGTTTAAAACCGTATTTTTCTGTAATTCTGGCTAATCCGAACAATCACATAATCCGAATAGGGCTCGGTCCCAATTAGGTCGGATTAACGGGACTCTACTGTACCAAGAAATGATTGTTTCAGCTTAGTTTAATTTAAATTTTTTTAACCCTCCGGCTGGCGCGCATTTGAGCCTTGACTGGCACCCTGTTTTGAAGCTTCGTGCAGAGTTTTTAATTTTTTATCCTGTACAATTAATTATTGGAGAAAACACAAAAGTGTTATACATCAAATTACTCTGCAGAATATGTTGTACAATATAAACATAATTATAATTTGACTTAACTGAATAATGGTGGATGTTTGATGGTCAGAACTCAAAACTTTTTTTTCAAAAAACACTTTTTTATATTATGCCATTAAAAAAAAACTCAAAATTAATTTTATTTAAAAATCTAAAATATGCATAATGTTCACTTACTTATGCACAAAAAGAAAATACATAGTTATAAACTCTTTTATTTACAAATAAAATTACAATTGAAAAAAACAAGACTATATACAAGCACTAACAGTTGCCGAGTCGCGTCACGCGGAAGTAGTCGGGAGCTTTTAGCGGCCAGTAAAAGAACAAATATTCATATATATATAAAAGTGAATACATCATTAGAAGGCTTGGGATCTTGTGATTAAAGTGATATAACTTTTATGCGATTCAAGCGGTAATTATCGGAACTATGACGAAATTAGTAGACGATGTTTAATGAGTCGTATATTACGACTCTGCCAGATCACGGCGGGAAAAAATGAGTCGTAATTTACGACGTTGCCAGCCGGAGGGTTAATGTGTGCAGCAATCTAATCTAAATTTGTTATGAACATAGTCCATGAACCAGTTGAAAGTTATTGACATTTTTGTGTATAGCTAGTATTCACTAAGGTTATTTTCAGCGAAGCAACATGTTTACTGCAATGATTGTAGTTCCTCTCATAATATTTGCAAATATGCAAAAGGTGAAGTTAAAATTCGTTGTCATGGCTTTTGGTTATTATTGGAAAGGTCTTACTAAGCCCTCTAATCTTGTTACATTTCTTTTAATAGCACAACAACAATCTCAGTGCCTGACACCCAACGTCTGGAGTTTCATACGTTGTTTGTATATTTTTGATATAAATAGATTAGAACTAATAAATGAGAAGCCAACATTTTTTTACTCACATTTATTTGAAACTCGGAAATGAACAAAGCACGACCGACCATTATTTACGAACAAAACTAACGTAACAGTTCTGAGCTCATTCTACAAAATGTTTGTTATATTTCTGTGAAAACAACTAAACACCAAACCTAGCTGAGAGAATCCAAAGGCGTTCTAGTGGAAATGTGAAATACAATGGTTATTGCTAAACGCAGAATGAATGACAATGAAGGATGTGTCTGAGCAGTAGGATACACACACTGTCTTTCACCCGCTGTGGTTTAATATGGGTAAGGGAGTCGTAATATTCTATAGACTTTTCAGCTCTGTCAGTAGAATGTTTTGTGACAGCTCAAATTAATCATTTATTTATTTTGGGATTTACATGTAATAAATAAAACTGTTTGAAATAAAAAAATATTGCATATTCCAAAAGTTTAGAAAATGTTCTAAACATTTAAAAAAAAACTTGTTATTTTTCTCTGTGTCTATAAATAACGTTGTGAATTTTTTAAAGTTTAAACCGGTATGATTTTATAACAAAATGGTGTACTGAACTGCCCAATGAACTTAGCCGAGACATTTGTCAGATAAATTTTTGTACCAACTTTCCACTTGTTAGGGCTTTTGTTGTTACTGTTATAGTTTCCACAAGCCATGTTATGTAGCATATATGTAAAACCTTCGGAGCAGAGTAGTTTTGGGCTCTGAAGGTCATATTTGGTAAAGTTATGTAGAAATGTTTCTTAAGTGCTACCACAAGGAAAATTGCAGTACGCAAATTTCGTATACAGAATTTTACCGAAAAACTAATATTTGTAATTGTAAAGGCGGTTGTGAGAAACTGCTTTTGGATGATTTATAGCTTTATTAAAACAGTATTTAGTATTTTTTTTACGCACCAAGTCTAAGAGGGGGTATTGGATGGGGAAACGTTTTCATAATCATGGCATGAGGTTTTGTTGAAAAGGTCTTAAAGAACACTCTTATTTTTATTGATTAGCGTTTTACAGTACAAACCATTTAGGATAGCAAAGGAAGAAAGTCCATAACATTAGACGGTTACAAAATGTCCATATTATACTTAAGCAGGTAAACCATAAAACTAAGTAAATAACAATTCATTCAATTCTATCTGAGTCCGTAAACAATACCAAAGAGACGTTTTTACCCAATTGTACTGATTTACCAGTAATCGTTTGTAACAATATTCTTTTAGTGAATTAAGTATACTTTTGTTCACAGGATTTCTCCAACCATAGGAGAACACCTGCAACGATATTATTTTTGATGATCCAAGTATGCCTGATGGCTAACAAATTAGACAGTGCTGTAAGATTATTCACTGGTGAGTTTTGTTTTTATTCTATTCATGAAGCATTTAGCTTAACTCTGAACAACTAAGAGTCCAAAAAACTGTGCATTGGTCAGTAAACACTCTAGAGTTATGTATGCTAAGAAAAAATTGTAGATATATATAAAAAAATAAAAATATGTCTTTAATCCTTCTCACATAAGAAATTGATGCAGAAATACTGAAAAATATACATTAATAAACTAACTACTATTTTCCGTAACTGTAGGTTATTTTTAACAACTTAAATAAAGTTGGGACGATTAGTTTTTTTAAAGGAAAATTAATTTTCTAATTGAGTTAAAAATTTGATATTTTATAGATTTATTACAGTATCACTAGTATAAAGGAATACATTTTCCAATCTAATTTTTTAGATACAAAATAAAAAATTAGATTGGAAAATGTTGTATTCCTTTATATTATTGATACTATAATAAACCGTTTTTCCAATGCTCCAAGATTCTACATTTTATAGATTGATTAATTTCTTACTGTTTACATTCTACTTTTTTACACAAAATCCTGACTTAAGCGATCTTGTTTTGTAACAGTGTCTTGAAACTGCCATCCTCCCGAGGATTATTTTCTGTGTGTTTTCTATTTCTTTGTTGCTTTATTATATTTTAATTGTAAATCATACATAAATCCTTTTATTTAATACAATACAATAAGTATACTAAATTTAAACTTTGAAACAATAGTACATTGTTTACTATGTAAGCTACAATAACTAATTTTTATTATTGAATTCTTGCTTGTTTCCGCTATTTTTATTTTTTTCTCTTTTTGTATACAGTACCCCAACACAAGCACAGCCTTATGAGTTACCAACATCTCCCTTATTGTGTAAAATTTATTGGCCTAATTATTAGTATTAAAGAAAGAAAGAAAAACCTAAAAGAATTTAACCTACATACTTTCTATATTTTATTACTCTAAGGCATACTACTAATTGGAAATAAAATAAGTAGAATGCAATTTTTTTTGTATTTGCTATTTGCTGCTATTGTAAATAAGTTATGTCATAGTGTTATTTATTTTTAAGCACTAGCAATTTGGTTGTAATATTCATTTTATAATTTATTATTATTATTACCAATACTAATACTATACAGCACTTTGTTATTACAAAGTAATCTTGTCTGTTTTGAACTTGAATCCCATCATATATCTATGAGTACTGCTTCTTGCAGATGCTCCACATTTTGACTGCTCAGATACGTTTTGCAGTACTGCCTCTCTGACTCACGCTTTTACAGCTTGGCTACGGTTAGTTTTTTTTGGTGGTGGGAGGGGGGTGGGGGTGGAATTTTCTGTTCATAATCCCTCTATCCACTACAGCAGTGTATCTCAACAGATGAGCATGCAAAATTACTCCTTGAATGTATGCATTGTAGGGGAATCCATTAAATGTAGAAAAGGACACCCGTGATGCTAGCTAAACTAACAATAAGAGTTTACCCATTAGATTCCTCACAAAACAAGCAGGAGGAAACTCCAGTATCAAACATGTTTTGCATGCACCAAACTTTAGTCCTTTTTTTCAGTTAGTTGCTAAAAGTTTTAGTAAATCCAAGCTAACATAAAGTCACAATGAGTGTTAATATTGTACATATTTATTTCGTTAACCAGGAGTACATAGTACAGAGCAAAACAAAGTAGATCTGTAGTGTCAGGACATAAACCAGGAGTATATGGTATAGAGGAAAACAAAGTAGATCCATAGCTTGAGGACATAAACCAGGATTACATCATACAGAGTAGATCAATAGTGTGTAGACATAAACCTGGAGTATTTGATATAGAGTAAAACAAAGTAGATCCAAATTCAATTTGTTTATTGCCGTTAAATAACATATAGGCTTTGTCACATAAGTCAATTAAATGGTAACACAATGAAATAAATAAAGTAGTAGACATTTTACTTCAGTATAAATTTGATGTAAGATGATTTGTTGTTTATCAAATGTGTTTTAGTCTAAATATAACAATTAGCAAACATAGTAATTAAAAAATTAACAATAAACAAATATAACATAATAAAAATAACAAAATATAAGAATAATGTTTGATATATAAATATTACACCTAAAATATTATGTCATCTAATAAAACATTGTAGAATTCGTCTAAACTATAAAAAGCTTTTTTTTTAAACCTTTCTTAAGAACTAATTGAAAACTATTTACAAAGACTTTACATTTAGAGGTAATTTTAAAAAAAAGTTTAATCCCAATATGTATGTAACTGATTTTTGTCTTACTTAGACGTAGTGTAGAATTGTGTAGACATAAATCTTTTTGCTAGGCTGTATAATTTACTGCAATATATCGTGTAATGTATTACTCAAAAGTTATATAGATATATATTAGACTGAATGTATTTTATTTTTCAGCCTATGGATTATGTTACGTAGATGTACATAAGTGGAAAGTGTTACCATCTCCTGATGATTATTATTGCAGTATAATTTACTGCAATATATCATGTAATGTATTACTCAGAAGTTAATATTAGACTGAATGTATTTTATTTTTCAGCCTATGGATTATGTTACGTAGATGTAAATAAGTGGAAAGTGTTACCATCTCCTGATGATAAGATCTTATGGGCAAGATTGTGTAGTGATCTTCAAAGACCCTTGAACAACACTTCAATCAGCTCTGAAAATGCTGTGTGGTTGTTCAAGCAAATTGTTTCTAGTCAAGAATCCCTAAAACAGCCCATTGGTAAGCATCTTATAATCATAACATTTCTATATTTGTCTAAAACTATAAATTTATCTTAATTTTAAGTGGTTTTCAATTTGCACATATTTCTTTAAATTGGATTCAAAATTTCTTGATTCAATATGTTGCTACGGTCCTCTCACCAATAGAGCAATGTAAGAAGAGTAAACAATACTTTTGGCACCAATGGAAAGAGGAGATTCTGATGTATCAATATGTTTTATCCTCTTTTTTTGTGTAAAAATGAATGGGGTTAATGAAATACTAATTATAAGTACATTTTTCCTCACTAAATTTCCTCCAGAAAAGTGTTTTGGCTTTCCTGTTTTTTTTTTGGGGGGGGGGGGGAGGGCAAACACTGAGAACTTCAACCTTTAAAAAAATTTAACTTTTACTGAATGTAACTCTAAAACTTTGAAAAATACAAAGAAAAGTTAAATGGCTTAAATAGTCAGAGTATTATAAGCAAAAAACAACTCTTGAGTATCTATTTGCAATCAAATTACACAAAAAATTTATCTAACAAAAACTAAAGTTATGTACAAGGTCCATTCAAAAAATATTGTAACTTTAGTTTTTTATTCGAAAACTATTTTTTTATTCATCAATCTCAATTCTGTCCCCCTCAAAGTAATCCACATTAGATATTATACACTTGTGCCAACGTTTCTTCCAATCCTTGAAGCACTTCAAAAAGTTGTATTTAATGATTTCGTTCAGCTCCTCCTTCAATGCCGTCTTTATCTTGTCAATCGTAGCGTAGCGTCATCCTATCATGGGCCTCTTCAGTTTCGGGAACAAGAAAAAGTCACAGGGGTTCAGATCTGGGGAATGCGGTGGCTGCGGCATCATTAGTGTGTTTTTTTTTTTCCAAATCATCGCGCACAAGTGACAATGTGTGAGCAGGGGCGTTTAATCGTGGTGCAAAAGCCACTTTTTGTTCTTCCACAAATCCGGATGTTTCTGGCGAATTTCACACAATTTGCAGATACTATTCCTTATTGATAGTTCTACCCGTGGCAAGAAGTCATAATGCACCACGCCTCTGCAATCGTAAAAAACTGTAAGCAAATCTTTCACATTCGACTGAACTTGGCGTGCTTTTTCGGTCTTGGCTTGTGCGGCAGCTTCCATTGGGATGATTGAGCTTTAGTTTCTACATCATAACCATAAATTCATGATTTATCACTGGTTATGACCCTCTGGAGCAAATTTGGGTCATCATGGACAGAGTCTAACAGCTCATAGACACTGCTGTTGTACTGTTGTATGTGTCGGCAATGCACTGCTGTTTTTGGTTGAAATTTAGCACGGTGATTCGACAATTAGCCAATACTATTTTCTTCACTCATCGATGTTTTCGTCTGTGTTGTTGACGTGCTCGGGTGTCCGGCACGCTGTTCGTCGGTCACATCTTCTTGGCCCTCTGAGAACCACAGATAAACTTTGCTTTGGTCCAAAGTAGATTCTCCATAAACCACAGTCAACATTTGGAATGTGTCCATGCACTTAACTTCGTTTTTAACACAAAATGTTATACAGATTCTTTGATCCATTTTTCGAATAAGCACAAAATGAAGACGAGCCATGGCACGTGCAAGCAGCTGTCAACAATTAACTGAACATTCAATATGGGCGAACTTTTTGCCATACGTCAGAGACAATGTGTACCAATATAACGCCACAAAAAAAAAAACGAATATACGTAACCCGCGGAAATGAAAATGTTGTGATATTTTTGAACAGACCTCGTACATCTCCACCTTGTATGTAGTTGTTTACTCTGCGTCACCCTTTTCTGTATGCTTATAGAAGTGTTTAAATTTATTGAATATCATCAGATATAGATTAGACATTTTAGGTTACATTAACACTATCAACCCAAGAACAATGCTCATAGCAGTGATGCAGCACAGCTGTCCTTCTATTTTTGTTACTTCTGAGTACAACTCACTTGAAAGTAAATTATCTTTGCTGAGTTACTTTTAAATATTTTTGCTCGGATTGTACAGTATTAAGTGTATGTTTTTAAACATTGTCTTTTTACAGATATCACAACTCTTTTGGAAACTTCAATCTCTAAACTCGTATTTGAGAACAAACCAAGTGAGGTAATCAGTTTGGTAGAAATCGTTTTTGAGAAGGGACTTTTCAACGAATTCAAAATGGCCGACAATAATTTGTACAGAGTACTTGTTATCTGGCTTCAGCGGTCTAATAAGACATATATCGCAAGAAAAGTTATGTTGAAATACAAATCCCGTGTGTCAGTGTATCCAAGCAACATCCATGTAAGTATTACACACATTATACAACACTCCATTGGTAGTTTTAACAATCTATTTGAGTAATAAAATTATTACGTGGTTTGTTGTAAGTCTTTTCCAGAATCAAGAGTTTTATTGTCTTTAGAAGTAATGTATGCAAGTGACAAAGGTAACTGTTTGTACAACACAAAATTATAGCTTGATTTTTTAATCAGTATTTAAAATTCCTCAGTTTATCACTATAGTCATAAAATAGTGATGGGCTAAATTATTTAAAATCAATAATAGACTAATCAAGTAAAATTTATAACAATTTCAACAAAATACACACATATAATAGCAATAAATATACATATATACACTAAAACATTTACATCACACACAAAAATACACAGTTGTTTTTAGTTTAAAAGCTTAAAATGCTAGTGTCACAGGCCTCTTTATTTAGGAAAATTTTCTAAAATTATTTTAAACTTTCTTATTGTGGTAGTTTAAACCATTGAGTACCGATTAAAATTAAAATATTTTTACCCTCAGATACCGAATTAATATTTTATTTTTCAATGAAAATTGTTGTGTGGATGCTTAGAGTCAATTAAAAGTATTAATCGACTGTATAACATGTTAAAATAAATTGTATTTTACTATCTTATATTTTACGTATTTACTTGCCTAGCAACAATCGTGTTTATGCCAGATTTACCACTAAAAATACAATTATGTGGATCATTAGCTTGCCTTGGCCACTCCCAAGTTTGAAGGTTAAGCCTTGTCACATAATTTTCTTGAATTTATTCATCGCCACTTTTTCACTTAAAATTTCGTCATCAAAGTTACCATCACTCACTTTGTTTTTACTTTTATTAAGTATGTTCTCCATAAAGTTACTAAAACGTTCAGAAAAGGACAACCTAATTTCAGATGTTAACTAGTAATAAAAAAAGTAAAATTAAAAAAAATTAACCAATGAAATTGTAGCAAAATCTATTTTGAGAGAGTCGACCAGTTTCAAATTCCAATATATTTTAACAGGCCATCGATATAATACATGTCTAATGAATAGTTTTCCTGGTAGGATAATCATGAACATCTTGTCTAACCCTTAGAGTATTTCGATTTTCCTGGACATCAACTAAACAACAATAAATATATAAACAAGGAAGCGTCGTAATTTTTTGAACAGAGATTTACAGGATGAGCTTTATAGAACATTATTTATTATTCGTAGGGCTCTTTTTTGCCATATAAAGAATAGGAGCAGTCACAACTATTTTCCCACAATCTGATACCATATTTTAAATGCGAGTGGAAAATAGCGTTGTAAACTAGTTATTGTGAAAGAATTTCTTAGCCTACGTAGAAGGTGAGTTACTGTAAATAATTTTTACTTAATTCCTAGATGTTTTGATCCCGAGTTAATCTACTGTTAAGATGTATTCGTAATAGTTTCAAATAGATTACATTGATAGTTCAAAGAAAATATGAATAAAAAAATTTATTCACATCTAAACAATTTGCTTTTTTTATTTATTTTTTTATTGTCAGGATACAAAGAATGTATATAACAACGTCAATAATGATACATTAAACTAGCTTGTGAGATTTTGACAATCAACATTTTATGGTATTTTTGGAATTAGTCCTGCTCATGATCTTTACTTGCATTGGATTGAAAAGCTTGATACCCTGGTATTGAAAGCTGCATTGAGTACTAGTAAAGTTACATCTAGGAGTTATTAAGTTAAAGTGACTATTGCGTGTAAAGTGATTATGTACATCTCTTTGGTTGTTAAGTCTAAATAAATTATCTTTAACATACAACAATACATTTAAAACATAGATGGACGGCAGGGTCAAAATATTAAAATTTACAAAAAGAGGTTTACAATGTTCTCTACTATGTACATTGCCAGTTATCCTAATTACCTTCTTCTGAAGTACAAACAGCTTATTTGCTAAATGAGAATGGCCCCACAAAGCAACTCCATAGGTCAAAAAACTATTTATATATGCATAATATACACACAGCATGTGATCAATAGAAATTACTCCATTTAGAGTCCTAATCAAAAAGATGCCCCTTGCAGTCTGAGCAGCCACATAATCAATGTGAGTTTGCCACTTCAAACCATTCTAGGTCTTTATTTTTATATTTTTATTTTTACTTTATTAACAGCTTATATTTCATCCTCTAGTAATGTACAGAACTGATGCACGTGGGATAATCAAAGCTATAGATGAGCCGTCTATAGAAGTCTGTTGCACTGTTGAATGTGTTTTAAAGACCAATAAAGATCATGAATCTTGAATCTTTTCCAAAACCCTGTGCTTTTTTAGCAAAACAAACCTTTAGTGCTTGAATATTTTTTATAATTTTGTTTATTGTACAGTATTGGGTTATTACACATGATTTTAGGGTGTTTTTAAATGTTCTTTATCAGTAAAGTATTACAATTTAAAAATAAATTTGTCTTATAGTAGTTATATTACACATGATTTTAGGGTGTTTTTAAACGTTCTTTATCATTAAAAGTATAAATTTAAAAATAAATTTTTCTTATAGTAGTTATATTACCTTAAACTGGATTTTTATTTTGTTTCCGTAGAAAAGTTACTGTTTACAGTGATTTTAAAATTTTTATTCAATAAACATCTTATTGTTATATATTTTCTGATGGACAGTTAATTTACCTTTCAAAAGAGTTAAAAAGGAGCCTTTAAAGGGGATTGTTTTTAACTGTTCTTTATACTGAAAGTATTGAACCTTCAAATTAAAATTTGTTTAACCCTTTCCGAGCCAGGAGGCAATATATTGCCACCATAGATCGTGTCTGAAAAGTGCCAGGCGGCAATATATTGTCTCCTTGATATTTGTTGTTTTCTTAACCTGTTGAGGAGTAGCTGAAAGTTGTTCCAAAAGAGTACAGACGGTTATAGCCCTTTGATCCCAAAAGAGTATTGACGGTTATGACCGTCCATGACGGGGTTGCTAAAACAATCAATATTGCAACTGTTTATGCACTCTAGTGGTGTTCTTACATACTATTTCGACTGTGAAATGTTCAAAGTAATTATTGCTGTACGGTGCTGGCTCCTAGTGACGGAATACATAATCACAGATTTGCCGCCAAATGTTCTGTCATTTTCTCGCGCCACGTCCATTTATAGGCTATACATGGAATCAAAAAACCCAAATGCTAAGGTTCACATCATGGACTTCCGAATTAACGTTATCAGACAGATACTGGAAGCACATGTTGCACCAAGAGAAGAGGCCGCAGCTGTAACGCGTCCGTTGGGCGGAGCCCAGCAGTCGCTACGCTTGTCAGGTCGCCATTTCCCCCGCCCACTACCAGTAAGGGAAAATGGCCGAAGGAAGCTAAAACGCTGCTTTGTGTGTTCAAATACAACACGGGGTGAGCGTAAAAGGAAAGAAACTGCTTATGAGTGCACAAAATGTGAAGTAGCACTTTGTGTGTACCCGTGTTTTGAACAATATCATACGTTTGTAAAAATCTAAAAAAAAAACAAAATGTATAAATTTATCAAGTTGTAGATCCAAAAAATGCATTATTTGTTATTTTGTAAGGTTTAAATACATTTTGAATGAAAACAACAAAAAATTTTTCTTTACTCCTTGGAGTTCATTAAGGATAATTTTGCTTACTCTAGTATACACTAGGTAGGATGACGGTTATAGCCGTCAGTACTCCCCAACAGGTTAAATAAATACGTCAAATGACTAAAGTTTTATGTTTTTCTTATTCCCTGGTATATTTGTAGATAATGAATATTAATATCATTTTTATTTTGAAGGTCTATGCATTTTTATTTCGTAATTGTCACGTGACATTATCAGCTGACTAGATTTTTTGTTGTTTATTCTTTATGCTTCAGTGTAATCGTATTATTGTAGGCTAGATTCTTCTTCGTTATTTTATTTTGTGGTTAGTAGTTTTAGTTGTTACATGCTTAGCTATTGTGTGTAGTAGTTACAATGACTGACAATTTGCGATCTCACGGGAGTGAAACTGTAAATACCACATTTGTAAATAGAAAAAGTGTAAATAAATTTCAAATAAAATTGTGTAAATATTTCTTGGTAAAAAGTGTTTTTTAACTGTATTGAAACTGTTTATGGATCCTACAATCATCTGTTTACGGGTACATCCATAATGTGAATATTTATTTTAAGTTTCTTGCAATGTAAGAGTCAGTTGCCACTTATAAAATGTTGCGAAGTACAATTATGCAGTATTTATATAAAATGTGTCATAAAAAATTTATTTATGAGAGAAATAACACAAAATTTTGTATGGTTGTTCCTTTCTAAATGCATAATATAATAAAGTAGCTTCCCACAGTAAAATTATTTTTCCTTTTTTAGTTATTTGCAAAAATAAAATAAAATTTTTTATGTAATCTATTAAAACTTTTTTTTATTTTTAAATTACTTAAAACTACATCATATATTTTTTTGTTGATAGTATATATATATATCTATACGAGTAATTTGGTGCAACTTTTAGGTACTTCTCTAATTTTTATGAAAACTTACAAATTTTAATCTAAGAGACAGCAAAATTGCCAATTTTAGCTTGGCACTTTTGACTAGTCACAAGGGGATATGAGCTGTGAAAAAATTTTGCAACATCTCATATTTTCTCCTGGTCCTGAAAGGGTTAATAGTTATTTCACCTCAAACTTGATTTTTATGTTGTTTCCGTGGAAATGTTTACCTTTAAAAAGGAGCTTTTTATGATAAAAAATAAATTTTTAGTAAGTTTTCTAAAACCTTGTGTTTTTGTCCAAAACCCTATGGCACCTCTCACATAGTCATACTAAAAATAATTCGGCACTTTTCAACGTGGGTTTGTTTTTATCTCTGGCACTAAAAGAGTTAAACTGTGTGACCTTATGGCATTTGGGAGGGAGCCTCCATCTTGCAGGCTCATGTACCTCTTTTGAAACCTTCAGTCACTAGAACATCGTAGTCTACAAGGAACTAGGGAACTATTCTTTGAGCACATGTGTGTCATATGTTACTTGACATAGATCTACTCTCTAAAGTCAATTCATTTCAAAAGGGAAATAAATGTGTACCTTGATCTGTATCCTTAAAGCCTCTAAGAATGTTGCATTTTCTTGGAGAAATTAAAATGGTAACAAAATTGTCAATTATAAGAAATAAATGAGCTGTAAAATACAAGTTTGTTAAAGATCTATTCTGACTAAGAAAACATTTTGTTTCAGCAACAACCAAAGGAGCTTCTGATCTGTACCAGTCTCACAAACGAGGAAATTTTTATAATTTTACATTTCGTTTTGACACTGGCTGATAGTCCTAATTCAAACATAAGGATAACATTTAAGGTATTTTTTTGTAATAGTTAATTATATCTCTTTAGATAGCATCAAAGTTATTATTAGTGATTTCGTCCATGTTTTATAGTCTCCAGACATATAAATAGCTAAACCTAATCTTTCACTATAAAACATCTATTGCGATTGTTTATTTTATCAATCAAATTATTCTAATAGTGAGTAAATATGTTTGATTCTTTCCAAATGATAGTATTTTAATTAATACAAATATGTATCCATACATTTTTACGTAAATTGAATACATTCATTCTGGAAGCTTATTTTAAAATCTACCATTTCTATCATATTTAAAAGATGATGGCAGAGAAAATTACTTGTAGTATCAAAAATATTCATTTCCCTGACCCTCTGTAAAATAGTGTGGTATTCTTAGGCTTGTTTTCCAACTTGCTCCCAAAAGGATAAACAAAATTAAAAGTAGAATTTGTAAAAAAGTTTCTTTGGTTTAATTTTTGTTTGTTCTGAACCGACCTTGTTTAACGGCAAGAGGTCCTTAGCTTTTCTTACATATACAGCTCTGTTGAAGAAAAACTGCCACCATAGCACTCAGAGTGAGTGTTAAGTACAATATTAAAGTTGCTTGGATTGAAAGTGGACTAGAGAAAATTTTCAACAGAATATGGGAGGCCACCCTATTAATAATAATAATAATAAATCTTTATTGTCATAAACGTTTCATGATAATATAGCATAGCTATAAAACAGATGACATTGTCAGATATAACCTACACTACTCTTGTTTGACTAAATCCAAACAACCTAACACACATAACAATAAAATAGCAATAAAACACATACAACAAAACAGGGTATTAATTAACTAATCACAGGAAAGAAATATGCCAAATTGTAAACCTACTTAAAAACACAAAAATCAACATTAACAAATAGTAATATAGTGTTTAAAACTTAAAAAATGTCATTTAAAAATTCACTTACATTATAATATGTTTTTTCAAGTAACAACTCCTTAATGTTATCTTGGAATGCGCCTGAATATATTAATTCCTTAAACCTTAAAGGTAATTTATTGAAAAATGTTTTCCCCATGTAGGATGGTGTCTTTTCAACCACTTTCAGATGATGTTTGGGATATTGAAAATTAGTTTTATATCTAGTGTTATGACTGTGTTTATGGTTTTTACTAAAAAGGTTGTCGTAATTAGACTTCACTGTTAATAACGTTTTGAAAATTATTAGGCTTGGTACAGTTAAAATTTTATATTCATTAAAGATAGGCTTACAAGAAGCCTTCCAAGGTGAAAATGTCATTATTCTTAAAAATTTCTTCTGAATTTTAAAAATTTTATCTATATCTTTTGAAAACCCCCAGAACTCAATTCCGTACTTAAGGATTGAATAAAAATAAGCATAATATATGATTAAACGTGTTTTTAAATCCATGGTATGTCTCAAAATAAGCATTTGAAAGCATGCTGAGTTTAACCTTCTTAAAATAGTTTCAATGCACTTAGTCCAATTCAAATGTAAATCCAGTTCTAGCCCCAAAAATTTTGCGTTTCCACTAATAGAAAATCTCTGATGTTCAAATTCTAAATAATTAAAATTATGATTTCTTGATTGAGGAGTACAAAATTTTACCAATTTAGTTTTTTCTTGGTTTAGTTTGAGTCCATTTGTTTCAAACCATTCCTTTAATTCACTTATGGTTTCACTGATTTTAACTTTTAATTCATCGTTATTCTTAGATCTAACAAGTGCAGTTGTATCATCTGCATAAAGTGTTAGACTGTTTGATATGTTTGCAGGGAGATCATTTATGTACAAAAGAAACAAAAGAGGTCCCATAATTGAACCTTGTGGAACCCCAACTTTTAATTGCTCCCACTGTGATTTAGATTTAACATATTTTCTACAAATGACTGTCCTTTGATAACGATTTGATAGATAGGATTTGATCCAAGATATTGAATTCTTACAAAATTTATAAGCATTCAACTTTTTAATGAGTATATCATGATTAACGCAGTCAAACGCCTTGGACAGGTCACAAAACACACCCACTGCGCTCTGGGATCCATCCAAGGCCCATGACACTTCGTCAATAAATTTAGATAATGCAGTCATTGTACTCATCCCTTTTCTGAAGCCAAATTGTTCAGAAGCTAAAATATTATTTTTTTTCTAAAAATGCTAATATTTGATTTAAAGCTGATTTTTCAAAAATTTTAGATAACGATGGCAGAAGTGAAACTGGTCTATAATTGTCAGGATTTACTCTCTCTCCCTTTTTATGAAGAGGTTTGACTTCTGCGAACTTTAAATAATTTGGAAAAGAGGCATTTTGAAAAGATTGGTTTATAATAATAGCTAAAGGTTTTGCTATAAAATCTGAAACTTTTTTCATCACATTTACTGGAACTCCATCCCAACCTGCAGATTTTTTATTTTGTAAAGATTTAATTACTTTGAGTACATCATTGTCAGTAATGTTTTCAAAACCAAACTCTGAATACTCGTGGTTTACATTTAAGCCTTTCACAAGTTTCAGAGCCTTATGAGCACAAGGATACAGTCCAATTTCATTAGAAATATCTATGAATTTTTTATTGAAAAAATTTGCAATGTCTAGAGTGTTATTTAAACATCTATCAGCTACCACTATGTCCGAAAATTCTGCTTCAACTTTTTACAACCCAGTTCAGATTTAACAATACTCCAAGCTGCCTTACTTTTATCATCTGAATCGGCTATGAATTTATTGTTTGTAAGTTTTTTTGCTACATTGCAAATCTTTTTAAAAGTTCTTTTGTATTCTTTTACATAGTTTATAAAATTTTTATCATTGGAATGCTTCACCAGCCTACTTAACTCTCTTTTTTTTATACTAGATACTTTAATGCCCTTTGTTATCCATGATTTGTTTTTTTGAGAATTTTTGTTACTATAAAATTTTAAGGGAAATGCTTCTTCAAATGCATTTATGAAAGAACCAAAGAAATTTAAATTGTTTGCTTCAAAATTATTTTCATTAGATACATCCCATTTGATTTCTTTAATAATTCTAATAAAATTATTGATATTTTTATTTGAGAATAAACGTTTTTTATTTTTCAACCCACCTAATTGTTTATTCAAAGTTAAGTCATCAGATAAATTTATGAAAAGTGCTCTGTGGTCTGAGAGACCAAGTTCTAAATTCATTAACAGAGTTGCAATCTGGGACTTAAATTTTAATGTTAAGATATTTTCTATACAAGTCTGTGAATTTGTTGTAACTCTCGTAGGCATTGAAAAATTAGTTTGAAAACCATATTGTCCTAATAAGGAAAGAAAGTCCAATTTGTGTTGAGTATTGCAACAGTCATCCATGATGTCTACATTAAAGTCTGAAGCTATGTAAATATTTTTAGTGTTTCGTCTTTTTGCCAAGCTTTTTAATATCTCCTCAAATTTGGTTAGAAACAATTTAAAATTTGCTGCGCTTGGAGTTCTATAAATAGAGACAACAAGTATATTTAAAGTCAAAACTTCAACACAAGAGATTTCAAAAACTGAATCCTCGCTAAAAGTACACAGATCATCTCTCACTCTGTATTCCACATTGTCTTTCAACAAAATGCAAGAACCACCATGGATTATACCTTCTCTACAGTAAAAACTAGCAAGATTATAGTTTGGGATACTGTTTAACAGATGGACATTTTCATTCTTTAACCAATGCTCATTTAAGCAGACTATTGATATATTTGAGTTTTTCAAAATTATCTCCAATTCATTTTTTTTTAATTTTTTTCTATTAATCCCCCTTGAATGTTCAAATGCATAAGCCATATAAATTTATCATTATATCTAGCATTATTACAGATTGGCCAGCGATTTATGTTTTTACTTAAAAGATCGTCTAAAGAATTAAAATTATGATAATCACTACATACAACACAATAGTTCTCTAATCTTAACTGGGATTCACATTTCTGTCTTTGGAAAAGTTTTTTTGACTGGAAGGTGTACTGATAAGTGTGTCAGAGCTGAGTATGGGAGGAGTTGTCGGGGATGGAAAACCAGATAGGGATGGTGTGGAAGTTTGAGACAGTGCAGGAGAGTGTAGGGGAGTTGTATCGTTTCCACGGATTTCTATAACATCCAGCCCAGATAAATCCGGCGGTGATGAGTGGACGGTAGGTGCAGATTCACGTTCTTCGTAGTGGCTGGCCAGTAGTCCTCGAAGTTTTTCAAGAAACTCTGAATGAGGAAGACCATCTCTCAACTCTCTCTTAGAACCCTGGTCATAAGACAGCACGTAGACAGTAGCGTTTGTTTCTCGTTGAAACTCCATAACCTTCTCAATAAAATGTCCGGGTTGGATTAGATCTCTTATGCAGCCCATGGGAGAACATATTAGGGTCTTGAGTCCTCTTATCTTGAAGTCTTTGATAAGCTGTGTAAAAGCACTGTTATAATCTTCTTCGGTTGGTTTCCCAAAGTAGTCTTTCTTGGTAACTAAACTATACACTGACACACCATTTCCCACCTTCTGCAATGTCAGTTTGGTATTCACATAGTCTGTATTTTGAGGTCTCCCGAAGCTCTCTCTAAACACCACTGCCACCCCAGCTGACATATGTCTATGATGAGTAAAATCTGCAGATATGGTGTGCGAAAAACCCACAGAAGGATCGTTTTTAGCTGGTTGATCACGTCATACATATCTGCCTCCAGGATATTCACTCCATCTTCGTTTAACTTCCTGGAAAATTTTGGTATGGAGGTGTTCTTTATTTTGTTTAATATTATGTTTTTCACCATTATAGAAATGTTATCCTTACCTTTTTTATTAAAATGTAGGCCGTGATATGAATAATAATGACGAGGAAGCTGGTGTAAAGGAAGTAAGTTTATGCCATTTGTTCTTACAATTTCCTCAATTTCACTGTTGAAACTGCTTATTCTTATGTCAAGGCTGGGTTTGTCATGCCGCATAGAAATGCTGGCCAATATGAGATTTGTATGTTTGGTATAGGATATAACCCTGCACACTTCATCAATCAATTGTTGGGTGCCTTTTGTTTCCATGTCATTAGTTCCACCTATGACCAACAAGTAATCGTTTTTTCCTAGATCCTTGCTCAATTCTTTAACCTCTTCGGTTACTTTATTAAATCTTGCCCCCAACCTAACATAGGAACAGACATCCACATGTGACCTTTGTTCTATTAGATTACTCAATTGTTTTCCGTGGCTGTTTGATAAAATCACCAACTTAATTTTTTCACTTTTAACATTTAAAGCAGTGGGTTTTGTTATGATTTTATTTTTTGTTTTGAAAGATTTCTGTTTTTCAATTATGTTTGGACAGTTTTGAGGAAATCCTTTTTACAGCATTGAGGAATTCATGAATTGCCATATTAATGTTAGGTTTTAGTTTATAACTAACTATAATTACTTTTATTTATTGCTACTTTACTTAAATTTCATGTGAAATTTTTACAACACTTTTGTGTTAATGTAATTTTTAGCTTTAACAATGTATGTAATTTTAAAATGACTTGTCCTATTTCTGTAAACAGATCAATGGAATAAATGATTCTTATTCTTATTCTTATTCTTATTTTTGTCATTTTCCAAAGAGACACCATGAGATAAGACAGAGAATCTATTTGAACATAGGACATTTCCTTCATCTTGGTCATTGTGACATTTGCTTGTTTTGGCATACTTCAATGAGTTTCCCAATAATGGAATTTGTAATGGGGGGTAGCAATGAATGCAATTCCGTTTATCTGATTCATCCAATTCTTGCTGTAATTTCTTTATTTAGTTTTGGAGGAGTTTAATTGCTGTTAAAAGATTTGCATTAAATGTTTGACATTTTAAAAGAATGGCTTTATGTTCACATAATTATGCATGAATGTATTTGCACTTTTCAACATTTATCCTTCTTTAGACTGAACAGTTTTCAGGCAGTAGAGAAAGTTTTTGGAATTGCAAACACAAGATTGTGTATATGGGTTTTGCTTGTAACAAAGGCTTGGAACATAATAATTAGATAAGCACTAGAATCAAGAATCAAGAAGCTTTATTGTCATTAAATACACAAAGGTACAATAGACATTGTCAGACAATATAAATATAATCTATTAAAGTTCTATGGTGGTTATAACACAGTAATAAATAATTTTTTTCTGTAGTAAGTTTATACATAAGTGGTTTACTTGCTCAAACTATAAAAAAAATTGCATAATAAATATTCACCAGTGCTAAAATTTAAATACTTACAAACAGGAAACACAAATTAATAATTTATCACAAAATTTAAATTGACAAATGAATATAACAAATTAAAATAGTTTGACTAGAATGCTGAGCTTAAATTAAAAGATTTCAAACTGGTACAATTAAAACTAACATATAAACAGTACAAATTAAAACAACATTTATAGTTAAAAAGCTGTATCAGACCATTTAAAACAGACTTATAGTACTTGTATCACAGACTAAGAATTGGAGGTCCAATATAATTCAATTACAATTTAGTATGATAAATAAAATAGTAGATGTAGGTAATTTACTTTTATTATTAGTGTCTTTTTATTACTGTTGACTTAATGATTTATAGAAATATATTATAATCTAACAAGATTAAATGAAGAAATAAAAACACTTAGACAATGGCATGTTTTGTGTAAAAAAATGTAAACTTTGACTTGGCAAGTACATATGTTTTTAGGAAACAGAACTGCCACCCGAGATGAAGAACTACATTAAAGAGTTGGATTGTAGCATTCCGGGAACCATGGATAGGTTGAAGGTGCAGCTGAAAAAAATTGTCCCAAATGCAGGAATGTATGGAATTACGGCGAATTCTTTAGTCATTGACAAGATTACACTCCTTCAGTGAGCATTTCTTATAGGTAAGATTGTAATCATTCTAAAAATTGTTTCCATACTACACGCTATACAGTAATGATTTTAGTTCGTTAAAATGACTACCTTTGGAACTGATGAAGAAATGTTTGGGAATAATGTGCACCTCTTTGTCTACGTACATTTTCCTTTCTCAAAAGTATTTCATGTGAGCTGAGAGTTGTGTATAAGCCTGATTTCACTATAAAAATTGCTTGTACATAAATTTAAGTACACAACTTATACCGATAGGAGCCAAGATCCAATTAGCATTGTATAAGAACTTGCCTTAGTTTTTTTTTTAATTGATTTGAGAAACTTATCCTAAGAAAGAACTTGAACATCAGTCACGCTAGTTTTGGTAGAGCTTGAAATCGGGAGGGTATCAAAATATCAACAGGGTTACAAGTATTAAACGAGAATTCATTTAAGTTATAAAAAACTATTCACTTTGTAGCACAAATTCTTAAAAAAAAACTATTTTTTACTTTTTAATTTGTGAGCTGATCCAAGCATTTTTTATTGTAATATTTTACTCGTAAAGCATTTTTGGAAACATTATTAAACACTCTCGGATTGTTTTGTAACACAATTTGTTTTTCCATTTGCAGTTTTGGCAATTTTAGTTTTATTTTATAGTTTTGATTTGTGTTTTGGTTTTTTATGTGCACAATATAATTAATATGAAGCAAATTATTGCCTAAAAAAAAACCGTCATATTTATTCCTTGTACCTATAAATGAATCTATTTACATGCACTCTCTTGTGCAAAGGCAAATTAATATGTTTTCATTGCTCATGATTTAAACAATTTTTTCAGATTATTGGGACCTGATGTGAGAGAAGCCACCCACCCAGAGGTTATAGTCTTTTATAAGTATTTTACACAAAGTAGATCTGTACTGCCTGTGCATTATAACTGAGGTTACAGCCAATGTCATGACTGTACAGACGTTTAGTCCTGACCTTGTCAATTGTATGACAAATATAATATTTATGTGGTAGTATAAATTGTATAAATTTGTATAAATTGTAATTCAATGTACATTTTAAGGTAAACAATTCTTAAAATGTTGAATAAATATACACAGATAGTCCAATAAATAGTTTTAAATTATTTCAAAGTACCTATCAGATTAAATATTCAACAAAAATAAGCTGTAACTACTGGCATTGAGTTTTTACAAGATGGTGGTAGTAGTTTATTGTCTGTACACCACCTCGCAGAGTCCTGTCTGTCTTACCTCAGTTCTAATGTGTGGATTACGTCACAAAGTGGTAAAACTGTACAATATTTGTACATGTATATATATTTAGTAGTCTAGATTTATACGATTTTATCATTTTTCTTTGTGAACTTGTAAATAAATGTTACTTTTTATATTGTTGTATTCATTCAGTTTTTTCAATAGAATTTTATAAACAAGTAGTTAGAATACCATAACCCAACAATATTGTTAAGTTTGGCTTATTTCCTAGTCTTCCTGTCAAATTTTATACAAAACAGTATTTTATTATTTTACAGCTAAACTTTAACTGGTGAAAGCCTGTATTATTAAAAAAATGTAATCACAAAATGGTTTTTCTGTTAAATAATGAAATTTTTATCAGAACAAACAAAAATTGATTAAAATAATGTATTATAAAAGATTGTCAAGTACACACATACCACAGCAGTATTAATGAAGCATTGGTGCCATCAATAAAACTTAAATTTGCTACCAGAAAATGTCAACATTTTGCAATAGTAAATTTTGATTTTGATTCATAATAATATTGGTCAGAATAAGAATCTACAAAATGCACATGACATGTTAGTGAGGCAGATCTAGGATTAATGTTACAAAATAAAAGGTGTTTAACATACACTTGTCTCTTTAAATAGTTTCGTGGAAAAGTGTAGGTGAGATTGGTGGTCATTCACTGTTAACTTCATAATTGTGACTGCAAAACCCGAAAGCGAAATGAAAGGCCGACTGCCGTAACTTCCAATTGCCGTGATCGTAGCATCGTTGTCATTGACACCCTTATGCTAAATACATTATCGTAGCTCACTGAATGTCATTAGAACTTTTTGAAAATAAAATTACATATAATGTATGCTGACAAGAATCAAACACTGTATTAAATGTTTTGATTATAACAATTCATTGCAATATGTCTTTGACAAAATATAAATACAAGGGTTATAACATTTTGTGGGTAACAAAATTAAATAGTAAATAGACAACTCACACAAAATTGATCATAGTCGATAAACATAACCTTGTACACTGCTGAACATTTTTGTATAACATTAATATTAATTAAAAATAATAGTTATACTAATGAAAAATATAACAAAATTCCAAAAGGCTGAATATTTTACTATTGACTTATACAAAAGATTATATTTGGCTTTCATTATTAAATATTCTAAAAAGTTTTAAATTCTTTAAACAATTTCTTAAATCGTGTTTTGCGCTAAAATTAATATTTCTCACCTGTATTAAAATGTTAAGACCCTATTGCACAAACCTAGTTTACAGATGTTTAAATATTCTTTGAGATTTGTGTTTAATATCTTAAAACCAAAAATATTTGTTGTACTATTATAGGAAAATTTTATTTTATACTGATTGTAGAAGTTAATTGATTTTATTGATTAGAGCATCTTTTTTAATTATTATGTAAAACAAATTTGTATATACTACTTTATATTGAGCAAATCTGTTATTCGTGATTGTTATGAAAAATTAAAAAGTGCCTTAAATTACAAATTTTTTTAGTTTTCACCATTGTGTTTTTTATGATACACTTTGTCAACAATTCCTTATTAACATTGTTATTGTATTCAATTGACACATTAAGCATTTATAATAATTTTCTTTTCTTTAATATGATCTGATAGTGTAAAAAACTTAAGCCTAAATTATATTTTTTATCATGGGAAAATGTTGGCAATTGCATCAGCAGAACTTCAGTTCTGCAAACCTTGTGATTTAGTTATTTAATAAGTTTACTTAACTTTAATTGTGAAATCATATGTATTTTTTAACTATGGTTTGAATAAACTATTATGTTGATAATTTTTATTTATTATCCTACACCTTGATTTTAGGTTCTTTAAGCGAATGCATGTACTTTTACTCAAATAATGACATAGTATCAATTAAGCTCAATTTTATTATTCTATATTAAACTAGCAGTTATCCACGGCTTTGCACCTAATTCTCAAAATCAAGAGGTATAGCCTGGTTATTGAAAGCATTTATTTTGTAATATAAGTTGAAACTCAATTGTAACAGCTGGAGTTGACACTTTTTGATAACAGCAACTTTTCAGTCATACGTATGTAGGCCCTCTGATATATTTTGAACAGAAGTAGATGTATATAAGGTAAATATTATTTCAGTATCCATAGTTAGGAGATCCAAACTTTAAATAAAATTTGACTGGTCTATTTTAGATTTTGCACAAGTAAGAGTACGCAGTTCTGAATTGAATCAATTATATTTCTGAAGGTTGGTTTTGCCTGCTCTGATAACCCGATAAAAATGTATTCATATAAAGGTTTCGGAAACTTAGTTTGTGCAAAAAGCACCAATTTTAGGCTATTTTAATTTACTGCCGGTCTAAGATATTTAAAGTGGCTTAGTTAGAGTGTATCTTTTTGTTCTGATGAAAAAATAAGGCCTACATACGTATGACTGAAAAGTTGCTGTTATCAAAAAGTGTCAACTCCAGCTGTTACAATTGAGTTTCAACTTATATTATTTATGGTTCCACTGTTAAGTTTATGTTGTTACGCTGACCAAGAAAATAAATATGTAGGTTTCAGAAATCAACTTAGATTGAAAAGTATCTACTTCTGGCCAATAATATTTAATTTGCTTTTAACCCCAAACAAGAAAACATATACATACATAATCTAAAATTGTGGAAAAATTTAAAACTTTTCTCTTTGTCAAAACCTTGTATGGACTTCAATCAAGATTTTTAATAAAGAATTACCCGCCTCTTTGACGATTAAATTTTATTTATAACATGATTTTAAATGTGGAAACTAAAGAAAGGACAATTTAAAAGTAGATGTAGGCTTTTTTGTCTGTTTCCCGAATAATTAATACATAACTATACAATTCAATTTATATTAAGTAAACAAAATTATGAAATCAGTTAAGACCTACAAGTTTTCCTGACTACTTTATCTGTAATTCTCATGGAATTTATTCAAAACTAATGATAAAGCCTTTTAGTTTTAAAATTGTAAAATATCACTTAAATGTGTCTCGTCAATGTAATGATTAAGTTTTACTCCATAAAACCAATGTTAAACTAAACTTTTTTGGTTGTATGAGACTAATAACACATTTTCAAATACTTAAACATTTCTTTTGAAAAATCCATAAATTTTAAAATTGGAAATTTTTTTTGCATTATAAATAACAACATTAAAAAATCTAAGAGAGATTTAGAAGAGTTATTTATTGTTTAAAGTTTGTCATAGATGGGTGGTTTCAAAGAATAATAGGAGTTTGGACATTTACTATTGTTATACGTTACAAAATATAACGTTACGTTTCACGCGTTGAAATCTGAGCTCTTCCTCAGGTTTAAAGAAACTTAAGACATAAACATGTACTTAAAACCTACCACATGCGATAAATTCACTGATTGGTTTGAGTTCCAACCAATCACAAATTCCATACAAGAACTACAGTAAGCACTAAATAATTTATATTAATCACTGATTGGTTGAGCTTAGGCCAATCATGGCATTTCTCCTTTCTGTTCACTCACTTGTAAATGTTTATTTATAATCCCACTAATATTATAAATGCGAAAGTTTGAATGTTTAGATGTTTGTCCTCGAATCACCCTGAAACTGCTTTACGGATTGTGCTGAAATTTGGAACAGGTATAGCTTTTGGTCTGAATTAACATTTAGAGTGCTTTTTACCACCCATAACACATTCATTTCACCAAATAAAGTCGAATTCAAATTGAAAAATTAGTTTGTTTACATTCGAATGTTATGATAAGAACGAAACGTAATAACGCTTCATAATTCAAACAGCTGTTGACAGCTATAATTTGACAAACTTTCTGAAACATCTGTTTACATTTGAATTTTATCAATAATAAGTAAACAGTGCTTGATTGGTAGTGTAATGCAGATAGTAAATAAAACATTAATATATAAATTTTACTCCAGATTGTGCCAGTGACAAATTAATATCATCTAATGCATTAAATACTGCTATAAAACTAACCTTAATGAACAAAGTTATGAATGTTTTCACATAAGACAATAGACAATGTACTTTATTTGCAACAATCATAGAGAATGGCATTAGCGTCAAAAATATAACATCACATTATAAGAACAAATATTAGTTGTGTCAATATTATTACATGTTTATGTCAAAAGTTCTCCAAGATAAAAATTCATTTATGGAATAGAATGGGTGTTTCAACAGCCAGGTCTTTAATGTTTTCTTGGGACTTGATGTCAGCAGGCAGGCAGTTGAACAACTTCGCTCCCATATAGGATGGCTTTTCTTCAAATTGAGCAGAATGGTGTTGGGGAAGAGCGAAGTCTGCAGCATAGCGAGTGTTGTGTTGGTGTACGTCACGGCCACGGGTGAAGTTATTCTCATGGGCATAAGTTATTACACTGAGTATATAGAGTGATACTACAGTTAGAATTGAGTGATCAACAAAAGCAGCTCTACAAATGTCTCTAGACTGCAACCCAGCTAGTGTTCGTATGCACTTCTTTTGTAAGATTAGGGTTCTTTGTATATTTGACAAACTAGATATACCCCAAACTAAAATACCATACCGAAGATGTGTTTCAAAAAGTGCATAATAAGCAGTTTTTGCCATCTGCACATCACTAATTGTCTTTATTCTTCGGATTACATAAAGTCCAGAACTTAGCTTCCTGCAGAGACTGTCAACATGAGAGGTCCAATTAAGACTTGTGTCAATTATAACACCTAGATACTTGGCAGCTTCTACTCTATCTATGTTAGGTAGAGTTCCCGCTTCAAGCTTTCGTCTTCCCATTATTAAATGTTGCGATTTTGTTTCATTTAGTACCAGGCTGTTCTGATGGCAGTACTGAGTGGCTACATTCAGTGCTATGTACGTTGACACTTCAAGTGGCTCTGTTTCCTTGTTACTTAATAAAAGCACAGTATCATCCGCGTACATAATAGTGGTAGCAAATTCTTGCAGATACTTAGGCAGGTCATTTGTAAAAAGTACAAATAAAACAGGCCCCAATACAGAGCCTTGAGGTACGCCTCTCGAGTTTGTTAGCAGGCCAGATCTCACCGAACGAGTCATACCATTGTCCGAATGAACCAGCTGAACCAGTTGTTGTCTATCAGTCAAATAGCTGTCAAACCAACTCGCTGAAATTCCAGAAATTCCAAGAGCTTTCAGTTTTGTTAGGAGTTGTTTATGATCAAGGCTGTCAAATGCTTTACTAAAGTCTAATAAAACAGATGCACAGGTATTGCCATTTTCAAGTTGATCAATAATGTGTTGTATTAGACTAACTATAGCGGTTGATGTAGAACGTCCTTTGATAAAACCATGTTGCTGACTAGTTAGTAAATTATTTTCCAGGAGGTGAGTAACAAGACGAGTCAGGGCCACCTTTTCAAAAACTTTAGATATTGTTGATATCAGCGATATTGGTCGATAATTACTAGCATCAGAGGTGCTACCCTGCTTGAAAAGGGGAATAACCTTCGCCAATTTAAGCCTTGTTGGAAACCTCCCTTCTGCGAATGATCGGTTTATCAGTAGAGTTATTGGATCCGTCAGTTCCATTACACAAAATTTCAGCAGCTTCGAAGATACCAAGTCAATTCCATAAGAACATTTTGTTTTTAAAGAAGATATGATCTTTATTACTTCGTCTGAAGTGGTAGGAAAGAGTGTTAAGGGTGGAACATTATTCTGAGCAGGTACAAGTAGGGGTGGTTTTGGATTAGCCTCTAGAGCCTTGTCTGCCGCTGTAACAAACCTAGAATTTAGGTAATCAGCGATCTGGGTAGAGTCAGTAATTTTCCCTAATACCGGATCCATTAATTCCTTCGGACTATGTGATATTTTTGTTTTCCTTTCATTATTTACTACTGCCCATAAGGCCTTTGACTTATTTTCTGCATGAAGAATTTTGTCTGTTACTTCTTTACGCCTTAACTCTTTAAGTCTTAAATCATAGGCTTTCTTTTTAGAGGCAGTGTCTTGCTTATGAATCAATTGACCAGTAGTGTTGTATACAATCTGTGCTTGTAAAAAAACTTTACGTAGTCTTTCAGCCTCAGCATCTGTTATTTTATTTCTCCTTTTTCCTTTTACTCTAGATTTTTTTAGTGGGCAAGCAGAATTTATTATCATTCCCAAAGTGTTACTAAACAAATTGTAGGCTGTGTCTGCATCTATAGCAGTAATCAGATCTTCCCATGATTCTTGTTGTAGTTTTATTTTAATGTCCCTCATGTTCCTTTCAGAAAATTGTCGTTTTTCAGTCATCTGGGCTGTTGGTTTTACCTGCTGGTGGTGTAGCGTACAGAGCTGTGCCGTATGGTTAGAGATCCCCTCATCCAAAACTTCCACTGTTATTGTTTCATCTTCTACATTAGTACACACACAATCTATTGATGATTGTGAAAAAGGTGTTATGCGAGTGGATGGAAGAGAAATTCTGAACATACCACAGCTTCTCAATATATCCTCCAACAGCATGTTGTCTCTGTTAACGTTTAGGCAGTATATGTTGATGTCCCCCATAACAATTATCGGACACCTCCATATCGGTACCACTTGTATGCATTGGGATATAATCTCAAGGGATTCCTCTAGGTTGCCTTGGTTTCTATAAATACCTGCAATGTACAGACACCGATCCTGAAGTTTTATTCTTATAAGGGCCATTTCACAAACCATCTCTACACTCTTCACTTCAATAGAGATTGGATCAATTAGAGTTATTAGTGAGTTTTTGCAGAAAATACCCACACCTCCTTTTTTATGAAACTGCCGACAGAAATCAGCAATCAAAGTATAATCAGTCAGGTTAGTATTGTGCAGCTGGTCATTGCTCAGACCATGCTCAGTGAGGATTAGAATATCAGGCTCAAGTCGTTGAAGAAGATGAGTTATTATGTCAATTTTGTTGCTGAGCCTGTCAACGTTTTGGTGTAGAATTTTTAAGTGTTCCTTGTTCAATTGGGGTATGGTAAAGCTGTTTTCATTTTGAAATTGCTGAGGCCGGTCTTGTCTAAAAAATATTTGTCCTGTTCATCTTCTGCTCGTGGTGGGCTCCGCTGGCCTGATTCAGATGGAGATTGTTGGCTTATAGGAGGCCGGGAATTGAACGTGAATGAATTAGACTCAATGCAATCAGCATTCGGCAATTGATTGTTTGTTATGATCGAAATGTAGTAATCAATGTTTGTGGTGTAGAACTCTTCTATACTCTCATCTTTAGTTCGTGATCTTGCATTCATCGGAGGCTTTATTACTGAGGCTTTAGCGACTCTGTGTGTGTCTAAAACGGACGACACCTGTAAGGTGTTACCAATGTTCAGTCCTGTGGATGCTTTAGCATTATTGTTACACATCTCAAATCCTTCTAAATTACACATGTTGTGGTTTTTATATTTTTGAGCTTGGAGAGACACACTAAAGAGGTTCTTTCCCTTTGCGTCCCGTCTAACTCCTGATTTCCTTTTGTTCCCTGAGGTAGACTTATTCAGGGTAGAATCTAGAGGATCATCTTTATGTTTGCATTGTTGAGTAGATTTAGATGCTATAAAGTTAGTAGGTAGGATTCTTCCAGACTCGTTTAGATGAAGGTGAGTGTTGTCTAGAAGTGCTGACATTTGTTGCTCCAGTTGGTCTTGCCTCCTCTTAAGGATTAGCATCTCTGAGTTCACTGACAAGGATTGTTTTGCAGGTGGAGGGGTGACTTCTATGGAGGTTTGGGTGGAGGTGTTCATTATTGCTTCCAGACTTTTAAACTTTTCTTCCATGGCATTATGGCTGTTTTTTAAGAGTCTGATTTCCAAGAGAACTGAGGGGAAGGTATTATTTGTTTGATAGTCAAGGGCCAATGTTTGAGTTCCTGTAGTCCTGAGCCTCCTGTCAGTTTTTTCAGGTGTCTGTTGCTGCAGTGTCATAATTTTACTATCTAATTCTTCAATCTTATTTTCATAGTCTTTAATAAGTTCGATCTGTTTCCCGTCATGGTCCTCAAAAATAGTTTGTGCTTCAACCACATACAGTTTTTCCTTGGTCAACTGTGCTTTGAGCTCGGATATCTTTTCTTGGAGCCTTTCCATATGTGCGTCATACTTTCCTTCGCAGTTTTCTAACTCCTCTACTTTGGCTTCTAGACTATTCAGTTTGTCTTAGAGTCTACGATTTTCATTTTTTAAGTAGTTGTTTTCCTGGAGTAAAGCGGATCCGATTTTGGCGGCTACTATCAAGCTTTCCTCGCTACTCTGTGTGTCACATTCTGTCAGACTTTTTTCGAGTTCTTGGAGTGAGTTGCTTAAGGGGTTAAGTTCAGAGTTGCTGTTTATATGGGGTTTAGTTTGAGGGAGGTCCTGTGAGACAGACTCCGCCATTACTAGGGCTTCATTAAATTTTTTGTTTTTAAAATTGTTGGTTTTTTGTTTCCCATGTATGTGCTTGTATTCTGTGTATAGGCATATGTCATTTTGTCTGATAATGGCGGTGGTGTCTTCCCCAAAAAATGTAACTGTGTATTTCATAGTTTTGTTGTTTTCTGTAATTTCTTTTATTTGTGCTGGCCAGTAGGGGTAACCTTTAATTTTGGCAAAGACTAAAGTGCCAACTTGATATAGAGAATTATTGTGTGTTGCCATCTTGATTAGAGGTGGGGCAGATTGATTAAATTCCAATAAATAAAGGTATTAAGGTCCTTCAGTAATTGGTGTGCTGCTGTGTGTACTAGCAGTGAGCACATGTGCTGTTGTTGCGTCCACAACTTCAAGGCACTGCTTGATTCCAGTTCAAATACAGTTTTTATGCCAGTATTGTTTGATTCCTATTTCAATTTGTAGAGTTTAAATACAGTTTATTAAGCCTTTTTTTAGCCTTAATTTATATAGATTGAAATACAGTTTTTTAGGCCAGGTTTGTCTGCTTCCTAAGTTACTTTAAACTGGTGAGCTTCCTTGACATTATGATATTACATTTCAACAATGGCTTATGGAAAAACAGATGAACAACAAAATTAAAACAAATGAATACTAACATGCCTCAACGATTCATTCTTTCCCTGGCTAACATGCCTCAACGATTCATTCTTTCCCTGGCTACAGTCCAAAAAACAAGTGTAACGCAAAACTTTAATAACGATTATTTTGGAATGTTGCATAACCTTAAGGGGACCAGGTAGTGGCAATCTCGCCCATGTAAAATTTACCTTTTTTAGGTACACTTTTCTCAAAAACTAAAAGAGGTATTGCAATGAAACTTTCACACTATTTTGTTTGTTGCTCTGTTAACAATAATAAGGCTTTTCAAACATATATTTTTTACAACTTTTTTTTTATTGATTTTTGAATTTTAAAACATTTTTTAAACATTTTTTTTGCATAAAAGTGTTATAATTTTTTTATTTTTTATTTTCATGTAATAATACATCTTATTATTGTTTATTGTGATAATACAAAGAATGTGTGCAAGTTTGGTCAAATTTGATTCAATAGTTTGCAAAATAATGGTACCAAACGACAAAAAAAACAAACTTTCGGAAAACCAACATTTAATTTTACTCTGCCCTAAAACTAACAAATGTGTATAGGCCTACCTACTTGAACATAATTAATGTGCACCATAGCCATAGGCTGGGTCATCTGGGTCTTCCTCATTCTCAAGTATTCTACGTTTCACTGTTTTTCTGACTTCTTTTGCTTTTTTTTCTATACCTTTCATGGCTTTTTCAGCTTCAAATATGCGGAGTTCATCTTGCCGCTTGAGTCCTACAACACAATTAGTTCCTGCTTGGCCACATAACTTATCAAGAACTTTTATCTTCCCAAGAGCTCCATCATTGTAACACAATATTGCATCTTGCACTCCAATTGTCAAAGTGGAAAGTCCAACAAAATTGTTTTTGGAAATCCTTGTCCAAATCATATTATTGAAGGACTCGTTTTGGTTTTTTGTCTTTCCGTGAACACATTTTTTTAATAAATTTGGGTCTGCTAAGTCTTTATATATTGGTTTTATGTGCTCCATCACAGCAATTGGTAAATTGTTAGTTGGTGTAGGGGAAACTTTAGGGGAAACAAATGGGAAATCCTACTGATATGTGTATCAGCTCAGTGCGCTCCCGCACAAAAAAATTAAAATTAATATGAATTAGTGCTTAGATTAGCATATATTTGGTATCAAATTGTTCAGAAAAAGATTGGCAACAATAATAAATAATAAAAAAAAAAAATTTAAATTAAAATATTTCACTACCTGGTTTCCTTAATAAGGATTTCCCCCTTATACCGGAAGTACATAAGAAGTAGGTAGGACTTCCCCCTAGGTCGTAATAGGCTTTTCAGTCCTAGCAAACTCAAGTATGCCAACACGATTTTGACCAAAATAGATTTCTGAGAACTATATAATTGAACGTATATATAGTATTTTAGTCAAGGCAATATGGCAAGCTAACCTGTGAAATAGTAGGTAAGTAAATTTAAACGGTCTTAAGTAGGCACTTTTTAACAGAAGTAGGCATCTCGGTCCTATGTAAGTATATATATTTTTCTTCGTCAGAACAAGGCAAACTCTACTATGGTACTGAAAATATCTTAGACCTGAAATATATGACAAGGATTGGAAATATATGCTTTTTGACCAAATTAAGTTTCCGAGACCTGTGTGATCCGAGATTTGTGTTTTCTTGATCAGGATGACAAGGCAGATTCAGCTGTGACGTTATGTATATAATTAATTACAACCATAAATGCTCCTACACGTGCCAAACATGATGTAATAATTAAGTTAAACTCTGATACTATTTACCATGAACTTAATATCTACCTGATGTATGCCTACTTACATTTTAAAATGTTTGTAGGACTCCCATCATATTACATCATAATTGCTTTTTATGAGGACTTCAGTTCTAAAAATGGCGTTCGAAGCCGTGGGTAACAGCTAGTCCTGTCAAAAATGACTCTCCTCAGAGGCCTAAATGTCTTAAGTATGTATAGAAATATTCTTAATAACTTTAATGAAGAAAACACCTTTGGATTACAAATAACTGACAAGCGGCATTAAAAAGTCACATTATTCACTCATTGATTGAACTCCAACCAATCGTATTACCTCTCCCTCTTCACTCATGAGAATGCGTGAGAATATTAATTGAACATTCGACTATTATCGATCTGAAACTGGTTCTTACAGCAACTGAATGCTGTTTTGCACTGTACATTATTAGCACATTTTGACTTTTCCATATGGGGACAATGGCACTGCAATTCTTCCACACAGAATTATGCGTGCAGGCCATGTTCCTATGACAAATTTTTTTCCAATGGCTATATAAGATGGCTTTAATTGGGATTTCAATTTAGTTAAAAAAAATAAGGATTGTTTGGTAAACCTTAAGATCAGCGACTACCGCTCCGATCGCCGTAATTCTTTGCATACTAACACAGGTTAACGTAATTTCACAAAAAAAAAAAAAAAATAGTCCCGATTGTCGCCGGAGCCGTTACCCCTCCAAAAAATTTAAAAAAAATTAAACTAGAAACAATAAAAATAAAAAAAAAATTTACTTACCTTAATGGTATTTTTTATATTTTTGATCAGCCCCTCTAGAATTTGATATTTTACTGATAGGTACTATCTCGACTCTCGAGGGATGTTTTTTCTTTCCTTGACATCAATGCGGGGCAGCTGCCGAAGCCTGCGCTGATGGCCGGAGGCACTCGTCTCAACTCGATAACAACTAATTAATTTTTAGCTCGAAATTTAAAAAAAACATTGTTCATTTGGATCAAAATTCTGCTCATTTCAGTATTATTTTTCATTTACGTTTACAAAGATGGTGCTGCATCCGATGACGTCATCACGAGGTTGAATCATGGTCACAAAAGGTCACGTGAAGCCCAATCATCAAACAAACATGCTTCGAAGAATAGCGTGTGACAAGAACCATCGCACGCCATGTCTACAACTTCACTAATTATTCCTTGTCCATGTGGGTTTGTTTGTTGACGTATGGCGGTCAATCGAAGCCGTCCTATAGGTCACGTGATCCGCCCGGCCAATCGAAAACTTTCCTGTTTGTCACGTGACTACTGTCAACTCATCAAAACGACCATGGTCGGCCATTGTTTTTAGTTTGATAGTCGAAAATCTTGTTATTTATGTGTTTTGTATTGCCAACATTGTACTGCCAAAAAACGGGTTTTTATATGTTAGCGACAATCGGGACAATTTTTTTCGGTGAAATTACATTAACCTGAAGGAAACAGGATTTTTCCGGACATTTGCCATCGTTCAGTGAAACAAGAAAACAGTAACACTACGTTTCGAGATCTGCAATCTGATCTCTTCTTCAGGTAAAGAACTAACCTAACTCATAATTACAAACTAGGTTAAAATAAACAAATCTTACTAAAGCGTTGTGGCACCATCATTAGTTCTCGTGATTCACCTTGCAGGGAATTGTCTAAAGTCCTCTTGGACATCTTAACGCCATTGGTAGGAAAAACTGACTCTTTCATCAAAAATTCCAGGGATTTCGTAGAGAAGTCAAAATCCCTAAAGTTGACTGAAACTGACAAACTGGTAAGTTTTGATGTCGAAAGTCTATTTACAAATGTACCAGTTCCAGAAACTCTCGGAATTATTAAATCACGTCTCAAAGAAGACCAAACATTAAAGGATAGAACTAAACTTCCCGTGCCAGTAATTATGGAACTGTTAGAACTATGCACTCAATGCAATTATTTTGAGTTAGAGGGTAAAATTTACCGTCAAGATGAGGGGATGGCAATGGGTTCTCCACTGTCTCCTATTTTCGCCAATATCTTTATGGAGGAATTCGAGCGAAAAGCTTTGGCTTCAGCTCAGTTCAAACCGAAGATTTAGTGGAGGTATGTGGATGATACCTTTGTTATTTTTTCTCGTGGAGACATTGAATTAAATAATTTTTTGAATCACATTAATAGTATTTCTCCTTCCATCCGCCTCACAATGGAAGTGGAAGTCCAAAACAAGCTTCCCTTTTTGGATGTGTGTGTATTAAGAGATAGGGATGTCCTTAAGACATCTGTTTTTCGAAAGATAACACACACAGGAAAATATTTAAATTATCATTCCAACCATCAAAAATCTGTCAAAGGAGTAGCCTACTCGTTTAATAGAGCAAAGAGCTTGTGCTCAGATACAGATGGACTAAAAGAAGAATTTAAGAAAATTGAATCGGATCTCAGAAGCAATGGATACCCTCAATTAGTAATTAATAAGTGCAAACGAACCAGAAGAATCATTCCTGAGTCAGAAAAACAGAATTGTGATAAATTTGCGTTTATATCAATCCCTTATGTGCCGGGATTATTGGAGACAATTAGAAGAGTAGGTAGAAAGTACAACATTAGAACCGCGTTTAAAACACACAACACTCTTAGACAAAGTCTCGTAAAAACAAAACCAAAAAATGGCACACAGGATTCCAAAAACTGTGTTTACAGTATAAAATGTAGCTGCAATAGGGAATACATAGGCGAGACAAAAAGACCACTAAACGTAAGGATGAAAGAACACAAAGAAAACACGAGAAAGGGTTTCACAGAAAAGTCAAAATTTGCACACCATTGTTGGTCCGAAGACCATCATATGAATTGGGATGAAGCCCACATAATACATCGGGAACCACATTTCTTCAAAAGGAAATTAATTGAGGCAACATACAATAAATTGGCAGACCAACCAATCAGTCAACCATCAGTCGAGATTAGGCCGCTTTGGTTGCCAGTTCTAAAAAATTAACTAAAGAGAAAACCAAAAGTATCAAACGGATCGGATATTTGTAATAAACCAATGCGGAGTCACAATATGGTTTTAAGAAGTTCATCTCGCATGAACCAATAATAACGAAAGGGCCCATTCCTGTCCCCCTTCCCTTGTATTTCCGCCATCTTGTTTTAGCCAGCCGTCACGATTACCATTGGCTAGTCCCTCTGGTCAGTCGTAGGTGGTTAGTAGACGAGTGAAGACGTATTGTGACCTGTATTCCGTAGTTCAGTTTTAATGATTAGTGTTTGGTATAGTTTTGTATTAAGTGCATGTCTTTAGAGTTAGTGAAGTTGACAAACAACATGTAGGTTGTGATTCCTGACTTAGGCGTGCCACAACGCTTTAGTAAGATTTGTTTATTTTAACCTAGTTTGTAATTATGTATTAGGTGAGTTCTTTACCTGAAGAAGAGATCAGATTGCAGATCTCGAAACGTAGTGTTACTGTTTTCTTGTTTCACTGAACGATGGCAAATGTCCGGAAAAATCCTGTTTCCTTCACAATCCTTCCATCGTCAAAAATAACCTTCAAACAAAGTACATTAACCTGTGTTAGTATGCAAAAAATTACGGCGATCGGAGCGGTAGTCGCTGATCTTAAGATTTACAGATTGTTTTTTTCAAACTTCAGTGAACTGGCAAATTCTATGTTTCGTTTTCTTATACTCATTTGTAAAATATATATTTTAAAAGTATTACATTTTTTACTTCCTTTGATAACTTCAAAAATCTTAATTATAATAGAACTTTAAGCAAATTAACTCCATTAAAAACAAGAACAATAACTTTTATGTAGTAGTGATAATAGTGAGATAAGCAAAACCAGTAGATGACCAGAAATCTGACTTACAGTGGAAAGATTTAGTAACAAAGTTGGTCTATTACATAGAAGGCACAGCAGAAATTTTGGATTTTCCACGTCATCCCTTTCACAGGAAGAAAGTACTCTTTGACTAAAGAAGGCTTCTCAAACCTACATATGATATGACCTAAACATTTTCTTAAGTGGAACGATACAATCAACTCAACTAAGGTGCCGGAAATATTATTCATACCAGAAGTGTTCTTAAATGTGCAAAACCTGAAGTAAGTGACAGTCACAGATCGTATATATTTGTGAAGACCGTTATGAGAAGAATGAGTCATGTATAGTTTTAATAGACTATAGCTGGGTTCAAGAGCATAGAGCAATTTACCAGCAGACGATTTTTATTTAAAAGTCGGCAAATGAAACTAGAAATTCGTCAGGTTGTTTTAAATCAAATTTTGGGAAAATTTAATTCAGTATAGTGATAGATACCAGGTAGCAGTACACCACACCAAATTTTTCACAAGCAGATTTACTGATGCTGTATGAAAATTTCTTCAAGTCTATTAGTTCATTCTTGAGATATCCATGTTTTTGTAACCCCTCAAGTGATAGGCTTCACTAACGTTCAGCCAATAATTTTTGTAGAACTGTTGAAAATTTACAAATAGAAGACAAATGTTACTTTAACACTTTAAATGAAACAGATTTGTAGTGATTAGTAAATGGGAATCTTAATATCCATATACGTATGAAGACTAACTATTGTAATGTTTAAAAGTTCTGTTTTGTCATAAAATACAAATTTTATACTTTTCAAATTATGTATTTGTTAAAAAAAGCAACTTGAACAAAATGAAATAACACAACATGGTAATCCAGGGGATGGAGATTAAATAAACAATTCAACTCTTTAGGAACAATAATTTATTTCACGGACACTAACACTAGTAAGATCTACCGAAGAGAGTGAAGTACTTGGCAGGAAGTGTGCAGGCCGTACGGATGCACTTGGTGCCAGATTTCACACCTCCTCGAGGCTGGTCGAAAGGAATACACAAACTTTTTGCGCCCATCGCTGGAGCTCCAGCCTCCACTTCCACACTGAAACAAAACACAAATCATGAGGTGAATATTCAACAGACATAATAATAATAATCTTTATTGCGTCAACAATTACAAGATTGCATGCAAGCTCAGGTACATTCATCATTATCTACATTTGCATTAATTCTATTGCAGTTATAGCTATTCAATTGTATAACAGAACTGGCGTTTTTATTTTATTCTTGTTTTCAATGATTTTCATCCCAGCAACTCAACTTGAACTCTTCAACGGAGTAAAACGCCTTTGACACCAGGAGATGTTTTAATCAAAATTTGAATTGTTTAGAATCACTGAGAAGTTTAATTCAAGTCAAAGTCAAAGTCAAAGTCAAAAGTTTCTTTATTCATATACATCAAGTACAGAGATAGTGTCAAAAAGTAAGTTATTACATTTATGTGATAATAATAATCGATAGCATCAAAATTCATGATTTGTCTGATGGTTTGAGACATCCAGATAGAATTCTTGAAGTGTATAGATGGCCCGTTGAGAGAGTAGTTTCCAGAGTGCAGTCTTCAGTTCTTTTCCCTTCTTCGTCCGTATTTCTGTTGGTAGGCAGTTGCTCAGCTTTCTTCCCATGTAGGTCGGTTTCTTCTCATACTGCGTTAAGTGGTGAGTGGGAAGTTGGTACATTGTTGAGTTGCGTGTGTTGTAGTAGTGAATGTCTTCAAGCCTTGTAAGGTTTTCTCTCCGTCCACGTACATCACGAGTTCTTGGATATAGAGAGCTGTCACAGTCAAGATATTTAGGGTTGGAAAGGCCTCTCTGCAGCTTTCCAGGGGATGAAGGTTTGCAAGGATTCTAATTGCCTTTTTTTGGAGGATTAGAATTCTGTTCATGTTGGTTTTTGAGGTTCCTCCCCATACAGCCAGTCCATATCTTATGTGTGTCTCAAACAGAGCGAAGTAGGCAGTACGTGCAGTAGTCAGATCTCCGATAGCTTTGATCTGCTTGAGGGCATACAAGCTTGAGTTCAGTCTGTTACATAGCTGGTCAATATGAGGGGTCCAAGATAAGTTAGAGTCAACTAAAACCCCAAGGAATTTGGTTTGGTCAACTAAGTTCACTTCTGGTAAGGAGTTTATTTGCCCTGATCTTCTTCCAAATCCTAATTGGCTAGTTTTGGAGGGGTTCACCACTAAGTCGTTTCCATCACAATATTGATATGCCATATTGACAGCAATATAAGCATTCAGGCACAGATTTTCAGGAGAATGGTTGTCGAGGATTAAAGTTGTGTCGTCTGCGTACATCAAAGTTTTAGTGTATTCACTTAAGTATTCTGGGAGGTCATTAGTAAAAAGAATGAACAGCACTGGGCCCAGCACAGATCCTTGGGGCACACCTCTTTGGATTGGCAGAGGTTGCGACCGAAATGCCTTGGTGGTTCCTTTTACTGTAGACTTAATTTCAACTACTTGACTACGGTCTTTGAGGTAACTCTCAAACCATTTTAGGGCCGTTGCTGTTACACCCAGTGCATTCAGTTTCTTCAGTATGAGGTCGTGTCCTAAGCAGTCGAACGCTTTGCTGAAATCGAGGAAGATCGCTGTAGTTAGGTTCCCATTTTCTAAGCTGTCAATTACTGATTCTAGTAATTCAATCATTGCTGTGGTAGTTGATTTACCTTTGACAAACCCATGCTGAGAGCTTGTTATCAGGTTGTTGAGTGTACAGTGTTCTAGAAGCCTGGTGAGTACTACTTTTTCACAGAGTTTTGCGACCGTTGGGAGTAAGGATATGGGCCTATAGTTGCTTAATTCTGTTCTACTACCAGTCTTAAATTTTGGATATATTTTGGATATTTTTAAAGCGGAGGGAACGTGGCCTTCATTGAAAGATTTATTGAAGATGTCAGTGAGGGGGCAAATTAGTTCTTCTGCACAGTGCTTTAGTACTTTTGTGGATATGTCGTCAATTCCTGCTGAGTTTTTGGATTTTAAGCTTTTAATAATTGATCTTAACTCCTCTTGGGTTGTGGGTCTTAATGATCTGAGTTCACTGGTGTGAGTCCCTCCAGGGAGTTCAACTGGTCTCCTGGCAGTGCCATTATTACGATCAATGGTGTATTTTGCAATGTTGGCAAAATAATCATTGAACTGTTCAGCTACAGCATATGTGTCTTCAATAAGTTGTCCATTGATGGTCAGTTTGAGCTGAGGTAAGGTGTCTTGTTTTTTTTGATCGGACACTATTAATCGTTTCCCAGATTGTTTTTGACTTATTTTGGGAGTTGGTAATTTGATCTGCGATTCTTTGACTTCTTAGGGTCTTCAGTCTTTGGTCATACTTTTTTTTTAAGTCTGTCGCTTTGATTCTGTCAGCAAGATTTCCTGTGGTTTCAAACTGGTTGAGGTAAGCTAGGTAATCATTCTTCAGAATTAATGCTTCTGCATCTGCAAAGTGTTTAGGTTTGGTCTTTTTAGTCCTGGCAGTTTTAAGAGGGCAAGCAGTGTCCAGAGCTATTGTTACCGTGGTTCTGTAGTTGTTGTAAGCTTCCTCTGAGTTTAAAGATGTATACACTTTTTCCCACCTTTCATTTATTAACAACCATTTCAGCTCATCCAAGTTTCTTCCTCCAATTGCTCTGTGCACTGATTTAGGTGTTTTTATTTCCTCTAAGTTGGTGATAGTGCACTTCTGGGCTGTGTGATCAGAGAGTCCAGTGTTAAAGACTGATATGTCAAGTGCTTCAGTGATCATATTGGAAGCAATCCAGTCTATAGATGATTTTGATATAGGAGTAATTCTTGTGGCTGGCAGATCAACTCTTTGAATATTATGGTAAGCGAGCATTTCGTTTAATTTTGCTGTGTTTCTGTCTGGCTCCAGTATATCAACATTTATATCTCCCATGATAATGAGATGTTTATTTTCGACATGAGTGTAATCTATTATACGAGTTAATGTGGCTATTGTATCTTCTAAGTTACTATCAGGTGATCTATATGTGCCTATGATGTAAGTAATGTCTTTCTTAAAAATTATCTTGATCATTGCGACCTCACATGAAAGTTCTTGGCAATATTGTGACACATCAACCTCCTCAACACAAGCTTGTAGAGCATCTTCTACAAAGATAGCTACACCTCCAAGTCTGTGATGGGTGCGGCTGTAGTGGGCTATTAGTTCAAAGCCAGGTAACCATTTAATGGACTCTATCTGGTTTTGTCGGAGTCCATGCTCTGTTAAGATGATGACATTGAGTTTTTCCAGCTCCGCTAAGTGAAGGAGGCGATGGGATTTGCTTTGTAGTCCTCTTATGTTTTGATGCAGGATGGCAAGTCTTCCTTTTTTTGAGATTTTTGTCTGCCTTGCTTTGAAGTGCTCAAGTCTAAAAAAGATGATTCCTTTTGATCACTTCGAGGTTGTGTACTGTTCTCCAGAACCATGGTTGTCGCTCTGCTTGGGTAACTATTAATGATTTGCCTGTAGTGGTCTATGTTTTTGTTGAAGAACTCCTCTATTGTTTCATTGTGTGATCGTAGTCTTGCATTTAGGGGGGGATGGTGTGTTGTGATTTTCCTAAGTGAGGACTGCTTATTTGTGGCCGTGTCAGGTTCTAATCTATTGTTGTCACTCCTGGTCATATCCTGGTTCAGTTTTTTAAAAGGAGTTTGGCTGTCTCTCCTGGTCATTTCCTGGTTCAGTTTTTTAGAAGGAGTTTGGCTGTCTCTCCTGGTCATATCCTGGTTCAGTTTTTCAGAAGGAGTTTGGCTGTCTCTCCTGGTCATGTCCGGGTTCTGTGTTTTGAAAGGAGTTTGGCTGACTTCCCTTGTAGTTTCTTGGGTCATGATTTCAGCATAACCTTTTTGTTTTACACCTACTGCCTGTTTTTCATTTGTAGAACTGATGCCAAGTAGTGAGATGTCAGATGAAAAATTATTTTTCACATTGGTAAGGAAGGTTGATATGCAGGATTTGATTTTTTCCTCTTGATCCTTCAGTTTCCTGCATAAGAGGTCGTACTCCGTCTGTAAGGTCCTAAGGTTATCATTCTTGGTTTCAATTTCCTTTTTTAAGTGTTCTTCTGTACAAGATGAACTTTGTATTTGAGTTTTAAGTAAAATAGTGTCTTGTTCGAACTTAAAAGAGTTTTCTTTCAGTTGTCTCTGTAAGTCGTTAATAGTGCTGTTTAGCATATGCTTGTCGCTCTCCGCTTGGATAATGATTTCTTCTTTTAGACACATTTCTTGGTTTAATTTTCTGTTTAGATGTTGGGTTTCGAGATGGAGTTCTTGATTTCTATCTTGTAGAGTTGCATTTGTATTTTCAGAGAGTTTCAGAACATCCTCCAGGTCTTCGGCATCTTTCAAAGCAGTTTTCAATCTGCATACTTCAGTTTGCAGATTAGCGTTTTCGGTTCTGCTATTGTGCAGTTCCTGTTTAAGTTCCTCATTTTCCTGAACAAGAAGACTGCCTGCCTCAGCAGCTAGTGCCAGGGAGGTTTCCAAGTCCTGGCCCTCTTGTTCATCAAAAAGTTGAATTTTCTTTTGAATAACAGCTAAGCTTTCAGGGCCTGGGGAAGATTTACTTTGTGGAGATGAGATTTTTTTGTTGGGAGATCTAGCTGGGGTATATACTGTTTTGCAGTCACTGCAAATCCAGGGCTCGACATCTGGCTTTGACATTTTTGTGAGGTTCTTTCTAGAAATATTTACACACTCTGCATGGTACCACATTTGGCAGTGGCCCGTGCACTTTATTCCAGAATACTTGACCCCAATAGTACATGTACCACAAGGATATTTAGTTGGTGGCATTTTATGGTATGTAAATTATAGAAATGTATAAATGAAATATATAATAAAGCTGGTATATAACTATGTCAAATTTCTTGAGGTCATTGAATAATTCTTGAGGCCAGATGATAAAAATTGTAGCAGTTTAAATTCGGTGTTGAATTAGGCTAACGATTCCCCTGTCAACAATGCAGTGCACATTATAGAGTGTTGTTTATGTCTAAGGACAGTGAGTGTGTATTCAGCTGGTGTGTCTATTACTGCACCAAGGTCAGATATTTTCAGTGTTTTGTTGAGATTTGACTGGCTTCTCCGGTTATGTTGGTAAAGTTGTCAATCAGATTAGAATATTAATACAGTTTTTTGGTGGACCTTTGGCTGATTGCTTCAGTCAGAATAAAGTAGTCAATCAGATCAAAATATTAATACAGTTTTTTGGTGAAGCTTTGGCTGGTTGCTTCAGTCAGAATAGAATAGTCAATCAGATTAAAATATTAATACAGTTTTTTGGTGGAGCTTTGGCTGATTGCTTCAGTCAGAATAAAGTAGTCAATCAGATTAAAATGTTAATACAGTTTTTTGGTGGAGCTTTGGCTGATTGCTTCAGTCAGAATAAAGTAGTCAATCAGATTAAAATATTAATACACTCCAACCAACCAAGTGCTGGCTGGTATTGAGGTGTATAGGATTGAGTATAGGATTTGCTAGAATGAATAATTATCACAGCTAGCAAGGTGGTCGAGGCAGAGCAGTTGTGTGTGGTCAGGTGCTGAGGTTGCACTGTCAGCAGATGCTGGGTCACCGCTCCCGTCTGTGACCTCGCTCTGTACTGTGTGCTTCTGCTGTACAGCTGGATGCTATTACAAAGTCTAATACGTCACTATTTCTTGTGAGTTGGCTGTCCTAATGACGTCATTAAACCATTGTATGTGAGAAATGGTTAGTTGTCTTATATCTTGAGTCACTGAAGTAATTTTTTTTTTTTTTTTTCTTTAAATGGTCTTGATAGATAGTGTGAAGAAAAGAGAGAAATTGTTGTTAATTGTTGTTAAGAGAAGTATTAATAACAGTTTGTGGGTTATGGCAGTTGGAATGCCAGCTCATATGAGTATTTTTTTTATTAATTACTTTGTTTTATGAATTTTTTAATGGCTGAAAATGACTCACAGTAATTTCTGGTAAGTTATAGTCCGTAGGAAGTATTATGTAGTCACTATTTCCCACTTAAAACTAAACTTATTACTGGATCACTTTCACTGCAAGACTAGTCAGGTAGCCATCTTGATTAGTTAATTCCTTCAGGCAGCTTGTTTATCAGTTTCACACCAACTTGGGACTGCAAGTGTTCAAATGCGTCGTTCTATGTTGTACAATCCGAAAGTTGTCACTGCCTTGTAAAATTAACAATCCAAACTCTCTGAAGGCATCTTTGCACGACTCTCTGAAATTCAATTTGTAAAGAATTCTGAGAGCTTTCTGTTGAGCTCTAAATACTCTTTCGAATTTATATTTAGAACAGCTGCCCCACAGTTTCAAACCGTACGAGAAATATGAATGTATCAGGCCAAAGTAGGCCCTATTTTAACCCTTTTAGGACCAGACCAAAATTTGACATGTGCAAAGAAAATTTTTTGCGTTTTTCTGGCCATGCTCCAAGAACTGTGCATATTAAAAATGTGCGATTTTTCAAGCGTTTGAGAGAAAAATCACATCTTCAGAACTAATTACTGTACAGATTTGTTTTTAGGCTTAAAATGTTTATTATTAAATTGTTCATTGTGAAAAAATAAATTTAAGTCATTATATAGCAAAAAACAATTTGATTTATCTGTTTATCAAATAAAAAAAAGAAAAAAAAAATTGAGTTTGATTTTCAATAACTACCAAAAATAAGAATAAATTATATGTGGGAAATAGTATTTATTAGTTCTACATATAATTCTCTATAACTGTACAAAATTTGAAAGCCCTGGAATAAAAAATAAAAAGTTTGTAAATGAATTAAATTTTTCTGTAACACTGGTTAAAACACACTTTTCAGCATTAGCCTAACATACAAAACCTTATAGGCTACTAAGGATATTATTCGGTACTTTGGGATTATACCGACCACACCATTATGAAGAACACAAAAATATACATTATAGAAACAAACATGATAGAACGAAAAAACAACTCTTTAATTACAAAATTACAAACTTACAACGATTATCAATTGTTAATGGGGTCAGATTCCGTTATATGCCCCCAACGCTTAAACTTTTTTCAATGAACTTAGAACGTTATAAAACGATGTAGTTGAGTAACAGAACTAACATTCCATCAATCAACAAGCATTTCCAGGTATTGCGATCGGTATTGTTGTCGCTGTTATCTTATCTTTCTCGAGAATCCCGATTACGGCAGGCCGGGCGGCATCACATGATTATTTAAGTTTTTTGCACGGTACATAAAAACAAGTTTTGTGTGTTTTTTTCAATAAAGAGTTTAGTTTTTGTTTGGTAATGTTTGTTTCCAATAATCACGTTATCTACTAGACCGCTCGACTTTGACCTCTGTCTGAGGATGGGGAGGGGTTTGCAATAAGACAATTCCTGTTTTATATTGACGAAATATTGTTCTACGCTAATCTAGTAATCAGTAGAAGCAAAATGTCAAATAACGATTCATGTCTGGGTGTGGTCGGTATAATCCCAAAGTACCCTGACAACATTATGATGCAACATGGCCTTAAAATTTTTTTTTCACCAAGCTGATGATTCCAAAGACGTTTAAAATTTGATATCGTAGTAAGAAACATACAGGGAACAGAAAAATAGTATATTTATTCCATATAGAAGATTACAATATCTCTTAAAAAATATGAAAAGTCCGCCGGCGATAAATCAGACGGTTGGTCCTTAAAGGGTTAATACATCAATAGAACAGAATTTTGCAAGGTTACGCAAAACATAAATGCCAGAAGCAACCTTGGAGTAGATTCTGTCAATGTGAAAGTCCCATGTCAGCCCTCGATCAAGGTACATTCCCAGGAACTTAACGGATTCAGCGTCCTCCAAGAGAACATGGTCCATCATTACCGTGGGACGATACTCTTGTTCTTGTCGATGTTGAAGGCAAAGATTTATTGAGTTTGATTTTGAGCTGAGTTTTCAAATTGAGTCTTGAGAAATGTTCGATGCATGAATTTAAATCGATAAATGATTTCACTTCAAGATAATTTTTAGATTTCGATTTAATACAGAGAGTCGTGTAACATTGTAATGTCTGAGCATAGCAAATAATATTCATTATCTCCACAGGGTTCTGTCCACTTGTTCCAAGACAACTTGGGAAAGGATATTTGGTACTGACTGAGTGAAAACACCCAGAATATTCGAAAAACAAATTAAAAAAGTTATCAAACCATTTATATTGTAAAATATAAACTTAAAATCATTAGTTAGGCTTTAATTATACCATTACTTACTGTATTTTCAAAAGCCATATGGAAAGTATACATGGTCCAGTAAAGTTTAGACTGAAAGCACTTAACAGTCTTACAATATCTCAAATCAAAATTGAAATTAGTAAAATTATAAATTTTTTCCATTATTGAATATCAACTACCAGCATTTTGTCAAAGTTTGGCACAGGAATTCAAAATTATTCTTTACGGACTTGAAAACAGTGCCCTGAGGTCTGTTTATCATCTAAGAAAGTTTAACGCTATCGAGAAATGACTGATGTTTGACCCAGATTCCTTTAAGTCTGTAATCACAGAACTAGACCACTGGGCTATCAATGTTCAGAAAGTTTGCAAAAATTTAGTCCAGAATAAAATCTCTGCATATTGGAGATGACAATATTAAATCTTCAATAGATTGTATTAAACCATTAGTGCAAAGATTGTAAGAACGTTTGTTTATCAACAAACAAGATTATGTTGATAAATATTAGATTACCTTGCACTTTCCTCCTTGATCTTATCCTCGCAGGGGATGTCACCACAGAACGGTGCCAGTAGCAAGTTCTTGTTGTCCAGCTCTTTACAGAACGATGCCCAGTCTTCTACTTCTTTTATATGGGTCTTCATATCTTCTGAGGCTCTGGAAATTAGTACAGATTTAAAACTTTGAACTGGTCAGTGTCTTACTAGTTATTTCTGTGTAAATAATCTATAGGCAACTCCTGTGTCCAGTAACGGTGCAACTTCTCTAGCATTGTGGTTGTCTTTAAGTACCAAACTTATTAGGTAGACTTTGTATACAAAATCAACCTATTGTAATCACTCTCATCGTAGTGCTTACGGAAACTTTCTCCTTAACCTCACTTAAAACGACACCCAGAGACCAAACCACCCCCGTTCAACATATCACATACAGCATTCTCAATCTACTTCAAAATTCCCAAAAAACTAAAAAATTACTACCTTCAAATCTCCAAGAGTTTGTATTTGAAAAGCCAACCAATATTTAACAGGCGTTGGTCTGTACTGATCATGTAAAAATGGTAAATAAAGAATCACAGCCCTTTGACTGTAAATCCTGCATAAATCCTCGAGAAACCTGTAAGATCATGTCAATAAGTAAAAATGTCAGAAGTAATATAACCAAAGTATATCAAACCAAAGAAAATATTAACTATGAGACTGAACACTTAATTTATCAATTTAATTGAAATTTCTGTGAAAAACTGTGTGTCGTCCAAACATCGGAGTCTTTACGCAAAGAGTAACTAGCCACCAATTTGACATTGTCCATAGCAATGTACGTATAAACACCTTTAGCCAGTCATGCTATAAATGTGCACAATCAAAATCATTTAGAAAACTGTTCCATTTAATAGAAAAAAAATGAAACTACACATCAATTACAGGTCTTCAAACAAGACAACCAAGAGGTCTTAAAGATAAATTTCAAGTTTTCTACTAACTTACTTACTTATTCCCAAATGCGAAAATTCATGGACCATACATAAGCTGTGGATCTATTGTACTTATTTATAATGCCAAAATTCGTTAAAAATTTATTTTTTTATGAATCACTTCCTCACTTGCGCTATCTCTAGTGATATGTATTAGGATACTTCTCAATAATACATAAGGCTTCTTACTTGGCCAGTAAGCTTTCATGGATGTCATCCAGCATTTTCTTGAGATCCACAACAGCGTTGGAGAGAGGCAATGTGGTCTTGGACCCAGAGTCTCTCCTGACTGCCACAAGCTGCTGGGAACTCAGATCTTTTGGTCCTATCTCCACTCGGATCGGCACTCCCTGAGATAAACAATACATCGAACTGTTAGTCCTGTAATCTGTACAATAGAGAGATCATACATAGTTTATTATACAGTGTGAGTTAAAAGTATGGATACACTCTGTTTAGTTTGTGATAGATAAAGATGGAGGGATGGAACTCGGGGCACCTTTTTAGGAAATAGAAGTGAACTCTTTAGTCACTAAACCTTCACTAGGACTTCTCTTTATAACAAATTTAGTTGATCTAACCATCTTCATTTTCTTTAACAGACTTATGCAGGGTGATAAAGATATGTAAAACGAGGTCTTCCTGAAATAATGGTAAGGTAGATTAAGGGGAGAATTCCATCGTTTCTTATGGCTTTTGACCTGATAAATTGAATACTACAGGTTCCAGAACTGTAAGTTAAGTAGTTTTTGAGAAAATCAGTGTCAAATGTAAAAAACAGAGTGAAAAACACATTTTTTCATCTTTGAAAAACATTAAGTTCGTTACTTCACTAAGAAAAAGATAAGAATTTTTAATCAAACTTGTAGAAAATTTTATTTTGAGTAAAATCATGTAAATAAAGCACACAGAAAGCGAACATATATATATATATATATATAATATATATATATATATATATATGTTTGAGTACATACATTTTTATTTATAACAGTACAACTATGAAATTCTCCCCTTAATCTACCTTATCAGAATTTCAGAAAGACCTCGTTCTACGGTGAGATGAAATCCGTGTGAAATCTTTTGCTCCCCTATCTCACTAACTAAGCATTTCCGGACCTGTGTTTAAATAAACTGTTTTCATTATTATTCTTACACGTAGAATGAACTCCCACAGTTTCTGCATATCTTCGCGAATCACCCTGTACATTGTGTCTCCATGACTAATTATTTGTCACCTTGAGCTCCCAGTGGTTGAACTTCCAGCCTGGGGAATAGTTGTCCCTGTAGTCTCCTTGAACTCGTATGTCCGCTGCACTCAACTTAGCCTCCAGGTCCTGACACGTACTCAGCAGAGCCTTGCGCTCAGCTTCCTTCAGGTTCACAGTCACTCCACACATGACTATTACAACCTGCAGGCAGATCACATCACAGCTGTAAAAAGTTTCCAATATTAAGCTTTTCCTACCAAAGCCTAAATTATCCTACCAGAAGCATAGACCGGCGAATGTTCAGAACACCTAAAGTCAACAAGTCAATACTAAATCATTCTTTTCTTTACAATGGCCCCAAATATTTTTAATAAATTGCCTTATAACGTTAAAATATATTCTATGAATGTTAGAGAATTTTGTAGTAAATTAAGAACGTTGTTGTTATTACAAGAGAACTGTAACTCATTTTACAATTAATAATTTCCCCTATAGTATTATTTTTAGTTATTATATAAATCATGTGTATAAATAAATTAGGATTTAAGTGACATGAAGAAATATGTAAATAGCGAAGAATCACGTATTTTACTTGTATATATTTAGCATAAATTCTAGTTTCTGGTTGGGAAGGAAGGGATATTGAGATATGTGTTTTAGTTTGTAAGATAAAGATTGTAACGAGGAAAGTATTTTAGTTCTGTTGGTGACTCATGCAGTGTTATCTATTATTAATCTGTAGTGCAGACTGGACTCTGATAAGAAACCTGTTTTATTTTGTTGTCCACTGGCCACACTACTTGCAAAAAGTGGTCAGTTAATTCCGAGTTGTTATAATTTTGTATTGATGTACATTTGATGATAGAATAAATTCATTCATTTTTCAAAAAATGAAGTAAACACAAATCAGTCAACACATTCACTGCAGCTGTATATTCAGTGATATTGAGTACTCTAACAAGCCAGCATGACCTAACACATCTGCCGCAGCCAATGTGTTAAACATAGAACCAATGAATGCCAAATATCAGTCAAGAAAGATTCTATACAATATACTTATTAAGCCCAAAATACTGCACCAGTACAAGAAATTTCTATACTGGTTCTAGGAATAGGAGAAATAATTTTATACGCAGGAATATCATCAACATGGAGAATTCACTTTTATCAGTCAATTATAAAAAGATTTTAAACTTTGATTTCAAGGTAGTTGTTTTATTTTGGTTGATAGACATTTTTATTTAAATAGGCCTTTTGACATCAAAGATGCCATGATTAGGAATGAATCCAACAATTTTAAACAACGAAAATATTAGTACAAGGAAGTTAAAATTACACTTATCAGCTAAAAAGTCATTATAGGTTTGACGGTATATAGTTTTGACTAACCTGGACAGCTGCCACCCTTGGAGGAAGTACGAGACCCTTGTTATCAGCATGTACCATGATCATCACACCTGCAAGCAGTCAGTTTTTAGTTGTGAATACATTTTTGTTAAGCTGAAAAATGAAGCTTCAACCAAACTCATGACCGATCTGAGTCATTGGATTGCCTTGCATGTCACAAAAGCTAAAATATAGTAATTTTGATATAGGAAGATGCTTATATAAACATTAGATTAAAAACAATTACAGTACTCGAACCAGTCATTAATATCAGCTGATTATAAAAAATGTAAAAGGACACATTCCTTAACATAATTAAACTTGCAATTAGAATATTAGCTGGATTATCATACCAAGAGTCTCGCAGACAACATTTTTCTAGGCTTAAAATTATGACCTTGGCATGTACTTATATTTTATATAACCTAAAATATGTCAAATACAATGAAGATAGACTTGAAACACAATGTACACTCCATGAGTATGATACCAAATCAGAAGATAATCTAAGAACTCCTAATATAAGGTTAGATAAATATTATAAAAGCCATAAATACCAGCAGTTAAAATTATTTAATACGCTTCCTCTTTTTGTTAGACCTTTACCTTTCAAACAATTTAAATCAAACATGTCAGAGTGGCTTAAGCTGAAGGAATTTTACAGTGTTGAGGAGTATATGAAATGTGATATGTTGTAAATACAAAAATAATAAGGATACTCCATAATTTATTATATTTATTTTAAATTGTCGTTTTTAACTCCATGTCTCTGTTAATGGCCAATAAAACTTCTGATTTCTAGCTAAAATGAAGTTTATCGTTGTACTTGCTAAACTTGAAACACAAAGAGCTATCTGAGATAGTAACTCGATAAACAAAAAATTAAAAATAACGACTTGTGGAGTAAAAAAAAAATAAAAAAATAATGAACGGTGATCAGAACATCTGTAGTTTAACCCATTGGCTTATACATATTTTTACTATCAGCTCAACTGGAGTTATCCTATTAAAAATGCTAAAAATGTAAGAGTTTTTGTTATATGTTTATAAAAAATTTATTTTTCAAGTTAATTGGTTATATTTTATATCTTTTTGGATTAACATGAAATGGGCTTTAATAATAAATATATAGTGATATATTTGGTCATAATTTAAAAATAATAATACTGTACAAACTAAAAAAGTTTTGGAATTTTTTAAATTAAAAAATTTTTTTTACTCAATAATATAAAATAAAATACCCCACTGTTGCTTTTATTTTGTTTGAAATGTATTTCTCTACCTAGAAATACTATAATATGTGTATACGGGGTGTATATTATGTCTGGAAACACCCAAATATATCCTTTAATAATTTAAATATAAATTTGAAACCTCTTACAATCGTGATAGAGATTGGGCATCTACTTTTTGGAACAATGTTTTGTTATGTCACACCAACGGGGGACGTCCTGCCGAGGGTATCGTGAATATTCTTAATGGAAGCCTATACCTTGTGATACATAATTTTAAAGGTAATAGCTTACTGAATTGAATGCCACAAACCGCATCTCAAAGGAATTATTCTATCAGAAAATAGAGCATTTTTAGTATTGAAAATTTACTGATGTTCAACAATGTAATTTTAACATGGTTCTTGCCACAAAATGTGTTACACTAATTTTTTAGCATTTTTTAAATGTTCAATTAAATAAAACAAAAATTTCATTTTAAGCTGGTTCTATTAGCACAAATTTGCCAGTTTTTATTACAGTACAATTATGGAAATACTTATGTTATTGATTTCTTATTACAAATAAAATGTTGCTGTGCAGCTTTTCTGAGCGATGTATGTGGGTCTTCAATAAATGTTTGCAAAACATCTAGTGCATGTTCTTCATCTGTTGCAGATTGTATCCTACCCGACTTTGGCCGATTACGTACACTCCCTGTCATTTCAAAACGCTCAATAGTTTTTGATATTGTTGAAACACTTATGGGATTCCTTTCTGGGAAAGTGTCATTAAACAAATTACAAACTTCCCGATAAGATCTTTGACGATCGCCATATCCTCGCATCATCAACAGAGTAATTCGTTCTCTTTCAGACAATTCCATTAAAATGCCAAATAAAAACTGAACTACTGTAATTAGATAACTTGTTGACAGCAATGCTTCAGAGACACTGATTAACTCGACAGGAATGATATGACCTTTGTCCATTTGTAATTCCCAAGCTTAGACCTGTCTAGTGAAAGCTCCATGCTCAACAAACTGAAACCTGTAGACCAGATGATTAATAACACAATAATGTTTCTCATAGGCTAGTGACCTTTGTCTCTTTAAACCTTCCTGCTGACTGGAAAACACCAAGTACAGATTCATAAGTAATCAGAGAAAGTGACTCATAAGTTTTATTCATTGTAATAAAAACTGGTAAATTTGTACTAATGAAACCAGCTTAAAAATAAATTGTTTATTTTATTTTAATTGAACATTTAAAAAATGCTAAAAAATTAGTGTAACACATTTTGTGGCAAGAACCATGTTAAAATTACATTGTTGAACATCAGTAAATTTTCAATACTAAAAATGCTCTATTTTCTGATAGAATAATTCCTTTGAGATGCGGTTTGTGGCATTCAATTCAGTAAGCTATTACCTTTAAAATTATGTATCACAAGGTATTTCCATTAAGAATATTCACGATACCCTCGGCAGGACGTCCCCCGTTGGTGTGACATAACAAAACATTGTTCCAAAAAGTAGATGCCCAATCTCTATCACGATTGTAAGAGGTTTCAAATTTATATTTAAATTATTAAAGGATATATTTGGGTGTTTCCAGACATAATATACACCCTGTATATATGCATAGTTTGACAGAATAAATGTTTTTTCTAAATACTGAAAATTCCAAGAATATTGATTTTTTTCTCTTGTAGTACACTAATATTCTTATAATAACGTATTATTCATTTAAATTTCAATTAATTGTAGTATTACAGTTTTTCTTATGTGTTACAACAATATTAGTCTAATTTATACTAACATTTGGTTGAAAAAGGAGTTAAAAAAAATTATTGAGATGGCGCTGTACTTGTCACGGAACCGTTCCGTGATACAAGGCCAATGGGTTAAGAGCAGGACAACTACGGAACATTAAAAAACATTTCTTACTGGACTTAGGTCATGTAATTGTGGTCCGACAAAGAAGATTGGCCTCCATTGTACTTAATACACTGCCATTTTGCAATTTCAAAAACAGTCAATTTTCTAAGTATTTTCTCTAAAATAAAATAATAAATAAATGCATTCTGCATCGTACCATTGATTACATGAACCTGTGCATTTTATTCCTGAAAACCTGACTCATGTAGCATAATTATTGACACACAAGTATTTTGAAGGCATTTTAAGTCCTTTTAATTATGAGGGGGGATGGTAAATATTAAAGGATGCTTCTTTAAATTTTGAAAGAAAGATGCTGGATCATCTTCCATATAGCCCAGATCTTAGCACAGAGTGATGACTATCTATTTCCAACGATAAAGATAAGGCTCGTAACGCAGCGTTTCAATAATGACACCAAACTTTACACCAGCATTAACTAATGGATCTTAGGTGGTGGATTTCTACAAAGGTGGAAACGAAAACTTCTATCACTCAGTGATAAATACCTGGATTTGAATCATAATTAGGGGAGGGGGGGGGTTATATTGAAAAATAGCGTCAGAATGTAACTGTCAAATGTTCATAATAATAGTTTTCTCCATCACTTTGTTAATTTTTATTTTAAACATCTATTAATTTCTGGAAAGCCCTAATATAAAAAAACTCAAAAAACTTACCAATTGTCCTTGTAGTGAGGCCCCATGAGTTCTGAAACACGAATTGCTTCTCCTGGGTATCAGGGTCCTCGTAGATGATCTCAAACATTTTTGAGAAGTTCTGGCCGAGGTGATGAGATGTCGCTCCCTGTGTTACACAATATACCATAAGTTGGTCTTTTATAAAATGACAAATCTTTTGATATACTATTCTTATTTTATCTTCCAACACAAACAGGGTTCCCACTCAATCTAAATACTCAAATTCACGGCTAATTCACGGTTTTCACGGTTAAAAAAATTAAAATTCAAGGTCGGAAAGTTTTCATAAACAACGTTACCGGTACAAACAAAATCGTGTTGGAGAGGGGCGAAGTTGAGACGTAAACACTACAGACACAGCAGAGCGGTAAAATACAAAATAAAACTTCTTCCCATTTGACTAACGATGTCATTGGTCGTGCAGGAATTGACGGAAACGTCTAAAAGAACGAAATAACAATAGGCTTCGGTTACGACGCAAGCAATGAGCGGCGAGCGCCCCGATTTTTATGTGCGATTTGCTACATAATGAATATAACAAGGCATATTATTTTTACAAAACATCATCATAACAGTCATCAAAGCAATGACAAAGACAAATTTCAATATAATTAGCATGCACATGGCTCATAATTTTCTTTAACTTACAAGTTTGTTGAAATCTGAAGAGAACTTTGTTGACACAGGTTAGACAAGATGCAGGGTGACAGGATTCGTACGTTGGCTAAGGCTAACTCGTTTGAGTCCATGAAGTACACTTGCGTGATTATTAAATTATTTTCTTGTTTAACACATTATTATTATTATTTCGATCGATTTCTTCCACAGGAAAATTTTCACATAATCACAGGTTCACATTTTAATTAGTACATAAGAAAAGGCAATTTTATTGAAATTAAAATAACATATAAACGTTAAATGTATAAAAATTATATACAACTTGTTATAAGAAAAGTTATTTGGTACCAGTTTATACCAAAAAAAATATATTTGTACACATAAATAAAGAAATTGATAAAAATGTCTAGAATAAAAGTGAATTACGATTTGCACTTTTTGCTAAGTTCCTGTATCTTATCGTCTAACTCAGCTGCCCTTTTCCTGGCGTCGGACAAAACCTGGAATTTTTGTGCTTCCAATTCTTTTTTTTCTATTGCAGCTTGCTTCCTCTCTTTCTCAGAATTAATTTTGTCTTTCATTTCTTCTCGTTGTTTTGCCAAGTGCTCCGAGTAGTGGGCGTGGGAATTTTTGGCAGCATGAACTAATTCATTAGTGATTTCCATTGCCTCCAATCCTCCTGCTGCTGATACGCCGTCACAAACTTTTCTCAACGCGACTAAACTCTCCTCCTTCAAGTTTTCAACTATACACTGTTTGTTGACAGAGAAGCCTCTTTCAACAGAAGAATTTCCGTGAGAAAGTGTCAGAATGAGTTGAATGAAAAGCTTTAAATCTTTATATCAATTCTCACAATAAGAATAAGATTGGAGTGCCGAGCTGGGGAAACAAATCTTTCATGTTGAGACATGAAACCAGCTGTTGTCCGAGGATGGGGGAGTGGAGTACACGATATACCCCTCCCCTTCCACTCTCATTGACAGTATACAACAAAGGTTATTTTTACCATAACATCGCTGCACCACATTACAATATCAATCAATCAATCAATCAATATTTCTTTATTACATGAACATTAAGTACAGTAATATAGTCAAACATAGTATAATGTAATAGGAAAAGTCGCTTAGGTGTTTGTTGCATCCAGGAACTCCTCCAGGGTGTAGAGTGGAGTCTTGACAAGGAATTCTTGAAGTGCTTTCTTTAGTGCGTTTCCAGTTAGCAATTGGAAGTCTTCTGGCAGTTGATTTCTGAGTTTTCGTCCTATGTAGGACGGTTTTCTTTCAAAGAGGGCTGTTCGATGGCGGGGTAGAACATATCTGGAGGCATGTCGTGTGTTGTAGTCATGGAAATCGTTGTAAGTGTCAAAATTGAGTCTGTCAACATGTAGAATTGTTTCGTATACATACAAGGCTGGTACAGTTAGAATGCCTAAATTTGGATACGCTTCCCTGCAGCTTTGTCGAGATTCAAGATTGGCGAGGGATCTAATTGCCTTTTTTTGAAGGGTGAGTATCCTTTTCAGGTTTTCAGTAGAGCTGCCCCAGATGATAAGACCATATCTAATGTGGGACTCTACCAGTGCGTAATAAGCAGCTTTGACGGATCCCTGAGTACCCACTGATTTGAGTCGCCTCATAACGTAGTATATGCCTGCGCATATTTTATTGGAAATGGTGCTCACATGATGACTCCATGAAAGTGTACTATCGATAGTCAGGCCCAGAAATTGTGTTTTATCAACTACTGATATGTCTGGAATATTTGTTGGTATTTCCTTTTTCCTACTGAAATGCACTTGCGTTGTTTTATTAGGATTTATTGCCAGATCATTCAGTGCACTGTATTTGATGGCTTGTTGGAGAGAAGTCAAGGAGTTAAGGGATAGTTCATCTGCTGTGTCATTTTTTATAAGAAGGGTAGTGTCGTCTGCATATATTATGCAGTCAGTACTGGAGCTTGCGATGAAAGTAGGGAAGTCATTAGTTAGAAGAATAAAAAGAACTGGGCCAAGTACCGATCCTTGAGGCACACCTCGTGCCAGTGGTTTTGGAGTTGATGTGTACGATCTGGTGATGGAAGATTCAGTATGCTGTACCTCCACAAGTTGTGACCTTCCTCGGAGGTAGCTGGAGAACCATTTGTTCTCTATGCCTCTTACTCCCAGATTTTCCAGCTTTTTTAAGATTAGGTCATGTCCCAGACAGTCAAAAGCCTTGCTGTAGTCAAGAAATAGGGCTGTTGCGTACTTTTCGTCATCTATGCTGTCAATGATTGATTCTACTAGGCTAATAATTGCTGATATGGTTGATTTTCCTTTTTGAAATCCATGTTGGTTGACTGTGATTAGGTCATGTTGTTTAAGGTAGGCCATCAATCGCTTCAGAACAAGTTTCTCTATGATTTTTGCAAATGTAGATATTAGCGAGATGGGTCTATAGTTCTGAGGGTCTGATTTCTTCCCTTTCTTGTGTTTTGCATAGACCTTTGACACTTTAAGCCTTGAGGGGAAGTGACCGTCGGCAAAAGATTTGTTAATGATTGCTACAAGGGGTTGGGTTAATTCATTTGCACAGAACTTCACACTCTTTGAAGAAAACTCATCTATGCCACTGGACGATTTGTTTTTCAGGCTGCAAATTGTTTGATTCACCTCGGTCCAAGTTGTTGGTGTCATGCAAAATGACTGTGGCAAGGGAATGTGCAATAAGGTCGGGTTTTTTCCTGTCCACCCAGGTGCTAGGGTATGTATTTGGTTTTGAATTGTCATGCCAGCCATCTGAGTAAAGTAAGTGAGTAGTATACTTTGGCCGTTGCTGGGACAACGCACCCGAGACCGGTTCTGGGACAAACCGTGTGAGACCGAATCTGGGACAGAATTTTTTAGAGAGCGACTAAGAGTGTGAGTACGGGTAGTCAGAACCGCGCCGCGCGAATCACCACGCATGTCATCGCTGTCCCGCCACCGCAATTTTTTAGAGAGCGACTAAGAGTGTGAGTACGGGTGGTCAGAACCGCGCCGCGCGAATCACCACGCATGTCATCGCTGTCCCGCCACCGACACCACGCGTGTGTTTATTTACCACAATTGTGAGTATGTATGTGTTTGTGATTTACTGATCAGATCTAAATAGACGATGTTGTTTGCATGGTTGTTCTGGAGCAGTTGGTTGTTTTGGTCTACAAGTGTGATTGTGATCTGTTGAATCTTTCGTAAACCGCTCCGAAGAGGTATGTAGTGTTTTTCTTGAGGTGATTGAGATATTTTGTAGCCGTGTGGTACATTAGGGGAAAAGGAGTAGAGGATTGCTGTCTCCAAATGTTTGTGAGAGTGAACATCATGATTGACAAGACTGTTGTTGACAATATTGCAGTGTATCTCGATGACATCAACGGCTCTGAGATTCGGTGGATTCGATGCAATTACATTTTCATTTGAGTTGAAGTAAGACGATTCTTTTTGTAAGTTTGTTGCATCAGATTTTTCAAAACCTAAGAGATCACTAACGGTTTTATCCAAGTAGAATTTAATTGGAGAATTAATTGATATTTTGTCACCGTCTTTAAAGATCTTGAAATCATCAGAATTTATACTAAGATTCAACGATTTTATGCAATCTCTGAAACTCTTTTCAAGTTTTTCAATGGTCCAGTAACCGCATTGAAGTATCAGTGGTTTTCGGAATGAAATGTATTCCCAAGTCCCAAAAATAGACTTTTGCATGTTGCAACAAGTTGTATATGTTGTTCTCAGAGTAAAATCCAACAAGAGCCATATAATACTCTTCGTTTGGATCCAAGTGGATGGGGTGTTCTAGATGGAGAGTCAGTACAGACTCAGTTCCAGTTAGTTTGAGTAATGGCATGGTTGCAGTTTTTTATATACTTATAATTCTATACAAGTTTTAGATGAAGTTTGCTACCATCATGGAAGTCTTCAAAACCTCTTTCCATATATTTTTTATTTCGTTGTTGAATTTTTTTCTGCATGATGTATATCTTGCCTTCTAATTCACTCAATTGAACTTTGACAACCACATCATATGGCTCCACTGCTTTGCTCACTTGACCAATTCTCTGGTGGTTTTTCAGTAGGAAGCTGCCCCATATCTTTTCACCATTTACGGTACTAGTGGGGACAATCTCGATCGCATTTATTATTTTTTCCGATTTTACCAAATGCGATTCCAATAATTTCTTGACTTCGGATAAATCTTGTGAGACTTTTGATACATCACTTGCAAGCTCAATTATCTCGTCAGGAGAAGGGTTTGAATTGGGTTGAGTTGGTATTGATCCAATTTCAATTTCTTCTCCAAATCTGTTGAAAATAAAACCACGGTTTCCATGCATTTTTATTGTTCCTTATATTACGAAGAATATGTTCCCAGTCCTCACCAGCTGAATCTCGTCGTAGGACCTCCAGGCACAAATGTCCACAGATAGGAGGATCGTCAAACCCCTGAATACGCTCTGAGTTATAAACCAACCCGTTTGGCCCCAAGTACCTGACTACTTCTATTGGAGGATTGACATCGCCATATGAATCAAAATAGAATTTCTTTTCACCACGTTTCACATAACACGTCCAGTGAGTACCACCAGATGAAAGGTCACCAAGATTTACAATACCACGTTCAATATTTGTAGGTTTGTCTGGAAGTAACTGTCGCATGAAAACACCTCTAAACTCATTAATGTTTAATATACCTGCTAATTTTTCTATTTCACCAAGAGACAGCGGGAAGATCTCTTTTTTTTATTCACAGACAACAATGCATCAAGCTTCCGACCAATACGACGTTTCAACCCTCTACCCGTAGGGTCTTTTTCAATAATGGTGTCCAACTCCTCATCGACTAAACTCTTTAACCAAGGTATAAATTTTTCTCTCAGTAAAGGAGCCAACTTTCTTCTTATTAATGGAGAGATGAAGCGTTTACCTCCAGGAACTGACGAATCCACCATTTCCATAATTTCCTTCAAAAACCCTCCTTGTTTATTAGATACGAGTTGGTTGTAACTTAGAAGCAATTGTAAACCTTTTTTGTTCTTAACAGCTCTAGAAACGGCTTTGTGTTGCTCTCCAGAAAGAAGTATACGATCACTCCCGTGAGACAGCTGTTCATTAGATAATCTGATTACTGTAGGTTTCCGTCTTTTGTACGCTGTACGAAGCTTACGTTTTTGAGCTTCGGATAGCCGAACTGTATAATTATGCTGACTTTCCATTCTATACGCTTTCTTATATACAAAACACTGACATGAAAACAATAATTGCCGCCTACTAATGAAAAAAAAAACATTTTTATTTTACTTTTTTTGTTTTTTGTTGTTTTTTTTATTTGTTTTTACAGGAATTTGATTATGTTTCGAGTAATGTCATATGAGAAATGTGCCTCAGATACAACAACAACATATGCTGTGGTGCCGCTACTCCCCTGTGGAGATGCAATAGCTTTTACAAAATCTAATTCAATCTGAATGTCACTTCGAGATCTGTCTGTTGTTGGTTGATGTAGATGTGTGTCAATTACAACCAAAGGTGAGTTATCAATAAATTCTTTCAGGTTTACTAACACGTTATTGTCTCCGAAGTTTATTTTTCGGAACCCTAGGTACTGATCGTACATGATCCTGTATATACCATTAGTAATATCAAAATTCTGCAATTCCTGAGGGTACCTTTCTCCATTAATTTTCACAGACACATTTTTGATGTTGCAGCTGTCAAATCTACTGGGATCTTTTGCCTGGGTGTTTGTTCTGTTTGTCTGAAGTGCGATTATAACAAATCTAGGATTGTACACATTTCTGTAAACACTTGTAATATCGAAGCTGAATGATGAACCGAACACCCCTCTTTTGTCGATGCATTGCCATTGAAAGAAGTTGTAGACTAAAACATCCTTGTCACTCAGATGTTTCAAACCATCAATTAACTGAATTTTGGAAGTGCTGGTATAATCGACTATGGGGACTCGTAACACAAACGACTCTATCACAATTTTCCCATCGCCAGGATCCGTTGCTGTGGACCCTGCCCCTTTCCAGTGAAACAACGCATCATTATCTTCATTCCTAGTAAATGTGATTTCAAAACCTCCCTTGTACATCGGGTAACGTAGGTGGTCAAAGAACCCTAATCCTAAATGCCCAAGTGTGCCGAGTGCTTCAAACTTCCCACCTCCTGTAAACGATGATGAGAAACCACTACTTGAGAGTGTTTGTTTTTCAGTGTTACTGTAACTAACAATCCCCTTTATAGTGCTGGTTATGCCGGGGAGTTCTACTGTGTCGATCAATGTATTGTGTTTCCTCAGCTCTATTCTTGAAAACAAGAAGGCCGCGAAGTTGTCTACCAGTTTGACGGTAGAGTTAGTTTGATAATCAGATCCATCAGATTTTTGCACATACTTTCCTTGAATGTGGTACATTATGCGTGAATCATAAAATGCGTCTCCATGATCCAGTTTGAATGTTGTATTGTTGTTGGGTGCATTGAAGTTGAGCTCTGAAACTGGCATTGCAGTTCTATACTCACTTCTTGCTATACCGCTCGAAAATTCAATATACAGTTTCTCCATCACTGGTTTTACCACTGATCACTGTTCTATTATATCCTCTCTTATATATAGGGTAAAAAATATTTGCTTTCATTGCTTTATATATCTGATGGGTAGATACATCCTGAAGTTCCTAACCCCATACCGAGTTTACGTTTCAACCACATTCCTCCTGTTGTTGCTAGACCGACCATACGCTCATTCAAGTCAGCATCATCTGAGGTAACCCTCTCCCAAGCTTTCTTTTGTAATATTTTGTCCGCCTCCCACCTGTCTTCTGTGTTTTTATGATCCCTATACCATATATCATGCTTCTTACAAGCTTCATCGAGGGGGTTAATTCCCTTATCTCCCCTAACAAGTCTCTTGTCAAGCTGGGTGCCGGGCCCACAGTAGTTGTACGTATCAAGATTCCAGTTCTTGGGCGCATGTAACTCGAATGGTAACTTGTTAATGATGTCGTTCAAAAGCCCTTTACCTTCTATAACATGTTCAGGCAAAACAGACAAACATCTGACTAGGTACTTCAACCCTTTAGGTGTAGCAATTAGGTCTTCCATTTCATCGTGAAGGAAATCAACTACAGACAGTTTTTCATTATGAAAGTTGTTGTTTCCAGCTTCTTCCTGAGCTTGAATGTAGTGTAACCTGTCAATGAGGTCTTTGAAGTTCTTTATGTACTTATATTCGACCGGACTTTCATTGTAAACCTTTAACCCTGAACCAATTGTTGCCACTTTTCCATTCACCAACTCATCCCAAATAGGTTTTATCATATGTTTCCACTTTAGTCCTTGACTTGATTTGGGACGATTACTTTTGGGATTGTTTCTTTGGAAAAGCGAGTTTGTCCTCACCAATATGTCCTTGTAAGAGTTCCAGTCTTCATCGGTGTACAGATCCTTCTCTACTATATTGTTTTTCGTCAACAATCTCCAAAGACCCTCAGTCCCTTTGTATTTCTTTTGAGAGCTGACTAATATAATGTCATCATAATCAAATGTAATCGGTTCGGAACCGATCATCGGCTGCTCTAGATTTTCATCGTACCAAATACCAAACTGTTTGTCGTTGGATTTTGGAAGGTATCGGGCTCCTAGAGAACCAAGTGTTACTACTTTAGAATCCATCAACTGTTTCATCGATTGCTCTTGAGGTTGTACTTCTGGCTCATCATCGTAATCTACATCCTCAAACGTTCGACGATCTGATGCTTGAGGTTGAAATCTTACCAACTGTTTCATACGGTTTTGACTACGTATATTTTGTGTTTCCAATTCTCTATGTTGTTGTTGTTCCCTAATGGCTCTGGTGATTGGTTCGTACTTTTTCTCATTTTCACGAACATCTTCTAACTCTTTAAAATGAGTCTGAGCAAACTCACTTTGTAATTTCCGGTTTAACTCATCCAACTTTCGAGCTTTAGAAACAGTGAGCGGTCGATCATGTGTTATTGATATGTTACGATTGGTAGACGTCTCATTAGCATTTGATGATATAGTATTTTTGTTTGAGAAGTTTTTTAATTCATCCTGTTCAGCACGTTTGAACTTTGCAGCCAAGACAGTCTGAATTTTTTCAAGTCGCCTTGCTTCTTTTGCATCTAGTTTATTCGCCATGTTGTATACTTATAGTAATAGATACAGCGTTATTCTTCAAATCTTTCAAGTCACGTTTACACTAGAACGTCAAATTACGTTTATGAACGTCAAATTACGTTTATACTTAAACGTCAAATTACGTTTATACTTAAACGTCAAATAACGTTTATGAACGTTAAATTACGTTTATACTTAAACGTCAAATTACGTTTATGAACGTTAAATAACGTTTATGAACGTTAAATTACGTTTATACTTAAACGTCAAATTACGTTTATGAACGTTAAATTACGTTTATACTTAAACGTCAAATTACGTTTATGAACGTTAAATAACGTTTATGAACGTTAAATTACGTTTATACTTAAACGTCAAATTACGTTTATGAACGTTAAATAACGTTTATGAACGTTAAATTACGTTTATACTTAAACGTCAAATAACGTTTATGAACGTTAAATTACGTTTATACTTAAACGTCAAATTACGTTTATGAACGTTAAATAACGTTTATGAACGTTAAATTACGTTTATACTTAAACGTTAAATTACGTTTATACTTAAACATCAAATTACGTTTATACTAGTACGTTGTACAGCGAAGTATTATTCAACACTTAGTTTCCTTTTTAAATTGCACATGTATTTCCTTTTTTGTGGTTTAGCTGTTGTATTAATAGATATGAACCCATGAGGTGTTTTCCAGCACTCAAAACAGAGAGCCTCAAATTGGTTGAAAGTCATGTCAGAACCTACAAAGTCCTGGAACACTCTCTTTGTATAGTACTTGTTCATTGTAAACAGACACAACAGATTAACATTGTTTCGTATGACCTGCATATCAACTCGACCATAGCTCTGACTCAGGTAGACACAAGAAATCCCTTTATGACGTCCTCTAATGAAATAGTCTTTGATTTTAGTTTGCTCTTCTAGGAGGCAGTCATCAAACACCACAAGTGAGTTTGGTTTGCAGTCATCGATAGAAATGAGATCTTCACAGGACGAATAGAAAAACGCTATTTGTCTTCTAAGGTTTTTTTCTAATCTACTGTATTGTTCACGCAGATCTACATATGCAGGTTGTTCTATTGAACGACTGAACACGTATAGATTCTTGAACGGAACTCCATCTTTGTTGTAAATGAAATTCAATAACAAGTTCGTTTTACCACTCCCAGACGGTCCTACAATAAGACACCGTAACGGTCTAGGTAAAAATTGGTCTTCGAATTTATCTTTGCAATACACTTGAATTTCCATAGTATGTTCTCTTACATACATTTACAATTTAACAGTTTTCGCATATTCTATAATGACCCCATGCTAGGGTTCGGATATTGTCTTCGAGTACGAAACGCTTGTCGTCCTTTGATGAAAGTACCACTTTATGGTGTTCTACGCTGTAGAGATTGTGTGCTTGACTCCGAATTGTATTCATCGTTTTGTAGTGCTCGATGTTACTAAACAAACAGTCTTTATAGTTGCTAAAGGTAATTTCATTTTCAACTACAGCTTTTTTCACGCCCTTAGACCTCTTTATGAAATGGTTGTCTTCTATATTGCTCGCATACATCTTGGATCGTAGTCCTACAAACTCTCGCATGATTCGACCATTAAGTTCATCTTTCATTTTACCCAGAACTTTTTTGTTTACGTGGGGAAGCCCATATTGGTTGGGGTTGGGGTAGTCACTTGTATCAAATAATCCAATTATATGTTTCATGTCTTCGTAGAAGTTTTTAGTTTTGATGTCATATATCAGGGAATCGGTATCGGTGTACACCATTTTTATATTAGATCCATACTTCTCTTTCATTACATTGTAGTGGAAATCATACATCAGTGTCTTTGATATGTCTAGAATACTCATACCTACGTAAATAGGTTTATTTAATAAAAGTTTTTTCTTACTAAAATGTACAGCAACTAGGTTTTCTGTAAAGATGGTTCGACTCTTAAAGTTCGGTTTGCTAACCCATCTTTCCACTAATTTGGACTTAGTACCCAAACGAATGTCCACACGATTTCTCATATTTTCCATTGTTTTTCCAAAAACTGAGTTGTTCATAAGTTTGAAAAAGTCTTTCTCAAAATCATTTTTCGCCTTTGTACGCTCCATGGTATTCAGATTAATGTACGGTTGCAACCAATTGCTTTGACTGAAACTAAGAACTCTATAAACATGTTTTAGTTTCATACCCAGACTCAAATAAAGCTTTAAATTTTTGTAGTGTACGACATACTTTTCTTTGCTGTAGAGAGTTGTCAGAAGCTTTGCCATTTTCGATCCTGGTGGGACTCTACGTTCTGGAGCGAGAGGTAGATCAGAGTGTACGTCGTGTAGTTTTTCAGGATATTCCAAATCAACTTCTAATATGTAGCCTGTGGGTGAATCGTCACTAACTTTCATTACATCGATGTCTGTACTGCTCCACTGAAAGTTTGCATATGGTAGTTTTACAGACATTGCCCACCCATACAGGTTGTTTGCATCCAAGTACATGAGGTAGTTATTTGGTTTCGATTTGTCGTAGTCTTTCATGTAGGGATTGTTTGCCTTAGCATATCGATGAGAACACTGTGAAATACCACCACGAATACCCTTTTCAACCATGAGTACCATATCGATGTCAGTCAATAGAGACAGTTCAACTTTTGTAATTTTCAGCATTGCGTTCCAAGCCAACCCAGGTGCTGTGAAATACCATGCAGGATCTAATTTGTATGTATTGAGACATACATCCCTGAAGTTTTCCATAACATCTGCAAGCAGCAAGACATCGGTTTCGTTATATAGCATTGTATATTCTTTCATGTTCTGAATGTTAAAGGCGGTCCATACATCGCACGCATGTTTGTAATCTTCATTTGTTATGTGTTGTTTATTCAGTCTATTGTAAAATTCTTCTTGACTAGGTAGTGATGTTTCACTATATTTTTCTATACTGTCCATGTAGTCGTAAGGGTACACTCCTTTTCGTAGCAATAAATTGAGGTCCTTACCATTGTAATATGTTGAGATGTGTTTGAATTGAGATCTAGTCAGATTCTTTGCCAACCTATCGAGACTTTGTGACATGAACTTGAATGAATCGATGAATCGTAGTTCAATTCCACCTTCCACACTGACCGTAAAGGAAATGTACCGCTCCTCGTTGTTGGGTATCAATGATATGCGATTTTGGAACTTACCAAACTCTTTAATGAATAGGTGAGTGTCGTAACCTGCTAAATTATGAATGAAAACAGGAATGAACCTAGGTTTTTTGAAATTGATGTTACACTTGTTGTGAGCTGCTCCTCTAAACAAACCCGTCAAATGGTTATGGTCTCTAACACGATCATCACCAAGAAAATTTCCACAGATATGACATGTAGTAGTAGATTCAAACATTTCCTGTTGCTCTTTTGTCATCAACTGCATGGGGACTATTGCTTCACTCTTGTAAAGTTCATTAATCCTTATCGACTCCTCAATCAATGATTTTACAAATACATGTGCAGCATCGTCTCCAAAGTATTTAATCGGTGGTTTGGAAAAGCCGTTCTCTGACACCCCATACATACAGAATGAAATGGCATTATGTTTCTGATATTTAATAGTGAACGATTGATGATTACCATTACAATCCACTTTACACGGTTGACATGTTGAAATAGGTGCTAGACAGCATTCAAAGTCTGCGTAATACACAAAGGGCACTCTCATTGAGCAATTGAAATCTTTAAATCTAATTACAGTTCCTGGCTCTGGTAGTTCCAATTTCACAGCATCGTGTGTGTTACAGTCTTCTCTATGCTTGATGAGTAAACCCTCTCTCGTAAAGTGTTGCAAACACCTATTGCATATCCACATCTTATGTCCATTTCGTGAGATCTGTGAACTAACCAAACGGGACATATCTTTGATCCAGCAGTAGTGAGTGTTTGTTTTTTCTCTGATAAACAGTAGATTAACATGTTTTTCCATCTCGTTATCAGTTATTCTCAGCGGGAATATATCGAACTTGTCATCATAAGCATAGACATTAACAGAAATGCCACTAAGTCTTTCAAACTTTGCTATATCATCAAGTTTCATGGGGCATTCGCAAGTTGCTAGTGCATGAAGCAGCTCTCGTTTGAAAGGTTCGTAATTGCTGATTCTTTCTGGATGAACCTTAACTGGATGTAAAGCTGCCAGAATAGACCACATAAAACATTTCTGATCTTCGTTTTTTACATTAATAACAGCCTTTTTGGATTGAATCTGTTTTGGTAGAACCACATAGCTGGATCCGTGAAAAGGAACGTATCGGTTGACTCTGATCTCCAAGTCTTTCACACTTTTTAGTGACCATTGAGAACCGTTTGCCTCAAACTCCTCCATCTCAACCAACATCTTAAGTTTTGCTGAGTTATAATAGTCAGACAGAGACGTTGTCGAGTAAAGAATTTCATTTTTTCGTTTTAAAGTTCATGACTTGAGTCACCTCCACATCGTTTATTATTTTCTTGAATTCAGCATGATAAACCATGTTTACCTTAAGATTCTTCTCTTTTACAGCTTCCTGAAGTTTGTCAACAACGAGTGGTTTGCATATCTCAAGAAACATTTTTGGATCTTTGATCCCACGTTTGTTCATAATCACATACGTTTTCAATCTTCCCGTGAATGCCGACTGGACTTCTGATATTTCATCAAGTATTGTCTGTGACTCCTCTGGAGTACGTACCGGAACCAGATGAGGTGTTGAAGGCGATTCTGTTTCAGACAGAAGCTGTCTCTCTTCCATGGTAGGGCTAATCGAATTCTCACTATTAATTGTACTAGTCGGTGTCTCACTAATAATCTTTTTCACACCTGTAGGAATCTTTTGTGGTCTAGTCGGTTTTCGGATCATCGCTTCAAGAGCTATATCGTTTGTATTGACCTTCGGTACTTGTTTGATTTCCCTTGGTCGTTTTGGGTATTTCTTTACCAACATGTTGATGTCTGGAGTGGGTGCCGGCAGTCTTGGTGTCAGTCTCGTAATGGGTAATATTTCACTGCTGTATCGAGGACCTTCATGAAGTGCTGACAAACGGATATGGCGTTTCGATTGTTTGTGACGGTTCCAGTTGGATGACTCTATTGGTGTTTCACAAATCCAACACATTTTACTTTTAGGAGCTGGTTTGATTTCCATCTTTTTCAGACGTTCGTTATATGTCATACCATGCTGGTTGCTGGCACATTTCTTAGATTTTTGGTGCCGAGCCATGTTGGAAACCGTTATTTCCTTACTACATTTTGGACATGGTTTCTTCTGGGGTTTTATTTGAGCACGTACATCGGTCGGACTAAGCACGTTGTATGTTGGACTCTCTGGGAATATGTAGTGGTGAATGGTATACAGGACTGTATGGTATATGCAGTGAATAGTCTGACGTATCCGGAACTTCAAATGGTGGTGGACCAAGTATTGATATAATTTTCGATGAATCGGGGTGTATCCTTTTTACTGGTGGTTCAAACTTTGGAGCGTCGGCTGTAGATGGACCAATTATAGCTCTAATTTTGGAATAGAAATCTGGAGTGTCTAACATAGACAAATCAAAATCAGCAATCGCGTCTTGTTCTTCAGGTCTCAGATTTGAATAGGACTCTGGCAATATAGACATATCAAAATCAGCAATCACGTCTTGTTCTTCAGGTCTGAGATTTGAATAGGACTCTGGCAACATAGACATATCAAAATCAGCAATCACGTTCTGGAATTGATTGTCACTCACAGCATCAGCGTAGTTTTCCAACATAGACATATCAAAATCCGGAGTTTGTCTATCTAACGTGGACATGCATTTCTTTGTTTTTTTATGGCGGGACATGGAGGAGTTCCTGACTTCAACACCACACCTTGAACATACTTGTTTCATCGAAGGAGGTTTTTCATTGAATCCGTTGGAAGAAGCATAAGCTGGTGGATTTGACGCTGACATACACTTCTTTGCTTTTTGGTGGCGGGATAGGTTAGATGCAGTAACCTCAGCTCCACAATTCGGACATTTCTTGACTGATGATCTTCGAAGACCGTCCGTAGTATTGAGAAATGCTGTTTGCTTGCTAGCAGGAGAAAACGCCATTATTACAGAGCTGGCTACTCTCTTACTGATGGGCGATTGACGATGGAAAAGGATGAGGTATGGATGCACTTCTTTGTTTTTTGGTGGCGGGATAGGTTAGATGCAGTAACCTCTTCTCCACAATTCGAACATTTCTTGACTGATGATCTTCGAAGACCATCCGTAGCATTGAGAAATGCTGTTTGCTTGCTAGCAGGAGAAAACACCATTATTATAGAGCTGGCTACTCTCTTATTGTATGGGCGATTGACGATGGAAAAGGATGAGGTATGGATGGATGAGAATAGGAAGAGGAGTAGGAAGAGGGTGGGTGTGTGGGATGAGTGGAAGGAAGGATGAGAGCATTATTAATACATTTGACTCTGAACTAGAACATAGTTTTTTGTAACTCTTTTTCATAAAAGGATCCTATTATTTCCTCACCAGACTGGTCTGCTATTTTGTAGGTAACAGGGCAAGTTTTGTTGACGGCCACAATCCGAAAAATTTCTCTTGTCCAATTTCTGCGGTATTTATTTCCAAATACATCTTTCTTTATAGTAATTCTTACACGGTCTCCAACCGAAAGTCTGGGTCTGAATACTAGACATCGTCCAGTGTTTGCGTACATGTTTCTTAAAGTTTGTTTATTGCTTGAATTCACTTCTGATGGGCTCATCTTTATAGTGCTATGAAATTTACTGTTATATTGACGTAGAAGCTTCTGTAAATGTGACACCCATCTAAAAGAGTTTTGAATTTCAAAGTGCACTTTCATTTTTTCATTGAGAGTTCTATGGAAACGCTCTATAATGGCACTTTTTTCCTCATTTTCAGTATGGTATAACTTTTATTTGATTTTTGTGTAAAAACTCTCTAAATTCCTTATTAACAAATTCTCGTCCTTTATCCGTGTGAAGAAGGTTCGGGGGTTTGTGACCAACCAATTTTCGCTCTTCTTAATATTTTACCAAACGATTTAGTAACCTCTTGTGAGCTTTTAGTTTTTAATGGTTCTGACCACGCATATTTTGAAAACGTATCAATTACATTAAGTATGTATCTGAATCCATCATTTTCCTTTGAAAACCTAATCATTACAACAAGGTCTGCAGCCCACAAATCATCAATACCCAAAGTTACAATTTTTCTCTTAGGGAATCGCTTAACCACAGGTTTATGAACCTCTAATGCTCGAAGCAGGATTTCTTTCCGACTTTTCTGCTTCATTAATTCCTGATAATATCCACAATACACTTACATTATACCAAACTAGTAATTTATAAGGTGCGGTGTCACGCGCGGCGCGGCGGTGACTGGACAGTGACGAGGCGCGTACCGATTGTTTGTATACTTATAGAAACAACACGCGGTGTCTCACACGGCGCGGTGGTGGTGACGGTTCAGCAGAGTCGCGCGGCGCGGTGATGACGAGGCGCGGTGGCGGTGACGGTTCAGCAGTCGCGCGGTGCGGTGCTGACGAGGCGCGTGCCGATTGCTTGTATACTTACAGTAACAACGCGTGGTGTCTGCGCGGTGGCGGGACAGCGATGACATGCGTGGTGATTCGCGCGGCGCGGTTCTGACTACCCGTACTCACACTCTTAGTCGCTCTCTAACAATTTTCTGTCCCAGATTCGGTCTCACACACGGTTTGTCCCAGAACCGGTCTCGGGTGCGTTGTCCCAGGAACGGCCAAAGTATACTACTTAAGTGTTAAGGCTTTCGGCTACTTCTGTAGGATTATGTAGGGTGGTGTTGTTGATGTTAAGTTTAGGGCACTCCTGGTTGCACTGTTTCCCACGCCTCTCATTATTAATCAAACTCCATAGAGCCTTGGTCTTGTTGTCAGATTCTTCTATGTGCTTTGAGTTTGCTTGCCGATGCAGTGTTCTTAGTTTTTGGTCATATATCCTCTTACTGTTTCTCATTATTTCTTTGTCTCGAATGTCTCCTGTTGTTTCATAGGTGTTGAGGGCTCGTAGGTAGGAGGCTTTCATATCGGCAGATTCCAGGTCATAGTAATGAGATGGTTTGGTAGGGCCTCTGTTCTTGTGTTTCCTTTGTGGGCAGCAGATATCTAGGGCAGTACAAAGGGTGTCATGGAATATATTATATGCAGTTTCTGTGTCTTCAGCAGTTTCAACAGCATTCCAGTTTTTGTTGTAGAAGATGGATTTGAGATTTTCAAGGTTCTTTTTCCCCATTTGTCGCTTTAGTTTTGATGTTGAGTTGGTCTCTTGATTTAGGTTAAGGCTGCTCAATTGGGCTGTATGGTCGGAGAGGCCAGTTTGTAAAATAGTTACAGTGACCTCTGCTTCTGGGATGTTGGTGCATACGCAGTCTATCGAGGATCTCGTCTCGGCTGTTACCCGTGTCGCAGGAAGGGGAAGCCTTCTTATGTTGTGTGTGGTTAGTTCGTCTTGTAGCATCAAATTGTCAGGGTTGTTTTCTTTTAGGCTATCAATGTTTATATCCCCTAGTAATAAAAATAACTTATTGTGTGCTTGGCTGTGGTCTAGGATGTGTGATAAGAAGTTTAGGCCACTTCTTGTGTTTCCACCAGGAGGGCGATATACACCAAGGAGATATATTTGCTTTTCTTTAATTTTGATCTGTGCCATTGCTGCCTCAAAGAGGAGCTCTTTACAAAAGTGTGTAATTTCAATGGCCTCTACACTGGTTGTCAGGTTGTCCTTACAGTATATAGCGGCACCTCCTAGCTTGTGATCTGTTCTGCTAAATTCAGTTACCAGATTGTAGCCTTGTATTTTGGTGTTTAAAATTTCACTTTGACTCAAGCCGTGTTCTGTCAATATTAAAAGGCTAGGGGATGTTTCATTGAGCAAATGGTTTAGTCTGTCAACTTTGTTTGGTAGCCCCCTGATGTTTTGATGAAGGATTGTCAGATGTTCGTTTCGTTTCGTTGTACAATAAATGAACCTTGTACGATATATTTTTCATCTGCATGAAATGATTAATAGCGTTAACGTAGTCGTATGGAACCCGACAAAATTATACTTGGACGACTTCCTCGATTTGTAGTTTTGTAGTAATAAAGCTTAACACTACAAAGTTACTTGACGTTTGTTGTTTCCTGGTTAGAAAAAATGCAATGGTTTTTTTTCTAACGTTTTTATAACATGACGTTTCATTTGTAATATTTTACTAATACATTATACAATTTAAACACACATTCACCATAAAAGATTTAAACCGTGTACACTCATAATATCCATGCAGCTTAGGAATCATAAAAAATATTATTGATAAGGAAAACGCATATCACTACCGTTTAATATCTAAAGAGATGAAAAATAAAATTGTTTTCTCAAACGACCTTACTGGTAATTAAAACAGTTATATAGGCCTATAAAGTTATGGTCTCGCTGCGTTAATTGATATGTGTCGTGTAGGTTCTGCTCCGTCACATTATTATACTATTTATTTTACGCAAGACCCTAAATTAATTCAATTTATTGTCCACCATAAATTAAAATTTTTTTATAATTATTACATTGTGTTAACAGTCATTACACACAACGATATAAATATCGTACTGAATAGCATTTTTCTCATTAATATTTAAATAAAATAAGGGATTTAATAGAATGAAATTAAGTTAAAATGTAATTTAAATTCCTTACATTAGATTAAGGATTTGTATACTTTTTTTATTTTATGAAAACAATAATAGACTATATTTGATACAATAAAACTCCAATACGAAAAGTGTTTACATTAAACGACAATCTATCAAGTAATTAAATTGTGTTATTCATCTCGCGTTCAATCAGAGAATGCCTTGTTTACAGCCGCGTAGCGTAGCCAAGGCCCGGAACCTGGCGACAGACAAAGACAGGCCTCACGTGATTTGAGCCGGAAGCGTCATCTCCCACCGGCCCTTCCTTTTCCTCATTTGTTTATAAACCATATTATCAGTAAAATCGCTCAGATAGCAGCACCTGTCAAACTTCGTGGTCTATCCCCTACATTGCGTGCTACTTTTTACTTTGCAATAGCGAAGGTCAACCTTCCCATATGTTCGTCTGACGACGACCCGTGTTGATTTTATTTATTCAAAAGTTGTAGAGATTTTCACGGTATGTAAACAAAATTCACGGCTTATTTAAGGTTTTTTCACGGTGAACGAAATTCACGGCTTATTCCCGGTTTCACGGTTTTCACGGTCGGGTGGGGACCCTGACAAAGTATTTTTGGCAAACAATTTATAGTTATAAAACATTAAACAAACTGATAAACTTGGCTATTGTTTGTAAGTCTGTACACTAAACCGTTATTGTTGTTGAAATATATTACTTAATAAAATTATTTTTTTAGAAATATAAGTATGGCTAGTTTTTAAATGGCAATGCCAGATTGCTATACAAACATTTAGTTGAAAGTCTTTTAAACCCTTTGCATGCCAACGTACCGGTATTACGGCCGTCGGCTACTCAACTGAAAATCGCCAACGGCCGTAATATAGGTACGTCACGTTTTTCGCCTGTAATTTTCTTATAGTTCATCTTATTGCCGCGAAATTTTGACTAATCGATAGTCGATTAGTTGCTTTGCAACCACAAAGTAATTAATTCCTTTATGGACTGTTTGTTTGGTCGTATTTGAGCTTCGCAGCTGTTGAATTGTTTGGTCGAGATTGAGGTTACATTTGTAATTCTCTCATTACTTTTGTTGTTAGGGCATTTTTACTATGCCCCTTTTATTAGATTCATTGGTACTTTCCGATTATACAGACCACACCCAGACATGAATCGTTATTTGACATTTAGCTTCTAATGATTAATAGATTAGCGTAGAACAATATTTCGTCGATATAAAACAGGAATTGTCTTATCGCAAACCCCTCCCCATCCTCAGACAGAGGTCAAAGTCGAGCGGTGTAGTAGATAACGTGATTGCAGAGTCTCGCCGCCCGTTCGCTTTGTTGTACTTTCGTATTTTACCCCTACATTTCTCCAAACACAAAAATTCAACAAAAACAAACATTACCAAACAAAAACTAAACTCTTTATTGAAAAAAAAAACACACTAAACTTGTTATTATTCTTGATCAAACTCCGCCACCCAAAATGCGAGTGCCTCCGGCCGAAGGTGCTTCCGAAGCTCGCGCTGATGTCAACGAAAGAAAAACATCCCTCGAGATAGTATCTATCAATTGATCAGAAATATAAATTGAATTGTAATGGAAAGGCAATTATGTACCGTGCAAAAAACTTAAATAATTCATGTGACGCCGCGCGGCCTGCCGTAATCGGGATTCTCGAGAAAGATAAGATAACAGCGACCACAATACAGATCATAATACCTGGAAATGCTTGTTGATTGATGGAATGTTAGTTCTGTTACTCAAATACATCGTTTTATAACGTTCTAAGTTCATTGAAAAAAGTTTAAGCGAATCTGACCTCATTAACAATTGATAATCTTTGTAAGTTTGTAATTTTGTAATTAAAAAGTTGTTTTTTTTTTCGTAACATATCTATAAATTTATATTTTTGTGTTCTTCATACTGGTGTGGTTGGTATAATCCCAAAGTACTGATTTGTATAGTGTCAAATATTGATTTGTGAATATAGTGTAACATTACATACAACGTCCATGCAAATTACAAAAACTGTGCCCGTGTCACATTTAGTGAAAAAGATCATAACTGGACTTCTATATAAGGTAGGCTTTTGAAATTTTGTAATTAGGTTAAGGGTTAGATATAGTTTACTAGGATATAACAGGAAATCAGCATACATTTTTTTTAAAACCACTTATTTGTGCTAAAAAAATGTTTTTTGGAAATTTTAAATTTTTTTTTCTTAATTTATAACTTTTTTATAAGTTTAAATTACATTTATGCAACTAAAATTTACCAACAGAACAAGGGCATTTCATAAGCAAAATAATGGTAAAAAAATCATCAATATCTGTTAAAAAATAAAAAAGGTATGATACATTTAGTGAAAGCTTGCAAAACTGCTGAAAATGCCCTTGGCGTTTCTGGGTAGTACTTTTGGAAAATGGGCTGGCATGCAAAGGGTTAATAACATATTTTTAAATATATTATTATTATATTATATTCATATAAAAGCTACATCAATTATATGTGTATATTATTATCTTAAAAAAAAATCAAGTCTGTAAACATTGGAGTCATGTTAGTCTGAAGAGATCCAAAAAAAGGTAAGATAATGAGAATACCTCTTAACCTATATTACACTATAACTTGTGGTCTAGGTGTCTCTGATGACAAAACGATTTAACGAGTTCATTTTGAGCTTCTTCATAGCCGACTTTTTTTTTATCTCTTCAGACAAATATCACTCCAGATTTCAGGAGTCAAGTCCGACACAGCGTCCACTGACTCAACCTCCACAAAAGTGTTTAATCTGAACAGTTATCAGTTGTTTCATTAAATAACACCTCACAAAATAATAACAATCTATTCGTGTCAATAACCACCTCCAGAAGTTACTTATCAACACTCTGGACAGTTTACCTGAATGGCCCGACCACTGGCTGATATGAAGGCCTCGACGGTGGTCGTGAAGTCCGCCCCAGCAAATTGTTCTTTCTCAGTTTTCCGGCCCTTTATCACGGGAATGGCAAGAAGATCGACATACACCCCAGCGTACAGCTCTAAACATTGATAACAGACGATAACTATCATTATTATTTTCAGATTTTAAAATTAAGTTAAAATGAAAATTTTAATACTATGTACACAGTTTGCAATTTTATTAAAAAAATTGTACATGACTAGTTTAACCCAGGAACTGATATAGTTAAGTTGTCAGAATGATACAGTGATTTTGAAGGAAAAAACATATAGAGGCAGTTCACGAGCCTGGAATTAACTCTTGATCGTAATTTAAAACAGGTTTTTGATCCCGACCCTGAGCTTTGTATGTGAAAATTGGCTTTATGAGTATAAGGTTACAATACTCGCGATCTGACAGAATCCAGATGGCTTCAGCAGCTCGGAATTTGGGGAAAATGAGATAATCCGGAGGTAAAATCTGCAGGGTTAGCTGTCATCTTTAATCCTGACAGAGGGCAGGAACAAGCTCTGGATTAACGTGATTTTGCAATTAAATCGCATTAAAAAGAGTACTGGAGCAGTTAAGGACTAAGATATCCGTAATTTACTGTTCACAAACATTGTAACGTCCCATAAAATTTTCACTTATGTGCGTGGTGTGAGAAATGAATTATCTAATGTATTATTCCACAAGCCTGCCACGTGTCTGGCCATCATGGGATGATATCGGAGAATGAAAAAGAACCTCATAATCAAACATGTAAATACTAATTATAGTAGTTTCATATTATGGGAGACATAATTAGTGAAAATCCCAAGTCTATAGAAAATTTCCCTATGAGAGTTTGCAATCTTTAAAACCTATCTCTAAATTCATAATTTTTGTGGAATTGAATTTTTAAAAAAACCTAGACATTGCCATATTACTTACTTTTTTTTTACTTGTTCCTTAAAGTTAGACAAAGTAACATTGTTTAAATATAGCTCCCAACTAATCCTCAAGCACTTGGGAAATAATGTATATCCCACATTACTTCCCACTTATATATACACCTTCACTTTTTGAGCTTATTTAAATATCTCTTGATAAAGTTTATTTTTATTTGGTTACATTTTTATAGCCTGAGGAAATTTTAGAATATTGTTACCATATTAAACTAATGTAATACTGTATAGTAAAATGAGTAGAGTAGTTTCCTGTTAATATTCTGCAAGAGTTCAGAAATAATACATCACAAACTTATCGATAAAACTGGAATTTCTTTATTTCCCAAAAATAAACACATTTATTTTTATTGTTTATTTTGTAATTTAATGATGTAGTTTTTAATGTGCTTGATATGTCAATTTTCTGGAAAAGTCTGTACAGTAAAATATAGGAGTCTGCGCAGTTCTTATTAGCAATCTCATACCTACTTGCCTAATTATTCTGAGAATCTTATTCGTTAAAACTAATTTCACAAATGCTGGTCATACAATAATTTACATCTGATTGCTCAGTTATGTCTGGTGATTGTTACGAATATCACTGTACCTAATATCTGATAGACCTCTTCCTGGGCATCCTTCTGGGAGGCGTACGCAGTGTGACCCTCCTGCCACAGGAACTCTCGTGTTCGCAGGAACGGCTGCGGGTGTTTGAACTCCCACCTCTAGATAACATAAACAAAATAAATAAAAATAAACACACAGGAAAAATAAACAAAATGAAACTCTTTCAAATTAACCCAGATGATTATAATCAGCATACTGTAAGGAAGAATGCTCTTATAATATAATAACATTTATCAATTAAATCACATTAACATTGTGTACAAAATGTAAGGCAACTATGTGATTTGAAAAATGGAAGTTTATTATTACTATAACCATGTATAGTGAACTTCTCTCAAAAAGATATCAGCTTTTGTACTGTTCAGCTAAAAAGGTACTTAAACCCAGTACCGAACCGAAATCGGTCTACCAAAACCCGGGTCAACTAGAATATTTTCACAAAGGATTAAAGTGTTTACAAAAACTAAGTAAAACAGTTTATATTTGACACCAGAACATTGTGTCCAAAGCATAACTTACAGAAATTTACTTTAGTTGCATTTGTACGTAATTTATGTCCTAAACCCTATGAGTGCCCAGCACTCTTTTGGTGTTTGCGTAATGTTCAGCCAAATAATTCATAAATTAGCAATTAAAAACAGAATGAGATGGTTTTTTTTATTACTTAGGGGGAAAAGTAGGTTATAACTTGTAATATTTATCTAAATGATAACACACATACACATTTTTAAAAATAAAATTAAACTTTTTAATTTTGGAAATTTTGGAAAAAAACAATTGTAACTTTATTATAAAAATTTATCTGTATGCATATTTTTTATTGTTCCTTATGTATATAGGAACAAACAAACCAAATTTCAAAAAAGTAAGTATCTGTATAACTGAGTTAAAATTTTTTTACAACTGAGTTTTAATTTTTGTTAAGTTAATTATTGGTGTAGTGTTCCACAAGATAATTCAACATTTTTTCAAAAATACACATAATGGAATGATTTGTTTTATTGTGCTGGCGGAAAAGTAAGATATGACAATATTTATTTAAATGACAAAATCTGTTAACATTTTAAAATTAATATATATATAAAACAAAATTTTATTACGTGTTATAATTTTTTGATCTCAATACATTTGTATGCAACTTTTCATTTTTCCCTATGTAAGTAGGAACAAGTATGTTACCAAGTTTGAAAAACAGCACTTTTTGTAAAAACCCACGGGCCGATCACATTAGGCAGTCAACGGGTTAACACAACCATTCTAATAAGATATATTTGGATGAAATTGAATTAACCAAAACATTGGTTATCTGAAAATGGCTGCTCCCCCTTTATTTCGGTTAACCAGTATTCCACTGTACAAAAGGTTCCTCTTTAAGGTTCCACAAAGCAAATTAGCTAATGCAAATAGGTGTCTTGGGGCGTGTACAAAACTCTTTACGTCAAGATTGTTGTCACAATGCTCCAAAATAAGAATTTATAAAACAATCATTCAACCAGTCCTAATGTATGGAAGTGAAACATGGACATTAACGAAGAAAAATGAGGGGCGGTTGATTGTTTTTGAGAATAAAGTTCTCCGAAAAATATTTTGGACCAATATGTGATGAAGGGGTGTGGCGAATAAGAAAAAATAGAGAATTACGCAATGTATACCAAGATCCTGATATTGTGGCTTTGGTGAAGGCAAAGAGAATTAGCTGGCTAGGACATGTACATCGGAGACAGGAGGGCACAAGGTTAAAAAGAGGTCTACCAGGCGGTACCGGCAGGAAGGCGCCCTTTGGGTAAGCCAAAGATAAGATGGTGCGATCAAGTGGTCGAAGATGTGACCCGGTGTGGAGGGTCTGTGGATCTGGCGGAAGACAGGGTGGCGTGGAAGAGGCTCATAGACGAGGCAAAGAATTGACTGAGATTTGTTACGCCCCGGCAGTAAGTAAGTAAGGTTCCTCTTGGTCTAATAAGAACTATCTTGAGCCCAAATGGTCAAAAAGATTGAAATAAAACTAAAATTATTACACTTGTCTTAGAGGTAGCAAGGATGGTAATAAGATAATCACAATATGTTAACAAATGTTTAAACAAGCGAAACACACTCACATGGTATTTTATAATGTGACATATAATAACACATGATGAAGTTACTTTACTGGGTTAGTTAGTAAGACTTATACTTCATACCCTCAGGTTATTTGATACACCACTGTATCAGTTTATAATAATTTTAATATTCAAAGGAATAATTGAATTTTGGAAAGGATCATTTCATCACAAACTTTTTTATCATGTCTAGCTAGGAATTAAATAACATTGGATTGTAAACGCATTAAGTAAGAGTTGATATTTATCTTATAACACCAATATTTACCACAACATTGTTCCACTGGTTCAGTTTGAGAGGTAGGTCACGGTAGGACTGTATCCACTTGGCGTACGCAGGATACATCACTGTCTCACTGGTGGGTCGGATGGCTATCGGTTCTGCGAGATCCGACTCTCCTGATTTAGTCACCCACGCCACCTTTCAACAAAAACTTTCTTAATTTTCAACTCACACAACTGCTTATAAGGTAGGACATATTTTAACATTATTATAACAATTCACACTCAGTACTACCTACCTCAGGAGCGAAGTCCGCAATATGGGTTTTCTCCTTCTCGAGGGCGTTGCGAGAAACAAACATCGGAAAGTAGCAGTTTCTAACTCCCAGCTGCTTGAAGCGTAGGTCCAGCCAATCACGGATTTGCTCCCAAATAGTGAAGGCCCAAGGGCGCAAGATGTAGCAACCACTCACATCGTAGTATTCTATCAGCTCCCCTTTCGTGATTACCTTTGACATATATCAATACATTCAGACATAGTAAGAGGAAAGTTTCATGATGGTCTAAAACCAATTCATTGTTAGTCTTTAGTCAATGGAAACCGGAGATATCAATTTTGATATGTGTGTGGGAGCACCAAAACATCAGCTGTAACCATAAAAAACAGACCAAAGATAGAAATAGACAGGGCATTCTCATACAAAAGCCATTACAGACGTTGAAGCCAGCGTCCCTTTATTGGTGAAAAAATTGAATCATGCCTAAAACTGGTGCTCGGTTTTAATTCGCTGCTTTTCAGTTTGTAGTCAAATTATGAAATTTCATACTCTTGTGCAGAAGTTTATTGACATGATTATAAGCAATTTAGAAAGTTGAATTTGCTTTTCATTTATAAAATTTTAATATGATAAAAATTTATAAAATTAAATTATAAACATAAGTAACAAAACTTCTAAAAACTAAAACATAAAAATAATACCCATCTTAAGTTGTTTTTGGCCAGGTAAATTTTATCAGTGCAAAAGTTGTAGCTAAAGTCCTAAACATAAATTTTATTTGCTATATTTTTATATAAACTGCGTAGTTTAACTACAAATGAGATTGGAAATGGGGTGAGTGAGTCTGCCGCTTAGGGCATGCTGCGACGCGACCTACTGTAAATAAATAGAACAAGCCAAGCCGAGAACTCAGGCGGCACGGAACTGGCAATGAGTTGTACTATCACGCCTACTGGCAGAAATGCGTACTGCATGATCCTTGTCCATGGCAAAGTTATTACAGTTACTTTTAGATACCTCTTCATAAATATATTTGAGGTGTTTTCTGTGTGTTTCCTGTGTGATTTTAAGTATTTTATGTTTGAAAAATGTTAACAATTAAAAAGTATTTGGATCTCATTCAGACTAAATTTAAAGCTCCGTTAAAGGAAGTAAATTAAATGTACTCTTCAATAACATGGACGATTTTGACTTATGTAATTTATTCACTTATAAAAAATTGTAAATAAAATTTGTGTGTGCACCTTTTCATTATATAATAGACTTAAATATAGGGTTGCTTTGATGAATTTTGTTATTGGAAACAAAATAAAAACATGTTTTTTATTCACAATTTAATAAATAAAAAACCATAGAAATTTTACTAAACTTATGAAAAAAAATAAAAAAAATAGTCTGACACTTTTTGACACAGTTTATAATAAAACAACTGGCACTAATAGTATTAGATGTAATTTTGTTAATAACCAACTTTGACAACTTGTGAAATTGAAACCATGTACTAGTGTAATGAAATACCAAAATAAAGACAGAGGGTTAATTCCATATTTCGGCACAGTTTATTAAAATGAGATTATAAAGAAGTATAAAAATTAAAAGTTATGAAATTCACCTGGGAGTACCAATCTGGCAGATTTTCTTCTTTTTTAGCTTCTAGTCCAAGACGTGTTTGTTTCTTTAAACCTCCGGTAGCTCCACTTTCATCTACCTGCCATTGACACAGTACTTTAGTAAAACAAAACACATTTCTTGCAATAAATAAAGTTGATTTATTAAGGACCCACCAACACCTTATCTTAAAATCATGCTGCTGTCTGTGCATCAACTCTTGATTAAAAGATGGCAGAAACTTTAACTTTTTACACAAACTCCTATTGTTCCAAGAAGAAAGCCTGTTGATTTTGGAATCAAAAGATCATTGGCCAGCTCAGGTGTCAACCAATAACTGTCTTTATTGCAGAGAAACACAAACGTAGTAAAGGTGAATGTCAAAAACATCCCATGTTAAATCTAATATTATATGTAAAATATAATTTTTCACTGACAAATAACACTGCACAGTTATATAGCCCTATACTTTACACAGTGTAAAATTAGAACTAAAGGTAAATGCTAAATCTTACTGGCAAAGTAATGATTTGAAAAAAAAAAATTAATAAATAATAATTACAACTAATAATTAAAATAATCACATTGTAATAATAATAGGATACTTTCAACCAAATCTCTCTCTCACAAAACTAAAACTAGAATATACAAAACAATTATATGTCCAGTGCTTTTGTACGGATCCGAAACGTGGAGGCTAAATAAGAAGGATGAGAAAAAGCTTCTAGTTTTCGGGAATAGAATTTTACGTAAAATTTATGGGCCACCATATGAACAAGGGGTATGGAGAAGAAAACATAATAGAGAAATCAGGGAGCTCTACAATAGTACGGATGTAATAGGAGAAATAAAGTGCAGAAGACTCCGTTGGGCAGGCCATGTTTTGAGAAGAGAAGAGGAATGCAAACTGAGGAGGGTAATGTACGGTAACCCAGAAGGAAGACGACCCCGTGGGAGACCGAAAGTGAGATGGTGGAACCAGGTGAAGGCTGATATGGAGAAGGTGGGCGCTTCAGAGGAAGATGCAGAGGACCTTTCAAGATGGAGGAGCTTTGTTGGTGCGGCTAAATATCACCTCCGATATAAATGGCCCTGGGAGTAAAGTAAATTAGAGTAATAATAATGTTAAATTTCAACACAATTTAAATCAAATGAGAAAAATATAGAATAGTGACGTTAAAAATAGTAGCATGATAAATTTAACAACTAAAGTGAATAATTAACAGTTACAAAACAACAAGTTTTCAACATCAAATTAAGTAGAAAATATATGTCAGCAATAAAAATCTACCTGAAACTCCTCTATTGTGCAAGAACAATTCTTTTTTATATTTGGTATTGATTATTACTTAAATATATATCAATAGACAATTATTAAATATTATATGGTAAAATAAGCTGGTGCTAACTATAAACTTTCAGCTCGAACTATTAAATTTCATAGTAACTGTAGGAGGCTTCAGTTGAAATGCATAGCAATGTGTACCCTATCGGGCGCACAACACACTTTACAAAAGACCAATATGTACCCGATCGGGTACACAATGGCACTTGTGAAAGATCCCGTGTAATCCGACGGGATACACATCGTCATGAATGTATTAATTTTTCCTCATAGTTATAATAAAGTCTTGTAGACTGCTTGAATGCCATTACTAGTCTACTGAATGTTTTAAACGTTTATTAAAACGCAGTTGTATGTAGAAGTTGAAGAATCAGCTGAATTTACTCTCTGCTATGTAGTGCTACTGATCTTTTTTTCTCACTTATTTTTACAACAGCAACTAGTTTTCACACTTTTCGGTACCAGTTGCATTTTTTATGAGCTTTTAATAATACTATAAATAAAAATAATATTCAAACCAGGCTGTACAATAGGCGTGGCATTACTGTTCTGATATTTTAGACCTATTAATGTAAATTGCCAATAAAATAAAAGTCTAAGGTTACAAATTAATTATATATTCAGATTTTAAAACGGTGACTGGAATAAATATCTAGAATAAAATTTTATCACCAATAGGCTACAATAAAACTTAATTCTAAAAAGTCACCAACTTTACATTCGCTACACATGAAAATTCTGACCTATTGATTTACTTTATACATTTTTTGATCCCTTGGTACATCTTTTATTGGTTTATTTAAAGACAGTCAAGACCCCCCACCCCCCCCCCCCCCCACCCCCCCCCCCCCCCACCCCCCCCCCCCCCCACCCCCCCCCCCCCCCACCCCCCCCCCCCCCCACCCCCCCCCCCCCAAATCAAGAAGCTTTATTGTCATTAAATACACAAAGGTACAATAGACATTGTCAGACAATATAAATATTATCTATTAAAGTTCTATGGTGGTTATAACACAGTAATAAATAATTTTTTTCTGTAGTAAGTTTATACATAAATGGTTTACTTGCTCAAACTATAAAAAAAATTGCATAATAAATATTCACCAGTGCTAAAATTTAAATACTTACAAATAGGAAACACAAATGAATAATTTATCACAAAATTTACATTGACAAATGAATATAACAAATTAAAATAGTTTGACTAGAATGCTGAGCTTAAATTAAAAAGATTTCAAACTAGTACAATTAAAACTAACATATAAACAGTACAAATTAAAACAACATTTATAGTTAAAAAGCTGTATCAGACCATTTAAAACAGACTTATAGTACTTGTATCACAGACTAAGAATTGGAGGTCCAATATAATTCAATTACAATTTAGTATGATAAATAAAATAGTAGATGTAGGTAATTTATTTACTTTTATTATTAGTGTCTTTTTATTACTGTTGACTTAATGATTTATAGAAATATATTATAATCTAACAAGATTAAATGAAGAAATAAAAACACTTAGACAATGGCATGTTTTGTGTAAAAAAATGTAAACTTTGACTTGGCAAGTACATATGTTTTTAGGAAACAGAACTGCCACCCGAGATGAAGAACTACATTAAAGAGTTGGATTGTAGCATTCCGGGAACCATGGATAGGTTGAAGGTTCAGCTGAAAAAAATTGTTCCAAATGCAGGAATGTATGGAATTACGGCGAATTCTTTAGTCATTGACAAGATTACACTCCTTCAGTGAGCATTTCTTATAGGTAAGATTGTAATCATTCTAAAAATTGTTTCCAAACTACACGCTATACAGTAATGATTTTAGTTCGTTAAAATGACTACCTTTGGAACTGATGAAGAAATGTTTGGGAATAATGTGCACCTCTTTGTCTACGTACATTTTCCTTTCTCAAAAGTATTTCATGTGAGCTGAGAGTTGTGTATAAGCCTGATTTCACTATAAAAATTGCTTGTACATAAATTTAAGTACACAACTTATACCGATAGGAGCCAAGATCCAATTAGCATTGTATAAGAACTTGCCTTAGTTTTTTTTTTAATTGATTTGAGAAACTTATCCTAAGAAAGAAACTTGAAAAATCAGTCACGCTAGTTTTGGTAGAGCTTGAGATCGGGAGGGTATCAAAATATCAACAGGGTTACAAGTATTAAACGAGAATTCGTTTAAGTTATAAAAAACTATTCACTTTGTAGCACAAATTCCTTTTTTTTTTATAAATTTTTGAGCTGATCCAAGCATTTTTATTGTAATATTTTACTCGTAAAGCATTTTTGGAAACATTATTAAACGCTCTCGGATTGTTTTGTAACACAATTTGTTTTTCCATTTGCAGTTTTGGCAATTTTAGTTTTATTTTTATAGTTTTGATTTGTGTTTTAGTTTTTTATGTGCACAATATAATTAATATGAAAACAAATTATTGCCCAAAAAAAACCGTCATATTTATTCCTTGTAACCTATAAATGAGTCTATATATGAGTCTTGTGCAAAGGCAAATTAATATGTTTTCATTGCTCATGATTTAAACAATTTTTTCAGATTATTGGGACCTGAGAGAAGCCACCCACCCAGAGGTTATAGTCTTTTATAAGTATTTTACACAAAGTAGATCTGTACTGCCTGTGCATTATAACTGAGGTTACAGCCAATGTCATGACTGTACAGACGTTTAGTCCTGACCTTGTAAATTGTATGACAAATATAATATTTATGTGGTAGTATAAATTTGTATAAATTGTAATTCAATGTACATTTTAAGGTAAACAATTCTTAAAATGTTGAATAAATATACACGGATAGTCCAATAAATAGTTTTAAATTATTTTCAAAGTACCTATCAGATTAAATATTCAACAAAAATAAGCTGTAACTACTGGCATTGAGTTTTTAACAAGATGGTGGTAGTAGTTTATTGTCTGTACACCACCTCGCAGAGTCCTGTCTGTCTTACCTCAGTTCTAATGTGTGGATTACGTCACAAAGTGGTAAAACTGTACAATATTTGTACATGTAAATATATTTAGTAGTCTAGATTTATACGATTTTATCATTTTTCTTTGTGAACTTGTAAATAAATGTTACTTTTTATATTGTTGTATTCATTCAGTTTTTTTCAATAGAATTTTATAAAAAAGTAGAATACCATAACCCAACAATATTGTTAAGTTTGGCTTATTTCATAGTCTTCCTGTCAAATTTTATACAAAACAGTATTTTATTATTTTACAGCTAAACTTTAACTGGTGAAAGCCTGTATTATTAAAAAAAATTTAATCACAAAATGGTTTTTCTGTTAAATAATGAAATTTTTATCAGAACAAACAAAAATTGATTAAAATAATTTATTATAAAAGATTGTCAAGTACACACATACCACAGCAGTATTAATGAAGCATTGGTGCCAACAATAAAACTTAAATTTGCTACCAGAAAATGTCAACATTTTTGCAATAGTAAATTTTGATTTTGATTCATAATAATATTGGTCAGAATAAGAATCTACAAAATGCACATGACATGTTAGTGAGGCAGATCTAGGATTAATGTTACAAAATAAAAGGTGTTTTAACATACACTTGTCTCTTTAAATAGTTTCGTGGAAAAGTGTAGGTGAGATTGGTGGCCATTCACTGTTAACTTCATAATTGTGACTGCAAAACCCGAAAGCGAAATGAAAGGCCGACTGCCGTAACTTCCAATTGCCGTGATCGTAGCATCGTTGTCATTGACACCCTTATGCTAAATACATTATCGTAGCTCACTGAATGTCATTAGAACTTTTTGAAAATAAAATTACATATAATGTATGGGACAAGAATCAAACACTGTATTAAATGTTTTGATTATAACAATTCATTGCAATATGTCTTTGACAAAATATAAATACAAGGGTTATAACATTTTGTGGGTAACAAAATTAAATAGTAAATAGACAACTCACACAAAATTGATTATAGTCGATAAACATAACCTTGTACACTGCTGAACATTTTTGTGTAACATTAATATTAATTAAAAATAATAGTTATACTAATGCAAAATATAACAAAATTCCAAAAGGCTGAATATTTTATTATTGAACTTATACAAAAGATTATATTTGGCTTTCATTATTAAATGTTCTAAAAAGTTTTGAATTCTTTAAACAATTTCTTAAATCGTGTTTTTGCGCTAAAATTAATATTTCTCCACCTGTATTAAAATGTTAAGACCCTATTGCACAAACCTAGTTTACAGATGTTTTAAATATTCTTTGAGATTTGTGTTTAATATCTTAAAACCAAAAATATTTGTTGTACTATTATAGGAAAATTTTATTTTATACTGAATGTAGAAGTTAATTGATTTTATTGATTAGAGCATCATTTTTAATTATTATGTAAAACAAATTTTTAGATACTACTTTATAATGAGCAAACCTGTTATTCGTGATTGTTATGAAAAATTAAAAAGTGCCTTAAATTACTAATTTTTTTAGTTTTCACCATTTTGTTTTTTATGATACACTTTGTCAACAATTCCTTATTAACATTGTTATTGTATTCAGTTGACACATTAAGCATTTATAATAATTTTCTCATCTTTAATATGATCTGATCGTGTAAAAAACTTAAGCCTAAATTATATTTTTTATCATGGGAAAATGTTGGCAATTGCATCAGCAGAACTTCAGTTCTGCAAACCTTGTGATTTAGTTATTTAATAAGTTTACTTAACTTTAATTGTGAAATCATATGTATTTTTTAACTATGGTTTGAATAAACTATTATGTTGATAATTTTTATTTATTATCCTACACCTTGATTTTAGGTTCTATAAGCAAATGCATGTACTTTTACTCAAATAATGACACTAGTATCAATTAAGCTCAATTTTATTATTCTATATTAAACTAGCAGTTACCCACGGCTTTGCACTTAATTCTCAAAATCAAGAGGTATAGCCTGGTTATTGAAAGCATTTATTTTGTAATAAAAAGGAACCCTCTGATATATTTTGAACAGAAGTAGATGTATATCAGGTAAATATTATTTCAGTATCCATAGTTAGGAGATCCAAACTTTAAATAAAATTTGACTGGTCTATTTTAGATTTTGCACAAGTAAGAGTACGCAGTTCTGAATTGAACCAATTACATTTCTGAAGGTTGATTTTGCCTGCTCTGATAACCCGATAAAAATGTATTCATATAAAGGTTTCGGAAACTTAGTTTGTGCAAAAAGCACCAATTTTAGGCTATTTACTGCCCGTCTAAGATATTTAAAGTGGCTTAGTTAGAGTGTATCTTTTTGTTCTGTTGAAAAATATATATACTTACGTGTGACTGAAAAGTTGCTGTGGTCCAAAAGTGTCAACTCCAGCTGTTTAAATTGAGTTTCAACTTAAATTATTTATGGTTCCACAGTTAAGTTTATGTTGTTACGCTGACCAAGAAAATAAATATATGTAGCTTTCAGAAACCAACATAGATTGAAAAGCGTCTACTTCTGGCCAACAATATTTAATTTGCTTTTAAACCCCAAACAAGAAAACATATACATACATAATCTAAAATTGTGGAAAAATTTAAAACTTTTCTCTTTGTCAAAACCTTGTATGGACTTCAACCAAGATTTTTAATAAAGAATTACCCGCCTCTTTGACGATTAAATTTTATTTATAACATGATTTTAAATGTGGAAACTAAAGAAAGGACAATTTAAAAGTAGATGTAGGCTTTTTTGTCTGTTTCCCGAATAATTAATACATAACTATACAATTCAATTTATATTAAGTAAACAAAATTATGAAATCAGTTAAGACCTACAAGTTTTCCTGACTACTTTATCTGTAATTCTCATGGAATTTATTCAAAACTAATGATAAAGCCTTTTAGTTTTAAAATTGTAAAATATCACTTAAATGTGTCTCGTCAATGTAATGATTAAGTTTTACTCCATAAAACCAATGTTAAACTAAACTTTTTTGGTTGTATGAGACTAATAACACATTTTCAAATACTTAAACATTTCTTTTGAAAAATCCATAAATTTTAAAATTGGAAATTTTTTATGCATTATAAATAACAACATTAAAAAATCTAAGAGAGATTTAGAAGAGTTATTTATTGTTTAAAGTTTGTCATAGATGGATGGTTTCAAAGAATAATAGGAGTTTGGACATTTACTATTGTTATACGTTACAAAATATAACGTTACGTTTCACGCGTTGAAATCTGAGCTCTTCCTCAGGTTTAAAGAAACTTAAGACATAAACATGTACTTAAAACCTACCACATGCGATAAATTCACTGATTGGTTTGAGTTCCAACCAATCACAAATTCCATACAAGAACTACAGTAAGCACTAAATAATTTATATTAATCACTGATTGGTTGAGCTTAGGCCAATCATGGCATTTCTCCTTTCTGTTCACTCACTTGTAAATGTTTATTTATAATCCCACTAATATTATAAATGCGAAAGTTTGAATGTTTAGATGTTTGTCCTCTAATCACCCTGAAACTGCTTTACGGATTGTGCTGAAATTTGGAACAGGTATAGCTTTTGGTCTGAATTAACATTTAGAGTGCTTTTTACCACCCATAACACATTCATTTCACCAAATAAAGTCGAATTCAAATTGAAAAATTAGTTTGTTTACATTCGAATGTTATGATAAGAACGAAACTTAATAACGCTTCATAATTCAAACAGCTGTTGACAGCTATAATTTGACAAACTTTCTGAAACATCTGTTTTACATTTGAATTTTATCAATAATAAGTAAACAGTGCTTGATTGGTAGTGTAATGCAGATAGTAAATAAAACATTAATATATAAATTTTACTCCAGATTGCGCCAGTGACAAATTAAAATCATCTAATGCATTAAATACTGTTATAAAACTAACCTTAATGAACAAAGTTATGAATGTTTTCACATAAGTTACTTTAAACTGGTGAGCTTCCTTGACATTATGATATTACATTTCAACAATGGCTTATGGAAAAACAAAGAAATGAATACTAACATGCCTCAACGATTCATTCTTTCCCTGGCTACAGTCCAAAACCTTGTTGCATAAACCTAAATAAGGATTTCCCCCTTATACTGGAAGAACATAAGAAGTAGGTAGGACTTCCCCCTAGGTCGTAATAGGCTTTTCAGTCCTAGCAAACTCAAGTATGCCAACACGATTTTGACCAAAATAGATTTCCAAGAACTATATAATAGTATTTTAATCAAGGCAATATGGCAAGCTAACCTGTGACATAGCAGGTAAGGTCTTAAGTAGGCACTTTTTAACAGAAGCAGGCATCTCGGTCCTATGTAAGTATATATATTTTTCTTCGTCAGAACAACAAGGCAAACTCTACTATGGTACTGAAAATATCTTAGACCTGAAATATATGACAAGGATTGGAAATATATGCTTTTTGACCAAATTAAGTTTCCGAAACCTGTGTTTTCTTGATCAGGATGACAAGGCAGATTCAGCTGTGACGTTTATGTATATAATTAATTAGAACCATAAATGCTCCTACACGTGCCAAACATGATATAATAATCAAGTTAAACTCTGATACTATTTACCATGAACTTAAATAATATCTACCTGATGTATGCCTACTTACATTTTAAAATGTTTGTAGGACTCCATCATAATTGCTTTTTATAAGGGCTTCGGTTCTAAAAATTGCGTGCGAAGCCGTGGGTAACAGCTAGTCTTGTCAAAAATTACTCTCCTCAGAGGTCTAAATGTCTTAAGTATGTATAGAAATATTCTTAATTACTTTAATAAAGAAAACACCTTTGGATTATAAATAACTGACAAGTGGCATTAAAAAGTCGCATTATTCACTCATTGGTTGAACTCCAACCAATCTTGGTATTACCTCTCCCTCTTCACTCATGAGAATGCGTGAGAATATCAACTTAACATTCGACTATTATCGATCTGAAACTGGTTCTTACAGCAACTGAATGCTGTTTTGCACTGTACATAATAATGCAAAATAAGCACATTTTGACTTTTCCATATGGGGACAACGGCATTGCAATTCTTCCATACAGAATTATGCGTGTAGGCTATATTCCATGACAAATTTTTTCCAATGGCTATATAAGATGGCTTTAATTGGAATTTCAATTTAGTTAAAAAAATTAGGATTTTTTCAAATTTCAGTGAACTGCCAAATTGTATGTTTTGTTTTCTTATACTTATTTGTAAAATATATACTAAAAAACTCGAGTTTTATATTTTGTACTTTCTTTGATAACTTCAGAAATCTTAATTATAATAGAACTTTAAGCAAATTAACTCCATTAAAAACAAGAACAATAACTTTTATGTAGTAGTGATAATAGTGAGATAAGCAAAACCAGTAGATGACCAGAAGTCTGACTTACAGTGGAAAGATTTAGTAACAAAGTTATTCTATTACATAGAAGGCACAGCAGAAATTTTGGATTTTCCACGTCATCCCTTTCACAGGAAGAAAGTACTCTTTGACTAAAGAAGGCTTCTCAAACCTACATATAATAATAATAATATTTATTTTATTTCCCAATATTTACAATAGTAATTCAAAACATTTGTGGAAAATTACAGTCACCTTTATCCAGTACATGGTGACTAAATTAAAACTAATATTAAAGTAATAACAAAATAAAGATGTCTTAACAGTCTAGTCTTCAAACAAAAATACTGTTATAGGCAGCTCCTGTGACGAATAACAATAGGGTTCTTATCACAAGGACGGAATTCACACTGATAGGAATGGACTCATGAACCTAATTCTAATGTATTTTTACCGTAACCGAACATCAATACTTGTAGCATCAAATAGCCAATATTTTAGTTTATTAGCAAAGGAAACCAAAGTATTACAACTTTTAATTTCCTGTGGCAAACGATTGAAACTTTTTGGGCCTAAGTAGAGAAAAGTTTTTGAAAAAAATGATTTATTCACCCTCGGTCTTACAAAATGGCGATTTACTACATTTCTAGTTTGATAGAATAAATTTTCCGTCCCCCGGTTGCCACTCCTCTTATAAAAAGCCCGAAGAACTTTGAATATGAACAAATTTTTTATTGTTAAAATATTTAGTTGTTTGAAAAGCTGATCCGTATGATCTCTTCTGCGTTTGAAGCAAATGATACGAATAATATATTTTTGAGTCACATTTAACTTGTTCAATAAGTTGTCAAAAGCGGATCCCCAGAATTCAATTCCGTATTGTAACCGTGAATGTATTAGTGCAAAATATATCGTTCTTAAAAACTGCGAGTCACATACATTTCTTAAAAAATAAAATGATCGAATAGACTTTCGCAATTCAGTATTCAATGCATTGACTTGAGCTTTCCACGATACTCTATTATCTAACAATACATATTCCTAAATATTTAATTTCGTTAACTTGTTCAATTAAATCGCAATTATGTACAGTTCAAAGTATTTTGACAGTTGTGATACTTGATTTGATCATAAAAAGTATATCCAACTAAATCAAAATTTAATAATTTGGTTTTATTTGCATTGACTAACATAGAATTTGAATCGCACCATGATTTAAGTAATAGTAAATCATGATCTATAAAAGCCCGTATTTTCATTCCAACTGTCGGCTGAATAAACAAATACGATGTCATCCGCAAATGCAATTACTTCTCCTTTAAACGGTAATAATAAAAGGTCGTTAATGAAAACTGCAAACAAGTCGGCGGAAAGTACAGATCCCTGCGGTATGCCAATGTCTACAGACCTCTCATCGCTTAGAGCCTTAATAATACGCACTTGTTGTTTGCGCCCTGTAAGGTATGAGGAGAACCAACCAAGCGCAGCCCCTCTCACTCCAACTGCCTCCAATTTTATTAATAAATTGACATGACTAACCAAGTCAAAGGCCTTTGTAAAATCAATAAAAAGGCCTGACACTTTTTTATTGGAGTTTAAACTGTGATTAACTATTGTCATGAGAGCTCTTATAGCATCTTCCGTACTGTTTCCTTTTCTAAAACCAAACTGTTTAGGAGATAGAATATTGTTTATTTCTAAAAAATCCAGTAATCTTTTCCTCATAGCTTTTTCAAAAAGCTTGGAAAATATAGAAAGCAAGGAGACAGGACGGTATTGCTCAACAGATTCAGGATCACCTCTTTTAAAAATGGGCACAATAATAGCGTGTTTTAGTCTATTTGGAAATAATCCATTAATAAAACTTATATTAACTAATTTTGCTAATGTCTCGGCTATTAAATGAATATTTTTCTTACCAGTTAGTATATTAATATTATCAAATCCAGATGATCCCTTGTTTGCCATACCATTTACAATATCAATTATTTCTACAGAGTCTACTGGCCTGAGATACAGTGAGTTAACTTGCTTATTTATTATTCTTATATCTAACATAGCATTGAAATTGGTATTATTACGTGCAACCCTAGTAAAATATTCAATAAATTGATTTGCAATTTCGTGTTCATTGACAATTACCTGACCTGAACTAGTTTTAATCCTATGAATTGATTTCTGTTGCTGGCCAGTCATTTTATTAATTAGTTGCCATTTACTTCGAGAGTTACCGCATTGTTCAAGTAAATTCTTGTAATACTGATTTTTTCTACAATCGAGATCATGTGATAGTTTAATTTTGAAGTTATTATAAAAACAATTTTAGATCAGCATCATACGGTCGTATCTTTAACCTTTTATAAAGTTTATTTCTCAATTCAATTTGCTTGAGCAAGTTATAGTTTATCCATGGGCTTATTTGTTTGGCTTTTCCAAGTTTATTATTTGAAAATGTATTTACATGTGTATTGTTTTTTATATATTCAGAAAATGTATTGTGAAAATTATCAAAACTTAGGTTACAATCAAAATCGTTCAGAATCAAATTCCAGTCAGTTGACTCTAAATCTGAGGCTAATTTTGCAAAATCAATATGGCTTTTGTGTAATGTAGAACCTTGTGTAATATGATATGACCTAAACATTTTCTTAAGTGGAACGATACAATCAACTCAACTAAGGTGCCGGAAATATTATTCATACCAGAAATGTTCTTAAATGTGCAGAACCTGAAATAAGTGACAGTCACAAATCGTATATATATATATGTGTAGACCGTTATGAGAAGAATCAAATCAAATCAAATTATTTATTGCCATTGATCACATTTGCATACATGAAATAGGCATTGTCATAAATTAAAATACTAAAATATAAAAGCACAGTAATAAAATACATCGTCATAATTTAAAATTATAAAATATGAAATATGAAAGTACAATTATGCAATAATCATATAAGGGCTCTGCATAAGACAAGTCAATGTAGAATCAACAGAACATTAAATCTACTTCACAGTTGAGAAATTCAGCTAATGTATAAAATGGATTACTCAACAGCCAATTCATTAGCTTACTTTTAAACACAGTAAGAGATACTGCTTGCACAGACTCATCTAATTTGTTAAAAAAGTGTACACAATTTATCTTATGAGATGAACCAATTTTAGTTAATCTATGCTGAGGAATATTGAGCTTAAACTTATTTCTTGTATTATGTACATGTATGTCTTGCCTGGTGAGGAATAAGTGTAGGTTAGATTTTGTGTATACTAATACCTGAAAAATATAAAGATTGATAACGGTTAATATCCCCAAATGAACAAAAAGTGGTCGGCAATGATCAAAAGGACCTGCTCTACAAATAGTTCTTATAACTCTCTTTTGAATCAACAAAAGATCTCTCACAGATGTTGCATGACCCCAAAGAATCAGACCATAAGAAATATGGGACTGAAACAAACCAAAATATGCTGTTCTTAAATATTCTATAGTAACAATGTCTCTCAATTTCCAAATCAGGTAACTAACCCTAGAGATCCTACAACACAGGTTTTTAATGTGATGAGACCAATTTAATTTTGAATCAATGTACATGCCAAGTAACTTTACTGATTGAACCTCTTGAGTTTGAGCTGATAAGCTTAATATAATATTTTGGGTTTTATCTTGATTACAAAGCAATCTATTTGAGGAGAACCAATTCAAGGCTTCATCTTCCCCTGATTTCATGGTCATTTGAAGATTGATGAGATTCTTATTACAGGAGAAGAGAGAAGTGTCATCTGCATAAATAACAGCAACCCACAGATACATTTTTTGGCAAATCATTAATCAAAATATTGAAGAAAAATGGGCCAAGTACTGAGCCTTGTGGCACTCCAATAGTAAACTGTCTCCACAGGTGAATTTTTTACCTTGAATTGAAACATATTGCTTTCTATTAGTCATGTAAGAATTTATAAGCATACATGAATGTTTAGACAACCCATAAAAATGAAGTTTATTCAGAATAATACTAAAAGGGACACAATCAAATGCTTTACTTAAATCCAACAATGAAAGAGCCACAGACTCTTTGTTATCTATTGCATTAAGGGAATAATTTACAATGTTCATAACAGCAGTTGTCGTTGACCTTCCCTTTCGAAAGCCAAATTGTGACTCAATAAAAGATTAAATGTTTTGAAATAAAATGAAAGTTGCTTGTGCATTAAAGACTCCAATATTTTAGAAAATATAGGAACAATAGATACAGGACGATAATTCTGAGGTAATTGTTTGTCGCCCTTTTTATAAATGGGGATAACTTTCGATATTTTTAGTAAATCCGAAAAAATATCCAAACTCCAAACACTTATTAAAAACGAATGTTAGTGGTTCTTTAATGAAAGGAATAGTTTTTTTTGACCAAGTAATTTGACATCCAATAAAAATCCATACTTTTAGAGTTTGAGAGTTTTTGCTGTAATCTTTTCTACTTCATTTGGCTCAACTGTTTGCAAAAAAAATGTTTCAGAAGGAACTGATCTATCAGTAATGAGTCACAGCAGAAATTTTGGATTTTCCACGTCATCCCTTTCACAGGAAGAAAGTACTCTTTGACTAAAGAAGGCTTCTCAAACCTACATATGATATGACCTAAACATTTTCTTAAGTGGAACGATACAATCAACTCAACTAAGGTGCCGGAAATATTATTCATACCAGAAGTGTTCTTAAATGTGCAAAACCTGAAATAAGTGACAGTCACAGATCGTATATATTTGTGAAGACCGTTATGAGAAGAATGAGTCATGTATAGTTTTAATAGACTATAGCTGGGTTCAAGAGCATAGAGCAATTTACCAGCAGACGATTTTTATTTAAAAGTCGGCAAATGAAACTAGAAATTCGTCAGGTTGTTTTAAATCAAATTTTGGGAAAATTTAATTCATTCAAATGCTGTATGAAAATTTCTTCAAGTCTATTAGTTCATTCTTGAGATATCCATGTTTTTGTAACCCCTCAAGTGATAGGCTTCACTAACGTTCAGCCAATAATTTTTGTAGAACTGTTGAAAATTTACAAATAGAAGACAAATGTTACTTTAACACTTTAAATGAAACATAGATTTGTAGTGATTAGTAAATGGGAATCTTAATATCCATATACGTATGAAGACTAACTATTGTAATGTTTAAAAGTTCTGTTTTGTCATAAAATCAAATTTTATACTTTTCAAATTATGTATTTGTTAAAAAAAGCAACTTGAACAAAATGAGATAACACAAAATGGTAATCCAGGGGATAGAGATTAAATAAACAATCCAACTCTTTAGGAACAATAATTTATTTCACGGACACTAACACTAGTAAGATCTACCGAAGAGAGTGAAGTACTTGGCAGGGTGTGTGCAGGCCGTACGGATGCACTTGGTGCCAGATTTCACACCTCCTCGAGGCTGGTCGAAAGGAATACACAAACTTTTTGCGCCCATCGCTGGAGCTCCAGCCTCCACTTCCACACTGAAACAAAACACTAATGATGAGGTGAATATTCAACAAACATAATAATAATAATTTTTATTGCGTCAATAATTACAAGATTGCATAAATGCTCAGGTACATTCATCATTATCTACATTTGCATTCTTTCTATTGCAGTTATAGCTATTCAATTGTATAACAGAACTGGCGTTTTTATTTTATTCTTGTTTTCAATTTTCATCCCAGCAACTCAACATGAACTCTTCAACGGAGTAAAACACCTTTGACAACAGGTAGTGTTTTAATTGAGATTTGAATATAATTTAGAATCACTGATATGTTTAATTCCTTCAGGCAGCTTGTTTATCAGTTTCACACCAACTTGGGACGACAAGTGTTCAAATGCACTCATTATATGTTGTACAATCCGGAAGTTGTCCCTGCCTCTTGTCTCGTATTGGTGGACATCACTGCCTTGGACCAACCCGCATTTGAGTCGACAGTATAGAACGACGTCGAGAATATAGAGACAGGATAAAGTTAAAAATCCAGCTCTCTGAAGGCATCTTTGCATGACTCTCTGAAATTCAATTTGTAAATAATTCTGACAGCTTTCTTTTGAGTTCTAAATGCTCTTTCGAATTTATATTTAGAACAGCTGCCCCACAGTCTCAAACCGTAAGACAAATATGGTTGTATCAGGCCAAAGTAGGCCCTATTTTAATACATCAATAGAACAGAATTTTGCAAGGTTACGCAAAACATAAATGCCAGAAGCAACCTTGGAGTAGATTCTGTCAATGTGCCGTCCCATGTCAGCCCTTGATCAAGGTACATTCCCAGGAACTTAACGGATTCGGCCTCTTCCAAGAGAACATGGTCCATCATTGCCGCAGGACGATACTCTTGTTCTTGTCGATGCCGAAGGCAAAGATTTATTGAGTTTGATTTTGAGCTGAGTTTTTCAAATTGAGTCTTGAGAAATATTCTATGCATGAATTTAAATCGATAAATGATTTCACTTCAAGATAATTTTTAGATTTCAATTTAATACAGAGAGTCGTGTAACATTGTAATGTCTGAGCATAGCACATAATATTCATTCTCTCCACTGGGTTCTGTCCACTTCTTCCAAGACAACTTGGGAAAGGATATTTGGTACTGACTGAGCGAAAACACCCAGAATATTCGAAAAACAAATTAAAAAAGTTATCAAACCATTTATATTGTAAAATATAAACTTAAAATCATTAGTTAGGCTTTAATTATACCATTGCTTACTGTATTTTCAAAAGCCATGTGGAAAGTATACATGGTCCAGTAAAGTTTAGACTGAAAGCACTTTACAGTCTTACAATAATATCTCAAATCAAAATTGAAATTAGTAAAATTATAAATTTTTTCCATTATTGAATATCAACTACCAGCATTTTGTCAGTTTGGCACAGGAATTAAAAATTATTCTTTACAGACTTGAAAACAGTGCCCTGAGGTCTGTTTATGATCTAAGAAAGTTTAACGCTATCGAGAAATGACTGATGTTTGACCCAGATTCCTGTAAGTCTGTAATCACAGAACTAGACCACTGGGCTATCAATGTTTAGAAAGTTAGCAAAAATTTAGTCCAGAATAAAGTCTCTGCATATTGGAGATGACAATATTAAATCTTCAATAGATTGTATTAAACCATTAGTGCAAAGATTGTAAGAACGTTTGTTTATCAACAAACAAGATTATGTTGATAAAAAGTGGACCACACAATAAATATTAGATTACCTTGCACTTTCTTCCTTGATCTTATCTTCGCACGGGATGTCACCACAGAACGGTGCCAGTAGCAAGTTCTTGTTGTCCAGCTCTTTACAGAACGATGCCCAGTCTTCTACTTCTTTTATATGGGTCTTCATATCTTCCGAGGCTCTGGAAATTAGTACAGATTTAAAACTTTGAACTAGTCAATGTCTTATTTCTGTGTAAATAATCTGAAGGCAACTCCCATGTCCAGTAACGGTGCAACTTCTCTAGCATTGTGGTACCAAACCAAAGTTATTACACAAAATCACTTGTGGCCTATTGTAATAATTCTCATGGTAGCGCTTATGCAAAATTTTACAAAATCTCATTGAACATGACCCCCAGAGCCCTAAATTACCCTTCGTTCAATATACTATAAACATTATTACACTTTATTTGTACCTTTGTATCTCATATACAGTTGAGACGACGAAAAATTATATAAGAAAACAAAATATAATATTAGAATGTTTTTTATCCGAATTTAGCATACAATATAGGGTATCCTGTAAGAATAAATTAAGTTAACAACCATATTGGAAAATGGGGGCCATTTATAAAAATTTCAACTGCAATATTTTTAAACATCTAAAAAAAAAGGAGAAGGATCCCTACTTCGAGTTTGGTGTCAGATTTATAGTTTTCAAGATCCTAATGGTGTATGTACTAATTTCTATGCTGTATAAATAATATCATAATTGTGTACGTAATAAAGTTTGACAAAATTAATGGCTCTTTGTACTCACCACCCATTGATGTGAACTGAGAATTTAAATCAGCCAACATTCATTAAAAATTTATTTTTGCACGAATCACTTCCTAACTTGCGCTATCTCTAGTGATATGATTCGTCTCAATAATACATAAGGCTCCTTACTTGGCCAGTAAGCTTTCATGGATGTCATCCAGCATTTTCTTGAGATCCACAACAGCGTTGGAGAGAGGCAATGTGGTCTTGGACCCAGAGTCTCGCCTGACTGCCACAAGCTGCTGGGAACTCAGATCTTTTGGTCCTATCTCCACTCGGATCGGCACTCCCTGAGATAAACAATACATCAGACTGCTAGTCCTACACTCTGTACAATAGTGAGAAATCATACATAGTTTATTATACAGTGCGAGTTAAAAGTATGGATACACTCTGTTTAGTTTTTGATGGATAAAGATGGAGGGATGGAACTCGGGACACCGTTCTTGGAAATAGAAGTGAACTTTTTAGACACTGCTACAACTTTTCCAATTTCCCCAAAATGGATTTTTGAGAGGGCAGCTAAAAATTTTTTAATGTAAAGACCCATTAAGTGACACCTCATATGATAGGTCTTGATAAAAGAAGAACAGTGGCAACTATAGCTTCCAATGTGAATTTGGGATACATGCACAAATTTACAATCATATCTGTGGCTGTGGATCATCTCATTAACTATTTAATTTTATAAGGAGATTACACAGGTCTATGACTATGGATAAGCGAAATAAAGCAAAAAAGAGGACTTCTCTTTGTAACAAATTTAGTTGATCTGAACATCTTCATCTTCTTATCTGACTTATACAGGGTGTGTAGAAACAATGAGAGCTCATGTACATTTAAAAATATTGAAAAAAGTTCATATAAACATGGTTTCAGAAATACTTCGTTAGTGAGTTACGGCTAGAGAAAGATTTCGCAAGGATTTCATCTCACCATGTAAAACGAGGTCTTCCTGAAATACTGATAAGGTAGATTAAGGGGAGAATTCCATAGTTGAACTGTTACAAATAAAGATTAATTTAATCAATCATACGTTAGCTTTCTGTGTATTTTATTTATACAGCTTTGTTCAGAATAAAATTTTCTACAAGTTTGATTAAAAATTCTTATCTGTTTCAAAGTAACGAAGTTATTGTTTCCTAAAGATGAAAACTATGTTTTTCACTCCGTTTTTTTACATTTAACACAGGTTTTCTCAAAAACTACATAACTTAAAGTTCTGGGACCTATTTTATTCAATTTATCAGATCAAAAACCATAAGAATCAATGGAATTCTCCAATCTACCTTACCAGAATTTCAGACCTTGTTTTACATGGTGAGATGAAATCCATGTGAAATCTCTTGCTCGCCCTAACTCACTAATGAAGCATTTTTGGATAGATGTTTGTATAAACTTATTTCATTATTTTTACATGTAGAATGAACTCCCACAGTTTCTGCACATCTTCGCGAATCACCCTGTACATTGTGTCTCCATGACTAATTATTTATCACCTTGAGCTCCCAGTGGTTGAACTTCCAGCCTGGGGAATAGTTGTCCCTGTAGTCTCCTTGAACTCGTATGTCCGCTGCACTCAACTTAGCCTCCAGGTCCTGACACGTACTCAGCAGAGCCTTGCGCTCAGCTTCCTTCAGGTTCACCGTCACTCCACACATGACTATTACAACCTGCAGGCAGATCACATCACAGCTGTAAAAAGTTCTCAATTTTAAGCTTTTCCTACCAAAGCCTAAATTATCCTACCAGAAGCATAGACCGGCGAATGTTCAGAACACCTAAAGTCAACAAGTCAATACTAAATCATTCTTTTCTTTACAATGGCCCAAATATTTTAAATAAATTGGCTTATAACGTTAAAATATCTATGAATGTTAGAGAATTTCGTAGTAAAGTAAGAACGTTGTTGTTATTACAAGAGAATTGTTGTAACTCATTTTAAAATTAATAATTTCCCCTATAGTATTATTTTTAGTTATTATATAAATCATGTGTATAAATAAATTAGGATTTAAGTAACATGAAGAAATATGTAAATAGCGAAGAATCACGTATTTTACTTGTATATATTTAGCATAAATTCTAGTTTCTGGTTGGGAAGGAAGGGATATTGAGATATGTGTTTTAGTTTGTAAGATAAAGATTGTAACAAGGAAAGTATTTTAGTTCTGTTGGTGACTCATGCAGTGTTATCTATTATTAATCTGTAGTGCAGACTGGACTCTGATAAGAAACCTGTTTTATTTTGTTATCCACTGACCACACTACTTGCAAAAGTGGTCAGTTAATTCCGATACAATTTTGTATTGATGTACATTTGATGATAGAATAAATTCATTCATTTTTCAAAAAATTAAGTAAACACAAATCAGCCAACACATTCACTGCAGCTGTATATTCAGTGATATTGAGTACTCTAACAAGCCAGCATGACCTAACACATCTGCCGCAGCCAATGTGTTAAACATAGAACCAGTGAATGCCAAATATCAGTCAAGAAAGATTCTATACAATATACTTATTAAGCCCAAAATACTGCACCAGTACAAGAAATTTCTATACTGGTTCTAGGAATAGGAGAAATAATTTTATACGCAGGAATATCATCAACATGGAGAATTCACTTTTATCAGTCAATTATAAAAAGATTTTAAACTTTGATTTCAAGGTAGTTGTTTTATTTTGGTTGACAGACATTTTTATTTAAATAGGCCTTTTGACATCAAAGATGCCATGATTAGGAATGAATCCAACAATTTTAAACAACGAAAATATTAGTACAAGGAAGTTAAAATTACACTTATCAGCTAAAAAGTCATTATAGGTTTGACGGTATATAGTTTTGACTAACCTGGACAGCTGCCACCCTTGGAGGAAGTACGAGACCCTTGTTATCAGCATGTACCATGATCATCACACCTGCAACAGTCATTTTTTAGTTGTGAATACATTTATTTCTTAAGCTAACAAATGAAGCTTCAACCAAACTCATGACCGATCTGAGTCATTGGATTGTCTTGCATGTCACAAAAGCTAAAATATAGTACTTTTGACATAGGAAGATGCTTATATAAACATTAGATTAAAAACAATTACAGTACTCGAACTAGTCATTAATATCAGCTGATTATAAAAAATGTAAAAGGATACATTCCTTAACGTAATTAAACTTGCAATTAGAACATTAGCTGGATTATCATACCAAGAGCCTTGCAGACAACATTTTTCTAGGCTTAAAATTATGACCTTGGCATGTACTTATATTTTATATAACCTATAATATGTAAAAGACAATGAAGATAGACTTGAAACACAATGTACACTCCATGAGTATGATACCAAATCAGAAGATAATCTAAGAACTCCTAATATAAGGATAGATAAATATTATAAAAGCCATAAATACCAGAAGTTAAAATTATTTAATAAGCTGCCTCTTTTTGTTAGACCTTTACCTTTAAAACAATTTAAATCAAACATGTCAGAGTGGCTTAAGCTGAAGGAATTTTACAGTGTTGAAGAGTATATGAAATGTGATATGTTGTAAATACAAAAATAATAAGAATACTCCATAATTTATTATATTTATTTTAAACTAGCGGGCCCGGCGCGCTTTGCTGCGCATTTCAATAATTTTTTGCAAAAGTTGCCCGCGGCTTCGCACGCAATTTCCCGTTGAAAACAGTACACTATATTCACTTATTCTTTTTTCTATCACATTCTAAACATTGCTGAGATAATTGATAGTCGTTCCATCGTGAGCCTCTTGGGCGTATTATGAAGGTATGTACCATATTCCTGCCTCTATCTAGCTGTTACCCACGGCTTCGCACGCAAATCTTAAGAACCGAAGTCCTTATATTACTTAGTAAATTTTTTTTTTACTATAATAAATTTTAGATTAAATTAGTTATATCTCCGATTCCACGATTGAGCTTGCTTTGTTGTCTCGATCGAGAGAATATGTACACACGGAGTTTTGAGAACCATACTTCTGTCAAAAAAAACAACTAAGGTTGATTTTATAACATTCTTTATATTTGTAGCCAACGTAAGATAGTAATTATGATATCTGCATTACTCTTCTGATCAAGCATGAGCATGGTTTATATTAAATAAATATTGCAGTTAAAGGTGAATTTTTACGTCAAATTTGAATTGTATTATCTGGATAGTAAAGTCTATGTTTAACAGTGATTGCAAAAACAGTTTAAACAAAATTTGTCGTTTCTCTTAAGCTTACTCTATGCTTTAAAACTATAAGTGTAATATATGTTTACAAAGAACAGCTGAATAAAAATTTGAAAAGACGTTAACATATGTTTGCTGCAATGCATTTCTTATGGGTATTTCTGTAACCAGTGGGGCGGAATCCTGAATCGGGAAAGGGATGGGCATAGCTTATAAACCTTCTCCGTGGAAAAATACATATACGTACAAATTTTCATCATGATCGGTCCAATAGTTCACGATTCCATAAAGGACAAACATACAAACATTCATTTTTATATATATAGATTTAGATTTTAACTCCATGTTTCTGTTAATGGCCAATAAAACTTCTGATTTCTTGCTAAAATGAAGTTTATCGATGTACTTGCTAAACTTGAAACACAAAGAGCTATATGAGACAGTAACTCGATAAACAAAAAATTAAAAATAACAACTTGCGGAGTAAAAAAAATGTTTTTAAATTATGAACGGTGATCAGAACATCTGTAGTTCTGAGTAGCAGCTCAACTGGAGTTATCCTATTAAAAATGCTAAAAACGTAGTAAGAGTTTTGTTATATGTTTATAAAAAATTTATTTTTCAATCTTTTGTATTAACATGAAATGGGCTTTAATAATAAATATATAGTGATATATTTGGTCATAATTTAAAAATAATAATACTGTACAAACTAAACAAGTTTTGGAATTTTTTAACTTAAAAAAATTTTTTTTACTCAAATAATATAAAATAAAATACCCCATTGTTGCTTTTATTTTGTTTGAAATGTATTTCTCTACCTAGCAATACTATAATATGTGTATATATATGCATAGTTTGACAGAATAAATGTTTTTTCTAAATACTGAAAATTCCAAGAATATTGTTTTTTTTCTCTTGTAGTACACTAATATTCTTATAGTAACTTATTATTCATTTAAATTTCAATTAATTGTAGTATTGCAGTTTTTCTTACGTGTTACAACAATATTAGTCTAATTTATACTAACATTTGGTTGAAAAAGGAGTTTAAAAAAATTATTTAGATGGCGCTGTACTTGTCACAGAACGGTTCCGTGATATAAATTTTGAGCTCAGACTAGCTGTCACGGAACCGTTCCGTGATACAAGGCCAATGGGTTAAGAGCAGGACAACTACGGAACATTAAAAAACATTTCTTACTGGACTTAGATCATGTAATTGTGGTCCGCCAAAAAAGATTGGCCTCCATTGTACTTAATAACACTGCCATTTTGCAATTTCAAAAACAGTCAATTTTCTAAGTATTTTCTCTAAAATAAAATCATAAATAAATGCATTCTGCATGGTACCACTGATTACATGAGCCTGTACATTTTATTCCTGAAAACCTGACTCATGTAGCACAATTATTGACACACAAGTATTTTGAAAGCATTTTAAATCCTTTTAATTATGAGGGGAATGGTAAATATTAAAGGATGCTTCTTTATATTTGGAAGAAAGATGTTCGATTATCTTCCATACAGCCCAGATCTTAGCACAAAGTGCAACTATCTCTTTCCAACGACAAAGATAAGGCTCGCAACGCAGTGCTTCGATAATGACACCGAACTTCAAACCAGCGTTATCCAGTGGATCTTAGGTGGTGGATTTCTACAAAGGTGGAAACGAAAACTTCTGTCGGTGATAAATACCTCCATTTGAACCATTATTGAAGGGGGGGTTATGCTGAAAAATAAGTTAAGAATGTAACTTTCGAATGTTCAAAATAAAAAATGTATCTATCATTTTGTTAATTTTTTATTTTAAACATCTATTAATCTGATATAGAAAACTGAAAGAAGAACTGACCAATTGTCCTTGTAGTGAGGCCCCATGAGTTCTGAAACACAAATTGCTTCTCCTGGGTATCGGGGTCCTCGTAGATGATCTCAAACATTTTTGAGAAGTTCTGGCCGAGGTGATGAGATGTCGCTCCCTGTGTTATGCAAGTATAACATAAGTTGGTCTCTTATAAAACGACAAATCTTTTGATAAAAAAGCATACACTATTCTTATTTTATCTTTAAAATATTTTGGGCAAATAATTTATAGTTATAAAACGTTAAACAAACTGATAAACTTGGCTGTTGTTTGTGAGTCTGTAGACTAAACCGTTATTGTTGTTGAAATATATTACTTAATAAAATTATTTTTTTAGAAATATAAATGTGGCTAGGTTTTAAATGGCAATGCCAAGCATCTAGTTGAAAGAGTCTTTTAATAACACATCTTTTAATATATTATTATTATTTATATTCATATACAAGTTACATAAATCATATGTGTATATCATTATCCAGTATCTTAAAAAACTCAACAAGTCTGTTAACACTGCAGTCATGTTCGTCTGAAGAGATCAAACATAAAATTGATAAAGAAGCTCAAAATAAACTTTTACACCGTTTCGACATCAGAGACATCTAGACTACAAAATATAGTATAATATAGGTGAGGAGGTATAAACCACTAGGAGAAAGGAGAATTGGAGCTCAACTCAACAATCACATGGAATCAACCCTTCCCACCACAGCTACTTCATGTGTAGAAAACTCTGCTGCTCCACCTTGCTCAGAGATTATGTCTATCACATCGTAATGCACTCAATTGTGCATCTGATAAGACAATGACAATACCTCTTCACCTACATTACACTATAACTTGTGGTCTAGGTGTCTCTGATGACAAAACGATTTAACGAGTTCATTTTGAGCTTCTTCATAGCCGACTTTTTTTCGATCTCTTCAGACAAACATCCCTCCAGATTTCAGGAGTCAGGTCCAACACAGCGTCCACTGACTCGACCTCCACAAAAGTGTTTCATCTAAACAGTTACCAGTTGTTTCATTAAATAACATCTCACAAAATAATAACAATCTATCTGTGTGAATAACCACCTCCAGAAGTTACTTAGCAACACTCTGGACAGTTTACCTGAATGGCCCGACCACTGGCTGATATGAAGGCCTCGACGGTGGTGGTGAAGTCCGCCCCAGCAAATTGTTCTTTCTCAGTTTTCCGGCCCTTTATCACAGGAATGGCAAGAAGATCCACATATACCCCAGCGTACAGCTCTAAACATTGATAACAGACGATAACAATCATTATTATTTTCAGATTTTAAAATTAAGTTAAAATGAAAATTTTAATACTATGTACACTGTAATTTGCAATTTTATTAAAAAAATTGTACATGACTAGTTTTAACCCAGGAACTGATATAGTTAAGTTGTCAGAATTATACAGTGATTTTGAAGAAAAAACATATAGAGGCAGTTCACGAGCCTGGAATTAATTCTTGATCATAATTTTAAAACAGGTTTTTTATTCCAATCCTGAGCTTTGTATGTGAAAATTGGCCTTATGAGAATAAGGTTACAAAAGTCACGATCTGACAGAATACAGATGGCTTCAGGACATCGGAATTTGAGGAAAATGAGATAATCCGGAGCTAAAATCTGCAGGGTTAGCTGTCATCTTTAATCCTGACAGAGGGCAGGAACAAGCTCTGGATTAATGTGATTTAATTGCAAAATCACATTAAAAACAGTGCTAGAGCAGTTGAGGACTAAGATATCTGTAATTTAATGTTCACAAACAGTGTAACATTCCATACAATTTTCACTTATGTGCGTGAAATGTGAGAAATTCATGATCTAATATATTACTCCACAAGCCTGCCACGTGTCTGGCCATCATGGCATGAGATCGGAGAATGAAAAAACCTCATAATTAATCATACATGTAAATACTAATTATAGTAGTTTCGTATTATGGGAGACATAATCAGTGAAAATCCCAAAAGTCCATAGAAAATTGCCCTACGAGAGTCTACAATCTTTAAAACCTATCTCTAAATTCATAATTTTGTGGAATTGAATTTTTTTTAACCTAGACATTGCCATATTACTTACTTTTTTTTACTTGTTCCTTAAAGTTAGACAAAGTAACATTGTTTAAATATAGCTCCCAACTAATCCTCAAGCACTTGGGAAATAATGTATATCGATAACACCTTTACTTATTTGAGCTTATTTAAATATCTCTTGATAAAGTTTATTTTTATTTGGTAAAGAAATTGTTATAGCCTAAGGAAATTTTAGAATTTTGTTACTATATTACACTAATGTAATACTGTAAAGTAGAGTAGTTTCCTGTTGATATTCTGCAAGAGTTCAGATATAATACATCACAAACCTATCGATAAAACTGGAATTTCTTTATTTCTCAAAAATAAACATATTTATTTTTATTGTTTATTTTGTAATTTAATGATGTAATTTGTAATGTGCTTGATATGTCAATTTTCTGGAAAAGTCTGTACAGTAAAATATAGGAGTCTGCGCAGTTCTTATTACCAAGCTCATACCTACTTGCCTAATTATTCTGAGAATCTTATTCGTTAAAACTAATTTCACAAATGCTGGTCATACAATAATTTACATCTGATTGCTCAGTTATTTCTGGTGATTTTTACGAATATCACTGTACCTAATATCTGATAGACCTCTTCCTGGGCATCCTTCTGGGAGGCGTACGCAGTGTGACCCTCCTGCCACAGGAACTCTCGTGTTCGTAGGAACGGCTGCGGATGTTTGAACTCCCACCGCTAGATAACATTGAACTAATTAATGCTTCACAGTGAATAAACAAAATGAAACGTTGTCAAATTAACCCAGATGATTATAATCAGGCTACTATAATGAAGAATGCTCCTAGACTATAAGAACATTTATCAATAAAAACACATTAACATATTGTACAAAAACCAAATAGGAAATTTAAAAAATGGAAGTTTATTATTACTATAACTATGTGTAGTGGAATTCTCTAAAAAATATCAACTTTTGTACTGTTCAACTAAAAAGGTACTTATAACCCAGTACAAAACGAATGGATCTTCTTAAAAATATTGAGAAAGTTAAGGTTTTTCCTTCTTTATTTCTTAACTGTAATTTAGGGATGGAGCAATACAAAAAAATTCGATTCAGTTACCAAAATTGTAGTCTTTATTTTGATTTCACTACAGATTCCTGTATTATTTGGAACTAAAAATATCATGATATGCTAAATACTTTTGTTTAGTTACTGTATAAGCAAATATGGCTAACAGAAGCAGCCAGCTAAAAAAACCATAATGCTTTTTACCGATCAGTTATTTATGTACTGCCAACAATCTGTAGTCTGTGAATAGACTTATTTGAAGATTCCACGGATACCAAATTTAGCTTTGATACATCACTAGTCATGATACTGTAAAATCATCACTTCTCAATCTATAAGCATTTCTTGTTTTTATCCATTATTGTGTATGAAAACACTTTGAAATATTAGTATTGAAATCAAGTGAAAACAACCGTGACGTCAAGTAATAACAGCAATATCAAGAATCCTTGATGACTCAATACCACTAAGATACAGAATATCGCAATCAACCCATCTCTACTGCAATTTCAAACACATCAAAGTAAAATAAGTATATACGTTTTTTCAGCTCCCATTACAATTTTCTGAAGTCTAGCCTTTCCTACATTGAATAACGCTCCCCAAATACTATTTTATATTTGAATAAATTACATGTTGAAAAAATGTTTGTGGGTTTATAGTGGAACAAAATTTGATCAAATACTCATTACAAATGCAAAAGTGGACAATACAATACCATACAGATACGTAACATTTTTGTTTTTCAAAATTTTAAACTGATCTGTTAATTAATGTTAATAAGGATCAGACAGGTTCTTCGTAATCGTGTCGTGGTCTGTCCTTCCATGTAATTAATTCTTAACAGAAAGGTCCTACAGGCTTGAAACTTGGTACAATAAAACCCTGGTTAACCGAACTCGGGGCGACCGAAACCCAGGCCAATTGTAATGTTTTCATAAATGATAACTTGTATATAAAAACCAAGCGAAATAGTTTATATTTAATACCCAAACACTATGTCCTAAGTATAACTTAGAGAAATCATGTGTAAATTATTTATATCCTTAACACACCCATTCTATTAGAATATATTTAGTTGTAATTGGATTACCAAATCAAATTGGTTAATTGAAATGGCTTTATTTCGGTTTACCAGTATTTCAATTTTCATAAGGTTCCTCTTGGTCTAATAAGAACTATCTTGAGCCCAAATGGTCAAAAAGATTGAAATAAAACTAAAATTATTACACTTGTCTTAAAGGTAGCAATAATTGTAATAATAAAATGACAGGATGAAAAATGTTTAAAACTGAACACATTCACATGGTATTTTATTACGTGACATAATAACACACGTGATGAAGTTACTTTACTGGGTTAGTTAGTTTTACTTCATACTCTTAGGTTCTTTGATATACCATTAAATCAGTTTATTGATATAATTTTAATATTTAAAAAAAAATTAATGAATTTTGGAAAGGATCATTTCATTACTAAGTTTTTTTTACATCTCTAGCTAGGAATTTAATAACACTGGATTTTAAGTAAACTCATGTTTATCATATAACACTAATATTTACCACAACGTTGTTCCACTGGTTCAGTTTGAGGGGTAGGTCACGGTAGGACTGTATCCACTTGGCGTACGCAGGATACATCACTGTCTCACTGGTGGGCCGGATGGCTATCGGTTCTGCGAGATCCGACTCTCCTGATTTAGTCACCCACGCCACCTTTCAACAAAAACTCTCTTAATTTTCAACTCACACAACTGCTTATTAGGTAGGACATATTTCATCATTATTAGTAACAATTCACATTCAATACTACCTACCTCAGGAGCGAAGTCTGCAATATGGGTTTTCTCCTTCTCTAGGGCATTGCGAGAAACAAACATCGGAAAGTAGCAGTTTCTAACTCCCAGCTGCTTGAAGCGTAAGTCCAGCCAATCACGGATTTGCTCCCAAATAGTGAAGGCCCAAGGGCGCAAGATGTAGCAACCACTCACATCGTAGTATTCTATCAGCTCCCCTTTCGTGATCACCTTTGACATATATCAATACATTAAGGCCACATTCAAGACAAACTTCAGTTTCTTCTCCCATACAGTAAGAGGGAAGTTTCTTGATGGTCTAAAACAATTCATTGTTAGTCTTTAGTCAATGGAAACTAGAGATATCAATTTTGATATGTGTGTGTGGGAGTACCAAAACATCAGCTGTAACCATAAAAAACAGACCAAAGAAAGAAATAGACTGGGCATTTTCAAATAAAGGCCATTACAGATGTTGAAGCCACAGTCCCTTTATTGTGAAACCATTGAATCATGCCTAAAACTGGTGCTCGGTTTTAATTCACTGCTTTTCAGTTGCAATCAAATTATGAAATTTCATACTCTTGTGCAGAAGTATATTGACATGATTATAAGCAATTTAGAAAGTCGAATTTGTTTTACATATTTATAAAAATTAAATTATAAACAAGAGTAACACAACTTCTGAAAACTAAAAAAAATATGCTTCTTGAGTTGTTTTTGTTTATTTGGTTAGGTGAATTTCATCAGTGGGAAAGTTGTAGCAAAAGTCCTGAACATAAATTTTACTCGCTATATTTTTATATCAACTGCGTAGTTTAACTACAAATGAGGTTGGAAATGGGGTGAGTGAGTCTGCCGCTTAGGGCATGCTGCGACGTGACCTACTGTAAATGAACAGAAAAAGCCAAGCCGAGAACACAGGGGGCACGGAACTGGCAATAAGTGGTACTATCACGCCTACTGGCAGGAATGCTTACTGCATGATCCTTGTCCATGGCAAAGTTATTACAGTTACTTTCTGATACCTCTTTGTAAATCTTGTTGAGGTGTTTTTATGTGTTTCCTGGGTGAATTTTAATGTTTTATGTTTAAAAATTTTAACATTAAAAATTATTTGGATCTCATTTTGACTAAATTTAAAGCTCCATTAATAAAGGAAGTAAATTAAATGTCCTCTTCAATAACATGGACGATTTTGACTTATGTAATTTTATTCACTCATAAAAATTAAAAAACACTTCAAAATTGTTAGTAAAAATGTGTGTGTATACCTTTTCATTATATAATAAAATTTTAATTAGGGTTGCTTTTATAGAAATTGTGTTATTAGGAACAAAATAAAAAAAATGTTTTTATTCACAATTTATTTAATAAAAAACAACAGCAATTTTACTAAACTTATAAAAAAAAGTAAAAAAAATAGTCTGACACACTTTATAATAAAAAACAGCTGGTACTAACAGCATTAAATGTAATTTCGTTAATAACCAACTTTGATAACTTGGAAATTATGGAACGGAAAAAAACCGAAATTGTGAAATTGAAAACATGTACTAGTGTAATACAGTCTTATGAAAATATAAATACCGAAATAAAGACGGAGAGTTAATTCCATATTTCGGCACAGTTTATTAAAATGAGATTATAAAGAAGTATAAAAATTAAAAGTTATAAAATTCACCTGAGAGTACCAATCTGGCAGATTTTCTTCTTTTTTGGCTTCTAGTCCAAGACGTGTTTGTTTCTTTAAACCTCCGGCAACTCCACTTTCATCTACCTGCCATTGACAAATTACTTTAGTAAAACAAAACACACTTCCTGCAGTAAATAAAGTTGATTTATTAAGGACCCACCAACACCTTATCTTAAAATCATGCTGTTGTCTGTGCAAAAACTCTTGATTAAAAGATGGCAGAAACTTTAACTTTTTACACAAACTCCTATTGGTCCAAGGAGGAAGTCTGTTGATTTTGGAATCAAAAGATCATTGGCCAGCTAAGGTGTCAACCAATAACTGTCTTTATTGCAGAGAAACACAAAAGTAGTAAAGGTGAATGTCAAAAACATCCCATGTTAAATCTAATATTATATGTAAAATATAATTTTCACTGACAAATAACACTGCAAAGTTATACAGCCCTATACTTTACACGGTGTCAAACTAAAACTAAAGTGTAAATACTGAATCTTAGCAGTGAATTAATGATTTGAAATTAAAGTTTGCAGAAAATTAATAATTAATAATTACAACTCATAATCAAAATAATCGCATTGTAATAAAAATGTAATATTTCAACACAATTTAAAATCAAATGAGAAAAATATAGAATTTGTGAGGTTTAAAATAGTATTATGAGAAATTTAACAACTAAAGTGAATAATTAACAATTACAAAACAACAAGTTTTCAACATCAAATTAAGTAGAAAATATATGTCAGCAATAAAAATCTACCTGAAACTCCTCTATTGTGCAAGAATAATTCTTTTTTTATATTTGGTATTGATTATTACTTAAATATATATCAATAGACAATTATTAAATATTATATGGTAAAATAAGCTGGTGCTAACTATAAACTTTCAGCTCGAACTATTAAATTTCATAGTAACTGTAGGAGGCTTCAGTTGAAATGCATAACGTGTACCCTATCGCGGGCGCACAACACACTTTACAAAAGACCAATATGTACCCGATCAGGTACACAATGGCAGTTGTGAAAGATCCCGTGTATCCGACGGGATACACATCGTCATGAATGTATTAATTTTTCCCCATAGTTATAATAACGTCTTGTAGACTGCTTGAATGCCATTACTAGTCTACTGAATGTTTTAAACCCTTCCCACGTGGCAAACGGATATATCCGTTAGGCCTTATTTTGACCGAAACGCGGTAAACGGATATATTGAAGGATATTTTCTAAGTCTATTTTGTGTTATTTAATAAACTGTAGTTGCCGTGGAATTCGCTAGAGTTCAAGGGAGTGTTGAATACTTGTTCCGAAAAGCAGATGGCTTTGTCCCTCGTGGCGTGATTTAGCCTCAGCCTGCGGCGAACCATTACGCGGTAAATGGATATATCCCGGCACGGCACATTTTAGTGTTTAACACTGTTTGGCCATATTTCCTTATTTACTGTTCGTGTCCCTGTTGTATTTAGCATTATATTATCTTTTTATTTTGTTATTACTTTATTTGTTGTGTCGTTATAGGCCTATATTGTTCTATGCAATGGCGAATCCTGACGATTTTTTGTAAATTTTGAAAATTTGTTAAAAAATATAGGGGTCTGATTATTTTGTGATACTGTATTATTTTTTATTCCTAAGAGCCACCACTAACTAAAAAATAAATTAGAGTTGGTAAAATGTACAAACAAATTTTTAAGTTAATTACGCGTTATGAGTCAAAATTGAAAGATAAATTCCACGTGGGAAGGGTTAAACGTTTATTAAAACGCAGTTGTATGTAGAAGTTGAAGAATCAGCTGAATTTACTCTCTGCTATGTAGTGCTATTGATTTTTTTCTCACTTATTTTTATAACAGCAACTAGTTTCACACTTTACGGTACCAGTTGCATTTCTTTATGAGCTGTTAATAATACTATAAATAAAAATAATATATAAACCAGGCTGTACAATAGGCGTGGCATTACTGTTCTGATATTTTAGACCTATTAATGTAAATTGCCAATAAAATAAAAGTACAAGGTTGCAAATTAATTATATTTATTTAGTGCAGTCATTGAAGCATTATTGCTCCGAATTTTTTTACTGTGAACCGAATTGCATACAATTTTGGAATTAGGTTCATCTTACCCTTAATTTCAAAAGTGAAAATGATTTGTACTCCGCAACCACCCTGGGGGTGGTTGCCACCCCTTCTCGGGGGTGATTTTTTGTTTTTCAAAATAACCTCGGATATCGATAGAAGGCCTAATTTTAAGCAAAAAATCATCTATAAAGTTTTTCGAAAAATCCAATACTTTTCAAGTTATTGGCAATTGAAAATTCACAATTTTTTCACGTTTTTCATCGGTTTTTTTGCAAATATTTCCAAAAATATACGTTTTATCGAAAACTTTATAAAGAACAAAATTGTAGCAGGTAAAAAAATTAACAATTTGGTCTTTTATAAAGTATTCTAAGTGCAATATTAAAGATCAAAGCCGTTTTTTATTTTGTCTGAAATTTAATCGATGTGGTCAATGCCATCTAGCGGCGAGCAGATGCATTTTAGGCATTCTAATAAAAAAGGGTTTCGTAGTGCTTGAAATAAGCTTTAAAATGAGCACTATTAAAAGTCTTTTGCACGTAAAATAAGTGAGGTGTATTGCAAATAAGAGGAGCATCTAATGTTTTTTTCTTTTAAATCAATGGGTTTCATAAGTGCCATTTCCACCAAAATTAAAATTAACCGTATTCCGCCTAGAATTAACTTTATTATGAAGGGTTTGATAGATTGTATCAGTTTGGCTGCTTCAGAACTCATATTTTTCAAAAAAGTCACGATTGAAAAAAAAATTCAAATTTTTAAAAAACCATCTTTTTTCATAATATCTCAAAACTGACGACAGATACGTATAAAAGTGTAGGGATGAAAAATTTAGGTATTTTTCTGAAAAATAATTTGTTTTTTCTGTCAAACAAAAATTGACGGAGATATGATTGTTTAAAGAGCGTGTGGCAGCGCAATCACAACCTCTCTTAAGCCCATTAACCCTTCACCGTTTGAGAAAAAGGTTTTTTACTATATATTGCAATGAAGGATGTTGTAGCTCTCTTAATTACCTTTACAATCTTTTTCTATAACTTGCGATAGCATGAAAATTAAAGGAGTTATGATCCAAACACTTAATATTTTTTTTCCTACTTAGTAACTGAACATTTCGGAGTGTGAATATTTAGAGCAATGTGAAAGTACGCAGTATAATAGAGACCCAAAACTATTGTAATGTGTATATATAAACGTAATATGGCTCATATATTTTGGAAACGTAGGCATGAATACATACCAGGGTTCTTGTATGTATATATATATAATACATTTGAGTGAATTTTATATAATTTGTAAATATTTTATTCAATAAACAGCAATTTTTTACTCTAAATTAAATTATTTTTAAATATGTAATCATATATATTTACTGTTTTAATTTAGGGGTTGTTTTAAGGGTATAAACGCATAAGAATATGATAGTGTGGAATATATAAAATATTCCATCATTTTCGAGAGTGTGGAATAATATTTAAATCCTTTTCATTTTATTAAAAAAAATTTTTAACAATTTTTTATCAAGGGGTAGTTTTCAAGGGTTGAAAGGGGGTTAAAAATTTTATAATTATTATAGAGAATATAAAATATTACATCTTTTTATGTCGTACCAAAGTATTTTTTTATGATTTTTTCAATTTAGGGGTTGTTTGCAAGGGTTGTAAGATTTTCAAGGGGTTAAAAATGGTTTTAATATGAGGTAATTGTGTTAGAAAACACTTTAAAATTTCACTACTTACTATTAGACATGTTTTCTACCGATAAAATGGCTCAATGTCAATTTTTCCATCAAGGGGTTGTTTACACCCCTTAAAAATAATAGGCGGAGTTCAGATAATTTTCACTTTTGAATTTAAGGGTAAGATGAGCTTAATTCCAAAATTTCGTGCAAATCGGTTCACAGTAAAAAAATTCGGAGGTAAGACCGTATTTTTCGCTTCAATGATTGCACTAATTCAGATTTTACACCAGTGACTGGAATGAATATCTACAGTAAATTTGATCAGCAATAGGCTACCATAAAAACTTAATTATAAAAAGTTACCAACTTTACATTCGCTACACAATTCTGACCCATTGATTAACTTTACACTTTTTGGGTCCCTTGTATTGGTTTATTTAAAGACAGTCAGCAATACTTTAAGGGTAACTAAACAGAGATAAGATTTCTTTATAATTTGTAAAAACTAACCTCAGGAGTCTTTTCTTTAGCCTTCTCTTTCTTGGGCTTCTCAGCTGGAGGCTGTTTCTCCTTCTTAGTAGTAGCAGCACGTTTAGCTGTCGGGAACTCCGTGCCGGTCACCTTCTTATACTCTTCCTTGAGGGTAAGCAACAGTGCCACCGCTTCATCTACTGCAGCCTGTAAAATAAATAACAGTTCTAAGAAGAAAACCTAGAATGAAATGTATTCAGTTCCATAATTCTGGATCATAAATCCGCTCGTGATTTAATTATTATTGGTCATTGTTTCTTTTGTTTATTATAAACTGTTCTATACACCTTGTTTACGAGAACTGCCAACAGAAAAAATAACATCTACTCCCCCTCATCAACTTATGGATGTGCGTAAACCAATACAAGGAACTAATCTGGCTGAAAATGTAAGTTTCTTAATAATGTTACAACAATTAATTGAACTAAGTTGTCAACATACTTTCTTAACTATTTAAAAAAATCCAGGATGAGTTTACATTTAAATTTTATTTCAACGTTTATTAAGTAATTATGCTACACATAATGTAGCTATGGTACGGGTATACATTTTGGAAATATTTAGTGGAGGGATTATATAGATATTTTAATTTTTTTTAATAATCGTACCAACAAATAGTAAAAAAATTCAGGTACATCCCAATATTTTGTAAAAATTTAGAAGTTAGTTATTAATTTATGTATAGTTTTGTAGTGCACACAGTTCCCTAAATTTTGGTCTATTTTGGAAACACTTAGTGTATGAATTATATTTTTTGTAAATTTTTTTATAATAATTGTACGCATAGTAATAAATTTAGCCTTTCATTTACTATTTATAGTTTTTACAATACTGTATACAGGGTGAGTTTTAAGTCCCTTCCCCCCCTATTTTTTTTTAAAAAACCATATAAGTTAGGAGGTTTAAACTCCGTACATATTCGTTAGATCTAAATATCTTGTTTTTCATGGGTTCATTGACTCTCCACCTCCAATGGGGGACGGTCCACGAGGAGTAAGCCGAGATTCTTAAATGTAAGCATAGGTTGATATGCACATCAAATTAAAGGTCTCTGTAAGTAGAATACAATGCCGCAAACCGGACCTCAAAAGGTTAATCCTAATGAAAATTACAGGGTGTTAAAATGTACAAAATAGTAATGTGCTATTATCTGCGTTTTATCGCGCAACTTTTTAAAAGTTCATTTCAAAACAATTTTTCTATTGCTGTTTATTCTTTAAAAGAAACTTTATTTTGTTGTGTTTAATGATTTTAAGGGATCACTGGAAGTCCGAGATCTAGGAGTTAACTAAAGGATTTAATAAGAAGTCGGTCATGTGATGTGTCGTTTAACATTGCCTTTTAACGCTGGAAACTGTGCTACAATCTGAATTAAAAAAGGATAATTCGTAATTTTGTTAATAATAATTTTGTTCAGAATCTGTGGTCTGCATTTTTAAATGTAATCTTTGACATAGTCCCTGTGTCGTTGTAAAAGTTAAAGTTGTATGTTATCTGGGTATTCCCAGAGACTTGTTATGTTTGGTTTCAGTTACTTGGGCCATTAAGTATCTGACCTTGTTAGTTGCAGTGTGGCTACTGACCTTGTTAGTTTTAGTGCTGTTAAAGTTAGAAACATGTCTCGCACTCTTCAAGAAAAAGTTGACATGGTGTTTATTTTTGGCGCTTCTGGGAATAATTACCACGAAACAATGAGACGATTTAATGAAAACCATCCAGAAAGACCTGTTAGCAGAACCTATTTAAGGCAGTTAATAACAAAATTTAGAGAGACTGGTAGCGTTACTGATGCAAAACGTTCAGGCGCCGTCCTCCTTTGTCAGAAGAAGTTGATTTTGAGGTTCTTTGTACAGTTGTGAAAATCCTCAAACCTCTTCGAGACAAATAGCAGACAATATCGGGGTATCACAACGCAAAGCAATAATAACCCTGAAGAAGCACAAATTTCATCCCTACAAAATTATGCTACATCACGCATTAAATGAAGATGACCCGGACAGAAGATTGCAGTTCTGTGAAACTATGGATAGACTAATTATATCAAATCCAACAACCGTAAATAATATCTGCTTTAGTGATGAGAGTACATTTTACGTAAATGGTTTAGTGAATAGACACAACTGCAGATACTGGGATAACTCTAATCCCCATGTTCACAGAGAACATCATACCCAGTATCCCCAGAAAGTAAATGTTTGGGCAGGTCTCTTTGGTAACCACGTGATTGGACCACTGTTTATTGACGGAAATTTAAATGGAGAAAGTTATTTACATATGCTCCAAAATAATATTCATCCATTAATAGAAAATACAATTCGCACTAATGGTGGGGAGTTTAATCGAGAAGAAGTAAGGTTCCAGCGGGGCGGTGCTCCTCCACACTACGATGTTAATGTTCGTGGTTACCTTAATGTACATTATCGTGAGAAGTGGATAGGACGACGCGGGGCAATAGAATGGCTGGCACGGTCCCCTGACTTGAACCCACTGGATTTTTTTTTGTGGGAACACTTGAAGTCTGTGATTTATTGTACACCACTCGCATGTGTGGAAGATCTTCGGAACAGAATTACTGAGGCCTGCAGGAAAGTAACACCAGAAATCCTAACCCGTGTAAGGAGTGAATTTGTTAACAGACTATACTACTGTCAGGAAGTAACAGGCAATCAGTTTGAGCATCTACTACAATAAAAGGGTAAGTAACAATCTACTAGTATCGGAATCGTACAATATTAGAACCGGAATCGCTGTTGAAATAAAAATAAATGGGTCTAAAACCTTTGTAAGACAACAATTCTTTAAATAAAATAAATTAAATTAAATAAATAAAATACTTACAAGGCGACACAACACATGATCGACTTCTTATTAAATCCTTTAGTTAACTCCTAGATCTCGGACTTCCAGTGATCTCTTAAAATCATTAAACACAACAAAATAAAGTTTCTTTTAAAGAATAAACAGCAATAGAAAAATTGTTTTGAAACGAACTTTTAAAAAGTTGCGCGATAAAACGCAGGTAATAGCACATTACTATTTTGTACATTTTAACACCCTGTAATTTTCATTAGGATTAACCTTTTGAGGTCCGGTTTGCGGCATTGTATTCTACTTACAGAGACCTTTAATTTGATGTGCATATCAACCTATGCTTACATTTAAGAATCTCGGCTTACTCCTCGTGGACCGTCCCCCATTGGAGGTGGAGAGTCAATGAACCCATGAAAAACAAGATATTTAGGTCTAACGAATATGTACGGAGTTTAAACCTCCTAACTTATACGGTTTAAAAATAAATAGGGGGGGAAGGGACTTAAAACTCACCCTGTATGTAATTTTACTTCAAGATAATCTGGATACCATTATATAAATATATTCTGAAATTAGATAAAATGAAGAATAAATTTGCTATCTCAGATTATAATAGTCTATTTATAATAATATCACACTTTACAAGGGGCAGTCCCACTACTTAAAAAAAAATTAGTGTAGTATTTTTTTATAGTATATGTGTAATGGTTTTATACCATAAATAACTCCACAGTTTCATGAAAAAAATAATGTTACACATATAGGTTTATAGTAAAAACACATTTTTTACAAAATGTTTGAAGTACGGATACAAAACACTCAAAAAGGGCCTGCCACCTGAGGAAAAAATTATTGCCAGTTTGAGGGTTAAGGATGAAACAGAGAATTGTTCCTCTACTTCAAACTATTTTCATAAATAAAATTTCACTGTAAAAACTTAGTAAACAAATGTTCAGAGTGTCTGTGGTTGATGTTTTGTCATAAATACTTCACCTTATCAGCTCCGGAAGACTTGAGTTGTCGCACAACATCTCCCTGCTGGTTCACCCGTGCTGTCAGCTGCTGCTGCTCCGCAGTTTGGTCTCCTGCCATTGTGTTCACTTCCACGATATTCTCTTTGGCAGCTGGTTTTTTCTTCTGTGCTTCTGGTGGTAGAGTTTCCTAGTTTAATAGTAAAGTGTGACAAGATTTAATCACAATTATACTTATTTAAAATGAACATTTATATACTGGAAGTAAAATGCTCTATAACGTAATTTACTTCTTTTATAACTAGGTTGGATGTCATATCACACCCTATTTATTTTTTAGTACACTTAACTACGCAGACTAGTGAGTCCTGAGGAAGCATTTAGATGCTTAAATCCACAGATATTGTTATGTTATTCCTGTATTTGAACTAATAAATCAATGTTGTTGTAACTAAAAAATAAACATTATTTTACTTTTACTTTGAACACAATCATATAACTTTTTATATACCATGTATAACCATTTTTTGTTATTTTATGTTAGGCTATACTATATTGAAATTTTACATTTTGTATCTCCATAGGAAATCTTAAATATAAATGACTGTTGTTTTTTATTAAATATATATGATAAAACATACATCAAATGTAGATTTTTTTTAAAGAAATGTAAATTTATAAACAATAAAAATGTATTCCTTAATCACGGTTCTGCATGACCTGAAACTATGTCAATTTACAAGGTGTCAAGTTAGCTAGTTGGTACGTATTTCAGTATGAATACTCAAGACACAAACAAATTACTATTTTTGGTATTTCTTACCTCAATTGTACCGCTCGATTTTGAATTCTTTCCCACGTTGCCTTGTGTTCCTAATACCTTCTGAGCTACTTCAGGACTGTAATCTTGTCCAGTTGCCTCCTTAAATTTCTTCTTCAACTCCAACAAAACTTTGACTTCTTTATCAACCGTTGCTTTATCTGCCTTCTTAGATTTCAATGTTCGTACAGCATCACCTTGAGCTGTGATATCAGATTACTATCTTAGCAACCAATTCGCCTCCACTGTTCTCTGCTGTACTATTTTGCTTACTGGGTACTGACAAAAACCGTTTCCTGAGGTTTCCATTCAGTTCCCGTACTCTTCTTGTATTCCTTCTTCAGCTCTAGAAGTTGTTGGACTTCAGCATTGATCACGTCCTTGGGAGCCTTCTCACTCTTGAGCTGTCTCACTTTATTCCCTTGTGAGACAATACTTTGGTTGAGTGCTTCGACGTCCTTGTTGTCGATTTCTGCTGGTTTCTGTGGTTGCACGCTCCAATCTTGTCCAGTCAACTTCTTGTACTCTGCCTTCAAAGTTAGCAGAGTGTTCACCTCAGACGTGACCACATCCTTGGCAGCTTTTGCGCTCTTCAACTGCCGTACCTTCTCTCCCTGTGCTGCTATTTGCTGGGACAGACTGTTAGCATCACCTCCACCAGGCTTATCTGCGGTCTTCTTTGACTCCAATGACGCCTTAAGTTCCTTCAGAGACAGCAACTTCTTCACCTCAGTGTCGATAACAGCCTGGGGAAAAATTCATAGCATTATGTTGATTGATAAAAATACATTCTTAAAATAAATGTTTTTAATCAGTTTATTCCAACCAAAAAAATAGTTTTCTTTAAATTTAATGCACTATTTACTGGCTTACAAAATACTTGAAACATGGAAATAACACAAAAGTCAAAACCAAAGATGAAGTTACCACAAAAACATACACAAGAGATCCGTCAAAGGGATTGATCTTAAAACTACAATTGTATCTAATAACAGAGAAATGTTCAATTTGTGGTGAACAACAAAATATTTATACTTCGAAAACTCTTCACTTGTAAAAGCAAATTGCAAAGAATAAAAACATGTAAGAAACTCAATGACACAGCACCAACTTATTTATGTCCCAAGTCAATAATCTTTATATCATGTTCTAATTTTAAACATCCCTCATGCATACAAAACTGCAAATACAAGGAACACAGCTATACAGACTAGCACGGACTGACCTTCTTTTAGTATAAAATAAAATATATGCGATTAAAATGGAATCTCTTTCTATCCTCCCCAGAACAAATAAAAAATGATGAGTTGTTATTGAAAAACACGTTACAAAACAACACATTAATCCTAGTGAAATTATAATTCTGTTACAAATTTTAAAACAAATGCTAGATAAAATCAAATAGTAACCTTAGCGGCCTTCTCTGCCTTCAATTTCCGGACCTTGTCCCCTTGAACTTGAATCTGTTGATCCACAACCACGGGGTCTGTTGGTAGACCAGGGCTGACTTCTTCTGACGGTGACTTCTCCACAGCCTTCCCCTTGGCAGTTGATACTTTCTGCAACATTAGTAACAGTACAGTGCATCAGTTGACAGTCACCCACCACTGAAGGATTGCTACCGGATTATAAGATATCAGCATAAACCAAACTAAGAATGATATAGCATGGTGAGTTACAAATTCCAAAGAGGTCAAAGATATTGCTAAACACACACTTACTTTTTGATATAAACAAAAAACAAACTCCTTGAAATTTGAGGAAAACTAAATGAGAGTTCTGTTATTGTGAATCGGCTTTAATCTTCTCATCGACTTTTGAGATCATTTCATAGGTCACAATGCTTGGCCATTCACTTCGTTCGTGATCATGCACATTAGTTCGGCCATTTTTTTTAAACCTAATACACCATGACACACTCCACTTTCAATAATCACATCGTTCCCATAAACTTCACAGAGCGATAAATCACAATTGGTTTATTGTGCTCAGCCAACAACAACCATATTACTGACCGCACATTGCACCGCAATTGCATCTCACATTTTAAACTGATACTGTAAAGCAAGAAGTGACAGTAACCTATCTGTAGCATGGCTGGATAGCCACTGAACAGAGAAGTGCTCTGACATCAAAATGGCCACAATAGTCCCGCCCCTAGCGGCTACAGAGTGAAACGTAATCTACTTTCTAGACAGCCCCCATATTTGATAGCTGCTAAATTTTAAATACACTTTTTTCATTACCAATACTTTAGTGAACATTTTCTAAAAATGTAACATAAATAATTTAAACTTTAGCTAGCTACTTAAGAATGTGAAAAAAATTTAAATTTAAATATGTCCAGATACTTAAGATATTTTTGAAATTTTTAAAATTTGGTTTTCTGTATGAAGGAAACAGAAGCATCTAAGGAAATAAGAAAATCTTGACAAAGAAATAAAAACATTTACTTGGGGACCAAACACCAACAAACTGCTGATCCCTCACCTTATCTCACTCATGCAATTTGTGTTTTTGCCTCTCCTATTTTTTCTGAATTTGATTTTGTTGTATGATTTACCAGTCACAAGGAGTGTGTGCTGTGTTACCACTACTAAACTTAATTCAGCGGACAAACTATAATCGTATTACAATGTATTGTTTTCGTATTACAATATATGTATGTAAATGTGTAAGTTCATGTACACAAGTGAAACTGATTTCTAGTCTTGCCTTTTATTTCTTAAAGGATCAGAGTTTGGTATATTTTCAGTTTTTAAATTTAATGACAAAGAACTATAAATGGATATTAAAAATCATATAATTTGAAATTAAGATTAAGCATTTCATTAGTTCAATCAAAGACATTTTTATAAAATAAAATTGTAAATTTACGTACAATTTTGCATGAAACATCAAAGATTATGTATGGCAATATTTTCAAACAATTGCACTTTAGTCTATTTTATCGAGAACTAGTAGTTACCTACGGCTTTATGCACAATTTTTAAAATCTAAGTCCTTTCAATATTTAGTAAAAGCAACTATAATATAATATGATGGAGTTCTATGAAATTTTTCAAACCTAAGTAGTCATACACTAGGTACATATTATTCAGTGTTAATACTTAAGAGTATCAGAGGTTAACCTGACTCTTATATCATGTTTTGCATGTGTAGGAGCATTTCTGGATCAAAGAAAAGAATATGTTCAAAACGTCTGGGAAACCTACTTTGGCTACAAGGTGCCTACTTCCTACTGTATAAAATTACTTACGGTGCCACAGTTAAGTTTGCCTTACTGCTCCAATCAAAATACTAAATACATATGTAAATCTACTTCGATCAAAAAGCAACTACTTTCTGTTTTTGTAATCTACTTCCCATGAAAGGTATTTCCAGTGGCATAGTTGAATTTGTCTAGTTGACCCGAGAGAAAATATACATAGAACATATGTAGAACTGAGAAGCCTACTACGGTCTAGGAGGATCTCCTACCTATTTCTGATATAAAGGAGAAATTCATGCAGCTCTCCAAAATAATCTTTTATAAGATTTTGTGTAATAAAGTTTTGTTGCGTTTCAGACTGCAGTCAGGGAAAGAATATATCGTTGAGGCATGTTGGTTCTGTTTTCCCTTAAGTCGCTGTTAAAATGTCAAAGAAGCCCATCAGTTTTGAGTACCATATGTGAAAACATTTATAACTTTTGTTCATAATGGTTGGTTTAATAACACTCTTCAAATAATATTTATAATGCATTAGATACTGGTGCAATCTGGAGTAAAAGTTGGCTATTAACTTTTTATTTGTAATCTTCATTACACTACTGATGATTGTACAATTATCTTTTTTTATTTAATGTAAACAGATATTTTTAACTTTGTATCAAGCTTCAGCTGAAAGTGTCAACAGCTGTTTAGTGTCAGTTAAATTTGGATTGTGATACATAAATACTACCATTTGTTCAGAATTCCAAAATGTTCTAGATAAATTTTCTAATCTTTCTCTTTTTATAAAACTTTCCTCGAGTTTCAACAAATAATTAAAAAAAAGAATTAGCTGGATTGGTCCAGCCGTTCTCGAGATAAGCGCTTAGCAATACATTTTGCGATTAATTTTTATTTATAAAAAAGCAAAACAAACAAACAAAAGCACTTTCACATTTATAATATTATTAGGATATAAAATCTATTCATTTCTACTGTATATCTTATTTATTACAAACTAAGGTGATGGCATTGCAACATCACTTTCTAATAAATGAGCTGAAACGGTAGTGTTGTCATATCAAGGAAGAATTTATTTAGAACACTCTTAGCAAACAGGAGTTTGAATGTGACAGGGAGTCTTCTACATCAATAACTCCTAATGATGTATTAATGAAGTAAATCATATGACTTTTCTGTATACATGAAGAACTATTTTGCAGAAATTACTTTCACTAAAATAAAACAATACCAAATAAATTATAACAAACTGCAATTCTTTATATTTCAATATAAATTTGAGATGTGATAACAGACAAAACAAAAATTATTGAGGTAGTGCCATTTAAATCTGGATTACAAAGAGCCAAACGTTCCAGTGCGATACTAACCTTACTTTGCTAGCGAACTCAATTCTAACACCTGGTATTATTGAAGTAAACATGCATTCTCCCTCTAGCCTTCGGACACGTGTTGATCACGATAAAGTAACAACAACTAGGTCATATCACATATGTTTTGAAACACACCTAATAAGTATCATATTTTTAAGAAATTTAAAAAATCAAATACTTCAATTTTTTCAAATAAATTTGTTATAAACCTATAATTTACAGCTAATTACCGAAGGTAGAATTAATTAGGCAAGACACAAGAAAACGGTAAGTTACTCACACTTTCCTATGGCCTCACTACTAGTCGATATTCACAAATCCGGTTAACGATGAACACAATGTTTGCAACGCACTTGAATGTAACGAGTGACACTAAAAATTACGATGAGTCAGTTTATCAAAGTTGGCGGAACTCGGTATCGTATTGTATCACCACTGCCTGTAACGATAGCGCAGACAAGGAAACGTCTGACGTAAGGCTAGTTTCCGAGCAGCGCGAACCGCAAGACTGCGACGTGTCATTCACACTCACTACGCGGTGTACGGCTTCACTTCCGGAACCGGTTTCGCTGGACGCTGCGGATTGTACAGTACACAGACGTTTGCACCGTACGCAGTTTACAACTCGTAAACGTTGCAGTAAGGGTATTAGCTCGCTGGAGGACCACACAATAAAACCATTCCACGTCTGAAAACATTAATTGTCTTATTGCAAATTTTGAGTTACGAGAATGTACATTATTTATTTACTGTAGGTAGCTCCCGTTTGGTGTAGCGAGCGATAAGAGGGAGCGAGGTAGATAAGAGCGAATTCCTAGAACTAGCCATTCCAAAAATAGACTGTAATCTCGTCCATAAGGTGTTCATTTGCCTATATAAAAATTAAGAGTATCATTGCAGTCGTTGTTAAAAGAATAGTTAATCCTGTCAGTTATTTAATCTGTACTCGTAATTTAGATATTTACACAATTTATTGATAAACATTGTACGTTTAACATATGTATAGTGCATATTTAAATATATACTTATTATTTAATTAAATGCTCTAATTTATGGTAATAATTTCAAGGCGGCCGACTCTTTTAGATTTGTGCTATCAATACTTGTTAATGCATATAGTTTAAACGTATGAAATAAATTGATAACGACAAAAGTAAAAATAGAATTAATAGTGCTAAACAATGTTAAAATCGTATTAAAATAATTTCCAACATTAGAATTACTAACCAATAAATTGATCTAATAGAGAAAAATAAAACAAGAACAGCGAGTGAACGAAATGGTTAATATACCATGCAAACACAAAATTGTTCTAATTTAAGAGAACAGTTAATCAAATAATGCTATTTTTTGTAATTACAAACTAAATACTTAATATTATTTTATTAAAAACGTAAGAAAATTATTTATAGTGTAGAATGCCTAATGTTTTTAGAAATGTATGAACAGTGATTGACAGGGAGCCCTGACAGGCGGAGGGCGCTCTACTCGTGGGCTCCATACAGTATTACCTACGACTATTTAGAAAACATTAATGCTTTAATAAACTGTATTTTAAAATAAAATTGATTGTATGTGGAAAAGTATTAATTTCAGAGTATTTATAGAAACAAAGATTTATTTATTCTAGCCTTCTTTTCGATTCAACTTCGAAAAATGTATTTATAAAACATACTTATGTTACATTTTGATTATTTATTTTTAATTCATCATATACCAAGAAATACCGTGTTAGAGTTTTTGAAGATGAAAAATTAGGTTACTGCAAAAAGTAATTTTAGAAGGTGTTATCAAAGCTTCCGGGGCCGGCGCCCAAAATATATCGATCCCGGATTGGAAAAGTATCGATTCTGAGAAACAATCGCTTCAAGCGAATGTCGCTACGTGAGTCAGTATCGGACTGGAAGAAGATTCGGTGCAAAGGAACGATTACGTTAAGCCCGTATCTAGCGATTAGTTCTTTTCGGGGACCGGCTCTAGCATACAGTCATTTCTAGACGGTTAGACGACAAATTGAAATAAAAATTTAGGGATCGTTTTAGGTAATCGATGGCTACTTTTTGGAGGATCAAAAAATATTGAAGGCAGTTCTGCTAGAATGCATTGTGCGGTATGTAGAAACTATAAACTATCGCATACAAGCCCATTTATAAGATCGGTACTTGAGGTAACAATTGCCACTGTGTCAACAACACAGTGTTGTAACAATGTGTCAATTTCTCCATCAATCTCAGATTGGAAAATGTATCGGTACTCTAGTAAAAAGGATAAATTCATAAAAACTTATAGTGTTAAAAAATATCCTTTACTTATACTTTTTACGGGAGAAATAATGCATGAAACTTTGCAAACCTAATAGGTTTTTTAGACTAAGTAAAATTCAAACAAAATCATCTCAAATCCTATATCTGTTATATTTAAGCATTTGAGAACTGTACTATAATATAAATGTAAGAAGTTCAGAGAAATAGCTACATTTTAAGAACTAAGTCGTATACCCTAACTTTTATTTTAATTTCATAAACTCTAATATGGGCTTCCAAAAAATATACCTTCAATAAGCAATAATATTGTATTAGTTATAAAATGTCTTTTAAACTTGAACTGCTAAAAAATGTTAAATCGCTCATAATTATGATTAAAAGTATTGAAATATAAACATAATACAATTTTACAGAGAAAATATTTATAAATTACAAAAACTGAGAAGTAAACAAAATTAGCGATCGTTGTTTGCTTCCTCTTGAGTAGCTGACATCCGCACATAGACGTGTGGCATTTAACAAACATAAATTTAAAAAAATACAAAATGCAAGCGAACTATTACTTACAAAAACACGTTTATTTGTTAGTTTATATTATATATCTACAGCTTTGTTAAAAAAAAAGTACAACCAAAGCACCTTTTACGATCGGTTATTTGCGTACTGCCGATCAGGTGTTCTCGTACATTCGTAGCGATGCACGAACATAAGTATATAGGCTACATTAATATTTTCAAGTTAAATATTACTCATTAAAATACGATAATTTCTTAATTAGATTGTCTATATACGGATTCCATAAACAAAGCGCAACGAAACCACGTTTCAGTAATCGGCAATTTGCGTACTGTCTATCACCGGTCGTTCTCGACGATGCGCAGTACACTCGTAGTGATGCACGAACATAAATTTATCAATAATTAATATCTGCAAGCTAAATATTACTCGCTAAAAAAATACAATAATTTGTTAATTAGATTATCTATATACGGGATTCCATAAACAAAGCGAAACGAAACCACGTTTTAGTAATCGGCAATTGCGTACGGCAATCAGCGGTCGTTCTCGACGATGCGCAGTAGTACACTCGTAGTGATGCACGAACATAAATTTATCAATAATTAATATCTGCAAGCTAAATATTACTCGCTAAAATACAATAATTTGTTAATTAGGTTATCTATGTACGAGTTCCATAAACAAAGCGCAACGAAACCACATTAGGTAATCGGCAATTGCGTACTGCCTATCAGCGGTCGTTCTCGACGATGCGCAGTACACTCGTAGTGATCTTTCAAACAAACTAAAAAGGAGCTTTTAATCATAAAAAATAAATTTTAGGTGAATATTTTTCTGAAACCTTGCGTTTTACTGAAAATAATCTCTAGTAATTAACTATTTAAAAAAGTTTTGTTTGTGGTACAATATTAGGTTATTACACATGATTTTGGGGAATTTTAAAATTCTTTTTATCATGAAAGTATTGAAATTTCAAAATAAAATTTTTGTATAGTTATTTTATCTGAACTTTTAAAATTTTATTCTTGTTTTGTTTCCGTGGAAATGTTGCTGTTTAAAATGATTTTTTAGTTTTAAAAATAATATAAAAATTTGAATGTTGAATATTTTCTGATACGTAATTTATTTACCTTTAAAAAGAAGTAAAAAAAGCTTTTTATGATAAAATAAATTTTATGTAAATTTTTTCTAAAGCCTTACATTTTTATCTGAAACCCAGCACTTTTCATATAATCATACAAAAAATGACTCAGCACTTTTCAACATGGATTTGATTTTATCTCTGGCACTAAAAGGGTTAAAGAATTCATGACGTACAAGATAAAAATAGATTTAGAAAGGTTTTGTTATTAGATTGTTGCTAAGGTTTTACATTCCTTATAGGCACTTTGCTATCAATAATATTTTAACATTAGATGTTCATGCTACTTTTAATATAGTATACAATTTGAATAATTATTTATTTGAATGGATTGACACTATTCAATGTACATACTGTACAAAAGTGAATGTCTATATGTATGGGGTGAATCTTGGTGTCAAAGAACCAAACTTCAGGGTCTATAAGACCCTGGATTCCTTACCGACCAGGCTTTCAAACAGAAATGCTTGTAATACATCTGTGTGCCTGGATCAACTTATCTAGAAAACTGGAGGGTGCTAAGATCTTTTTCCTATTAAGACAGTCAAGCTGCACTTAGATCTATCAGCAGCTTCACTGTTGTCCAAAATGGTCTGAAATAAACTATCTAATGTAACTTAAATCTCTGACTACCCATAAAAAGTTCAACTTTAATGTAGGAACGGAGCTTAAGGACAGGTGAGCAAGAGCTGTCAAAGACCCCCCATCATAGACAACAAAGCTATTCTTAGACATCATAATGATTTCTAGTCAGCTGACTGGGCTTTTTTTGCCCATCATCTACAAGCTGTTCAAAATGGGTATCTATGAGTCTGAGTTATGTCACTTCAAGGTCGATGGGAGTATTATCTTGCCCTTTTGTATCTAACCCTTTACTATCTTATCCTCTCATTCATAATTGCACTAGGTAAGAAATGTCAGAGTGAATTTACTTTATTTTGTACACACATGTAGCTATGTTTGAAACACATCTTGGGAAACTAAGCGGATGGTTAAAATCTCATGCTGAACACGGGGTTCTCGAAATTCGTGAAAATTCATCTGAAATTACAAATTGTTTGTTTCTACTAACCAAGTCACTTTGCTTTTTGTTGTGACCTTCTGTTAATTCTTAATTGAAATATCTATTTTGGAATCGTTGCACCATTGACTGTACTTTCAGTATAAATCTCTGTAATCTGATGGTGAGGACTTTTTCTGCACTAAAAATTGGAGAACAGGATGAGCCTCATAGTTAGCGAGAACATGGAATGTTTTAAACTTTGTAAACTTTGTCGTGAATTGTAGTAGTGTCAATGGTGAGCATAATACATGGAATTCAGACATTAACATTACTAACAACTTAGTATTGCAACATTACTAACAATGTAGTATTGGAACATTACAAACAACAATACTAATTATATTGACTAACAGTGTAGTAAATTCATTATTAATCATGTACAATTGAAAATACTTGCTTGATTGAGTTTTTCAATGAACGTAATCAGAAAAAGCTAATAGTGCATGTTTAGATTGATTATTAAATATTAGTTTTATAACTACTAAATAAAGTATCAAACCTATGAAAATCAGAGAAAGCTAGCCTTATTAAATAAAAAGAACCACACAATAATCGGTATATCCTCTACAAAACAGCGCCAAACATTTGCTTTCCTAAACATCACTGCACACTGTGTTTTCCAATAATATTTAATTAAAATGATTTGTTTTAATGTACCTTACTATAAAATAACAATTGTTTTAATTCGTGATCTTAAAACAATGTAAAATTTAGAAAAATATCGTAACTTTACTCAAAGGAGTAATGCACTTTTCTTAATTCACAGATCATTTAGTCAAAACCGTTTATTTAATTTTATTTATTTACATTCTGTTGTACATTATCATTGAGATAAGAACAAGGGTCATGGAAGTCTAGTATGGAATATTTTGTCAAGTTAATATAAAACAGTTAGACTGTCATTGTTATTACATGTATATTATTATTATATTATTACCATGACATATATATTATTATACAGTCAACAAATAGATTTTGTATCATGAAGCAGAACAATATTATCATTTTTAGGAATTGTTTTGATATTTTGCGACAATTATTAAAATAAAATTAACATAAATATTTAAATAAAATAAATTAACATTTCATTTTAACAAAGTAACATTTAAATTTTTTCTAAATAAAATTAACATTTAGATTTTACAAAAATAAAAACTAACATTAAACATGTGATTGTGAGTTTTTACCCCCTCCAATTATTTTAGTATTTAAAATTTTAAAACAGAAATCTTGTCAGAAACGTTACAGAAATTTTTCATAATTACTTTTCATATTTCAGAGATCATTTATTCTAAACTGTGAATTACATTTGTACTGAAAGGATAACAGGATTTCGGACATTTGCCATCGTTATAGGTTATAAAAGATATATACCTTGGTGTTATACCTTTTATAACCTACAACGATGACAAATGTCTGAAATCCTGTTATCCTTTCGAACCTTCCATTGTCAATAACAAACTTCAAACATTTGTATTATTATGCAGTCAAAAATTAGATTTTGTATCATGAAGCAGAATAATATTATCATTTTTGGAATTGTTGTAATATATCTGATATAACTTTAAAATAAAATTATTATATATTTTATTCCTTCACATATTTTAATATTTAAAATTTTTAAACAGAAATCTTATCAGACACGTTACAGATCTGTAATACAATTGAGTTTGACTAATGTTTAGTTTATTCAGTGAAATATCTCATATCTGATCTTCTCAAAATCAATATTATCAAAATGATAAAAAAAACCGCTCCAAACAAAACTCACATCTCTCATCGCTGTAGTGACTGACATCCTCGTTACCCTGACACCTGGCTACACAAAGGAAATGGTACGGGGCTGAACCAACCACACCTTAGCGTTACGCTCGGTTGGCCACCGTGACATGCTAATAACTGACATTGTTATATGCGTACCAAATGTTAAGTGGCCGATTTGGACAAAGGAAGACGCCATGGATGACGTTTCACGGGGCTTACAGTGTACAGAACTTTTGTAACAAAATCTGCGGAGCAAGTTAAAATATTTTTTTTAATTGATTAAACAATATGTGTTAATTAATAATTGTAGTGTTGTTGGGGCACAAAAATAAATAATCTTGTGGGGCAATAGTAGTGGAGCACAAAGAGTTTTCCACCGTAAAACCAAGCTTTAAGGCTGATCAACAATGTGAAGGGTAGAGAATCTTGTAGATAAATTTTTAAAGACTTTCTAATAATGACAGTACAATGTATGTATGTACTATATTATTGTTCAGTAAAAGTTAAAGACAATTTTAATGAGTATGAGATGTGCGTCATATCCATAACTATAACACAAGGGCCATATATGTATTAAATCTAATTCCAGTAAAACATTTAAAAAAAGTTGCTACTTTATGCTGGTTCAACTTTTTAATAAGTTACCTGGTAGTGATTTTATATTAAGAATTGGCTTAAGGTAACTCCCTTATACACTGTAAATTAATGTTTAACGTGTGATACAAGTATTTTAACGTTTTAACTGTAAACTTTGTTATTTTTTTTATTACTATATTTGTTTTAATTTAATGTCATTTTTAATTTGTTAATGTTATTCGGGTGATAATTTTATTATGTACATTTTTAGTCTTCGTGTTTAGCAAATTGTTATTTGATAAATTATGTATTTACTTTTTAATTTTAAGACTAGAATAATGTCTATCTTCAGGCCACAATGATAACCACTTAAAGGATAATATTTGAACTATAATGTAGTTTTCATTAGTAGATGTTTACTATGTTTCTGATAATGTCTAATAGTCTTTTGTTTTTTTTTTATGTCAATAAAGCTTCTTTATGCTTGATAAAATTAATTATCAAAATTAATAAAATTCGTTTGGGAAGTGTTGGAAACCATCTTATTCTTGCCTCACCAATGTCTCAAATTCTTTAGGCAACTTTTAATTTTCTGGAAAAGAGTTTCTTTATACCATTTTTAATGGTACAAACGCAATGTTATCTAAATTTATCACTTTTAGAATGATTACTTAGTAAATCATTAATGAAAATAATAAACAAATTAGCAAACAAAACATATCACTGAGGCACACCAGCTTTGACAGCTAGTAATCTATAAGTGGTTCCTTCAAGACTTAGTAGTTATAGCTCTGTTAATCAAACAAGCCTTTCAAATTTTGCTTGTCTTTTAATGGAAAAGACATTTTTTTGTATACTTCCACATAAAATTTATTAAAATAGCGCTTTCGCCGGTTAAGGCATTATCAGTTTGACATTGTTTACATACATTTTTCTACATAATTCTTTTATAATTTATTAGTTTTTGATCTTTACAGTTAGTTTTAAATTTTATTCTATTTTATCATATGTTTATTATATTTTACACATATGTTTTTTCTGTAAACAATGTCAAACTGATGATGCCTTAACCAGCGAAAGCGCTATTTTAATAAATTTTATGTGGAAGTATACAAAAAATGTCTTTTCCATTAAAACCAACTTACTTCCACCAAGGATACAAAGCAGAAAATTTGCTTGTCTACTTGAGGGTAATTGATGAGGGGCAGAGGTAGTCTCACATAGACAATCTTGGGTCTAATTAACACCACCTGCTTTGGTTTTCTGAACCTTGGTTCCTATCATTAGCAAAGAAGTCATCCTGAATGTTTTCTACGCTTATGTGTACAGTAGACTAAAACAAACAGTAGCATCTGAAAGTCTTCCCCTGAATCCCCAGAGTTCTCTTGTAATACCAAAGAGAATTGTATATATCATGTAAAACAGATATTCCAATTTTTTCAGGCCCTTCTTTAAACAGCCCCATTCTTTTGTCCCTTTGGGGTATTTTACAGCTACGAGATGTTTAATTTCTTTCTCAGTTATTTCAAGATCACTTACAACAAAGGGAAATATGATTTTTCCTATCCACTTACTGATGAAGATGATCACTATTTCGCTCTATGTTGTACAATGTCTTAGGCTGTGGTTGTACAACCGTGCGCGCGCAGGCGCGTATCAATAGCTGCGTATTTGGCTTACTGCTTTCAGAGCAGTCAACTCTGAGATACGCTGCGTAACAGACATGTCTTGTGCAATATCAAAATTAGAATTGGAGGGAAAATGTCGCGAAGAAGGCAAAATTCTCAAACAATGACAACGAAGAGTTGATTTAATTGGGGACAAGAATACATAGTTACTAATATTTTGTAATAATTTTGACAGCTTTATTTGGAATTTCACCCATCTTAAAGTAACTGCCAGTTTCATACCAGAAGACATTGAATTGTTCACTCGGTTTGTTAATTCTGTAGAACAGTCGTCCTTTATTAAATTAGCAAGATAGAAAAATTGTTCTTTAGTGAATCTAAACTTCATTTCCTTGTCTATTAAATGTTTAGTCACTAATAAATTGTAAGCACCTTCACTGTCTCTTCTTTTGAACATCTCACTGCACTGTTTTACGCTTTTTCGAAGCTTGCAATGCCACAATATCCCATGTCATGATCTAAATCACTGTATAGCATTAGTGCAGCCGCTAGCAATTTCTTTTTATGTGAAGTCATGTTACGCACAACCGTGTGTATTCTACGCTGTCTAGGAAACTGCTGGACGGCGGCTGCGTTTCAGACTGAAGTATAGGCCGCAGCGCATCTAAGCCGCAGCGCATCTAAGCCGCAGCGCATCTAAGCCGCAGCGCATCTAAGCCGCAGCGCATCTAAGCCGCATCGCATCTATTACGCGTCTAGGAAACCACAGCCTTAGGGCTTGAAGATCACCAAGACAAGTACACATTTTCTTCAAAAATACAACACCCTCAAAATAGTTCCACTTAGATATAATTAACTTGTGCCAGCACTTCTTACAATCCTCGAAACACTTTTCAAACTCAATCTTTGTGGTAGCTTTTAGCACATTCAGCGATACACTTAAATGTTGTCTATGCTTGTAAAACGATGCCCCTTTAAGGCTCTTTATTTTTTAAATAAAGAAAAGTTAGTCAGACCCATGTCTAGAGAATATGGAGGCTGTATTATTACAGTACAGTTCAAAAAATTCACAAACAAGCAATGAAGTGTGAGCAGGTGCATTGTCATCGTGAAAAAACCATGAATTGTTTTGCACAAATCTGGATGTTTTTTTTTCAAATTAATTCACACAAATGGCATTGAACTCCTTATAGACCATTTGACCTTGTGGCAAGAATTCCTGATGAACTATGCAATTAAAATTAAAGAACACTGTGAGTACAACCTTCATGTTCGACTGCACTTGTCGAGCCTTTTTCGGTCTTGGCAAGCCAGAATACCTCTTCTGGGATGATTGAGCCTTAGTTTTAACGTCATATCCATAAACACATGATTCGTCACCTCTTATAACACGTTTCAGTAATTCTGCATCATCATTGACTTAATTTACCAACCCTTGAGCAAAAAAAGGACCATTCCCGTACCCCTTCCTTTTTATTTCCGCCATCTTGTTTCTTTCTGCCATGACGATTGCCATTTGCTATTGGCCTCTGGTCAGTCGCAGGTGGTTGGTAGACAAATGCAGACGTATTGTGACCTGTATTCCGTAGTTCAGTTTTATGATTAGTATTGTGTATAGTTTTTTTATTAAGTGCATGTTTTAGAGTTAGTGAAATTGACACATAACATGGTGGTTGTTATTACTGACTTAGGCGTGCCGCAACACTTTGGTATTATTTGTTTATTTTAACCTAGTTTGTAATTATGTATTAGGTTAGTTTTTACCTGAAGAAGAGATCAGATTGCAGAATTCAAAACGTAGTGTTACTGATTTTTTGTTTCACTGAATGATGGAAAATGTCCGGAAAAATCCTGTTTCCTTGTCAGTACTGTAATGAAGATATCAAAGAAAAAGTTACGATAGAACTTTTACTTTAAATTTAAATACTGTCATAAGAACCATCTTAGATGTCTTTTGACAGAAGGGTTTTTCAAACCTGTCATAATTTTCTTGATTGTGACAAAAAGGCAAAACTTAACATTGGCGTTGGAAATATAATTCACTCAAACCAGAAGTGCTCATATACGAAATTGTGTGTGATGCCACAGGTAACTGCTAGTTTATTATGTGAGAAAATGGCAATGGTGATGACAGATTGCCACCGTGACGCTATTCACATTAGAAACTGGTAATTATATTATAATTAAACCAATATTGCCCTCAAAACATTAAATGATGAGCATATGGGCAATTTTCGTAGTGAAGAGAAGATTGCTGACTCACTTCTTTTTCAGAAATTTGCTGTTTCTTGGGTACTCCAGCAGTGGGGTTCTCCTTGGTGTGGCCGTCTGGGATTGAGAAGAGAACGATGGGAGATGCCCGCCCGGTGTGCAAACTACAACAACACAGTTATTAGCTGTGTGATAAACTAATCTTAAATCTTTTTATAACTATTATTAGACCTTATCACAAATATTTCAAATAACTTGTTCCAATCCATGTTTGATAAATACATTTCAACAAACAACTACAAAATTTGAAATAACTTTTCATTTAATCATGGACGACATGGCAGTTGATATTGGAGAAGAATAAGAGATTAAGATGTTCCTCCCATATACAGGAGCAGCAAGAGCTGGTATTTTTTTGCAATTTGTTGTACATATTATATCCACATAAAAAATCATACTACTTTGCACAACCATCAACAGTATAGTGTTTCTGGACAATATAGACAAACTATAAAGGACAAACATACGAGGTGTGTTCAAAAAGTATCGCGAATTTTGTGTATTTTCAAAAATTATTTATTTATTCGTGAATATCTATTTTGTTCCCTTCAAAGTAAGCCCCCTGGGAAATTATACATTTGTGCCAACGTTTTTTTCCAATCTTCGAAGCACTTCAAAACTCATTTTTTTTGTATCTTGTTCAGCTCCTCCTCCGATGCCGTCTCTATCTCGCCAATCGAGGCGTAGTGTCGTCCTGAACTGGAACTCATGATGCACCACGCCCCTGCAATCGTAGAAAACTATATGCAAAAACTTTCACATTCGACCGAACTTGGCGTGCTTTTTTCGGTCTTGGTTCGTGCGGCAGTTTCCATTGAGATGATTGAGCTTTGGTTTCCACATCATAACCATAAACCCACGATTCGTCACCAGTTATGACCCTCGGGAGCAAATTCGGGTCGTCTTGGACAGATTCCAACATCTCATTAGCAATGTTCATGCGATGCTGTTTTTGATCGAAATTGAGCAATTTTGGTACGAATTTTGCGGCGACCCGTCTCATGCCCAAATTATCGATGGCATGAGCCAATCGATATGCCTAGGTTTTCTCAGCAATTTCTCTAACGGTGATTCGACGATTGGCCAATACCCTTTTCTTCACTTCATCAATTTTTTCGTCTGTTGTTGAAGTGCTCGGGCGTCCGAAGCGCTCTTCGTCGTTCACATCTTCTCGGCCTTCTGAAAACATTTTGTACCACCAATAAACGTTGCTTTTGTGCTTTTGTCCAAAGTAGTAGCTTCTCCGTATGCCACAATCAACATTCGGAATGCATCGGCACTTAATTTCGTTTTCCACACAAAATTTTATACATGTTCTTTGTTCCATTTTTTGAATAGGTAAAAATCGAAGACGAAGCAAAGCAACTGTCAACAATTAACTGAACAGTCAAAATGGCCGAAAATTGTAAACATAAGTGAGAGACATTTGCACCAACATAACGCCACTAAAAAAAAAATCAAAATTCGAATATACGTAACCCGCGAAAATTCAAAATTCGCTATACTTTTTGAACACACCTCGTAGAGTGTCACAGGGGGAAGAACATTCCTAGAATTACTGCAATAAGTCTAAAAATAGAATTGGACTTCAAACTACACTTTCGGTTGGTAATTCACTAGACAGTACATGTCAGAAAGATGTAGTTTGTTAAAATTAAAACTTTTCTCTCTGAATTTTACGTTTCAATAACATAGTAATTTTTATGTGAAATCAACCAAAGGCTTCTTACAAAGACCTTTAGGATTTTTGAAAAATCATTAAATTCACAGTTTTTTATTTATATAAAATACACAGCTGATTCACTTTTATTTGAAAAAAAAATCCATCACTTTCAGTATTCTCACTAACTGGAATGTCTAATTTTTAAACAAATATATTCCAAAAAAATAACAAATCAAAATAATAATATCACGTCTAAGCACATGCAAAAATTACAAGTAGTTGACTATTCTAATGTAGCAAGTGAAGATACAGGGGGATGTCAATGTTTTCTAAATTTAAAGTCAAACAAAGAACAACTTGCGTAACCATATTAATATACATGTACTCATAATCTAAGTTTTGTTGGGATCAATTTAATATCGTAAGTGTGATTAAAATTGTATTTGAAATGTCCTTGTATATGGATGTTCATACTTCTTGGCTTCTATGGGCACGTCCAGATATAGAGGTGTTAGTACCTAAAAGGTTTCAAAACAGCAAGGAAAATATAAGACAGACTAAATCATGCTAACAAATGTCCATACGCCTGTAACAGGATAATTTTGTCAAAATCTCTGTTACAGAAAACACAAATATGACTATATAAAACAATAATATGCCCAATTTAGTTTTATTGGTCTGAAACTTGCAAAGTAAACAAGAAAGAGGAACAAAAATTAATAGTTTTTGAGGATAAAATATTGTGGAAAGTCCACTGTTCATGGACCAACATATGAACAGTGAATAAAAAAGAAAACCACAACTGAGAGATCGAGATCTTTACCGGTAGTAACATTGTGTGTGACAAAAAGTGAAGAAGAGGCAGCTTAAAAAAAGAAACCCTGAAGGAAGGCGAACTAGAGAAAAGCCAAGACAGAGAGATGGTGAAAGCCACGTATATTCTGATATGAATGTAATTGGAGATAATGAAGAAGATGCAGAAGATCGGTAAAGATGGAGGAGCCATGTTTGTGTGACTCAATATCAACTCAAACATAGATGGCCTTGGGAGTACACACCCAAAGGGTTCATACTGACAAATACATTTTAGGAATTGGGAATAGATGTGAATTTAGATTGTGATGAAGGCAATTTACATTTCTAGGAGCCATTTTTCGTGGGAAGAAACCAGCTTAGAACTCCCTATCTAGGAATCATATCTTGTAGGTACAGTTGAATCGCAAGGCTCACAGCCTGAGAAGCTACCTGTATTTTCAATCAATTGCCCAGCAAACCAAAATTACACTATTTAATATACTAATGGAGAAAAATAGATACCTAGGTGGTTGATAAGGGCTGTCACAGATGAAAAAGCCTCGTCTCTGCAGCTGAATTATCTCTGACTTCTTGACATTGACTAGTTCTGGATCTCCCAGCATCACCACTTCAGTCTATGAACAAACATCTCTTGATAAATAACATATTTTATTTAACTGAATAAATTATTTATTTTTATATTAATTATGTAATATTTGAATACAAATAACAGTATGGTATGTGATATAGTGATGGTCAGTACAGTAGAGTCCCGATAGTTCGAGTCTCGATAGTCCGAGGTTCCGTTAAATCCGAGCCAACACATGTAAAAAAATCAAATGTGATATTGACATATTTGTACAACACACCCGAGCGCATGTCTGTAACTAAACTGAGTGCTAGGCTACTTGGAGAAGCCGGCAGCCTGACTCATCAGTGCCACTTCATTTGCAACGCCCCACCCCCACCCTATTGTCAAGGCCACGGAACATCGCGCCCCGTATTGTCTAAAAATAAATCAGTCCGTTGCTCATCACGTTCGACTGCGGCACGGTTGTTCTAGATTACGATCGCAGTGCGCTTACCCATCTGTTATTTACAACGTACAGTACTTGTCTAAATATTAAGTTTTAGTAAAAAAGTATTTTCTGAAGTGTTTATGTGTTCATTGTACAGTGAACTATGAGTTAAAGAAGTAAAAGAAAGTTTGTACCGATAAAAACAAAACTAGAAGCTCTTAAAAGACTTGATAAAGGTGAAACGTTTAAAAAAAATTAGCTGCCGAGTACGGAGTTGGTGAAGTGACAGTTGGTGACTGGCGAAGGAATCGCGATAAAATTGAAAAGTTTGCATCAGAAAAGTGCTCGGAAAAGTGTACTAATGAGCGGAAGTCTATGAAGAAAGCAGAGTATAAAAAATCTAGCGAGGCCCTATTTTTATGGTTTTGCCAACAAAGAAACAAAGGTTGTCCTATTTCCGGACCTATTTTACAGGAAAAGGCGTTGTACTTTCGCAATGAAATCAATGAAGGTGAGGAAGATTTTACGGCAAGTGTAGGATGGCTTGACCGTTGGAAAAAAAACGTTATGGCGTGAGGCAGTTAGAAATTTGTGGGGAGAAACTCTCGGCGGATTCCGAGGCAGTTGTTCAGTTCTGTGAAAAGTTAAAAAATATTATTAAAAGTGAAAATTTAACACCTGATCAGATTTACAACTGTGATGAAACTGGTTTGAATTTTAAAACTTTGCCATCAAAATCTCTAGCTACACGGGAGGAAAAAGCTGCTCCGGGTCAAAAAAAAAGCAAAGAGAGACTGACTGTGCTAGCCGCTTCAAAACGCGTCGGGAAGCCATAAATTAAAACTAACTGTCATTGGCAAGTCTTCTAAGCCTCGTGCGTTTAAAAACATGTCAATTTCAACGTTTCCAGCAACTTATACAAACAAAAAAAACGTATGGATGGACAAATAAATTTTTTAAAAAACTGATTTTTTAGTGAATTTGTTCCTGAAACCAAAAAAGTTGTTGAAGAAAAGCAACCTACCCTCTAAAGCCATCTTAACACTTGATAACGCAGGATCACACCCAGATGAAGGGGAACTGCAATGCGATGGCATACGCACGATGTTTTTGCCACCAAACGTGACCAGCCTCATTCAGCCTATGGACCAAGGCGTACTTGAAACTTTGATAAAAAAGTACAGACGCCGTTTGTTGCAATCAATGTTTCAAACAATTGAAGGAGAGGCAACCATAAAAGATTTCCTGAAAAGAGTCACAATTAAGGATGTAATTTATTGGATCGCTGAAGCTTGGAGCGAAATTAAACCAGAAACAATCCAGAAATCATAGAAGAAAATCGGAGTGTGTAAAATTGAAAATGATGATGAAGATGACGATCTAACCGTTAATAAATTTTAATAAACAGACTTCCTGGTTGCAATGGGACAAATCAAACTGATATTGGAGAGTGGATGAGTAGGGACGAACAGTTAAGAGACAACAGACGACACCATAGTTGAGATGGTCACAGACATGACAGCTGAAGGGAGTGAGGAAGAAGAAAGTGTGCAGGAGACAGACCCGGCAATGACTCACAGCGACGGCTACGCGGCACTGGATGCGGCCCTGCGCTACGTAGAGGAGCAAGCAGATGCGACAGCGGCAGACACGGCTTCGGCGGTGGAGAGACATGGCTGCCCGCAAACGCTGCAGTGTGGTGAAACAAAAAACTCTAGACAGTTTTTTTAAGTAAAGATTGCATCTTTGGACCTCTGTAAGTAATTTCTTAATGCTGGTATTTATAATAAAAGCATATTTCTTTTGTTTGCCTTCAGTTCTAATTATAACCCAATTTTTCTTAAAGTGTTCCGTATAATTCGAGTTCTTCACAATTCGAGGTACATTCGGTCCCATTCACCTCGGATTACCGAGACTCTACTGTATTTCCAGTAATGTGACCAGGTTGAAAATAAAAATAACTTTTTAAAACTATTGGAAGAACAAATTTACCAATAAATAAAAATTACTAACATCAACAACTGTGATGTCAGTAAGCAAATTTAAATGACATAATAACACAAAAATAATTGTAACAGTATAAGAAATTATTCTACTAAGCTGAGAGTAAAAACTATTTTATCTAAAAACTACTACATTTTCAAACTCAATAACATAAGAAAACATAAGGAATATGTTTGTTTACAATATTTAATTTCCCACAAAACCTACAAACTATAAAAATTGTAACAGTAATAAATCTTTGTATAGTGAATATCTGAGACAACAAATAAGGAGCTTTGATTTACTATATGACAAAAAGAACTTAAGAAATTAAGATGTTCAAGATCTGTGCGAAGAAGTTCCAAAGCTTATGTAGGTCTAAAATTCACAGGTAAGTTGATGCATAAGATGTTATTACCAGGGCAAACTGATCTTCCAATTTGTTATTACATCAACAAAGGTTAAAGGGTTAATACAATGTTATTCATAAAAGTTCAAATTAACACAGAACCTTAGTGTTGTGGCCGATATACTGCTTGAAGTCCTCATCTTTAGCCAACACAGGTTTGCTGATGATATGGTCGAAGTAGACGCAGATGCAAGGAATGAAGGGAGCTTGTGCGGTGTCAGCCAGCCACGTCAGCTTCAGTGTTTTCTTGTAGTCCTTGTCCGACAGGTTCGGTTCTGCTTCTACGCTTGTTACCGAGTCACCAGTCCTGCCACCACAGAAACATGCTTGTAAGATGGTAAACTACATTATTTGTCTATTTTGAAAGAATTACAGGTTATCAGACATTTACTTTGTTGGAAGTTTTATTTTTTACAATGAAAGGATTGTGAAGGAAACACGTTTTTTTCCGGTCATTTGCCATCATTCAATGAAACAAAAAATCAGTAACACTACGTTTCGAGATCTGTAATCTGATCTCTTCTTCAAGTAAATAACTAACCTAATACATAATTACAAAAATAAAACAAATAGTTTGTTATGCATACTAATACTCCAAGTATTTATGTCTAGGATTTGCCCTTTTTTTTGCTTCAATGCAACAAAATAGACAAAAATGTAATATGTCAATAGCACCTCTGCATGTATAAATAGAAAGCCCCATTCCCATTAAGTCTGAGGTCTTGATTGGTTGGTGATAAATGCATTGAAAATTAATGACAACAAATTCAGCTGTTTTCATTCTCAAAAATTGAAAATATTGTACAAATTGTATTTCAATAAAATTTAGTTGCAACAAAAGAAGTGGATTTTCAATTGCTCCAACATTAAGTTTTTCAAATCACATTGACAAGATTGCCAAAAACTCAATTTCTACATGTTTTCTACAAAAATTCTTTGTGATTGTGTTGATTTTTTGTACAATGAAAATTTATACTTTGCCAATTTTCACAGTATAATGTACTATGACTTGTTTATTTTGGAGTGATTCAACATTGAATATTTGAGCAATCAGAATATTACATAATAAACGAGTCAATGAGCACTGCAAATATATTTTTTGTCTGGAAATATTTTAACTTAATCATGCCAATTAATTTTCAAAAATTTTAATTTTATGTAAGGAATAAGACTATTCTATTTCTATTTATATAAATTAAGTTAGTAAACGGTACATTTTTACCAGTAATGTCATTCATGTTTCTGAAAACTGAATCTATAAGATTTATGACTACCTAAACTGTTTATGTTCTAAGAAGTCTGTTTTCTTTGATAAAACTGAGTACTTAGTACGTAATAAAATATCAACTTATTCAAAACAAAATTTAAAGAGCACTCACTTGATTATTTTCTTGATTTTAAGATTTCCCCAGTTGATGAACGTTGTATTCTCTCCCTCTTTGAGGGTTTTAGCATCCTCTAGATCGATCAGTATCCTAGGACCAACCCAGATGGTTTTGTCTCCCACCTCAGGGTTTTTGGGATGTTTGGGCACAGTGAGACGTTCCTCACTGACTCCTGACAGTAGCACGGGCACAGTATCCTTGCCGTCCAAGGCGGTGTAGCGAGGGGCTATCGGATCTATCACCTGAGACACACACACACACCACAACCAGTTAGTTAAGAGATAATTATTATATAAAAAAAAGTTCCCAAATTTTGTTTCTGAGTACTAGTTGAAACACTACCTCTGTTCATGTGAATGTTGAATTTAGCTTCAGTTAACCATTCTCTTACGAACAGCATCTGAAATCTGATGCTGTTGCAGACTTGACTCCTGCAATCTGGAGTCATGTTCGTTTGAAGGGATCCAAAAATAGTCGGTGACGAAGAACGAATACGCTGCTCAAAACGAAACCCCCCGCTTCATTTCAACATCAGAGACACCCACACTACAAAAAGTAGTGTAATCTAGGTGAAGAGGTGATCTCATTGTCTCATCAGGTGCACAAGTGAGCACACTATGATATTGACTGACACATTCCCAAATCAAATCTCTGGAAACAACACATTGTTACCTTGCACACAAAGGTTTAAACACAACACAAGTTGCTCTTAAAGCTATTTTATTTAAATATCCGCTTCCATTCAATAAAAGGAGATATAAGTAGTAGTATCCAATACCTTCTTATTGAACGCCCAGATTTTGTCCCACTCCATGACAACAACGGAGCGTGAAGAGCCTTGTCCAACGATGAACTGTTTCAGCCCCTCCACTGTCATGCCTCTGCGCAGAATACCTCTCACGGTAGGGAACCTGGGGTCATCCCTACAACAGTGGAATGTGTTAACACTAAATATCGTCAACTGATTCATCAACTGCAATACACTTACGTAATGGAAAGGTACTATCAAGGATTAAAACTAGGATCATAAAGGGGATTCCCTTGGCAGTATTTTGTCATTCATCTCAAGATGACAGCTCTAGTTCCACACTGCCGAGGTAGTCTCAAATGTCTTATTTTCTGGAAAACCTTACTATTTAAACCTATATATATATATATATATATATATAAATGAATGTTTGTGTGTTTGTCCTTCATAGAATCGTAAACTATTTGACCGATTGTTATAAAATTTTTTTATGTATATTTCGATGGAGAAGGTTTATATTCTATGCCCATTGGTGTAATTCGCCACCAGGCAGTGCTACAAAAAATAAAAGTTTTGAAAGCGCCTGCAAGTTATAAACTGCAATCACGACACAGTTACGTATATTAAGTAGCCAAAAACTATTTGAAAGCGCTAAGATGGTGTATATTTGTCTTAAAAATAAATTATTGATTGAACTTAAAACTTGAAGAAGACCACTTTATAATAATGTACATGTAAGGCTACAAATACAAAAACATACACTATTGACAGATTTTCCTGATCATGGCAACAAAGCCAAATCTACATCGGTGTTGTAAACATAATTCGCTTGAACCAGAAGTGTTCATACATGGGCAAAACTTACGAACAGCATGCGAAGCCGCGGGAAACGGCTAGTTGAGAATAAATCTATGTACAGCGAAACAAGGTACCTAACATAGATGTACCAAATGTCTGAATATGGATTTAGAAAATACAAATTTCAAGTCAAATATTATTTATAAAAACACAATACTTTATTACTTTGGGCTATCTATCTAAGGGTTTTCTTACACAAAAAAAAACAAAAAAATGGTTTGTTTACTGCCTTATAAGCTTATGGATGCAGCCGGAATGCGAAGCTACGTAAACATTGACATAGAATAAATATTTGAACTTTAAGTCAAATATTGTTCACAAAAGTACGAAATTTCCATACTTTGGTTATCCACTAATGGTTTTTGTGGACATTTGATGAAAACATGTTGTACGAGGGGGTACCCAAAAGTTCCTGGAATAGCTCTGCTGAAGGCGGAGCTTGCGTGGTACAAATTCTCGCCGCTTGGCTCTTGTAGCGCTGCTCTTTGCCAGCTCAGTGCCGCCTGTTGCATTGACCTGACGTGTTCTGCCCCCATGCAATAAAAGTTTTAGCTAGTGCTGTTTTGAGATCATGCCGTTTTTTACAATAATAGACAAATATAGCTCATCACTTTTTTCATTTGATGGAGGTAAGAAAACCTACTTGTTCGTTATATAACTTTAACTGTATCCAGAGAATTAATCATAACTTGTTTGCACTGTGTGGTGTTATTTCTAAATTTATTTTGTTTGAAAGTATACCGGTACTAGAACAAATTTTAGTGCTCAATTTAGAAAGTTATAAAATATATTTTCAGTTAACATCAGAAATAAGAGAATCTACACAAAACAAGGACGTAATATTGTTTTCTGATATCTCACCAGCCATCAACGTATCCCTCGTCAACGAACCAAGTCAGCTTCCGCTTGGACAGTACAGTGTTGGTCATATTGAGCCGTGAGTACTCCCAGATGTGTGGACGGCGCAGACCCAGCTGCTCGATGAACCAGTAAAACTGGTCGTCTCGATCGTGGTACTCCATGGTACGCAGGCAGTGTGTCACCCCTTCTACGCTGTCCACAATCGGACACGCAAAGTCATATGTGGGGTAGACCCTGAGGGAAAGAAGAGATATTATGATGATGCTTACTGTGGGAAGTATGAACTGAACATTATCCATTAATTACCAGCCCAATAACAACCAAGGAAATCAGAGTTTCGCACGACAGGCTGATGCCAAAGGTGACCTGGACAGAGTTACAGGGCTCTTTACACTAAAATATTCTGCTCTTAACAAACTAATTCCAGTTTTCAGAAACTGATTTTTCACCTTTTGAAAACGGTTATTTCATGGCGATTTTTGACCATCATATACTTGTGACATTGTTCAAAAAGTTCAAAGGTTACCAGTTCTTATGTTAAAACCACATTAAAACTTACAAGGAATAAACAAGGTTTTACTGTAAATAATGGTTTTATAACTTTTTCAAATTCAATGATTTACTTCTTAATGTGGACTTTTTTATCAACAATGTCTAGCTGGAATTGTACTTACACGTACTTTCCTGTAGATTTTTGTAATAATATATACATTTTGCCAACCAAAATTCCTAGCACAAAACCGGACTTCTCCTTGTATGAGACGGGCATAAAAAAATGAAGTGAAATTTTATTCAAATCTCAACTTAAGTCGGATTAACCTCAATGGTTCAATTCCATGAAGAAAATGAGCTATATCAAGTAGCTTGTCTGTGTAAATAAGTCATGATGTATTTCAAAGCTCTGTCTAAATAATACCACGAATCTGGAATTGCTTAGCTAATAATTTTATAATTGCAGAGGATTCAGGATTTTTTTGTTCTCTTAGGACAAGAAGCTTATAAATTGTACTTAGTCCCATAAGGCCTTTAGCGCTACTTCTGGAGTGACAGGATATTCAGGATGGGTAAGGTTAGGCGGTAGGGGCCGCCACCTATCGAGATCCATGAGGAAGAATTAGGGCACTAATCTCAAAGTCATTTCCCCCCGGGAAGAAGGGAAGGCTAGCTCTGAACCAGCCTCTCCAGCCCAAAGCAGGCAGAGGGTGGCACACCCTTGTTGAGCAAGAACCTCTAATACTTAGGGAACAAACCCCACCAACTCCAACAGTCATCTCCCGCAGTAAACTTGACCTATCAAATTACCCTTGCACCCCAGAATCTCGATATTTGCGGTTAGTAATGTGACGCTTCTGGACATCCATATGGTTGCCCAGATTTAAGTGACACATCGGTTTTTGCTGTGCACAGTGTTGGGTTCAACTGGAAGGTAGATACCAGCCAGAAGTTATCCCTGCTAAGAGAATCTGTTAGCTTGTACTTACTTGTACTTATCCCCAGTACGTGGATGAGGCTCGTTCTTGCAACGGTAGATGGTGGGATCCCTCATGCAACCATTGGCGGAGCTCATGTCTATTCTGGCCCTCACACAACACTTCTGGCCATACTCAGTTCCTGCCTTCATCTCCTCCCACATCTTCATGTTCTTCTCGACAGCTGCAATATACAACATACAGTAGGTACATATAATAATATTTAAGGATGAATTTATAAAGTTCCTTGCATATTGAAGTTATTTTTTAGTAAAAGTCTACTAAAATGATAGCTTTGTTTGATAATGAATTTACATTTTCTTAATTTGATTAGCTATTTTTTAAACAGCACACCTTTATTTTCATCTATATCAGTTATCTCCAAACTACAAAAGGGTTTCAAACAGCCGCAGCTGATCATAGTCACAGTCATGCCGCTTGACAGTGTTTCATACTGTGTATCGTTATAAGTCCTAATAATGTTTTACTAAGTTTATTTACAAATATGCTGACAGACACTGAATACTGGTTATTATAATATATTCTAAGTGTGAATGGCCAACTACCTGGATTAACAAGCTATGTAACAATTTTTTGACGTGACAACGTCTTAAATTAGGTTGCGGCTCGGAGTCACTCATGAAAAAGTGTAACGCCCGGTAACGTTACGATGCCCGTCCAGTGGGTCCGCCGCACGGGATCCGCACGGGATAAAGCAGATAACTGTGGGTCCGCCGCACGGGATAAAGCAGATAACTATGTTTATTCGTGAAAATGTGGAGTGCTTAGATTCGTCATTTACAACAACTACAACAATAAAGGTAAATAATTGTTCACTGATATTTCATTATCGTAAACTATGATTGATTGATTAATTGTTAGATTGACACAAAAGTTGAGAAACTGAGTTTATAGGTTATGTCATACACTATTGACAAATGTTGATAGTGTTAAGTAAATTATTAGTTTAAATCACTCTGCAATCAATCGTAATTCAGTCGATTGAGAAGAAACAGCGCGTATTGCTAGTCAAACATTTAAAATAACAAATTATAACCTCTAACCTGTCATAACAGTGCGACCAAACAAACGAACTAAACCGACCAATCACCACGCGCGGAGTTAGAATTTAACTGTGTTTAGCAAGAATTTGAAATTCCAATTTTAGTAAATGTTTTATTCAACTTTACCATTTACAATAACAAATTTTAATTAATTTCAAATTATGTACAATGTTTTAGTAAACAAAATATATTTCTATAGTTAAAATTTGTGCAATTCTTATTTTCATTCAATTCCTTGTTCCTATTGTGCAATTTAATAATATTCATATCAATAAATATTCTACCGAGAAAAAGACGTTGTCACGTAAAATCTTCGCCCGTAAAACCGACTTTACAGGCAACCATAATTTTTTTATTTACATTACATTCAAATCCATGTAATAATTTAAATTTAAAACAAACTTTGTGTTTATAGATTTTTCAAACACTTATATATCCTTGCCTTTAAAATGATAAATAGTATGAAATATTTATATAATTGCTGAAAAAATCCCTGGGGGCCACGCCCATAGATACAATATGTATCAAAGTCTGAAACACTAGGTTAGACATGCCCTATTACTTTGCCATAAAAGTTTGGCTAAGGAAAAGTGTTCAGATACATTTTTCATAATGCATAGGGATTAAATGCTATAAAGTGTGATAATTATCTATTATTCCAAAAAAGCTAGGTTTATGATGAATTATGATTGTCGAACTACTTTCTCGAACTTGAAATAAGGATGTTAGTGATGAATGTAATAATGTAACAAGTGTGATTCACTATAGCTGAGTCAAGTCATATGTTTAACATGTTCTCGATGTACTCATCAAGCTGTTTATCAGAACGATCAATGTTTTTCATATAATTAGCCCTTTATAGTACTCCAACAAGCAAACAGAATACAGGAACTCACACAGTATAATACAATATGTTATTACATGTGTAACATATACTTATACTGTATAAACTCTTTATTAAATGTATAAACATTGGAAACAAAAAAGTGTGTATTTATTATTTGAACATCACAAACATTTAACATACTGTTAAGAGTATAATGAGTATTTTAATGTTGGCCTCTCATTTTACTTGTGCCTATACAAATAACTTCCAATTGCAATCTCAAATCAAATCAAATCAAATCTGTTTTATTGCTGAGACAATAATACATCGTATGGCAAACGTCAATTAATAATAATATCCTAAAATTTCGGTCATTCATACTATAATACACATACAGACATACAATGTTTAAAGTCACACCTCTTTCATTCATCGCCAATGCAACCCACTTCGAACAGCGGTGTCATTCTTCAAATTGGGCGGCCTCCCAGTTGAAAGCCAAAAACTCACCTGCATTATAAAACGCTTGAGACACCAAGAAGCGTTTTAGGCGAGTCTTAAACGCCTTTGGCGTTGGAGCATCTTTGATTGGATTGGGCAGTCTGTCGAGGAATTGAACACCCGCTTGTGAAGGCAGGCGTTCATAAACCACCGTTCTGTGTCTACCAGTTCGGTAGTTTGCTCTGCCACGTGTCTCATACATGTGTATGTCTTGTCCTCTGGTTAAGGTACATTTATTCACACAAAACATAGTTGTTTCCAATATGTAGAGACATGGCAGAGTCAACAGCTGCAATTTCTTGAAAACTTGCCTGCACGACTCTCTGAATTTGATTTTAGCGATGATTCGAATTGCTTTTTTTTGGAGTCTGAAAACTCTTTGGAACTGAGTGTTAGCGCAAGCTCCCCAAAGGATCACTCCATAGGCCAGGTGGGGGTATATCAAGCCATAATACGCCGTAATCAGTACCTGACTCAGGCAGTATTTTGCTAAAGACCTCAGAACAAAGATGCCTGAGCAGATTTTGGCGCAAACATGATCAATGTGCACATTCCATGTCAGTCCTCGATCAAGGTACATTCCAAGGAATTTTGAAGAGTAGACTTCGTCCAGTGCGGAGTCAGCCATCAAGATGGCAGGTCCGCACTGGTTGCTCGCAGTGCGCAAAGAAAAATTTAAAACGTTGGTTTTTGAAGAGTTTATTGTGAGGTTGAGACTGTTGAAGTATTGGACACAGTTGTTGATATCAACAAAAGCCTGTTGTTCCAAAACTTCGCTTGATCTTGCATTGAAAAAAAGTCGTATCATCTGCAAACTGCACTGTTCTTCCATGCAGAAGCGATGATTCTATGTCGTTGACATAAAGCAGGAAAAGCACAGGACTGAGGATAGACCCCTGGGGGACTCCATATGTAAGGTCTATTGGTTTGGATGATTTATTTGATATCTGGACAACTTGGGATCTGTGGCTTAGAAATGAGCTAAGCCATTTAAAAGGCACGCCTCGAATGCCGTGGGACTCAAGTTTGTCGAGCAGTATATTGTGGTCAACGCAGTCGAATGCTTTGGACAGATCCAGGAACACACTCATTGTGTGGTTCCGACATTCAATCCCCTCTACAATCATATCGACAAGACCAACGACTGCGTCGGTTGTCGATTTACCCTTTCTGAACCCAAACTGTTCATTTGAGAGCTGATTGTATTTGTCCAAAAAGTGAAGCATTCTTATAAGAAAAAGCTTTTCAAAAATTTTGCTGAATACTGGCAAAATTGAGACAGGCCGGTAGTTATTTATAGAGGCTGGATCGTCTTTCTTTAAAATTGGAACCACTTCTGCAATTTTGAGGAGAGAGGGGAACACTCCTGTTTGGAATGAATAATTTACTAATTCAGTTAAGGGTCTCACTAAATGCTTGCAGCATTTTTTAATGAGCCATGGGGACATCAGATTAAGGTCGTTTGACTTTTTGGCTGGGAGCTGCTGGATAATTAGGTGAAGCTCATCCTCAACAACAGGCGCCAACACCATTGATGCTGCTGGGCTTTGCCTTCGTGAGGGGCGTACTTTAGGGTCAGATGGCCGAGGACCTTGCCTGTCAGCAACGGATGCGAAGAACTCGTTAAACCGACTGGCAATCTCAGTCTCATCCTCCACAAGCCTATCCCCAACTTTAATTTTGATTTGTTTGTATGCATTTGTTTTATTGTTTATGATGCCCCAAGTTGTTTTAGAAACGTTTTTTGAAGAGAGAATTGATTTGGAGGCATCGAGTGCTTTCACAGCTTGGATCACTTTCTTATATACTTTTTTTATAATTCCTGAAAAATATTTTGAACTGTTCATTAGAAGTGCTTTTGTAAATTTCGGACATAAATTTCAGTTTCTCTCTAGAAACTAAAATTCCTGGTGTGATCCAATTGTTTTTTGAATTTTTGTCACAGACATTAATTGTTTTTGTAGGGCAGCAGGTGTTAACGTGGAAATTAAAAGTGTCGGTAAACAATATAAACTGTTGCTCAACGGGTTGAGATGAATTTAGAAAATTCCATCTTTCTTTAGAAAGGGAAGCGTTAAGGTGAGCGATGTTTTCTGGCCTTATGTCTCTTATCTTTTGACATCAATAGCCATTCATCCACGGGTCTAGAAACCAACTCACAGTTGTCCCAGTTCTTGCTCTTGGTCCGCTGTTCCCTCTCAGCCTTCATAGTCTCCGGGTCGGTGTCGTCCACGTACGCTTTTCCCTGCTTCAACAGTTGCTCGCAGTACCCCAACATCAGGTCAAAGTAGTTTGAAGTGTGAGTAAAAACGTCCGGTTTGATCTGCAGCAACTCGACATCTTCTAAAATCACCTGTGATAAGTCATGAGAGTGAATAACATTACACACACGATTGCAAACAAAATTTGGTTTGATTAGAGGACTGTGTCATTGATAAGCATTTAATAAACAGTTTAGTAGCACAGCTGCCTAATTTAACTTCTGGATGCCTTTGAAATGGCTGGTGTTCAACATTTAATTTACACTCCATATTGAGCAGTGAACAAAGGTTTCACTTAATAAGGCTGAAAGCCAAGGATTGTTGTTACTAGTTGATAGAAAAATCATCAGGTTTAACTTGAAAACTACCTTCTAGGATCCACTGATGTGGAAAACACATAAAAGTGGTCCAAAGTGTACAGACAACTAGAATGCTCTCCACTGCTTGAGAAAGATTGCAGTACAATATGAAACTTCCAATTATGTGTAAAATATGTATGTGTACTTTTTCACATAAAAGTAGAGTGGTTTGAGGTCAATACGTTGAGAACTGTTGATACGACAATACGTTTCATAAAAAATGTCAATCCAATCTCCCGCCAAGTGCGAAATATCCGGTGTCATCCGTTATTTTTTTAAGGAAATAACTCTGACTGATGTTTATGAGGTAGGAACTGCATACTTAAAATGGAGGAGTGGAGAAATTTATCTTAAGGGAGTTTGTAGCGTCTCAAAACTCTTGCCCGGCTTCCCTCGAGTAAACTTGTGTTGATCTGTCAACTGTTTCGGGACCCACCTCGCAGACATTTTCCGATAACCGAGGGTTTCTGTGATGGTTTCATGTAGCAGAGATCTGGAGATTTGCGGAAACACTGTAGAACAGACATACGCATGTACGCACAGACGGACGTACGTATACACAGACGTACAACCGTTTTTAAAACTCTCCACACCACTTGAACACACTCCTACGATTTATAGCTTCATCACCATAAACAGTCTTTACCTAATTATAAACCTCAACCGATTTTTCCCTTCAAAAAGAGATAACGGATGACACCGCATATTTCACACTTAGCGGGAGATTGGATTGACATTTTTCACTAAACGCATTGTCGCATCGACAGTTCTCATGTACTGACCTCGAACCGGTCTCATTGCGGAGGGGAGGAATCAGATTACACGGCAGTGTAGCCAACAAGTAAAAAAAATCCTTCCAGCCGTAAAAGTCTCTGTACACTTACTTTCTGGATATGCCTTGTATATCATGTTACATTACCTTTTCAAAATCCACTTTCTCCTTGGCCGGATTGGTGTCATCAAACCTAAACACAAGCTTCCCTTGAAAGGCTTCTTGATAGTATTGATTGAGAAGAGCTGCTTTTGCATGTCCAATATGCAGATACCTGTAATATACAAATGTGGACACTAAATAAAACTGTTAATATTTGTATCCTCAAATTGAAATCAAAGCATTAAAAAAAATTAAAAATCTAATTTTAAGATAGAAAATTTAATACGAAATATAACATATTGTGAAGAAATTAACGTACCCACTGGCCTCGGGAGGGAATCGCACCACAACTTTCCCCATCTCTGCTCCAGGGAGATCCACAAATTTGCCTTCTTCTTTGCGAGTTTTCTCCTGCGATGCTCGACCCTTCCCTTGTACCTTCTTCATTTTCGCTTCCTCTGGGAGATCACAGAGCATTTGCTGTACAAACTTCTGTCCCTCTACTAAATTCATCCACCGCAAGACATTCTTCGGGGTCTTCCCATTCACTTTCAATGCTAACCATTGTGCACTGTCTGCAACAAATATATATTCGTCACAAAATAAAACCATTCCATGTGATTCAAACTGTGTGACCAACTTTTTGTTGGTGTCGAACTAATCCCAGACATGCCAAAATCTGTGACAGTCGATACAATAAGTCACCATTTTCTGTCCCTATTATACCACGCCTGTAATCTCGGGGGTTCTATTATGGATATTATCAAGCACCATTACATTCATCACTGTACAAATATTAGAGTTACTATTAACAAACAACCATTACTTGTCTGACTTGAAATACTTCTTGATACTGTAGGTGGCGTAACGTCAACAGAAGGATAACTTTGTGGTTAATATGTGAATTTTATTTGAGAAGCCTCAATTAATTTACTTTACAAAAATTCTTTTCAATATGTATTACGTTTATTACGTTATTTTCTTGTGATAACTTTCAGACCAGCCACACCTGATTTTTCCATATTTCCTCATATTTTCTTACAATTTTTGACTCTTACATTCAGTGTTCATTTTGTCCAACCTGTGTATTTCCAATCAAAAGAAATCTTGTATTATAAAGACAAAAGAGAATGTTGGTATATATGACATTGATAGACTCAGAAACTATTTGACTGATCATTATGAAAATTTGAATGTGTATATATTTTTATACTGAGAAGGTTTATATGATACACCCATTGATGTAACTCGCCACCAGGTGGCGCTGCAAAAGATAAAAGTTTTCAAAGCACCTGCATATTATAAACTGCAATTATGTGACAGTAACGTATATTAAATAGCCAAACACTATTTTAAGGTGCTAAGTAATGATGTATATCATTCTTTAAAATAAATTTCTCGTTGAACTTAAAGCTCGAGTGTTAGACCACTTTATAATAAAGTACGTAATAATAATAATAATGTACGTGTAGCATGCGTCTTTTTACAATTTTGTTGTAGTTCGCAAGACATTTCAGTCTACCAATAATTTAAAATTGTCCATAATTCAATTTTTGAGTAGTAATGACCAACATGAAGTAATTTTTATTATTCATTATTTCAGTACTTTCTTGATCAGAAAAGAGGTAAAATCAGCAATGGAACAAAATAAAACAACACAGAAGTAATTTACAATGACCATAAATATACACTTTTAACATATTTTCTTGATTGATATAGTTATTGGAAGAAAATAAACTAACAAACAGTCGTATGCTAACGTCTGACAAACTCAACTTAGCGTGAGAAATCTAATTCACTCGAACCAGAAGTGTTCATACAGGTGCAATACGAAATTTCGTGTGAAGCTGCAGGTAACTGCTAGTTTTCTATATATGCTTTTTATTTTATATGATAATATTGACACATAAGGGTACATACAATTGTCTGACAGTTCAAGCACATACAGGATTTCCATAGACGTACAATTTTCTCTGATAATCCCGGCACATATGGGATTCCCAAGTACTTGAAATCCTTTGCCGCCCTCATTTACTGACCCAGGATGTTTCCTATTCTTATGTAATTAATGATAGTACGATCAGAGAATGAGCCACTTACCATACAAAGTCGCCCAAACACACAAGTCTGCTATAGTGAGCTTGTTAGCTACCAGATACGTGACAGAAGTCAACACCTTGTCTAGGTAGAGAATTGAATCCACAAACTCTTGTGTGCAAGACATCGGACCGATACAGAACGACAGCCAATGATCCACCTGGAATACAATTATAACCTAAGTAGAATAAAAATTGTGAACATTACAGAAAGACAATATTTTAAAAGTGTGAATATGAATATTTACAGCTCTATAAAGTACATGCAATTTCTGTAAGTATAATCAATGTAACTTTAGAATAAGACAAATATATACTCTACTAAGCCGTAAGTTATTAATTTTGTCATTCAATTCTTTTTCATTTTGGTTCTTTGACATTGTTTCTTAGCTCCAATTCCAGCAACTTGATCACTTATGGTTAAAAGTCAAGAATTGGTTGATTGAACACTTATATGCTGACAATAGGTCGACTAGAAAAAAATACTTTTTGATAGTTTCATTAAATTATTAAATTTTTTACTGAGCAAAAATGGCAAAGTACCTGGAAATAAATACAATCCACAGAAAACAAATATGGTTTTTAATACGCCTAAAACAGAAATACTTAAACATTTAACGATTTAAAAATACGATCGTGCTTAATTCCTGATTTTATATTTGTGTGATTTAATTCTAGTGCAATAGCAAGACCTCCACCTTAAATGAGAGGAGCTAACGTTGCTAGTAATTGGAAATGATTAGTAAAGATACCTAACTAACTATAGTAGACACTGCCTATATTGCAGTACACATATACCGGAGAATATATCACCCAAAAATAGAGCTCTGGGAAAATTTTGGATGGTTAACATATTCTGCATCCCTGTGTTTTTCTTTTTTGTGGTTTTGAATTTTATTTTGCAGATTACTTCCAAGTCTACTGTCAGAGTTAGTGTTTGTGTATGTTTATTTACTAATTAGCAATATACATATGTTTCAACTCAATGAAACAATTTATCTTATGTCTTATATTTATCTGTGTCATATTTTGTTTCTTAAAATGTAATGAGAATCATTATTTGTAGGTAAAGTTATAAATTATATCTTCTCTTCTACTTAACCACAAAAAGAGGAGGATGTAGTTTTACATCAAAATCTAGATCACTTTTCACAGTACGGAACACTATACGAAGTTTGTGGTCAAAAGACAAATGATAGGGTCGGTCGGGGGTTAAAAATGGGTATACTGGGGTGAAACGGGTATAAACATTATTTTATATTATAAAACTTGAGATTATTGATGTTTTGGATCAGAAAAAAATACCATAAAATGTATAACATCATCTTATATGATATTATACTGAAAGTGAGTTGGCTAAACTGCTGGTAGCTTCTTAAAATGAAAAAAACATATGTTCACACAGGAGTCAGTGTAACCAAGACAACCTAACTGATGACATTGTTTAAAAGTTAACCTAATCAAATAGAAGTTTCAAATTCAGGTATGTATACATTACACATATATACTTTAACTTTTAACTTGTTTTAATGTTTTAAAGTTTTAATAGGTTTTATGCTATTCATAATTTGTTAACATGGGGTAAAATAGGTATAATATTTTAAAAACTGAAAACTAACCTCACTTTTTTGTTTTAGATCATGCCACACGCACATACATAAAGAAAAAAACCCCAAAAATATGATGAAGATTCTTTGAAGGAAGCAGTAAAGGAAGTTGACAATGGAAGCTCAGTATATGCTGCAGCAAGAAAATATAACATTCCTTATGAAACCCTTCGCGGTGGAGGTGAAAATCCTCCTAAAACTCCTGGTTCTGGAAAGGCAACAGTGCTATCAAAAGAAGAGGAGAACTATATTGTGGAGGCTTTATTGTATGCAGCAAAATGTGGTTATCCACTAGATAGAAAAGACTTGCAATATATGGTGTGTAGCTATGTAAAATCAGTGGGTAGAAAGACGCCATTCAAGGACGATATGCCAGGGTATGACTTTTTAAGAGGGTTTGAAAAAAGGTGGGCACATCAACTATCAAAACGGAAACCCGAAATATTAACAAAAGCAAGGGCTGAAGGACTGTCTCAGTTTGTGGTAGATGAGTTTTTTAAAATTTTATGAGCAAGTTCTTGTGGAAAATGGGTTAGAAAATCACCCAGAACGTATTTTCAACTTGGACGAAACTGGCCTAGGCACAGATCCCACTAAGGGTAAGGTCTTTGTCCCTAAAAGTGCAAAAGTGTCCTATTCAAGATCAGGAGGAGCTGGCAGACTGCAATACAGTGTTCTTTTTGTAGCCATGCATCCGGTGAACGCTACCCACCTTGTGTTGTTTTTAAAGGACAGGGAGATTTGCAAAGTACTTGGGTTCAAGGAGGACCGCCAGGTGCACTCTATGGAGTCACACAGTCTGGCTGGATGCAAGATTTCATTTTTTGAGAAATGGCTCATTAATTTTGCAAATCAGACAAAAAATCTTGAAAAACCAGTTCTTGTCTTGTTTGACGGACATGGAAGTCACTTGACCTATAACGTAACCCGAGTGGCAAGAGACAATGACATTATTCTTCTGTGTTTGCCCCCAAATACATCCCATGCACTTCAGCCATTGGATGTTGGGGTATTTGCTCCTATGAAAAGTGCGTGGAGAGAAATTTTTGAAGAACTGGTATCGTGAATCGCGGCTTAAAAATGTTGACAAGGCTGTTTTTTTCCAAGTCTTCTAAGTAAACTGGTATCGACTTCATTCAAATCTGAGCACATTATTGGTGGTTTTAAGGGCTCTGGGATCTATCCTGTGAATAAGTCTGTTTTAGAAAAAAGGATTGTTTCAGTACAACCAACTAGGCCAATGGACTTACAAAGTGGAGCACAACCTAAGCAAAACTCCATCGAAACACCCAAAGACATCGCAGAGGCACCCATTGGCCGACCAGAACCCACTGGATTAAAGTTAGCTAATCCTGTACAAGATTTACCCGGCCCATCAAGTTCTGTAGCAGGCCTACCTGAAATTTCTCCTTCACCAATGAAGAAACTGAGAGAGAAGCAATTTTAAGTACATTGTCACCTGAAACAGTCATTCAAGTATAAAAAGATGCATTGAAAAATTCTAAGACAAAAAGGCGACGAGTTCAAGGAAGTTGTGGTGAAGTAATGACAACAAATGAAGTAATGGACAGACTGAAAGAAGAAGAAGGATGCCAGAAAAGAGAAAATAAAAAGTAAAACTAATAGGCCTAAACCCATTACAGCCTTAGGAAAAACAATAAAAACAAGAGCCTGGATTGGTCCAAAGCAAAGCCGCAAAAAAAACCTAGAGCTACTAAACGCTTATTTGATACGGCAGAAAGTGACGATGAAAGCAGCCTACCTAAAAAACGTAAAACCTACTGAAAACCCACTGTAGGATCATGGGTAGGTATAAACTACCAAAGTGAATGTGGCACGGTTGTGAAGGAGTACAGGGGACAAATTACTGCACAAGATCTTCGCAACAAGGAGCGATATTCCGTAAAGTTTTTGACAAAATGCAAAGGTGAAGGAGAGCGTTACATTTTTCCCTGATAAAGAAGAACATTGAGTGGGTTGATTTAGGACAAAATTTCTAATGTTTTTTTTCTGTACCAGATTATAATGGAAGATTTTTTTCAAGTTTGTGTGAAGTGCCCCTCTCAACGAACTGTTTCTATGTTTTTAATTTTTTAAATAAATTACTTGTCTAACTGATATTTTTAGTAATAATAAATTTTTTTGTGACCAAAATATTTCATTAGTTATTTTTTACTGTGCCTACTTTACACAAATACTGGGGTAAAATAAGTACAGCACTTGTAATTATTGTGTTTTACTATGAAAACATTACTATAAAACCCGTTTTCCCCCAAACCATGGGGGTAAAATAGGTATACTATAAAAAAAAATAATTACTTTTTATACTAAAATAGTTTATTAACTTTTATTACATATTAAACTATTCTAAGAGGTCACAATGATAAGCTGGAACCTGTAATTATTTTGTAATTATTTCAAGAAACTTTTTAAAAGGCCTTAAAGTTAAAAAGAGCATGTTTTTGTACCCATTTTACCCCGACCGACCCTAATGTATACATATCGTACCTCTACTTGCTCCAGTAAAGTTGTCCCATAGAGGCTGAGTTCAGGAAAGGACTTGGCGAGGAACCGATAAATGTCCGTACTGGTCTCCAAGACCACGTCCGGACTGACAGTCAGGGAACTAGAGCCTTGCGTGTTAGTCCATTCTACAGAGATTTTCTCATTCCCGATAAGCTTCAGGACAGCAAGCTCACCTGAAATGTTTATATCAAATATCAAACAACATTTTTGTAAAATCTTTATTTAGGGATGATTTAACCCTTTGAATGCCGAATATTTATTGAGTGGGTGTACTGAAAAGTACCAGGTATTTTTCTAGTGGGTGAACCTAAAAGTGCCAGCCCTTTTGACGGCATTTTGCAAGGTTTCAGTATAAAATGCACATGTTTGATAATAAGCTATCAACATACTTTTTTGTAATTTTTCATTGAAAACTCTGCCTAAATAGCATTAAATAACAAAGTTACCATAAAATTAAATTTAGGAATATCAAAAATGGACTTACGTCACAAAATTAGAATTGATTTCAATTACATTTTTCAATCTAATTATCATTACAAAAAAAATCAAATCATTTCCTTTGTCCATATCACTGGAAGGGGTATTCAATTGTCTATAAATCTTGGAAAATGTATATCATTATCTTCAATAATGAGTGAGTTATACAACTTTTAAGAAACTAATGTCACATTGTTTCCGGTAGCTATGTCAACCAGAAATGTTTATATGCGAGTTCTAGATTGATTTTCGTTAGAGTTAATTGATCAGTGGTGTAATATAACAATTTATTTTTAAAAGAACAGTTCTTCACAAACAATTTAATATAATATTAGTTTAAAAATATTAAGTTTTCGATTTTTAGTGATTTTTTTCCTGAACAACCGGTAAAATAGGAAGTTGGCATTTAAAGGGTAAAAAAATATTACCTCGGTTAATGCAAAAGGTACCCTTTAGTTTTACTGTGAGCATTTCAAATATTGTTATCGTAACAGTGAATATTAAAAAAAATTTAACTAAACTACATAACAAACAAAAATCAGTATTGTATTAAAATAATGTTTTTAAATGGTTGGAATTAAAACGATTAAGTATTTATCATTGCAATAAGCCATATAAAAACTGGGTCCACTTTTTATACTCCCATTATACAAAATTGGTTAATAATATTGATGGTTCTAAATAAATAAAACTGTATAGAAAATTAATATAAAAACTGGGTCCGCATATTGTTCTTCACTCTTTAATGATATGGGAAAAACTAATAATGAGAAACATCTAATATGGCCCATGATTACCAATGAAACCCCTGGTCAATCTTGTCATAAAATTTTTCTCTAACCTTAATTTCCCGACATTATCTATTTGATGAATCCTATTAACTTTAATGAGGATTTCTTTTCCTAACAATTAACTTGGTAGGTCTGCCCCTTACCCTTAATCACATTCTAATTTTGTAGTTAACCCTAGAACTGGATAAAAACTCGAGGAGAGTTTTTTATATGTGTGAATGTTGAGTTTAACTCCAGTTCACCTTCCTCTTACGTGCAGCATTTGAAATCTGATGCTATCGCAGATTTGACTCCCGATATTCTGGTGTCATGTTTGTCTGAAGGAATCTAAAAATAGTCAGCAACAAAGAATCTCAAAACGAACACTTGGGATCGTTTCAACATCAGAGACACCTAGATTACAAAATGAAGTGAAATTCAGATGAAGAGACACAATCAACCATCAGGGGCACAATTGAGCGACTACAATGTTGACTAACACAACCCCAAGCACGGTGAAGTCTTCTACACATAACCCAGCTCCACTCGTGTACAAGTCTTTCAGTTTTTCACTGTTAATAGAAAACCTAACATTTTCTGTCGAGTATATTGTATTACATCAAATTAGAAGAAAATATATTGCCTTTATTGTAATTTTTTATTTCTAAAAAATTTAAACGTCAGATTTAGATATGAAAAGTAAACAAAACATACATATTTATTCAGTAAAATTATCATGATTCGTGTGGGCCAACCATTTCCTTCAAATTACATTTTATAAATAATGATAACTATGATGATAATTAATGTTTCAAAATTTTTAATAAAATATACAGTTTTTGGTAATTTGATAGACTTACTTTAAAATTTTATATTTATTATATAAAACTACATAAATTTTATTTATGATTCTTATAAATATAAGTTTTTACTATCTTTTATAAATAATAATTTTATTGTTTCAAAGAGATAAACTTGGAATTTTAATTAGGCGTTAAACATTTATTTTGTTCTTCACATAAGGAGAGTGAATAATGGTTACAACTAAGTATAACTATAACATAAAAAGGAAGAGTGTTTCCTTTTCCTTTGAGTAAGTATAAAAACTGTATTTTTTGTAAAATATGTCTTGCAAAGATGCAAAAATGCTTAACCAGTACTGAAGTTCACCATTGCCAGTTTTAAGGTTAAGGCTTATATACTCTGCACTGGTCATAAGAATCAAAGATGTAACAAATAGGTATCAGTTAAGTTAACAGCTAGAGTTACCAATCATAATTTCAAAGTTATTAACATATTTCTGCTAATTCTTTTTTAGGATGAAAATCACAAACAACTAAGCTTTTTAATGTAGGATAAGAACACATCATTTTTTTGTCATATTTATGTATCTTTTTAAATCCGTTTCCCAGTGTAACCTACAACTACTCTGACCATGTAGGGAGCTGGTGGTCCCTATGGGTCCGTATCCGATAGTCTTTCAAGCGGAGGTCACAGCTATTATGGAATGTGCTCGTCAGAATCTTCGTCTGCGATATAGGAGCAAGACGATTAATATTTTCACGGACAGTCAGGCAGCGCTGATGGCGCTGGACTCTTGCGAGATCAAATCCAAACTGGTTTAGGATTGCTATCAGGCCGTTTCCTCCCTTGCCAGAATCAACAATGTAACCGTTTGTTGGGTTCCTGATCATGAGGGGATTCTTGGGAACGAAAGAGCTGATGCCCTGGCCAACCAGGGCTCAGCGATAATTATGACGGGCCCTCAACCGTTCTGCGGTGTTCCATGGTGTGAATCCTCTAGGATTGTCTCGAATGGATTCGTGCGGAGCATGAGAGTAGGTGGAGGTTGCATCCGGGTTTGAGAATGAGTAGAATGGTATTACAGTCACCTTTCTCCAGGGTGGCTTCGGACCTTCTCTCATTAAACAGATCAATGTCTTCTCAGGTTATTGGTCTCATTACGGGGCATGGTCACCTGAGGAAGCATCTTCACAGAGTCGGCATCCTTCAGGAGGATCCGCTCTGTAGAAGGTGTAATGAGCAGGAGGAGACTGCTGAGCACCTACTCTTTGATTGCCCTGCAATAGCAAGAGAGCGGTATGCCATCTTTGGTAGTTTGGACAGGGGTGGTGAATTTTCCCAGGAGGACTTGATAGGTTGTTTTCGGCGGTTTGTGGAACTGCTGAAGTTGTAGACTGGTGGGCCTCATGGTGTGTTTCCAGGGTGCGCAAAAAGCCCTTGAGGTTTAACTGCATGGCAGTAGGCCGCCCCAAGGGGAATAAAAAACAACCTACAACTAATAGCACATCTGAGTGTTCTGTGGTCAGAACAGGTACAGCATCAATAACCTTCCAGTTTAGTAGTGCCTTCACTTCCTTGTGTATAACCATGGCATCCATATCTCAACTTAAGCACTGTGGTGCATTGAGTCTAACATTTATTTTGGAAATTTATGTTAATGTTTGAATAAGTTATTTCATGAACACTTAAAATATCAGGAAATAAATTTATTCATTTTTTAATTATTGGTCATTATGATTTTTCAGAGTGTAAGTACGAGTTTGATGAGTAATCGTGTGTTGTTTTTTTAATCGGGAAACTGATATTTTTGTTTTCAGAAGTTACCAGGTAGTTTGTAAGTAGTTGTACATACATACATAGGGAATTAGGAAGTTATAAACCTTGTTATGTTAGTTTTGTTCATTTATTAAATTATTTGTGTTTTTTACATTACTTATTATGTTTTTTAAAAGATTGATTGAATTTGTTTGTATTATTTACAAATTTGTTTTCATCCACACCAACAATAAGATTCAAATTATTAACCTATTGCAATCGTCCTCTTGAACAAAACAATATGAGATAGCCTATAAAGAAAGAGATGAAAATTACAAATAACAAAGTTGTGAATTATAATATTAAAAGTAGAACTGCTTTTCTTACAAGACGGAAAGAAGTTATGGTTAGGTGAATTTAAAATATTTGTTTCCTTTGTCAAATTACATTTTTTACCTTGTAGTAATGACCAGAGGCATTTGTAATCAGACTCTCTAAAATTCTATATTTTAGTGATAGGTACTACATCAAGGATTGTTTTTCATTTGTCACCATTGGTGGTGCCGCAGCCTGCACTGATGATCGGAAACATTCGTGTCAGTCCGATATAAACTTTTATTCTCAGAAGAATTAATAAAGACCATTACTCCATTATTTGGGTTAAAATTTAATTAATAAAATTTCAGATTTCATTATTGTTATTTTCTATCCTTTTATAGTGTTTCTACTTCAGGTATTATATTGTAAAGTAGGCCTAATACAAAAGCTTTGACAACTCTTCAAATCAATAGAAATAGTTTTTAAAAAATTACGTAATGTCATAAATGATAAATGAACCATAACTGATACATCAAACGATAAAATTAACAGGTGACACGAAAGATGTCATTTAAATAATAAAGAAAATGTACTAACAAAACAAACATCTTGTAATCAAGAAAGACACAGTAAATGATCTTTAAGTGTTATTTCTTATAGATTTCTAAGGTTAACTCTTTTTTTTATTAAAAAGAAATTACTTATAGAATAAATTGTGTTTAGAATATAAAAATGTGTATACAGTTGTTACAGATGATTTAATTATTTTTCAAATTGATTACTATTGGTTGATTATAACGTATAGCCTGTAATAATTAAATGTTGTTTTATAATATCAATATAAAATACCAGATCCACTATCATACTCTACCCCAAAAAGTTAATATAACCTAGTTTAGGTTTATTTCTGAATTCAAAAATATATATCATTCAACATTACAAAGTATATCGGGGAGGGAGGGGGCAAGGCATGGTAAAAAAGCAAAGTAACACTTTTTCTTATATTTATGAAGTTCTTGAGTAGTCCAGTGTTAACATATACATTTTTGCACAAAAAAATAATAAAAAATTGCTAATAAATATCAATGTTTTTAACATTTTTCAATTACTACAGCTAATCTCTAAAAATGGCAAGGCATTGTTGAGTAGCCTCAACACTGTAATACTGTCCTTGGCACTTTTGACTAGTATTCAAAAAGTCTGTTACTGTAGCATTAAAATTTATTTAAAAATGTACATATGTTTAAAACTTAGCCTCCAATTCTTACCTAAAGGTGGATTCGTCTTGCTTGCTGAAAAAACCTGCTTCTCAAGTAAATTTGCAACTGGCATGTTGTAAAAGTACACCTTCGTAAGTAACTATATTTCAAGATTAAGTGTACTATAAAACACTAAACATGTGTTATCTAAAGGCCTTTTGCAAATCTTCAAAGCTGTTGTCAATCGTCAACCTTCACTATTCTGCTCTCTTTCTGTTGAGTAACTGCTGCACCTCTCGAGTGGAAAAGTGACTCTCGCTCATTGATAAGTGAGGTTAGGTCAAAGCCCGTTAAGGTAATGTTTTATTCCAATTGGGTAGAAACATGATTACTGATCAGCGAGCGAAGCCTTTCTCCTTTTTGTCAGCTGGTTTTTCTTACAGTACAGTTCCATGCAATCTTTTTATCCGTAATATGGCAATAATTCAGAGATAAATCACATTTCTAGAAACTCTGGACCAATCAACAGGTGCTGTCCATTTTAACATTGGCCAAAGAACTGTCAACAGAAGACTGAAAGCACGTCTTGTTCAAGACATTTTATTATAATTTGAAACTTACATTGTTTGTCAAGTACTAATTTTATTGTTTATTTTCTGTTAACTGTATTATGTTATAGGGTGTCTCCATTGGAGCAAACCCACTAATGTTAATATTTCTATGTTCTTCTGTTCTCTATGATTCAAACTTCTGTGTATAATTATTTACTTGTAGTAATTGAACCAGAAATAAAGCTTTTGAAAAAAAAAAAAAAAAAAAAAAAGAGATTTTGGAAGATGTAACATAAATGAAAAGCACCCAAGTATTACTTGGTCGAACCAGTCCGTTATGATCTACCAGTGCCAGATATATGCTTAGGGCTTAGGTACTTTACTACTCTGTCGGATGGAATCCGTTCTATTGTAAAAGTACAAGGGATTCCCTTGCCATTCTGATTTTCTGTGGAATTGGGGGATTTAATGTTGATGAAGAGTAAGGCCAAGAAGAAATACCGTAAATTTCTTTTAATAATAGAACTACGGTTGTTTCAAACGGCTTCGCACATATCGTACGTCGAAGAATATGTCTACTAATGATGTATAAAGTATATGAATCATGTGAATGAAGCTAACCCTCATAATATAAGATATTTCTGTAACTTTACCAACGAATAAAGCGTTCAAGTACTTTTCAGAGAGCTATAAGCGTGGTGATAAGACTGGCTTGTCTCCTGAAGATCCCTGTAGATCTCCTGGTAATTTTCCTTCCGTTTTCAGATAAATGCTCAGTACTCTTCCTGGGTATAGTTTTCTTCTAGGAACAAATTTGTCAGTGTGTGTATTGACTGTCGAGGATGTTGAAAAGAAATTAGATTTACTGGACCCTTACAAGAGTGCTGGACCAGAGTAGGTATCCTCACTTGTTCTGAAGTATTATAATCTGATTCATCCCAAACGTGTTATTAATCTTTTTTAAAACCTATGGAAATGAGAATGTTTCTTATCAGCTCAAATCAAACGTTTATGAATTTAACCAATATTTTTATTTTTTGTAGAGTTTTGTGGCGAATCTTAACTAAGATTTTAGATATTATCTCTAGTTTACCTGCTACGAGCTTAGGAGAAGAGACTGAACTGGTCAGCGATCCAAAATTTTAGAATAGTAGAAAATAAAAATTATCAACATCTAAACTTTTTGTGATTAAACGGCCTACGCTACGATTGTGTCAAATTTCAAGTTTCTAGCATACTAGGAAGTAAACTTTGTATACTGAGAAAACCAGTACTACAGATGGTTAGAACTACAAGTTGTTTTAATTATCTGAAGAGTAGTTGGTCAAAGACAGTAACTTTTATCGGCATAATACGTTGATCAGGAGGTTTGCTTCACCAAGGGTATAAACTGGGCATATCAGAGATATTCTCAGCGGGGTAAGGTTGCCGGAGGTTAAAAGAGAAAGGTTTTTTTGGAGTGAGTTGTATCTATCATGAGACTAAGTAAATCATGGGAATAAGTATCTCGAAAGAACTTGTTCACATAAAGGGTTGAGTTCACTGCGTGTTTAAATTGGGACCTTTACGAAATGAAATACCTGCATCAGAATTTTAAACATTTTTATTGGATGTGATTTAATTAAGAACTATGCTTTCCGTATTAATTCTTTGTATCATTGTCTTCTTTATCAGCAGAATAAGTTAATTGTAAGACAGGGCCTTATGGCCCTAAATTCGCCCATTTGTATATATAATACAAATAAAGTCATTTGAATTTGAATTTGAATAAGTTGATTAGGGGGTTCAATTCCCAAGGAATTAATATGGACTGTGCATACTATAGAGGCTCTCAAGGGGAGGTAATTGTGGAGGAGACCTCAATTTAGCTTTTGAACATGTGTTTGATATTTTGGATACTATACCTGTGTGGATATCACCTATCATTATTATGGAAGATAAAAATATTGACTCTCTAAACCAAAGTAGAGACAAAGCAAAGCTATAAAATCTTAGCCATCAGTTACAGCTCCAACCTGCTACAGAGACGAGGACTGCATCTATATCCATTGACTATGAGGGTACAAATGTAAATCCACAGGAAATTTAATTCTAAATGTTTATTGCAGGAATTTCAAATCATAAAGCGAAGCTAAGCTCAATCTATAAGTGTTCAGCACCCCCACCCATCTCGAATTCCGAAAGGAAGTACTTAAATGAAAAAAAAAAAATGACCATCTGAAATAAATTCTCAAGAGAATAGGAATGGGATGCAATTTTAAGTATATAACATTTAAACACAGCATACAAAAAGTTCAGTCGAATCCTTCAGCAATAAATACAGCTTGCCCTCACAAAAAATAAAAAGCTAGAAAGAGGCAGAAATTTAAAAACATTTACGTTCCTATCGGATTAAAGAATACATTTCTTGAGGTTAACGGAGCGCCTTCAAATTGAGAACTGTAACATTTACACACAGAATACAAAGACCCGACTTCACGGTTTGAACGATTAAGTGACGCTAACTTCACGGCACGATGGTGATGTTCAAACTTCAAACCGGCAGACGACGCGACGTATTGTATGTCAAAAGAGAAGAGTGGGCGTGTTTGTTTTGTTTTGAATGTGAATTTGAATTTTTATTAATTTACGTTTTAGGCTCTTTATTATATATTTAATGTTAAATATACAACTTTATTTCACTTATAAATGCATAGGTTTAGTGAAATGTAGTGTGTTTGTTTTAATTCAAATGATACTGAAAGGGAAAGTATAAAACCACAACAGTGATGTAACCATGACCAATAGGCTTAGTGAAAGCTGTTCACAGGAGTAACATTAGAAAGTTAATCCGTTTAATATTGGTTTTTTCACTGTCACTGGATTTATTGACTAGGTTTTTGTGACTCTGTAGTGTCTTGAGCTTCATCTGCATGAGAATAAGTGTACAGTGGTTCTTTGTTGACAAAGTTGATTTAATTATATAGTATAATTACTCCTCAAACAAGTGATTTTACTTTGATAAGAACAGACAATGAGTGCTTCTTTGTCAGAAAGATTAATTCCAAAAGGAAAAGTAGTGGTTAATAATAATGGATTTATAAAATCTACAAAATCTGAACATACAGACAATTCAAAAAATTCAAAAACAACCAGTATAATATTTGTTTCACTATTATTGGATTTACTTGCATTTACTATGATTCTCCCACTCTTGCCTTCATTGATGGAACATTACAGAAAGTATGATGACGAAAATGGTTTATATCCATGGCTCTTGAACAAATTAGAATATTTAAGGAATCTTGTTGGAGCTCCAGAACGTTTCAATTCAGTACTTTTTGGAGGTAAGTATTTTCTTTTCTTAACTTTCTGCCAACATTGATTTTGTCGACCAGCACATCAGTCACGCAACATCATTGTTGGCCTTATGAAGATAAACATATAGGCATACTATATAGTTAGCCTATTTGTTAGTGATAAATATGAAATTATACACACAATGATAAATTGTTATAAAAGTTATTAACTTATTGTACTTTTATTCCTGAACAAAAGTAATATAGGCTAAGATTTAGGGATGAAACTGACAAATAATGAAGTTGTAGAATATTAAAAGTGAAATTACTTTTCTGGCGCAGAGCAATACTCCCTTTTCTAGGCTACATCTGTGCTTTATGTCACACGATCTTTGTTTGGCCATGAGTTATATGGTTATAGGCTATATATAACCTAATATGCTGTTGATTAAATATATAATTAAAGACTTGGTTTTCTGTAGGCTTATGCAATTTTAAGAGTTTTATTTGAGATCTCCAATAAAGAACTATTTCATCGGATTAGCCCACATGAAAATCGTCTATTGCTTACAGTACTCTAAAGTCACAAGTATATAACTAAACACATAAATAACAAAAACAGAGGCTTATAAATATATTATAGCGTAAATCAATTAATTTTGACTTCAGCCTCACTTCACATTAACTTATTTGTTGTTTGGGATAATGTGTACTTTAGCTACATTACATAAAAGATCTAAAACCACTGTTAAGAACTTATTAAAATAGTATACCTTCATTTCCAGATAGAATTTTTAGGCAGTTGCAAAACATTGGTATTTTCGCTCAAAAAGTGTTTAATAGTATGTGTATATGTCTCATTTGTTCATCAATCTAGGGCACCGGGAGGAATCGGGGTTCTGGTTGGGGGAGGATAACAAACTAAGGAGGAGTAGGTAAAAGAGGAGGGGATAACAGGTTGTCATCATTCATACGTTAATAATTCTGGGCAATATAGGCCTATATGCCTAAAAATTCTTTCTGTAAATAAACGTATATAGTATATTGAAATTCTTAAAGGTTGCTTTCAATTGTTTTTAGCTACATGGCTAAAGTAGACCCCCAGTCTATAGACAACGAAGCTATTATTGGATTCAGTAGACCAGACATCAGAGTGTTCTTTAGTCTGCTGACTGGGCATTACCCACTTTTAACTACCACCTGTTTAAGATGTGTTTCTCTTAGTCAAAGATATTTCACCTTGCAAGAAGTTCAGGGAGACATGTTAGTACACATCACATGTGATTGTGAAGCGATTGCCTTGATTAGGTGGAGACACCTGTACAGGACGTTCCTAGAACCTGGCGAGGTGGAATTTTTAGCTCCTAGGGATCTTTAGCCTCAAGGTGACCTGGATTGTCTAGATTTAAGGATTAAGGGGACGATCCATCCAGCAAAGATTTCGTTGTCAACTGACTCGCTCCATAGATGCTGTAAGAATTGGAACTACGTATACGAGACGAATATTGTGTTTTCAGAACAGAATTCAGAGGGGCTCTGCACTGGTTTTGCACCTGCCAATGTTTCATTGTTCTAAATGTGACAAGGCAGTAATAACAACAAAAACATCCTTGGTTGGATCTGGCCAGGCTTGAGAATGATATCTGGCTTCCTCGTCGAGTTTCTATCAGAAGGCATCAATTCAATAAAACCAGATTGTATCTACGCTGTGTAATTTCTTTCAAATGAAATATAATTTGTAACAATAGTTTATACGTATCCCTTTGTATGCTTTAAATTAGGAGAAATAAATATATAACTTCTTAACATATAGGCTAACTTATTGAGCGTTAATTTTAAGAATCTTAATTTTAATGTATAATACCGGTTACCTTAACAGAACGGGCTTCGAATATTAGTAGTGAATGAAATGTGTTATTGTTTTCTTACAGGCTTGCTGGGTTCACTGTTTTCTTTTCTCCAGTTTGTTGCGTCTCCTATAGTTGGAGGACTGTCTGATGCATATGGAAGGAGGCCAGTTCTCATATCATGCCTGGTAAGATGTTTTTTATGTATTACCTAACCAGAAAAAAATTAAGAATCTGTATGTATATAATTTTGTAAGTGAAATATTTAACTGTAACTTAATTTTGTAAGTTACTTAAGTCCTCCTGTGTTGCCGAAATATTATGGTACTTGCGTTTTCTTCCTTTTTATGATATAAATCTTGCCATTTCCTTCCCAAAACAATTTATAGTTCTCCTCTCTCTGGATCACCTTTGGTATGGCTATCAGCTTCCTCCGTGACAGACACATCATCACTCCTCCCCATACACGTATACCTCAACACCCAATGCTTGTAGCTCTTCTTTCTTTGAATCACCCTTATTATGACTATAACCTTATTTGACAGACATCATCATTCCTAGACCTTAACACCTGATGCTTGTAGTTCTCTCTCTGGATTACCCTTGTTATGGATATCAGCTGCCTCCTTAACACAGATATCACTCCTTCCCATAAACCTAGACCTCAACAACTGCTGTTTTCAGTTCTTCTCTCTCTGGTTTACCCTTGTTATGGATATCAGCTGCCTCCTTGACACAGATATCACTCCTAGACCTCAACAACTGCTGTTTTCAGTTCTTCTCTCTCTGGGTTACCCTTGTTATGGATATCAGCTGCCTCCTTAACACAGATATCACTCATTCCCATACACCTAGACCTCAACAACTGATGCTTGTAGTTCTTCTCTCTTTCGATTATCCTTGTTATGGCTATCAGCTTCCTACTTGATACAGATATCACTCCTAGAACTCAACACCTGATGCTTGTAATTCTCTCTCTGGATTACCCTTGTTATGGATAATCAGCTGCCTCCTTAACACAGATATCACTCATTCCCATACACCTAGACCTCAACACCTGCTGCTTGTAGTTCTTCTCTCTTTCGATTATCCTTGTTATGGCTATCAGCTTCCTACTTGACAGACATATCATCACTCCTAGTCCTCAACACCTGATGCTTCCTCAGAGCCACTTCTTCTCTGTATTTTTACACGCAACCACCATTTGAAGACATTTCAGACACTAATGAAAGGATACAAGAGTATGTGAAGTTCAACATGCTTCTGTTTTCTCTTATTAATTGAACAAGAGTTTTCAGGTTGGCATAGCATGTTCATACGTGTTGTGGGCACTGTCGCACAGTTTTGCTGTGTTTGTGTTGGCGAGAGTGGTCGGAGGCATCAGTAAAGGCAATGTCAGCCTGTCAATGGCGATCATCACCGATGTTTCCACTACTGCAACCAGAGGATTTGGTATGGTAAGCATTCCAATCCTAAAATATTGTTCTCAAAATATATCACACAGATATGTGTTTTTAAGTATTTTTATAAATAATAAAAATACACAACTATTACATTTAATGTCTAATAAAGGAATACAATTAGATGTTTAGAATTAAATTTGTGAGTTTTCAATAGTATCTTTTTGAAAATGTATTAAGATAAATATCATTAATAAGAACTAATAGCTTGATGCTAAGATATTTAACTTAACTTTAAGCTTAGCTGAAGTCAGTATTTAGATAAATTAATAAATAAACACAATAATACTGATGAATTCTTTTTTAAATTGTTCATTTTTTCTTCACCTTAATATCGAAAAAGAATTCAAACAGGTTTCTTGACCATTGTCCATTGTCTGGTTTACTGTGCCAGCAATGTTTGCCCTCTCTCTCACTGTCATTGATGTCCTCTTTGTGTGCAGGCACTGGTGGGTAAAGGCTTCTCCATCGGATTTATCGTTGGTCCTGTGATCGGTGCAATGTTTGGACGCTGGGCACAAACCCAGGCCGGACACTCAGTCTGGTTTACTGTGCCAGCAATGTTCGCCCTCTCTCTAACTGTCATTGTTGTTCTCTTTGTGTGCAGGCACTGGTGGGTATAGCCTTCTCCATCGGATTTATCGTTGGTCCTGTGATCGGTGCAATGTTTGGACGCTGGGCACAAACCCAGGCTGGACACTCAGTTTGGTTTACTGTGCCAGCAATGTTCGCCCTCTCTCTAACTGTCATTGTTGTTCTCTTTGTGTGCAGGCACTGGTGGGTATAGCCTTCACCATTGGATTTATCGTTGGTCCTGTGATCGGTGCAATGTTTGGACGCTGGGCACAAACCCAGGCTGGACACTCAGTTTGGTTTACTGTGCCAGCAATGTTCGCCCTCTCTCTAACTGTCATTGTTGTCCTCTTTGTGTGCAGGCACTGGTGGGTATAGCCTTCTCCATCGGATTTATCGTTGGTCCTGTGATCGGTGCAATGTTTGGACGCTGGGCACAAACCCAGGCTGGACACTCAGTTTGGTTTACTGTGCCAGCAATGTTCGCCTCTCTCTAACTGTCATTGTTGTTCTCTTTGTGTGCAGGCACTGGTGGGTATAGCCTTCTCCATCGGATTTATCGTTGGTCCTGTGATCGGTGCAATGTTTGGACGCTGGGCACAAACCCAGGCTGGACACTCAGTTTGGTTTACTGTGCCAGCAATGTTCGCCCTCTCTCTAACTGTCATTGTTGTTCTCTTTGTGTGCAGGCACTGGTGGGTATAGCCTTCTCCATCGGATTTATCGTTGGTCCTGTGATCGGTGCAATGTTTGGACGCTGGGCACAAACCCAGGCTGGACACTCAGTCTGGTTTACTGTGCCAGCAATGTTCGCCCTCTCTCTAACTGTCATTGATGTTCTCTTTGTGTGCAGGCACTGGTGGGTATAGCCTTCTCCATCGGATTTATCGTTGGTCCTGTGATCGGTGCAATGTTTGCACGCTGGGCACAGACCCAGGCCGGACACTCAGACTGGTTCACTGTGCCAGCAATGTTCGCCCTCTCTCTAACTGTCATTGATGTCCTCTTTGTGTGCAGGCACTGGTGGGTATAGCCTTCTCCATCGGATTTATCGTTGGTCCTGTGATCGGTGCAATGTTTGCACGCTGGGCACAGACCCAGGCCGGACACTCAGACTGGTTCACTGTGCCAGCAATGTTCGCCCTCTCTCTTGCTGTCATTGACGTCCTCTTTGTGGTTCTCTGCTTCCAGGAGACCTTGCCGAAGGTAACAGCATATATTTCACTTGTTTTTTGTTTAATTTTATATGCGTTATCCATAAGACGCCAGATGTAAAGTCATAAGCAAATAAAAGATGAATGATTTGTAAAATGTGTGAAATGCTCTGTATAGTCATGTTATGATCTAAAATCAGCTGATCCATGTAAAGGATCATTAATTAATAGTTCAGTGATCATGGAAATTATATGGCCTACAGTTTAACATGAGATTTGAACCACTTGGTGTTGGTCTGATTGTATTTTCTAATTGGCAACACCAACTTTCAATACTGTGTTGGCTGAGAGGAACTGATGATAGTTTAAATGGATACACAAAAAATTTGGTTTTTATTGTGTTTTTTACACTAGAAATTTATATATGCTGTATCACAGCTAATGTCAATTACAATGTAGCATTTGTATGAAATCATTGTATAGCTTGCAAGAACAGACATTCTTAAATAGGTCTTGAAAAGCAGTTTAAATCCATGCAATTGTTGATTTGTTGCAGTAGGCTTACGAATACAATTTTTACCCTTCAAATGTATGATTTTAAAGTGCTGGCCCATTTTCAAGTGTAGGACTTGGTTAAAAAATAGTTTAAATGCAAAATTGCATTCAAATGTCATGTATTATAATTAATTTTTTCAGAAAAACGTGCTCTATAACTGCATGAAAAATAAAATACTAACCATTTTTTAGACAGATGGTCTTGTTGCCTGGCAGAGTAAAAATAATTTTTATATTTCTTTAACTTATGATATATAATTGTATTCTAAAATGTAGTCATAAAAATTACAAAATGTAAAAGTTATTTTAAATTTCATTCAGAATAAGATAAATGTTGCACCGAAATGTTTTGAGCAAAAACAAACTTGACAATCAGCTGACGTGTAAAATGCTGACTGATTCAGCTGACTTGTATTTTTCACACTTCACATAATCTTCCAAATTAGTACTTTAAGTTCCATCAGTGCGTAGAGGAATCTTTCGTACGTTTTACTTTACAAAGAACGCAAAGATTGAATAAACCGTAATTGTACGTAACACAGCAAAACAAAAAGATATCACTGTGTGCCACAAGTACTTTGCAGTTGACTGTAAGCGGACGCACACTGCTACTATCTGTAGTGTCCTAAGTTGCCACAGTGAAGGTGTTAAGTGGTTCAAGTACATCTCACAGTGAGACGATAGTACTTTAAGGGTTAAGAATAATTAGAAAGGATATAATACTAAATAATACAGAATACGGTAGTAATAATCATTAAATAACAATAATAATTTACTTAACATTAATTGACAATGAATAATCAATTTTGTAGTTTGTTAGATGAAAATAATGAGTCCACAGTTACATGTTCCAGAACAAACGAGCATCTATAACTCAGAGCCTAAGTCAGGCGTCAGCTTACATCAGCATTCCAGCACTATTCAACTTCACAGCTGTCACCGGCCTCTCTCACAACGGTAACATTTCTTTTTTTTACAAAAATAAATTATTAAATTAAATACAGAGTATTCAGAAAGTCCTTTTTTCCCCATTTAAATATGGTTGTAAATAGAAAATCCACCCACAGGTGTGTTTCTGGTATCTCTACTGTCATCATTGTTTCATACACGGAGTGAGCTGGGTTATTTATTTTATTATTCGTGACACACACGTGTTTGTGTTGCAATTTAAAATTTTATGGTAGTCGTTAAGATAATGGAAGACACAAGCGTGCTGCTGTGTTGGTGAAACATAAAAAACTTATAGTAAATATAATGGACCCATATAATACTTTGTCTACTTTAGACTAGAGTTTAAATAGACGCTCTTCTCACAACCAACTTTATGTTATGTTTGAGATAGTGAGGAGGTGGCTATGTTGGATCTGGTGTCTACTTTGGACTATAGTTTAAATAGACGCTCCTCTCACAACCAACATCATGTTGTGTTTAAGTTAGTGGGGAGTTGACTATGTTAGGTGTAGTGTACTTTGTATACCTTAGTCGAATTTAAATTGACATTCCTCACACAACCAACACCATGTTGTGTTTAAGTTAGTGGGGAGTTGACTATGTTAGGTGTAGTGTACTTTGTATACCTTAGTCGAGTTTAAATTGACATTCCTCACACAACCAACACCATGTTGTGTTTCAGATAGTGAGGAGGTGACTATGTTGCGTCTGGTCTACTTTAGATTGGTGTTTAGATTGACGTTCCTCACACAACCACCATCATGTTGTGTTTCAGACAGAGAGGAGTTGACTATGTTGGGTGTAGTGTACTTTGCATACTTTATACTTCAGTTTAAATTGAGGTTCCTCACACAACTTAATTCTTGTTATGTTTCAGATAGTAAGGTGTTAACTATGTTGGATCTGGTGTATTTTGTCTGCTTTAGACTGGAAATTAAATAGACGCTCCTCTCACAACCAACATCATGTTGTGTTTAAGTTAGTGGGGAGTTGACTATGTTAGGTGTAGTGTACTTTGTATACCTTAGTCGAGTTTAAATTGACATTCCTCACACAACCAACACCATGTTGTGTTTCAGATAGTGAGGAGGTGACTATGTTGGGTCTGGTCTACTTTAGATTGGTGTTTAGATTGACGTTCCTCACACAACCACCATCATGTTGTGTTTCAGACAGAGAGGAGTTGACTATGTTGGGTGTAGTGTACTTTGCATACTTTAGACTTCAGTTTAAATTGAGGTTCCTCACACAACTTAATTCTTGTTATGTTTCAGATAGTAAGGTGTTAACTATGTTGGATCTGGTGTATTTTGTCTGCTTTAGACTGGAGATTAAATAGATGCTCCTCTCACAACCAACATCATGTTATGTTTCAGTTAGTGTGGAGCTGACTATGTTGGGTCTGGTTTTCTTTTCTACTTTAGACTGGAGTTTATATTGAAGTTGCTCACACAACTTACTTCATTTTATGTTTCAGATAATGAGGAACTGATTATGTTGAGTGTAGTGTATTTTGTCTACTTTAGACTGGAGTTTATATTGAAATTCCTCACACAACTTCATGTTATGTTTCAGATAGTAAGGAGTTGACTATGTTGGGTCTGGTATATTTTGTCTACTTGTTCCTCTACTCCGGGCTGGAGTTCACAATTACGTTCCTGACTCACCTCACTTTTGGCTTTACTTCCATGCAGCAAGGCTATATGTTCTTCTGTATTGGTCTGGTAATGGCCATCCTGCAGGGTGCCTGGGTCCGCCGGATTCCGCCTCAGTCCACCAAAAAAATGGCTGCCCATGTATGTATCTTTCCATAGTCCGACCTCAAATAAGATTGTATTGATTAAGTATTGAAAGCTTTATGAACTAATTCACTTCCAACGATATTAAATGAGATAACAATTTATGTGTGGTACCAGGGACTCCTGCTGATCGTGCCATCTTTCCTGTGTGTCGGCCTGGCATCTTCTCCACTACTATTGTACATTGGTCTCTTCCTTTTTGCTGTCTGTAAGTAATTACATTGTGTTGAAACAACTTTAACTTAGTATGCTTATTCACGAAGAGTGTAGATGTAGAACACGTATTTATTTTAAAGGCCATCATACTGTAATTAGTGATTGCCATTTCCTAATTGGGCACTGTTGCACATAGGGCTCTTTTGCTCCCTTTAGATTTTTGCTAGAGCTTTATGGCCATTCTTTTTTTGAGTAACAATATGTTCTTAGGTTTTCCCCCAAAGTCCCACCATCTGATTTAAGCCCTAACCCCCCATAGTCAGTTCCTTAATTTAGCTGGCCTAAATTTGAAATAATTTATTTCATAACCAAAAATTGTTTTTCCTCTTGGCCCTTCTGCCTCCTATTTAGGGAAGGTGGGATGGCTCATTTTATCCTTGAACAAGCTTTCTATTCCCGTAACACCATACGTATTAACAAATCAATGTTTTCTCTTCATTTCGCTGACTTTTACTTTCCATTTCCTTTTTTCCTCTCATTCTTCTTTCTTGTTCTACTTTTCTTATTATGACCTTATCGTCTTGTCCATGCCGCTGATTTAGTCCACTCCATTTACATCTATGTCTAAGTACTTTATCCTATAATAGACCTCCTTTTCCCGTTATCGAAACGTAACTTACCCCGAATAGCTATTGAGTAAGTCCACCCACTCACTTCCTGACTCATAAATCAACTTATTCATATTTATTCAATAGTGAATAGATAAATTCCTTTCCTTCTTAACCTAACCTATTTTCATAGCGAAAATGGTTAAGTATATCCTCTGCCCTCCATCTCCCCATCACTTGCTTTTTTTAGATTCAACTGTTATGCCACCATCTTGATCTTTAAAAAATCTACTCAGAAGCCACCAATCACCTCCTGCATCTGTTGCAACAGCCATCGTAGTGAGTGCCAAGCATAATAATTATCACTTCTCAGTTCAACATTCATGCACAGAATGAAAATGTGATGAGCTTCTTTCAATCCCTTAGGGCACTTACATTCTACGGGTTCAGTGTCTATATATTTTTTTGTGAGTCTTGTAATAACCCTAACAGTAAACTCTGTTGCAGCCACGTCTATCGTAGTGCCTTGCATGACTACCATGGCGTCCCAGTTCGGCACTGACGCACAGAAGGGAACTGTGATGGGCATCTTCCGCTCCCTTGGGGCCCTTGCTAGAGCCATGGGACCTGTATTCGCATCTCTTTGTAAGTATATAATTGTGTATAGGGTGTCCACAAGCCTTGAGAATCAAAAAGGTGCATACATTTTAATATTGTGGAAAACTTTAATGTGTTTTGAATTTTTGAGAATGTGCTTGATTAAATTTATCACAATTTCAGTCATATATTTTTAATTTTGGCCTTAATTACTGACGGCACAAGGTTCGTGAATATCTGTGACGTGATGTTTGTGCGCTTTTGTAATTCCTTTGATAGTCATAGACTTGTGATGACTCTTTTGATAGACTTGTGGGTCATTGCTTTCCACCTTCTAATTATATGTAACAGACTCGCTCTTTCCCCTGTCATCATCAATTATGAATCCTCTATGTTCCTGACAAGGGAAGTTGTCGATAAAATTGGCTGATTTTAGTTTTTGTTAGTTTGATATTGGTCTCTTGGGATGTGTCAAACCGTTGCAGTCATATCATTGCATTGAGTTTGCATCAGATACAGATAGCATAGTACTACCCTAAATTTAACCGTTTGAGTTTCAGGACATTTATTTAGGATTAAATTTTATTAGGATGTCAAGTGACTTCTCATGATCAGAACGACGGCGTCACTTTGCCCCCAGCTGGCAGCCTGCATCAGAAGTTGTGAATCTCAATCTCATTGTTGGTTTTGGGTCGGACACATGTCGCTTAAAACTCTTTTTAATTTTACTTGCTTACTTACTTATTTCATTTTAAAATGTACTCCATAATGTAAATCAGGTAAAGTTGGATCAATTATTGGTGGTAGTCTTGTTCTGGTTCTAGTACTGTTTACGGTACTGGTATTGTATACTTGTATAACCATACCAAAATGAATTTACTAAAGAAATGTTATGTTCTTGTGCAGGTTACTGGTCACTGGGATCTACGCTGACGTATTGTCTCGGAGGGGTAGCCTTGTTGTGGCCCTGGTACACGCTCTTCCGCTCCAGGCGGTAGCATTTTTCCTTATGTAACCAATACAGTATTATTATATGTGTTTACAAATATGTAAATATACGTTTTTACCATAATGGAGAGATTATTGTTTTCTTACGTTCTTCCATTCAAGGTGAGTTTTAAAGTTGATTTCTCTACGACATATTTCGGAATATTCTGAACTGATATAACAGAGCTACTCGGTTGCCATGAGTTTAGACTGGATACAGCGAGCAGTGGATTAGTCTCTGCCCCCAAGGTCGCAGTCCTGAGAGTGACTGAATGGACCGATGTTTATCATTTTCAACCTCGGTATAGAGAAGTACCAAAAGTTTTGTTTTTAACATTAGGAAGTTACTTCGTGTATACAGATGGACACACACGAGAATGGAAATCTACTCTCACATTTTACAATCAATAAACTTATTGTAACATTTCCCTGCACATCCTCTGTAGAAACAAACCGAGTGATTTGTGTCTACAAAACCATGCAAATAAATACTGCATGATCAAGTGAAAAATATCCATTTATTTTCAGGTGACAAAATATAAAGCCTCTCTTTGAAGAGCACTATTATCTCATACATAGGATTATTATTAAACCCTCTAACTGGTAACTGCCGTCTATACATCAGTTAGCAGATGTTATGGAAATAAGTTATTTTTTCCATATTTTAAATGTTTTGGTTCAAAACCGAGTGTTAATTATTGACAGTAGAACAATCAACCTATCGATTGAAGTATAATTTTACTCAATGAATATAACTGTATTTCCTTCCTGTATAGTTAAAAAGAATGTCTTACAAGAGCAGACGTTTGGAGTATTTGTTTGTAACAGGGACAGGGAAATAACAAATATGTCGGAACTTTGAAATCTGTCGTAATAAAATATATAAGTTCAAACAATATATATTTTATTTTCAAAAAACACGGCACTACACATATAACAATTAAATTGTGTTGAAAACACTAAATATTTGAACTTTACTGTAACGATTACGAAAGTGAGGTTAGTTCTTACTATTCTTGTAGGTTCTATCTGTACCTGGTACTTTCAGTAACTGAGCAGCAAAAAATGTACTTGTACTGATTTCAAGATATTTTGAGGGGTCCAGACAACTGATATTTTCCCTTAGTAGACAGAAAATAAGACCCTATTTTGTTCCTTAAAAGTTCACCCTTTTCTTTGTTGAGGACAATCTTTCAGCAGTACTGATTTCGAATCATACGTAACAGAGTACTCCTAAAATGTTACAGTCACATGTTACAGCTACTGTTACTGCTAAACAAGTCCAATTACTTTGTACCATGGAACATTGTTAAGCGTATATGTGTCGTAAAAGTAACCTGTACTGGGTACTTTCGGTTTGCGGTAACTTGTACCTACTCTTTGGACAGCCGAGTATCTGGTACAATGTGTGTTATAGAAGTACATATGAGGGAACACCGCCCTTGGTGCAGTCTGGTGATTTGCGCGTTAAAACGAGCAGTTACCGGTAATTTACCAAAGCCTGCTCAATGCAATCTGTGTTAAAAATTAAACATTTTAAATATTGGTTTACAAAATTACAAGATAAATGAAATGACTCATAGCTCCATAATGTGCTTGAAGGTTATTTTTGACGATGGAAGGATTGTGAAGGAAACAGGATTTTTCCGGACACTTGCCATCGTTCAGTGAAACAAAAAAATCAGTAACACTACGTTTCGGGATCTGCAATCTGATCTCTTCTTCAGGTAAAGAACTAACCTTATACATAATTACAAACTAGGTTAAAATAAATAAATCTTACCAAAGCGTTTGTAATTATGTATTAGGTTTTGTTTTTGTTTTTTTTTTTTTTTCTTAGGACAAGAAGCTTATAAATTGCACTTAGTCCTGTAAGAACCTTTGCGTTGCTTCCGGAGTGATAGGATATTCAGGATGGGTAAGGTTAGGGAGTAGGGGCCGCTTCCTATCGAGATCCATGAGGAAGAATTAGGGCACTACATCTCAAAGTCATCCCGGAAGAAGGGGAGGCCAGCTCTGAACCAGCCTCTCCAGTCAAAGTAGGCAGGGGGGGTGGCACACCCTTGTTGAGGTTAACAAGAACCTCTGAGGTAAGGGAACAAACCCCACCAACTCCAACAGTCATCTTCCACAGTAGACTAGACCTATCGAATTGCCCATGAACCCCAGAATCTCAACATTTGCGGTTAGTGATGTGCCGCTACTGGACATCCTTAAGGTTGCCCAGATTGAAGTGGCACATCGGTTTTTGCTGTGCCCAGTGGTGGGTTCAACTGGTAGGTAGGTATAAACCAGCCAGAAGTGATCCCTGCTGGGTATATGTATTAGGTTAGTTCTTTACCTGAAGAAGAGATCAGATTGCAGATCTCGAAACGTAGTGTTACTGATTTCTTGTTTCACTGAACGATGGCAAATATCCGGAAAAATCCTGTTTCCTTCCATAATGTGACCAGTGCCAAATTTTGTGAACCATCTGGTCAAGAATAAAAAAAAAATAAGATGGTAATTTAATAACAACTTTATTTTCATACTATTATAAATTCTAAAATTACATATTCGATTACAGTACACTTTTATCTATTTTGTATAAACGTTTGGTCTTAATCGGATCAGAAGCTTCCGAATGATGAATGTTCAAAGTTGCACTTTGGTTGAAAAGCGCCAAAACCAGTATATTTTCGTTGTTATCGATATAAAACTGAACTAACCTGATCTTTGCCCTCCTTTTATTAGTTCAGAAGTACTAAAAAATAATGATTCTAGAACCTTATATTTCAAAAATTTATTCTTTTCTTTCTTTCCTATTCATATCGGGGGTGTCCATGCTCCCGAATCTCCAGTGTTCTGGACACCCCCCAGAGAAGATTTCTGGGTGCGCCACTGGATTGTAATGATAGGTAGAAAAACTACAATAACCCAAGATTAGTCATTGACATTTATTATGAAACAGTAATATACAACATATTTTGGAATCTCAGAAAATACACTAAACAATTATATTATACATCAAGTTTTTGCACCTGCCCTCATTGTATCACATTACCATTTATTATGGTACAAAATTGATATGTACATTAACGTTAACTATTGCAGAAGTAATATTTAAACATTCCTCATGGAAATGTAAAATGTTTTAACATTACACACGTTTCTCTAGCCTGGATTCTAACACATTTTAAAGTACGGAAAGATTTTCAATCTGATCAATTATCTTGCGTTAAATTTACAATACAGTAAAAAGTTATCTATTCTATCATCAAAGTACGTTCTGTTTTGTAGATTTATAAATGTTATTAGATGTAACTGAAGTTATTACATTATGAAATACTTATACTTATTTATAAATCCTATACTATTTTGCTTCTGAATTGGGGCCTTTGATGAATAGATCTTTCGCTAAACTTTGTTCTAGAGATTTATTCCAACATTGGCGCAAGTAACATACACACGTACACATTCCAAAACACACACACACACACACTCATACACACAAACAAATATCAATAGAACAAATTTAATTTAAAAGTTGATTAATACTTTGTTTTCAAAGTAATTTTGCTATAATTACGCTGAATTCCTTTGGGGTTGTTAATCACAGTAACTAAATTAAAACAGATATTGTCCTAAACTACATTCCTTATCACATTAACACATTTTTGAGCCTTTAACTTAAGATAACAAAAATGCCATTACGATTTATACAACCTTTGTGAATTTATAAATAATATTATCAATGTGATTTTGTCTGGAAATTGTTAAATTAAATAAAGCTGCATTTAATAAAACATTGTTGTTTTTTCCGATAACAAGGAGGTAATTCCTAAAATATATCAATTTGAAAAGTTAACTGCTTCAATTCAGCATAACAAATTAATATAATTATTTTGATGAAATCTAAACACAAAATGTGTACAGTTGTAAAACATAATGGTATCAATAAGCAATAGATCACTAATAAAATAATAAAATAAAATAATCACTAATAAGCAATCTAATAAAATCACTAAAATATGGTAAAAACAGTGTTCAACTATGCTCACAATTGTCTTAAAGAATAATCGTGTAAATCTGTGGAAACGATACCTTTTTGTACTATAGGTAATAAAGACAATGAGTATTTTCCACACAGAAAGTGTTTCCTGCTGATTGTTATCAGCATTTACAGATTGTTCCAATGGAAGATCCATCTGGGGAGCTGTTTATCAACAAAAATCGTCCTGTTAGCTTTTACAGATTTCGGCGGCAGAGTCCCCTGTCTTGAGAACTACATTAGTCACCCGCGCACTTATATACAGTGCGGTAGAAGGTCTTGTACACGGTATGGTATTCCGCCAGTGTTCTGAAACAAGTTTTTACTCCACATTTCGTCTCCACGCGCTTCTTCACCAACTTCCGGAAACCCCTCGTGTATGGCTCTTGCACGAATCTGTAGTCGCAGTTCCTGCAAAAAGTAACACGAGTTAAATACTTTCTTTATGATTTGTATTTCAAACCATGTAACCTGTAAAGCTCTAGTAAATATATTCTACTAGCAGTTGCCCATGGCTTTGGACACATTATTTACACAGAGCAGTTGATTACATTTAACAGGTTCTTTCAATTAATAATATTTAATTGCCGTAATGCAAGATGGGATTTTTCACAACTTTAGAGACCAGTAGGGCGTAGCCCGGAGGATTCTTGAAATAAGAATAGGGTTTTGTTGACCAGGGACCCTATAAGAGTGTCCATGTAAAATTTCAATACAATTGGTTGAGTAGTTTACGTAAAAGCAAAACAAACTAACAATCACGTAGCCAGGAAAAATGTTGGAGGGGTCCACACGACTGATATTTTCCCGTAGTGGGCAAAGAGTAAGGCCCCATTTTGTTCCTTAAAAAGGTCTTGACCCGTTCTTTGTTGAGAACAATCTTTTAGCAGTAAATGTCAGTAATACTGAATTATTAAAATAATAATTATCGTTTACTAAAAAAGTAATTTAAAAAAATTGAAAATTGGGGGGATCCAAAACCCCTTGGGCCCCCTCACTGGCTAATCTTTGCAAACTAAATCACTTTCGCATTTATAATATTATTATAGAATTGAAAGAGCCTGTTAAATGTAACCATCTCTTCTGTTTAAACATTGTTTTATGACAGCACAACCATATGTTTAATTAATTTAACAACTATTTTCAGTTTGTTTACATTTGCACTGTGAAAGCATAGAGTAAGCTTGATAGTAACAACACTTCTTATTTCAACGTTTTCTGAAACAACTGTTGAGCACAGAAAAAAAATATCCAGGTAAGAAAATTAAAAGTTTTAGTACAAATATTACTTTTAACTGTACAGTTTTGCAAATATTAAATATGCAATTGATAATTACTATAAGCCATATAGAAGACAAAGTTACTCTCTAACTTTTACTGTAAATTTAAAGAGTGTTATAAAACCCATCTTAGTTGTCTTCTGACAGTAGCCTTCTCAGATCTGTATATGCATATATAATTTCTTGATCTGAAAAGAAGGCAGTCAACTATTGAAAAAAAAATACTAGACCAGAGTAAATTAAAATAGCCTACAAATTTTCTTGATCATGGCAAGGAGACGTCAACATTGGCGTCAGAAATACAATCTTCTTGAACCAGAAGTGCTCATACATGCCTACGAAATTCCGTGTGAAGCCACAGCTAATAAAAATATAAAGTAGTACTAAAGTTAATTTAAAGTTACTACAAATAGTATCAAAACTATTAATATTTATTATTTTTATTATTGGAACGATCCATCACCTCATTTACAAAACTTACATCACTTACAAAATTTTACAAACGATTCTAATCTACGATTCCAGATGAACCTTAAGACCCACCGAGTCTGACAGCGAGTGCCAGTGGTATGGGGGCCACAGAGGCAGGTGTTGCCAGGGCCACAGGCAGCCCCGTTCTCGCAGGGAGGGTCACAGAGTGGCTGGGAACAAGTGGGCCCCGTGGCGTTCACAGGACATTCACAGAGGTCGGGGCCCACGCACACCCCTCCGTTGTAGCAGCCTCTGGTACACGTGTCTGCGGACAGTCCCATTCATATTAGTGCTTGAGTACATGGAACTCTAATAAACCACTTCCACGAGAAAACTCTAAATTCAGTCCAATAGGGTACAACAACAATTTTGAATATACTTAACCAATACGTTTAAGAATATAATAGCACATCAACCCGAACGAAAACAAAACTGCGAGCGGTCACGTGTTAGTTGGCGGCTAACATGCAGCGCGACGTGATCAGTCACCTGTTAGCTGCAGACTAAAATGGTGCGCCGACACTACTTTGCCCCCTCCCCCCCGGCTGGCCAGTAGTGCTAACACAACTATTTGACCCAAACATGTGTAATATATAGTGCTTCACAATTATGTCGCGACAACCCTTTGTGTTAAGGAATAAAAAATATTTCTTCACAACAACTGAAAGTGTTAGATGCCATCTAACAGGGTGACCGATGGCGGGTTAAAGAAACACGGGTTATCAATAAAATATAGAACCAGCAATAAATTGCAGAACAGAATTAAACAGACAATCAAGAACGTAAGCAAAAAAGTTCTTTTTTGTGGGGGGGGGGAGGTCCAGACCTGATATTTTCCTATAGTAGACAGAGTAAGGCTCTATTTTGTTCCTTAAAAAGTTCTTGATCTGTTTCTGTGTTGAGAACGGTGTCAGTAACACTGAATTATTTAAATAATAATAATCGTTTACTAAAAGAGTAATTGAAAAAAAAAATGATTTGGGAGGTCCGGACCCCTCGAACCCCCTCTCTGGCTACGTCCCTGCAGACAATTGATAAACCAGATATTTATTCCAGTTCTACCGTTTATACATTGAACTGCACTGACTGTGTACATTTTTACGTAGTAGGCCAAACGGGGAGAACATTTAAAACCCCTTTTAAATAGCACATTTCAGCCCTTATTAAAACTTAAGTCTAAATTCGCTGAGCATCTGAATAATTACAACAATTCTTATAATAGCATAGCGGATAATATACAAATATTACACCATTGCACCAAAGGACAAATATTAAATAGATTAGAAGACACATTGTACAAGTGTGAACAATATTTTAAAAGAAAGAATCGGCAGTAGGAACCATCACATTTATGACATAACCTCAATAATAGGAAGACAAACAAAGCGGTCGACTCGAGCGAGATATAACAGATAACGAAGACGCCTCGACGAAGGACATGTACACAAACGACAACCAGTTCGTGCACGATGCTCCAACTACATGATGTAGAATCATGGTCTTCTTTATACTTTTTACCATTTTAATTTTGATGATCCGCGTAGGCGAACTTTTAATTAATTTATTTAATGTCATGTGTTTGCGTGTATAGGCCTACACCGCGTTTTACTTGGGTTCGGGTGCGTTTGACAATGCTATGATCGAGCAAAACGCGTTAGGCTAAGATTAAATTTGATTGCACAAGCTGTGAGTATATAAAATAAGATTTTGAGTACGTGATTACATAACAGATTGATCCGACTGCAATCCTAAAATGTTATATTGTGTTATATACACGCATACACATACGAGTATACACTTTAAAAATATTTTTATAAATATGATTGCATCAATAGTTTTACAAAAAACGGTCTACAAAAAAATATGGTTTCAGTTGCAGAAATGGAATTTAGCATGAATATTCAGGCTAGAATGTACAGTACTATACAAAATGTAAAATATAATATCTGACCTAATTTATCCTTAAACAGACGTTATATATTTGTATACACTTTAATTTTATACGAGAAAATGAACTGTTAGTGTATATAGTTATGTTTGTTAAGGTATTTCAAGGCAATAACATGTTAAAAAGTTAAAAAAATATCTACTGCAAAATACTACAATAATGCTAAAATAATGTAAAAAAATAATACTCACATATTTATTATTTAGACATGTTCTCACATTATGTATAATTAAGATGGATAAACATGGCTTTTAAACTGGAAAAATTGTAATGAAGATTGAATGGATAAATGTAATAATTCAAATACCGAACATTCTTCTTTAAAGTATAAAAGCCTTTTGTAGCAAATTTGCTATATTTTAATAATATTTAACGAACAAATTTTAATTTTGTATAACTATTAGTATCTAAGTAGAATTATGAATTGATTCGTTTAAAATATTATACGCAATTTCCAAAAATAGGAACGGATTAAAACAGTTCACTTGCAGGAAGACGATAACAGGGAAAAGAGGAATTGATTGGCTTACACCAACACGAAAGGCTCTCGGGTGTTTACGGATTCTATTTCGAGCTCAGATTGGTTATTGCTTGGAGCCAATGAAGTTCTGCGGTAATGGCGTATTGGGATTATTGGAAGGGTTAGTATTAAAACTTGTTATGGGAATTGCGGGCTACCCTTTTTCTTCCTCAGTGCACAAGTTTTCAGCGTTTATTTTGTTGTTTTCTCCGAGATATCGAACCAGTAGGCTATGCATGTGACTGTACGTAAGGCAAATTAGGTTATTGGGTTTTTCGTATACCTAATACAAAAATAGGATTCGTAAAACTAATTAAATTTCTATTTTTATTGTTGGTTTTGTTTGAGTGATAAATGCGATAAACAAATGTGGGGTAGGGTCCAATAAGCGGACCCGGTTTTTTATATCGAAGAATATAATCATCGATACCTAATATTCGCATATCGAATCATAGACTATCAATCGATATAAAAGTAATAACAATCATATGTTTAAATTAAAATGTGAATTTAATTATAACAAATAATAAATGAACATAACCAAAATCAGGGAAACTCATAACTTTAACTAAATGAAACAGAACGAAAACGTTTTTACTAAAGTTGTGTCCACCATTACCTTCTTTTTTTTGCATCTGAAGACGACCATGTTAGCTCCTCTGACAGTTACATTTGTTACCTTTCCACAAATATCACATAATAGATTCTTAGGTACTAACCCAACATCCTGAAGCCATAAAAAACATATTTTATCGTCTTTTAAAGCAATTTCGTGAAGCTTCCTAAGATTGACGGCCATTTTAATACACAATGTTACGTGAAATTTAAAATATTACCTTGTATTATTTGAAAGTGTTTACAGCTGTTCATATAGATTATTTAAGTTGTTAAAAATAATTCATCAGTATCGATTGATTATATCGATGGTTATGATTAAGTAATATCGTTTGCCAATTTCGATATAAAAAACCGGGTCCGCTTATTGGACCGTACCCGATATGTGTAAATTGACCGACGTAAGCGAGAAACTCTTCAATAGTTAGAAAAGTAAAAGAATACTTTTAGCAGATTTCTGAAGGAGAAGGAAGCTATGTCGTTTAGTTCATATTCTCTGTATAGGAAAACTGAAACAACACCAACCCCAACAACAATATTTGTCACATTATTGTGGTGATTGTTGAATCAAAACAAAGCTTCTGCTAATTTTTTTATCAGTGTGTTACTCATAGTAGTTTATTTATAATAATACTTGTATAGTGTTTCATTATGGGGAGAAATAAGAATACTGCACTAAAGAGAGATTGAGTGAGTGGAATAGACTAGCGTAGCTACTTTACAGACTAGTTCTAGCCTACAACATGTAACTACTGTTAAAAATGTCTCGTAATAGTAAAAAGTATCAGAGTGTAAAACCAACTAAGACTACAAAAAAAATTTACAGAATGATTTTGACACTGTGATAGTGGGTCTTTTTCGTTTAAGGGCCAGAACCTTGCAAACATACTATACCTGACTGTCAGTGCATTTAATCGTTTTTTTTTGGTGTTATTAGTTCGTAGGGCAATAGTCTAGGTACTACTTCTAGTATAAACTCGTCTTATCTTATCAGTGATAAACGCGCGCCGCTTATCTTTTGCGTGTAATGAAACCTGCGTTAGTTCTGTCTGAGTTTTGTGTTCAATAAAGCGTGGTGAGTTGATCTGGGCTTGGACTTTGCAAGCTCGAGTTAATTTTTTTTCTAAAAGAGCAAGCAGCGCAAAGCGCTGCGCAGCGGGCAAGCATCGCGTGATCTGAGTTTTGAATAGGAAAGCTAGGGTCTTTTGTGCCGGCCCTTAAACGAAAAAGACCCAAATTCTTCGATAGTTAGAAAAGTAAAAGAATACTTTTAGCAGATTTCTGAGGGAGAAGGAAGCTATGTCGTTTAGTTCATATTCTCTGTATAGAAAAACTGAAACAACACCAACCCCAACAACAATATTTGTCACATTATTGTGGTGATTGTTGAATCAAAACGAAGCTTCTGCTAATTTTTTATTAGTGTGTTACTCATAGTAGTTTATTTATAATAATACTTGTATAGTGTTTCATTATGGGGAGAAATAAGAATACTGCACTAAAGAGAGATTGAGTGAGTGGAATAGACTAGCGTAGCTACTTTACAGACTAGTTCTAGCCTACAACATGTAACTACTGTTAAAAATGTCTCGTAATAGTAAAAAGTATCAGAGTGTAAAACCAACTAAGACTACAAAAAAGAAATTTTACAGAATGATTTTGACACTGTGATAGTTTCTTGGGATTATTAAAAAGTCTGGTATTTTGTTTTATGTTTTCTTACATAAAAAATTTATATTTCTTTAAAAAATATAAAATATAGGGGAGTGAAATGTTTGCTAAATATTAATAGAATACACAATTAAACATCTTATACGTTTTCATGATTATATACTACGTGGAAAAAATGAAACATATATCTATAAAAATTGATAAATGTTAAAATTTTGATAACTTGTATGGAACAATTTTTGAAGAAAAGTAGACTATCAAAATGCATAGGTTTTCAATAGCTGTTATTGGCTACAAAATCGTTAAAAAATAAACTGTTTTTATTGCTTGGTTTCCATGGAATATCAATTAATTTGAAAATGTTGCATTTTCACCGTAAAACACATGTATTGCACATAAGCTAAAACTAAGTATTATTAAAAAGCATTCGGTTCATGGTGAGAAATCTAAAAAATAACATAAAATGAATTGGTATCTATAAAGGAATACCGACATTTATACCAGCAAAATAGTACAAGCTTGTCTCACTAATTACAGTAGATAGATATGACATTGTATTACAGGGCAAGTGTTCCGAAACATTACTCCAATTATTATTGGTTATTATTAGACGAATTAGTCATCTATTTATTTGAACTCTTAAGGGACGAAACTCTAAAATTGGAAAATTCTAAATCTTACATAAAAGCATTCAATACTTAGGCTATTTTATTTATGAGGAAGGTATTCACAAAACATAGGCTAAAATCGAATCAATATTGGTAATTGAACTTCCAGAAATCGGTAAAGAAATCCATAATTTCTTGGACTTGGCAAATTGTTATAATAAATTTATAAGCACTTGACCACATGGTAACTAATCCCATTGAACTAACTCCTACAAAGGGAAAACTTTACAGATGGACACCAGAATGCGAGGAAAGTTTTAATAAAGTTAAGAAAACAAAATAACCAGTGAAAACGCTTTGTACACTTCAACTCTGACGTATCACTTGTTGGTCTGGGGGCAATTCTTTCTCGCAGGTACGATGATAGGTGGGAACGATCAATAGGTTTTACTTCTCACACAATTACTCAATTTAAAAGAGTACAGTCAAGTGACTTGAGTTGTGCTGTAAACCAGAAATGTTTCTGAGAAACGCTTGCAATAAAAGACGTTTTTATTGATTTAATTACAATATCAGAATCATTGGAGAACTATACATACGTCACTTGAGCATTACGTTGTGACGACCCCCAGCATATAGTTCTAAGACCAGACCGGTAACATCGTATGCGGTCTTAATCAGCCAATTTAAAATATTAAAATTATCAGTAATATATTTTATTTTTATTCAGCATAACATCTAATTGTAGTAACGAGTAATATATATAATATATGCAGTCAGACTTATTAGGTTAAGCAGTGCAGGTGGAGAAGATATATAGTTTAATTCAACACGTGAATTGTAATGTAAGTCCAGGTCTGTCAGCAGTAAGCCTGGTAACTTTCCATACTCAGAGCAGCTGCGCAGTTACTGGGTGGTAGACAAGCAGGAATTTTGCTGAGGTAGCGTCTGATACAACGCTGCTCCCTGGAGTTCGGAGTGCAGAGTGGCAGTCGTGCCGGGTTTTTGAACGCGTTAAGCTCGCGTGAAATCGCTCTCTCGCTCTCTCTCCCGTTCTAAATTTGTAACTGTTGAACTGGTTTTAAATTATGTAACAAAACTCAAATTGTTTTCACAATAAAGTAAATTGTTTTATTTGGCCAACCGAGGAGAGCATTTTTATTACAACAACCTGATTGATCTGGGCTAGTTTCCATCACCGTGTCCGAGTTAGAACCCGAGAACATTTAAAATTGAATTACGTGGGGTCTTCACGCCACAACGTGAATGAAGGTTGTAGGAAGAAGTCAACCAGGTCAACCAGTGATCCAATGGATTGGGATTATACCAACTAAAAGAACTTAAACTTAGTAGCGTATTGAAGAGTTGAGAAAAATATTTGCTAATTTTGAACTTTCCAATTATTTTAGTATCTGATATTGGGAGTAAATTTATTTATCACCCCGCTTCAAATATACATACTAAAGTTTTGTTCAGCTTGTTAATAACGTTCTTATTGCCATAGAGGATGATTCAGAGAAATTGGAACTAAACTCTATGGATTATGGATGCAGCTGATACAAATCATAAACTCAACACTTATGAGCTCCAAAGGCACAGCGCAGTGGGTACGGAGATTACCGCGAGATAACCAAATCAAGCAACGTCGAGCGTGGCTGCTGCTCGGATGGGTGACCGCTGAGCGATCCTGTCCTTGCAAGCAGCCCGCCTGCCCGGCCATTGCTTGGTGGTGGTTCGGAAGTCACCTTTAAGCCTTTGATCCTCAGGTTAAGTGTTAGAGAGGGCTTCTTAACTCTAAATTCGCCTGGTAAAATAAGACATTACTTTACTTACTTTTTACACATTTAATGTACGGAAGACCTATTAGAACAGGTTTGAGTTTAATACCTTGTTGTAATTTTACGAAACTAATAAGTACTGTGTTTCTCTGGACTCACCAGCTATATTTCCGATTAACTATCGTATATGTTAAACCCCAATGTTAGTACATATATGTTAGTATTTATCAATTTATCAAACCTGGTAATAACCTCGTATTTTCTGTTATTATTAAGGTAGAACTAATTAATATTGCTTTGAATGCTACTATTTGAGATACGTATGTGTTAAATTATCGTGTGAAATTTGGGAGATTCACAGCAGTGCAAGTAACCGATGATGTGAATATTTAAGCAAATTCGATGAGGCATCACTGTCCACGCCCAAACCACTTAGGCGTGAGAATATACCGAAAACAAATGATAAATCAAATATACACGCCATCGAATTTATCAAGTTTACCTTGTAAGGTGGATACGTTTTAAAACGTAATAAACCATGGAGTTGTAGGTAGCTAATGTCAGTGGTTATGGACGTAAAGACGTAGAATGTATGGTCGGGTCTGAAGAGATGGTTTTCTGTATATATTGTACTCCAACTTATTTTTGCTTTATTTTGTAGCGTGAGATCCAACATTATTACCGTTAAGTTATGAGAGATACAAAAAAGAAGTCAATATTAAAAATGCATTTTCACAGCTAATGGATCGAATAGCAAGTTAGTGGACACAACATTTTAATGCAAAGAAATTAGAATACTCGCAAAGATGACAATAGGATGGGCAATAACCAAACCAAAACTTTAATTTGTGTAGAGTTTAGCCAGATCATTCAACATGTACCCAGGAAAACACTGAAACATTCAGACATACATTTGACGTTTAAAACAAGTAACAGAATAAGTAACATCCTGAACAGGAATAAGTAACAAGAACGACGATGCAGACAAAGGAACTGGCGGGATTGTGACAGTTGCTATGTACGAGAACATCGGGAAAACGTCTGGGGGGGAGGTGGGTCTTTGAAAACTAGATTTGAGGAAGCCCGCGGATAAATACACAAAAATCGCTTTTTCCCCAGCATCTTATTGACAACAGACGTGCCATGAGAAAACACTAATTACTTTTTGAAAATCTTACATATCTGCATGAAAGGTTTAAAATGGTATACTCTCGAAGAATATGAAATTTATAAACCTTTCAAACACCAACACGATCTGAAATACTTTAAACGAGAAACAGTTTAGTTTTTTATTTTGTTGTTGTGTGTATGTGGTTAAAAAAAATAACTTTTGACAACCCAATATGGAGCAATATCACGTTTCTTAACAATTTGATGGTCGAACGTTTGTTCCGCAACTTGAAGTGGACACGTACACGGTTTGAAACAGTTTTGTCAAGGTACAGTACATACTTTTAATTTATTATATGGACATATAGACCTTGAATTTTGAAACTAAACCAGTTACCCATAGACGCTTTCTCCTGTTGCTACTAGTTAACATCTTTAAATCACTTGATATTCACAATTAACTGACAGTGCGTAAATGAAACATCATTTGCAAAAAGATCTATTACTTAAATCGTACTAATGTACCGATCCATCCTTCAGTACCAGGAAGAAACAATATAGTGTACCTACTCACCATAACCTAGATTTAAAAAATCATACATAGAAGAAACGATTCTGAACAATAACTTGCGAGACAGATTTAATGAATGAAACAACACAATTAGATTTAAAAATTAAAGAACTATTCATTCATAACGATTCATTCAATTGACAAGTCTTATAATATTTAAGTAAATTTCAATAAACGTAAGACAGTTCTTAGGCTACTAATTAGTTTTAGGATTTACTACCTATAAATATTTTTACATAAATTGGACTATTCACCGTATACCTCTAAACAATATACGAGTAAAAAAATTAGAATTGAATCGTGTTGAAGTATTGTAACAAATATACATTATATAAAACTTAAATACACTTAAGTTAATTTTATTACACTAATAAACTTGTATTTAATCAGTTCTTATTCACTGCATTTTAAACTTATTACTACCCATAACGCAGATATGGTAGGGAGGGTTGATTGAATGTGAATGATACGTTTAGCTCCAGTCCACCTTCCTCTTAGTGCAGCGTCTGGAGTCTGACGCTGTCTCAGACGACTCCTGGAATCTGGAGTCATGTTCGTCTGAAGAGATCCAAAATAAGTCGGAGATGAAGAAGCTCAAAAAGGACTCTTTACATCATTCGACATCAGAGAGTGCAATCTAGGTGAAGAGGCATACACATTGTCTCATCAGGCGCACAATTAAGTGCAATATGATGTTTCTGGCATGGTCCATAAGCACGGAAAAAGCAACCAAATATTCTATACATAACGTAGCTATAGTAGGAAGGGTTGATTGAATGTGAATGGTGTATTTAGTCTGTACCGTTTGTTAGTTCCATTTTTATATAATGCAACATTTCAAAACCTAGTTAGCCAGTACAACTTAATATTAGTTTTTATCCAATGTTCCGGAACTAAATTATCGACGGACTAACTACCTAATTGGCACGCGTATGAATATTTTATTGTGACCCTTGGTAGCAGCCCAACTAAGTGACCGATTTCACCTCGCACGCTATGTCCTTAAGTAAAATGTATATTTTCGTATTATTAAATTAGCCCTTTGATGCCAAACATATAAAAATGAATGTAACGTAAAGTTGTAAATAGTAAAGTAACTTACCCTTGAAGATCTTTTATTTGCTTGATTGAAATGGATACAAGTTGTGGCCGTCGTCCTTCTGACGAGCACGTTGTCGTGATAAGTTTTTTGTCTCATTAAATGGCTAATACCGTCACGAATTTGTTTTAGGCGAGCTCACGTATTATTTGAGTAGATGGCTACCACTTTCATAACTTCTACTCCTCTTCTAGTAATTACCGACTAGAAATAACCCTTCTTAGACTACAGCTTCAATGTCTCGTGCCAAGACGCCGACGCCCGGGTTGTGAGTCTACATTGCGAAGGGAAGTAAAATCTTAAAGTTTTATAAAGTAAAATATCGTAGGCATAATTCCATAGAACATTGGATATTTTAGGCCCACATATCAGATATACATTTTTAGTTCTTGTACTCTAATTGGCAGCAACGTGGCAAGGCATACATTTAATTTACCAACTAAAAGTGGTGCTTGTGAGTTTCATTAATTAAATTGAACTTATAAGTAAACTTTGCAATTCGAGTATTTATTACTACGACCTCAGAAGTCACCACCCCCATGTGCTATCGTCATTCGGTACAAGTCCAATTCACCTTCCTCTTTGTACAGTGTCTGGAAGCTGGGGTATTTTGGGGGCAAGTCAAAATTTTAAAATAGGAACCCCTAGCAAGAGATTTTAACGGATGTTTATCAAATTTGGTGGCCAATTAAAGTTTTATTTTTTATAAATCCCCACAGTTTAAATTACATTTAAGGTTATCGTAAGACAGATAAAACATTCGCTCACTAGTTATTTTGAGAACTTCAGTCCAGTTACTGTGTCAAAGTGGTCTGAATGTGTCTCACATACTAACTGGTAAACAATAAGAGATGATATGGCAAAATCAGCTATTGGTATTCCCAGGACTTCCTAATGGGCTTCGGTCAGACAAAACAAAACATAATAAGTGCTATGTTAATCATGGTTGTTGATGTTTTAAAATTCTTGTAATGCTTTTATATGATTTTGTGTACTAAGTTCTCAAAATAAGTATGTTCTATCTGCCTTACAGTAACTGTAAATGTATTTAAACTGTGGGGGTTAAACAAAATTGAAACTTTAATTGTCCACCAAATGTGATAGAATAACATTAGAGACCTCTAGTTTGCGACATTCTTCTTCTGTTTATAATAAATTTAAAATGAGGTGTCACTTGATAGGGTTTTCTATTTTAAGATTTTGACTTACCCCAAAATACCCCATTTTGGGGAGGGGAGTAAAAAATTTTCATACGTCAAAAACTCCTCGGTTGGTCATATAAACACCCTCCAAAGTAAATCATTTCATCTCTATTCATGAGAAAGTTAATAAGGGGGGGGGAGTGGGAGTGGGACTTTTAAGGCACTCGGTATATAGATATAGTGAAATCTACGTGAAGAGGTATTCTCATTGTCTCATCAGGTGCACAGTCGAGTGTACTACGATGTTTTTGACACACAGTACATTAGCACCCACACTTTTGATTTATTTTATATTTTATGAATATATCACCCATTATTAAAAGTGATTTCATTCTATTTTTGAAATAATTTCAACAATTTGAACTGGACAAATGTAAATTGTAATTTACATGTACAATAACAGTAAAAACAAAAAAATGTGTTTTGTAACTGGTGTATCTGAAAAAATGATGCACCCAATACGCCATTGGTAACATCGGTTGTGGGTGAAGATAATCCTGTCGGAATGGTAGAGCTCAGAGTCTAAGTAGACAGGAATACCCCTCACTCTGTTATCCTGTCTGAGCTTCACCCACATGTTGTAACATTACTGAATTACTATATCATATATTTATGGAGGTGTTTTAATTGAATTAACAGCTCAACAAAATTCTGACTTACATTACAAGCATTTAAATTAAAAATGTTCACCACGCTAAAAAGGTCTGGACAAAAAATATTAATAAGAAATTCTTATAATCAATTCATGAAATTTTTATTTTATTGCTTATCTGCGGTAAGAAATCCAAAAAGTTTATTAATCAGACTCACAACCCAATAATGTCCTGTCATCATTATTTATCAGGACAAACACAATTCTTTCTTTAACCCATATCAGCCAAATAATGTTATATTTTTACTGCTAAGTTTAAAGTTGTTCAGTAGACAGTTGTATCATGTGCTGCAAACATTTTTGGATGTATTTGACAGTATGAGTAAAGAAACCTAAAATTTTTGTTATTGGCAAAAACGTTATACGTAAGAAATTACTCAATTAAGAGTAAAGATGACCAATAATCGGTTTGATGTTCATAAAAATTTAATGAGACTAATGTCTGCACATGGGATTCAACTTAATCAAAGTAACATTGAAAATTGCTTCAAAATAAAATAAATTTACAATTTATAGCCAAATCCCGAACCTTAGTACTAATCTGATTAATCTAAAAATGTCTAAAACGCAAATAAGTGAATACAAAAATAAGACGACAGTATGAGTTAAACGTATATATATATATATATATATATAAAATATATATATATATATATTTTTTTTTTTTGTAATTGTATTGAAATTGTATGCTAGACATCTGGTCTTATGAGTGAATTCGAGGTCGTCAATATTGTATTCTGATCTGATAGTTAGTAGGGTTGCTTGTTGTTTTTTAAGCAAAACAATAATCATAAGATTTGGTTTCTGGAGCATGAACTGGAGTTCAATATTGAACAGAGATGACGCTGGATCTCTTCACCTCCACCATTACTTATGTGTTGTCGTTTTCAGTTAGAACATTATGAGGTAAAATAAAAAGATTCTGAATCTTAGGTAGGTCTGGATTTGCTAATTTGGCACCCTGTAGCGTATTAGGCTATGTTGGTTTTAATTTTACAGTTTTGTGAATTTATTTTTAAAAGAAAATAAAAAGGGATTTTTGGTATTAGGTAGATTTGTCAGACGGTAGGTAATTATATTGAATAATAATTGTACTCCTTTGGCAGGTCTGCTCTTGTTACTTGAAGGTAGTAGTTAGATTCTCAATTGAGGCTTTATTGTACATTTTTCTTTTTTTCCAACTATTTCTAAGCGAATATTGTGCTTGACGCTTTCGCAAATAGCGTACAGATCGTCCAAGCGCTCCGGCTTGGCCGATCGGCTGATTGGTGGGTGGGAGAGGGGGCGTCTTTTTCAAAAACATTGAACTTTTTCGTAGAGTCTATTCTTCGCCATTTCTCGTAATCAAGGAGGCAAGAACTGGAATGTTTACTGATTTATTCAGTTGCCTTGTGCTTAGATTAAAATAAAAGGTGTTTCAATAGTTCAATTCTTTTAAATCAATCACAGAATAATAGCGCGTATGAGGTCAATGTTTCGTGAATGGCTAGTACAGCATCTGCAGCGCGCTCAGATCCCTTGGCGTATCTGTAGTGTCACACGACATTCTATGTATTGGATTACACGAAGAGACCGTGATTCATTATGTTGTGTAGTAGGTGCAGATTTTTCAATCGAAACCAAAATTGTATAAACATTTTTATTATACTAAATCGGTTATAATATCTACATAGGTAAAGCGTACACGTTGACAAAACAAAATATTGTTTTTATTATAACAAAGTTTTAATTAAAATTTTGATATTATTTGTATTCATAGGAAATTTAGTAAAAATTTAATTCCGCCGAAAACGCTGGCCCTTAGAAGTCATGCATCTCTAGGACTAGTGAGACTAGTTGTAAATCCAGACCTGGTACGAGTTTTTCAAAAATTCTCTTTTTAACGGGGTTTTGTCTCCAAAAGAGATGCGCCGATAAAGAAACATGCCTTTTGCTGAATTCTTTCACCAATTACATGCTAGTGTCAAGCTTCTCTTAAGAGTTGTGTGGGTACAGCTATACAGATTCAAGAGGAACCTATTCCACCGTGGAGAACCTATTTCCAAAATATTGGTCTTGTGGAGGAATTATTCGAAAATGTTATTAATGGAGTTTTTGAGGAAGATCAACTGTTCAAAAATTTGTATCGATCTAAAGAAACCCGGATGGTAAAAATAGTTTTCTACTAAATTTCTTTTCTAAGTTCTAACATTCTTGGAAATTTCAGTGTCAGTCAAAATATATGTATCATTGATTGTGCAGGTTTGTACTCGTACATAAACACGCTCTACAGAATAACAAGTCCTGTTTTACTAATTCTCATTATGATTTACAGAACCTACTAGAGTTTCTAAAAATGCATATTATTATTGTGTTGTAAATAATTTCCTCAAAATAAAGCAACTATCTATGCACCTTGGATATCTGGCCAAAATACTTTCAATTATCGACCAAAAACAGAAAATGTAAAACATAAACGTAGTGTTAAATCAATTTACTGTTATTGAGAACATCTAAGACAACTGAATGTTCTTTTATAAAACCGATCCCGATGAGATGTCCATACAATTAAGAAATTAATGAATAACAGTTCAGCTGGCTGGAATGAAATTACAACAGGAGTTGTAAAGGATTCAGCTTCATTGATTCAACACCTTCTTTGTATTCATATTTCTTTTCAAACAGAAATGTATTCATCATTCTTTTCAAGTAAAGGTCAGATATTTTAAACTATCACAGTTATATACTGTAATATACACATTTGTAACACATAGGTGATCCTTTATAGAGCACTAGATTGTCAAAAAGTCTCAGTGAAAAAATCGGAATTTTGTCAGCACGAGAAATGGCTTTGATTTGCAGATTTTGAACTTTAATATTTAGGCGATTTCAAATACACAGGCTCAATTATGAGCAATTTATCCAAAGACCTTTTTTGTGTTTACCACAGTTTAAATTTAGCAAAGATACAGTTTCACGGTATTCGAGGCAACGTATTGGATTGGTGAAATAATATTTAGCACAGCGTAATTTGAAATGAAATGAAAATGAAATGAAATGAAATGAAAAATGACTTTATTAGAGGCGAAGTTAGGACTATAGAGTCCTCTCTACCACTTAACCTCATTAAAATTAAACTAACATATACATATATACATTTATAACTAAAACTTAGTCCATTTATTTACACTACATATTAAATGAATCTTAAAATAAAAGCAATCATCAATAATTAGTGTAACTAAATACAAATTACAATAATATCGCAAGACACACACTCGCATTCATTCAACTTGCATGTAATTGCCCTAATTTGCAGAGCGCTGTTGCTTCACACTTCACAAGTTTGTATCTATCGTTTCATATAATATGATATTCATTTCTTAGTTTTGTTTAGTGACCTTTGGAACGTCTGTTTCATGCTAAACGTCTATGAGTTGCTGAATCCACTTTTACATCACTGTGTGTTTGTTATTGTTATCCGGAGGCCACTATTTTTGGAAGAGTTTTTCTTCCCAAGAACTAAAAAAAACTGTATTATTAGAAATAACAGACCTTATTTGACTTACTCGGAAAATTACACATCATAATGAACTTCTGTTCTTGTTTTCTGCGTCCCAAAAGGAAGCGATGTCGGTTAGAAAGAGGCCAAGCTGTCCCTATCTACTATTTGTTACATCAAACCAAATACGTAGGCCCATTGCTTTACCGGTACAACAAAAACATAATAATAAGATCACGCAAAACCTTGTAAGTGCCAATTATAATAATAACAACTTTAAAATTAATTACCTAACTGCAGCCTAATGCAATTCAAATCATTATACAATACGCTGAATCTGTTGCCAAACTTCAGTCGCGATTATCCGCTAATTAGTTTATTCTATGTTTTCAGACACAAAACTGATATTCCAAGAGAACAGTAAGAGCTACGATGATTAAAATTTTTGTGGATTATCAATATATTAATATCTAGACATTATTGTATTTTGAAATCTTTTGGTTTTTTTCAATTATTGTGTAAAAAAGTAATGTAAATAGTAGTTGAGGATTTTCAAATATTTTGTAAGCATGTATTTTTGCCATACTTATAATAAAGCTATGAATATAAAATACACTATTAAAGGATTTAGGAATCATTCATTTCATTCATAGAAGAAGAGGATGAAGGATAGAAGAAAAAAGTAGTTTTTAGAAAATACATAATATGTATATATAAAAAAATAACGCAAATCAAAAATTATGATGTTGTTTAGTTAAGCATCTAGAGCCAGTAAAAAACATGAAAAAACCATAAAACAAAACAAATCTTCTTGAGGTGCCGAATCCCCTAACCATAAAAGAGCCAACCCTTGGTGTTACATAAACGGATTTATGTTAAGCTTTAGCAAAATTCAACACTTTCACTCAACTATAAATTCATCAGGTTTAACAGAATCATACATCCTATTGTTTTATATCGTGGAAACATAGAGAACGTGTCATCGGGAAAGTTCTTGTGCATGGTGTTTAACAACAGTTAGACAAATATCTGTCTCGTATTTGACTGGCAAGATGTGCTCTGCTTGTTTTGTTGTTACGCTCGTAGCAGTATCGGAATGCTGCGAGACAGTCAATATTGTCTACTGGGGGGGATAGGGTGGTGTTTTGGCGCAACTCTGTTGATTCAAACATGTTTCTGTAACAGTTTTACAGGAAGCTAAGGGAACTATATACATATAACTACTAAATTTGTTAAATGTTCAAAGTAATTTGACAGGTACTTCGCCTTTCAATAATATGTTTGCTTGTTTAAACACATATGTGACAAAAATGGTCACATATGATGGTGATGGTGATATGTGGTGTAGTGGTATCATGCTCACTCGGTAAGCAAGAGGTCCGGGTTCGAGTCTTGTGGACCTAGTACTTTTTTATTTAATGTTTGGTGAAAATTAAATCAGGCTACTGCCACAAATTGTGGTAATATGCTCGCCCGCAAGTGACAGATCCGGGTTCGAGTCCCGGTGAAGTAAGTACTTTTGGTAGTTCAATGTTTATTGAAAATGATATATGTATATATACATGTATATATTATGTTTATATAATTTCAATAAATATTTAATCGCAAAAAGTACTTGCTCCGCCGGGACTCGAACCCGATCTCTCACTTGCCGGGTGAATGTGCTACCATTACACCACAGGGCCCTCACTTTTTACGATTCTATTATTTTGTATTTGGCCGTATCTGTCACATATGTGTTTAAATAACCAAACTAACATATGACCTGAAGACCAAATACCTGTCAAATGATTTCTGATATATATATATATATATATATATATATATATATATATATATATACTGTTCTATATATACGTATATATATATATATATACTGTTCTATATATACATATATATATATATATATATATATATATATATATATATATATATATACTTCTGGATATATTCCAAACGAATTGAGATATCAATGTACAACCTTCACCATACTTATTAAATAACTTTTTGGATTTTTTTAGAGTAATAAAAATTAACACTCCTTTTAAAAGAGGGTAGAAGGAGGTAACTTTAAACTTTCAAATTGTAACCCCTATCTTGGGACTTTTCATTAGAAAGAAAAATTCAAAAGAAACACAATGACGTGAACAAAACATCTCTACGACGATCCTAGCAAATGTTATGGACAAACAACCCCTTACATATAAGGGTGTAAATTAAGCCCTAATACGCATGAATATATTCCAAACGGCTTGAGACATAAATGTACAGCCTTCACCATACTTATTAAATTACTTTTTGGGAGTTTTTGAGGAAAAAAAATTCACCCCCCTTTTCGGAGGACGTAAAAGGGGGGTAACTTTAAAATTTTTAACTGTAACCTCTATTTTGTTACATATAATTTGAAAGGTTAAAAAACTTCATAAACAACAAAATTTTCGCTTTCGTAACTCCAAATTTTGAAACAGTTAACTTTTTTTATCCAATAGTCATGTCTCTAAAACAAGTACACTCTTTATCGGAGATGAGAATATGTATTCTGTGGTCTTACAGTTCTGACACGAAGGACCATGGGTGGCCGAGGGACACAAACAAGTCTGTGGCCCAACACAGCGACCTCCTCTCTGGCACGGGGGTTCACACACAGCTGAAACACACAAGAATAATTGTAAAATTTGATATCTTTCTGTTTCTCAATATTTTAAAATATTTCTTGCAATATTTTATACGCATCTATTCATAAATATTTACGAAATGATATCAAATTAAATACGGAATCAATCTATTGTGGATAACATTTTATATTAAATATATTTATTCCATCCACTATTTGTTTTAAAGAGACTTATTTGTTAAGGACTCAGGAGCTTCTAAAAATAAGCTTTTAATATAATGTAGTTATATAATTTTGACACAAAATGCCACATCAAAACACACACATAATTGTGCACAAAGTTAATTCAGTAACAAAATCGGGAGAAAATAACACTTAATAATTATTTACATAATAATAATAACATAATAATTATAACACACACAAAATAATTTTGTATACTAACGTATTGTGCAGTCAGTCCCGGTCCAACCAGCGGTGCAGTTACATTGGTTAGCTGTCACGCACTGTCCTCCATTGTAGCAGCCTTGAGGACACAGTGAATCCTGGCACAGCGACCCATGGAAGCCAGGAACACAGCGACAGACACCAGGAGACACGCAGGCACCGCCTGGTTCACAGCCTCCGGGGCATATCGCTGCTGATAAAAAGGTTATCAAGGTGAATACTTGTAGCAACCTTGAGGACACAGTGAATCCTGGCACAGCGACCCGTGGAAGCCAGGGACACAGCGACAGACACCAGGAGACACGCAGGCACCGCCTGGTTCACAGCCTCCGGGGCATACCGCTGCTGATAAAAAGGTTATCAAGATGAATACTTGTAGCAACCTTGAGGACACAGTGAATCCTGGCACAGCGACCCATGGAAGCCAGGAACACAGCGACAGACACCAGGAGACACAGAGGCATCGCCTGGTTCACAGCCTCCGGGGCATACCGCTGCTGGTAAACAGGTTATTCAGATGTAAGCATTCTTGTGAATACTGGGAATCATTGTACTGCAGACTAGTGGAAGCCAGGCAGACATACACCTGGATACATGCAGGCTCTATCTCATTTGCATCCATCGGAGGTATAACTGCGAATACACTGGTTATCAATGGGTCGTAGGGTAATATCCCTATGGAATACTGGGAATCATAATAATGTGACCAGCGGAAGCCGGACAGACAGAAAGTGACACCTGGAGACTTGCAGACACCGCCTTTCTTGCAGATTCCGGTGCATATACCTAGGGGTAACAGATTATCATCAGGTTAATAGATTTTGGTAGAATGCGAATCCTGGTAGTATAATCGGTGGAAGCATGTCATGCTGCGACAAACAATAACTATAGAAATTTGGGCAACGCTCAGATTGCAGCTCTCAGGAATATTAGCTGAGGTAAAAGAGACCATCAATCAGTTAGCAGCTCTAGGTACACAGCGAATCATGGTAGTTTGACCAATCTTAATAGTTTTTAACTGGCAGGAAATTCTGTGGTTTTTTACTACGTTCTGGCAGCAATTTCGTCTGCTTGTACAAATGGACTTCAAAGACTTGCCAGATTTGCCAACAACTTAAGTCTTCCATTTTACCGCACAGCATTGTACGCGAAGAAACCAACAAACGCCGGGGCCAAATTTTACAACCTTCTCCCAGATGAGTTGAAGAGCCGAAGCAACCATAATCTCTCAGTTTTTTAATGAAGTTGTTCTCTCTCTCTCTCTTCCCTCCCTCTATCTCCCCCCTCTTTACCTCCTTTTGAACATTGAAACAAAATATACATTGATCAGGATGTATTAGAGCTTTTATAACAACGCTAAACCAAATTTCTACTGAAGCCATCACACTCTTCCAGTTTGATCACACGGTGAGGCGCTTCCAGAAATGATGGCTCTTTCCTATTCAATACTCCTATAACATTTCCGGACCATCGTTGGGTGTACGAGAGACGTAAAGGTGCAGTAATTGGGGGGAAAGTGCAGGAATTAGACCAGGGAGACTCGCACGCATTTTGTTTCTGGTGTTGTATCCGTGTTTTAAAACGGTGACCTTCACTTTTTAAATGATTGTGTCATAAATAAAGATAGCCGGTAATGATATTATACTGGAGAGCTACCTACAATAGGACCACTTTTTAAATTCCAAGACTATCCTAAGAGTTCTCTTTATTGGATGAAAATTCTCTCAAAAAGGGAAACACAACAGTAGCCCTAGTACAAAGAGCTCAGCTCCCAGTTCTCTTTTAAGTATTTCAGCCTTTACTCAAATAGGTCAAGAAAGGTAATGGTAAGAGTTCTTTTTATCGAATGCGAAAGGAATCTCTGAGTATAAGTAGCTGGATTGAAATGTTTAAACTTTCCAATATGTACGTCCCATGTCAAACCTATCGACCATATCAATTTAAATTTACATCAAAATGGATAATCTTGGTTTCATCATTACACACTTAACATTTTTGAGCAACCACGAGTTAACAACTTTTACAACTCCAGTGCAAACTGAATCCAGAGGCTAGCAGGTAGGTATACTCATTGACAATGTCACATTAGTGAAGATATCGTTAGTGCCTCCTATCACTAAAGTCACATTACTGTCTACTTAGCCCTTGGCATTCGCATTAACGTCACGCACCATTTCCATGGTGGTCATGTTCAGGACATGACTCTCGTATAGATTAAAAGAGCTCCATTATTTGTGATGATGGAGGAAATTATAATGCACCGTCAGCTTATTCTGCTGATGAGTAGGACTCGAACCCACTAAAACCCATCCGGATCGGCCCAGAAATCACTCTCTATCGAGGCTGCTTTCGCATTACTTCAAGAGATGCGTTCTTAAGCCAACCAAAGGCTCCTACAGTATCAGGGCGTCGACTGAACAACACCGAGGTTGTATTACCTTTCCTCTAATTTCTTGGTATTCAGCACCCTCCAAAAAAACATATTCAGAGACAGTATTCCAAGCCTGTCTGTCAGATACCATTTTCCGAACAGTGATGTCCTTTGAGAGTTGGCCTATGACTATCTCGAGTTTCTTTCTTTCTTTTTCTCACCGTCTGCAACAAAAGAACGTATGTTTGACGTCCACGCACTCTGCATCATCTTAGAGACACTCTGAGCTTTCAAACGTAACTATATTAAACATATGCACTTGAAAAAGTTGCCATGGCCGGTGAACAAATAGGTCAGGTAGAAAGTTACATCCAGTGTTTACGCCCCACCCATTCTCTCAAATCTCTTATCAGCCTGATAATCATGTTTCCTAGAAGCAATCGCCCCTACCAGTCCCTCATAGCGTGTTGGATAACATTCTGTTTAGCTAGCTAGTCGGTAGTGGACTACAACATTAGTTTAAACCTGACGTTGATTGCTGCATGTATTCGAGTATTAGACGTACCTGGAAAAATACGTACTTGACATGTCCTATATGATTTTCTAAGTTGTGCTTCAACTCTTTTCTCACTCTCTCCGCCATCTAAAATACAGGTCTCCAAGATCATCTGGTTCATCTGATCAACATGTTTCGGCATCATGAACGAGGAGCAAATAGGCTACCAACTACGCTGATGGACACAAGATACTCTCGTGGCCTTTAATTAATCTTTTTATATTATTTAAACAACTGCTATATCAATATATTTTTAAATTGCTTTTACTCACATTGAAATCAGTGTTAAGAAGTACACTGGGACCGGAATACGTTCTGTAAAAGTCAATCATAAGCGTTCCTGTACGGTTACGCCAACCCCGAAATTTGCGATAATTAACATAATTGAAAGAGGTTTCTTCCTTTCTTACCGATTTGTTCACAATATCTGTTACGTGACACATAATGTGGCGTACTACTACCCAGTAAAGTTAAAAAATACAATGAAACAATATGTTAATCTCTTACTGAGTTTTTTAGAATCAAACTGTATTATGTTGAGCTGCAAATAACCATTAAATCTGTTTTGGATTTTTAAAGAACTAAATAAAATTATAGTAGTAGACATACATTAATTACGTTTTAAATCAATGGAAAACACTTCGTCCTTCGATCCGGACGATTAATTTTTATTCTGAAACTGAAAATAAGCAATTTTACTACTATACACACAAAAAATTCAAATAATACTGTTCCTCACTTTTTTGTACTATGAAACTTTTAATACACAGGCTAAGTTAGTTTCCAAATGATTATCAAAACTTTTTGATCACAGCAAAACGCCTTTGGAACTACCAGAAATTGAAGGCAAACATACAGATCATAGAACTTTCTCTCCATCAAGAAGTGCTGGAAAAACATATGAAATATGATCTATTACGGACAATTTGTTAAATACCACTAATGGTTAATAGATGATTCAGGAGATAAACCACTTTAAAATATTGAATCTTCTCTGTCCGAGCTTTTTATTAAAATTCAAACAATTAAAAGGCTTATGCTCCCCTCCCAATTACTGAAGAGTGCTGATAAACACAATTGTACAGTCAATTCAGTGAGCAATGAGTGAAATCACGTTAGGGTTCCAAAAATTCAATTAAGATTCACAATTAAAATGGGGACATTTCAACATTTATTGCGTTTTATAACATTTGTAAAATTAAATTTAACGAACATTGAGAAGTTTCAATGCTTATTGTTCTGTCTTGAAAACGAGCCTTTTAATTTAATTAAAACGCCTCTACTCGCAAATGAGTTTTATGAAAAAGCATACAGTACGTTGCTGAGAAGATGTCAATCTGAGAGTACTAAAGTCACTGCACATAAATCATCTTATTGAAATACCTAGAGGTAATATGGAACCTAGTGAAAAATATTTACGAAATTGTGTTTCTTAGTTTAGTGAACACAGTTCAGCGTTATCAAGTTTAGGTGACAGTATAGAAGACATTCCTGTTCTTATCATGATGTGTAACAGGAGTTCGGATATTTGCCATCACTTTCCGTTGCCAACGAAACGTAGGTTATAAAAGGTAGAACGTAACGTTTCGAGGATTGGAATCTATCCTCTTCTTCAGGTGAGGAAGATATTACAAATAACGAACAGAAAGAAGTAAAGAAGGGAGAGAAAAGGGTTCAAACATACCAAAAAGCTGCTTGGAGTCCAGTCCTGGATACAAGTATGCGAACTCGCTTTAAAACAATACTTGAAAAAAAAAAAAAACAGAAATAATTGTTCTTACTCCTAAGAAATGTATGTAAATACCTCTAAAATGAATGCTACATTGAAAACGCGGGCTTAATACATTCTCGAAAATGTACGAACTTACTGTTAATTAATGTACAATCTTCTAGCAAACAATATTAAATGCAAACAAGGCGGTTCTCGCATTAAAAATGTGGCTTTAGCTTCCATTCATACTTACATGACTAGCTCAAATACTTAATATATTCTCGTAACACATTTTGAAAGCTGAGAGATTTGCTTAGTGACACATAAGTTCAAGTGTGTTAGCAGAAGATGTAGAAAAGACACCACACATTATTGCTTTTAAGCTCAGTAACACCAACCATCGTTGTAGAGGGTAAAAATGTGTCCCAGAAGGTGACGAGCTCTGAGTCACCTTGACATCAGCGCAACAGTTAGTCTGTCACAATGTTGTCACAATGGTGGTGTGTGGTCCGGGAAGGTGGATTTCTTCCTGGGGTCTCTTTCGCCTTTCAAAGAAAAAATAAAGCAAATTGTTAACTAATTAATTATAGGTCCTAATACTCAGTAACTTTGTTGTGATGTAACTTGTTATTGTTATTCTCTTGTCTTGTTAAAATTATTTATTTTGTTACTAGTCTTTGTTATGTTTGTTACTGTATTGTTATCTTATTGTTTTGTTGATATTATGCATGTTGATATTCGATTGTTCTGTTAATACCATTTTCATTGTTACAATTTATTGCAATGTAGTCTTGTTAAGATTGTCTTGGTAAACTGGAAGTTTTGATTGCATGTTGTATGTAAACATAGTTTTAAGTTGTTCTTATACCTAGATAAATAAGTAATTTTTTTTAGTCATAGCTAAATGGTTATGTACCGTTGGAAGAAATAAATAAATAAAATAAATAAATGTTAGTCATGTTGAGAACTTTTTATTTGTATTTACATTTAATTCACACTTAACAATGCTAAACACATATCAACACCCCGTTTTGGTTTTCGATAACGTTTCTTTAAGATATGCCTTTCGCGTGCATTTCATCAGAAACAAAACACAGTTTGACTAATGTTTTTGACTAAGGTCCTGTTCGAATCCTTATCTGAGCCGATTTATTTATGTATAAAATCAACTTCCATTTAAGGAAAATTCCGAAAATCCCGGAAATTAATCCACGACCAATAAAGGGACTCATTATTCTCACTTGAACTAAAGTAAACTCTCAGCCTGACACTCAAACGTTTATATCAACAGATTTTATGAGTGGTTACGAAACTACACACCACATGATTGTGAAAAATAGTACCCTTACTAATGTATCTCTTTTTTCCTCACGAAGTCGTAATTTCTGAGTGCAGCTCCACTACGTTATAGTCTATAGGATAGTAAATAGGACAATAATAAGCCCAACCTATGTACGATTAGCCCAACCCAAAATTATGTTCTAGAATTCATAATTCAGACATGAGTTTTGTGATGTGTCGGATAGACTGTTACAGACCATCTGGACATATGCAGGTTTTATTATAATATAGGTGCAGGCAAATATATAATTATAAATATCTATAATTTAAAAAAGGAAAGTCAGAAAATGATATAATAACAGAAAAGGAGTAGATTCCAATTAAATTTAAATAATTAACTGAAGACCAATAATGAGCAATGATAAAGCGCTTTATAAAATGGTACATGTTACATGCTATTTATAACTATGAACAGTCTTTGACATATTTCACTGTCTATAAATAAAATTTAACAAATTTATTGCCTTATTTACCGATTTAAAACAGACGAATAAAACATACATATTATTTTCTTCAATTGCGCATCAATTTTTATATTTTAAATTATATTCAATTAAGGTATTTTCAGATGGGAATAATAATAAATTGTAAATGTTAAAGTTGGATTTTAACAATTTAATAAACATGTCAGGATTAATTAAAAACAAACACGTACCGTAAATACAAATCAAACTCCATCAAACACGTTGTATTTGTAGGAAAGCATTGTATTACTTCAATATTGCCATTTGTTCTGATTTAACTTCTATAAATAAGTATAGCGAAATGAGGTATTATTAATCTTAGTAACATCCAATTTTCTTTAACTTTCTTCATATTTGTTGAAGAAGGAGAAAATTTAAGATACGGAAAAGTGAAATGAGGAAATTATGACAAAACATATAAAGGATTTATGGTGGTTGCTCGGGTAGTAATTGATTAGTAATTGAGTATGGTGGTTGGCACTAAGGTGGTTCCAACAGTTAGGTAATTAGGTCAGGTGATTTTCTTTGTTTACCTCAAGTGGAATTTAGTTATCAACAGTACTGTTAGGTAGGGTCAGTTTTATCAGTGATCGTTTCTTATCTGCAGCCATTTTATGTTGATAAATTTTAATCCCGCCTTATCCGATCTTGTTACTTGTTACCCTCCTAGAACCCTATTTTGTTGATGTTAAGTGGGTATTAGGTTGGATTCGGATTATTGACGTGGATTGTTTTTACTTTTTAATACTTTCCTTACTAAATCTCACGATAGTAATAACATTTACATACTAAAGAGTATTCAATAGGTGGTATCAGATCGTTTTAGTGGGTGACCCTAACCCAATATTTTCCAGAATTGTTGAAATATTTATATATAAAAATTAAATGAGGTTTCTTAGTCTCAATAAAACTCAGGAACAACTGTTCCGCATTGGCTAGTTTTGCTTTTGCAATGTTTGTAGAAGTCCAAGGAAGGTTTAAAACGAGAGAAACACTGGAAAAGTTTCTCAGAATATTTAATAATTCTGGAAATATAACTATAATGTTTACGACACGTAATTTAAAGTCAACTGATCTAAACAGCTGTTGAAGATTTCAGCTGAAGTTCGCCAAGGTGGCAGAAATATTTGTTTACACTAAAATACTGATTAGTTACACAGTCCTTGATAAGTAGTGTTATGCAGATTGCAAAGACAAAGTTACTATTTAATTTTTATTTTAGATTGCTCCAGTGACGAATAAACTATCTAATGCATTAAAAATAATATTTAAACTATGTTCTAAAACCCACCTTGATGAACAAAGCTGTGACTGTTTTTCACATAAGATTATCGAAACTGGTTGTCTCCCTTAAACATTTTTTGTAGTTAAAAGAAAAGCAAAAGGATGACACCCTTTTGGCCTTACATCAGAAGCAGAATACAAGCGACGGAAGTAGATGCATTTTGAGTAAAGCAGTCAATATAAGCTTACGTATGCACATACTTTGCTTGGGAACTTTGGGATTATACCGACCACACCCAGACATGAATCGTTATTTGACATTTTGCTTCTACTGATTACTAGATTAGCGTAGAACAATATTTCGTCAATATAAAACAGGAATTGTCTTATCGCAAACCCCTTCCCATCCTCAGACAGAGGTCAAAAGTCGAGCGGTCTAGTAGATAACGTGATTGCAGAGTCTCGCCGCCCGTTCAGCTGGTGCGTCGCTTTGTTGTACTTCCGTGTTTTACCTCTACATTTCTCCAAACACAAAAATTCAACAAAAACAAACATTACCAAACTAAAACTAAACTCTTTATTGAAAAAACTCTCAAAACTTGTTTTTATTCTTGATCACATTCCGCCACCCAAAATGCGAGTGCCTCCGGCCTCAGCGAGGGCTTCGGCAGCACCTTCGTGCTGCTGAAGCCCGCGCTGATGTCGACGAAAGAAAAACATCCCTCAAGATAGTACCTATCAGTAAAATATCAAATTCTAGAGGGGCTGATCAGAAATATAAATTGAATTGTAATGTACCGTGCAAATCATGTGATGCCACGCGGCCTGCCGTAATCGGGATTCTCGAGAAAGATAAGATAACAGCGATAACAATACCGATCACAATACCTGGAAATGCTTGTAAGTTTGTAATTTTGTAATTAAAGAGTTGTTTTTTCGTTCTATCATGTTTGTTTCTATAAATTTATATTTTTTGTGTTCTTCATGCTGGTGTGGACGGTATAATCCCAAAGTACTCTTTCTTGATTTGGGGTAAGAATATATATTGCTTATAGCACCAAAAACATCTCAGACCACAAATAAATGCTTTTAAATCTGAGTTGGACTCCAAATCCCACACGTGTGTTCATTTTCTTGGTCAGTGCAACAAACTCAAGTGGGGACCCGTAAATAAATTAGGGCGGAAGTGAATTTAATCGGTCGTATCTGACTCTTTTGGACCGCTGTAACTTTTCAGGCGCACGTAAGTTATATATTTTATTTATCGGGACTAAAAAAAGCAAACTATCACTATGGCATTTACAAAGTAAATTAAAATAGCCGAAAGTAGACGCTTTTTTATCGAAGTTGGTTTATGTAGGTGTATATTTTCTTGATCGTGGCACAAGTCAAACTCAACTATGTCAGTTTAAATACCTTAGATTGAAAATTAATTTTAACAGACGGATGTTGGCACTTTTTTTTACCAAAAACTAATTAGGTTTTCTACACTCGTATGTATATATTTATTCATAGAACAAAACCTAAAATAGAACCAGTCAAAATTTTATATACGTTTAGAATTCCTCAACCATGGATGCTGAAATAATATGTACTTTATATGTCTAATTATGTTAACATATACTGTAGGGCTTAATTATATTACATCATAAATGCTTTCACTAAGAAAGCAAACTCCTTCGATTTTGAAAATTGCGTGTGAAGCCGTGGGTAACTTCTAGTGTATCACTAAATCACCTAAAATTTCAACGATCTAAAATTAATTCTGTTCGTGTTTTCCAACTATAAAAATGTTTTATGTGACGAGCGATTTTTTTCGTTCTGTAAAGTTCATTTTACAGAAGGAGGATGAAGGGTAAATATTAATTTCGGTAATAAGCTTTCGGAGCAGGTTTAGAGATTTAAAATAATCTCTTACCAACTTTATTTAATGTAACTCCCTATTTAGCAATTAAATTTTCACAACATGTATTCGACATTGATTCATAATATGTAGTGGTTATTTTAATACTGTAAAAGTGAATTTAGCAAAGCAAGTTTTTTTTCTAAGATAACCTCTACAGACAATAGTTTATTGTACCTATTGTCTGATCTCTTTCCAAGACCCTTAACTCACTGAATCCAGTTGTAATGGCATTGTTATGATGGTATTGTGTAAAGCTATAATGGGCAGGGCTGTTTCAATGTGAATGTTGAATTGATCTCCAGTTCACCTTCCTCTTACGTGCTGCATCTGAAATCTGATGCTGTTGCAGACTGGACTCCTGAAATCTAGTCAAGTTCGTCTAAAGGGATCCAAAAATAGTCGGTGACGAAGAACCCCCGCATCGTTTCGACATCAGAGACAAACAGACTACAAAAGTAGAGCAATCTAGGTGAAGTAGTATTCTCATTGTCTCATCAGGTGCACAATTGAGATCGTGTCAGTGAAAATCGTAGTGCACTCAATTGTGGGGTTCGTTTTGAGCGTCTTCGTCCTTCGTTTTGGATTCCTTCAGACGAACATGTCTCCAGATTTCAGGAGTCCAGTCTGTAACAGCATCAGATTCCAGATGCTGCACATAAGAGGAAGTTGAACTGGAGATTCACCATTCACCAATAGTGGGTAGCATGATATTAGGGTTATAAATACCTATTTATGGCGATTTTAGTATAATCGACTAATTGGGAGAGTTCTGAAAGGTACTGTATAATAGGAACTTACTTGCACACCGAGGATGATTTGAGTTGGATGGACACGAGCAGACGCCTGGCTTGACGCACTGCCCTCCGTTCATGCAGGGTGGTCTGCATACAGCTGCAATATCGAAAACATCACATGAGGGGTGTAGAATCAAAACTCACTAACTCCAAAATATTCTAATTTCAGATTATTTTTTTGCATATTATTTTTTTGTCAACTAAATCTTTAGTCTTACACAAATTCTAGACTTGATACTGACAAATAACAGACATAATTCTTCAATTGATAATATATTGTCTTGAATAAAATTACAAGACACCATTAGTTATTTCATTTTGCCAATTTGTCCTTGACTGAAATTGTAGGATTACAAAAGATTTAAGTCGAAGATAGATTCTGCTTAACTCATTGTAATTCTTTATAAATAACAGCGAAGAAATAAGAACTTGGGTACTGACGTGTTTGACAGGTCTCTCCGGTGTATTCCGGAGGACAGGAACAATGCCCGCTGTTGTGGCAGATTCCTCCGTGCAGACAGGGTCCTGGGCACTCGCGTATCTCACAATGTCGTCCTCCGAATCCTGCAGGACAGTGGCACGTCCTCCGCTTCAGGTGACACGTTCCGCCGTTAAGACACTCACAGAGGTCTTTATCAACTGAAAAGTACACAAGGATTAGGTTCATTCGGCCATTCGTACGTTTTGTTCGGTCAACACGATTATCGGCCCATATAACACGCTCTAGCGGGAAGGCTCAGTAGCTCTGTACTGACCGACCGAGTCAACTGAACGGATCGCAGCAGTGAACGATACCGACTAAAGCCTCGGTTTAATTTTAAAACGAATTAAAAAAATATTAAAATTCAAGTTGAACTACAAAATAAAATAGTTACGTGTTACCATCACGGTGGTCACAAAAAATGTAAACATGTTCACTAACGCTCAGCCAAACCCGATATAGTAACACGCACAGCCATCGAGCTCAGTGTTTCCTATATAGAAATGAATATCCATGCATCGTTTTTAGATATCGTTTAGTAGGCCTTAACGTCCGAGTGTTTTTGATCGTAAAAATAAAGTGCAAATGAAAAAATAATGATCATAACGAGCCAAACAACATTCTAATACTGGCAGTTCGACATAATTTGTTGAGAATAGCTATTGTCACTTTTAACAACTGTTGAATGTTATCAATAAACAGGAGCACGTCGTATTTTGAAAACAGTTCCTGGTAAATGAAAACACACAATTTAACAGCTATGTGGAATTGGAATTGACAAACGGCTGGTTTCTGGGTACATATGTGTGCTCGGCAAACAGGAACAAATATGTAACTAGCATTAACAAAGAGTATGGGTTCTTTCAAACAAGCCACATCTTACCTTGGTGATGAATACCAAGACCGAATACCCTAATTATAAGGAGAAACAAGTATAATGTTTACATAGAGAATGTCTCTGGAACATTTTTAATTGCTCAATATACCTTCATTCACCAATACCATACATAAAACCATGACATGACTACTTTAAAAAGATATGCCTAATTATTAACAAGGTACACACTGTATCAAAGTTAAAATGAAATAGTTATTTCAAAATCTGTTGTGTGGTCGCACTTTTAAACTTTTTATCTCCAATAACGTTAAAGAAATTGCATAAATTCTTCTACTTTAATAATGTTTACTGACAAACAGTTTTACGGCGTTATCAAGGGAAACTATCAAACGTCTTATCGCTATAAAGATAACGTACTTTGAACCAAGCTTGGAACTCTAGTTATTTTTTTATAGAATATAACTTTAACTGTTATATAACTGTAGAATATAACTGTTATAGAATAAAACAAACAGCTCAAAATCAAACTCAATAAATTTTTGCCTTCGGCATCGACAAGAACAGGAGTATCGTACCACGGTAATGATAGACGATGTTCTCTTGGAAGAGGCCGAGTCCGTTAAGTTCCTTGGAATGTACCTTGATCGAGGACTGACATGGGACTTTCAAAATCATGATTCATATGATATAAAAGCTTAATAACAATAAAGCTGTAACTAAGGAAATTTTCAATCAACCATCACCAAACTTTAGCGTGGTATCCAGGATATTAGGCTCATATATTGGCATAACTTCGTTATTTTTCTGGTTTACACCGTATGGAATGATAGCTACAAAATAAATACATATCAATCTTTGAATCGAGTTGGTAGTGTTTTAACGTTGTGTAACGCGGAAAACTTAGATGACAATCGTTAGCGTAACATGCTTAACTGAATTTATAAATATCGAAGTTCATTATTATTGAGCAGGATCTTTTAAACGATCACAACACACTGATTGCAATGTGTAGTCAAGACACTGTTTGAGCTAATCTGAGTTGGGCACTCACGACGTATATTCTGGTAATTATTGTGCCTAAATTAACATATTATGACAGTAGTCACGAGCTGTTCGATGTGGCAACCATGTGCTACTCTGTAATTGGCTATTACTTAAAAGACTTCTTGGTCAGATTCCGTTATATGCCCCACACAATTACAATTAATTGGTTACTAGCTAAGAAAAAAGGGTACTTACGTATTATATCGACCACACCCCTACATTTCTCCAAAGACAAAAATTCAACAAAAATAAACACTACCAAACAAAAACTAAACTCTTTATTGAAAAAAAAACACACAAAACTTTTTTTTATTCTTGATCACACTCCGCCACCCAAAATGCGAGTGCCTGCGACCGAAGGTGCTGCCGACGGCCGCGCTGATGTCAACGAAAGAAAAACATCCCTCGAGATAGTACCTATCAGTAAAATATCAAATTCTGGAGGGGCTGATCAGAAATATAAATTGAATTGTAATGGAAAGGCAATTATGTACCGTGCAAAAAACTAAAATAATCATGTGATGCCGCGCGGCCTGCCGTAGTCGGGATTCTCGAGAAAGATAAGATAATAGCGACAACAATACCGATCGCAATACCTGGAAATGCTTGTTGATTGATGGCATGTTAGTTCTGTTACTCAACTACACCGTTTTATAACGTTCTAAGTTCATTGAAAAAAGTTCAAGCGTTGGGGGCATATAACGGAATCTTTGAATCATTTGATATACGGCAGCCGATCAAAATAAATATGGTGTAAATTATAATAATTAGGGCGAGCAGGAAAAGTGTTGGCAGGGTGTAGGGCTAACTGATGTGGTAAATTATTTCTAGGGAGTGTATTTACGGTAAAACCGTAATTTAATAATTTCTGGAAAGGTCAGGAGTGCACAGGTAAAATGGTGAATTGAAAAGTACAAATTAATTCAGTCCAATATTGGTAATGTTATCAGTTTTGATTTAACTGTGTAAATATCTATGTCCACGTTGAAACAAAGACAATTATTTATTTGTAGAAATTAATAAATTAAATTAAAACGCCGTGCAGCATTTTTTTACATGGAACATTAAATTAGTAATTTTTTGATAAAACTTAAAAAGTAATTATTTAAATTTAAATAAGGAATATAGATTCATTTTACATTTATATCATTTCGTTGCCTCGATTTTAAAATAATTAGTAAATGTGTCCTTTAAACGTACCTTAGAATTATTATATTTAAATTAGACTCAGAATTTTTTTCTGATAGAATTCTTTTAGGTTGACGCAGTTTTCAAAATTATTTTGGCTATGCTCAATTGCATGTCCAGTCTCAGAATATGGTGAACAATATTTAACCAACGATTAGTCATTCTTACTCTTAAAAGAGTGACTGCTTTACCAATATAATCTTTGGGGCAAAATTCACAGGTACACACTTAGAAGTCTACTAAAGTCAAGGCGTTTACTTCTGGCGCTTGGAATCCACTTCGGATACAAGGGGTATAACAAAAAATCCTAAATTCTGGGTGTGACTTTGTTAGAATAGACCTATATTTGTGCTACTAATAATATTTCTCTTAAAACCTTATGTCTACTTTGTGGGTCATCCGATTTGATGTTTTTCTCTGTACCCTGTGTACTAGTTTTCGAAGGTAGCTTTTCTGTACACCTATATAAACATCCAGACTCACTATTTGGCTTTTAAAGAAGTGACTTTTTCAAAAACTTCCGCTACCAGTATGGAAGGAGTACAACTAAAGTAGTGATGCTGCATTGAGAACTAAGAAAAACAAAATCAGAGACTTACCTGATCCAGTTAGATTAGACAGCTGATCACTGGAACTGCAGGGAATAGCATTGCAAGGCCGAGACTCTGACTTGCCCTGGTTGGTCTCCAAGCAGAAGCTTAGCCAGGAGCCAGAGTCGGAACAGCTGACGTGTCTGGTCTGCACGCCGAGGCCACAGGTCACACTGCACTTGGACCACTCACTCCAAGCATATTCTACAACATGATCTTTTTTGTAGAACTGATCCTACTTGTTGAGAATAGCAAAACCGAGGCTCTGACTTGCCCTGGTTGGTCTCCAAGCAGAAGCTTAGCCAGGAGCCTAGTCGGAACAGCTGACGTGTCTGGTCTGCACGCCGAGGCCACAGGTCACACTGCACTTGGACCACTCACTCCACGTATTCTACTCTTTACAACACGATCCCTACTTGTAGAACATTGAATGGCCGAGACTGACTTGCCCTTGGTTGGTCTCCAAGCAGAAGCTTAGCCAGGAGCCTGAGTCGGAACAGCTGACGTGTCTGGTCTGCACGCCGAGGACCACAGGTCACACTGCACACTGCACTGGGACCACTCACTCCACGCGTACTCTACAACACGATCCCTACTTGTAGAACATTGAATGGCCGAGACTCTGACTTGCCCTGGTTGGTCTCCAAGCAGAAGCTTAGCCAGGAGCCTGAGTCGGAACAGCTGATGTGTCTGGTCTGCACGCCGAGGCCACAGGTCACACTTGGTCTTTGGTCTGTCTATTGCCAATATAGTCATTCTGTGTTGTGAAATCACAGAGTGGGAGAAAAGTTTGACGTTGTTTCAGTTTTAATTGAGCCAATGTTAAGAATTCCTGCTATCAAAATTCTAAATCTAATTTCGATAAGAACACCAAATCAGCGTGTTGGGGCTAAATTCGATCACAATGGATTTAATGCTTTACATTTATCCTGAGATTTTTACAGGGCAGAGTACTATTCCTAGGAATGTAATATTGAACTAACCAAAAAAGGCGAGTGAAAAGAAGACCAAGTACTCCCCAGCTGAGAAGAAGAATCCCTGAAAAAAATGTTGTCTTAATATTTTTTTTAAACAGAACTTTTTTCCATAATTTTTCTAAAGAAATCTGGCCTCCTAAGTTTACCACAGAGCCAAGTGTTCAATTTATTTATTCGGGAATTGAAAGGGAGGCAGAAAGTAAATATTATTTTTGGAAACTTTATAAATTAAGTTTGATTAAACTAAGGTGTAAATTAAGATTGTTTTAAGAACTGATATAACTCAAATAAAACTATATTACTATTAATTTCAAGTTTTTCTGTACTACGAACAAAAAACACGAGAGTAAGGTCTCTAGCCTACATGGCAGTGTTTATGAAGAGTGTTCAGAGGTTACCAAATTGTGTACGTTAAGTATAAACGAAATGGGTCTTAGGATTGATCCTTGAGGAACTCCAAAATTAACCTCAGCAAGTTTCGAACATCTGTATATTAGAAGTCTAGCCACCTCAGTATCTTGTTTGCAAATATATGGGTTGCAAGCCCTCGATCAGTTTGGAATGCTAAAGCCTAAATAAGGCCCTTTAACACACCAACCGTCCTTTGCCCTCCTCCGACAACTTGAGATACAAAAGCCAACAACGCATCACCAGTAGATCGGTCCCTGACAAAGCCAAACTACTTGTCTGTTAAAATATTATTTGAAGACAGGCAGGGTAATAATCTGTGTAAAACACTACTGCCAATATTTTTTTATTGATACTTGCGATTTGTGAAATTGGTCGGTAATAATCCAGTAATATTCTGTCCCCACCCTTAAATACCGGTGTAACAAAACTAGTTTTAACAACTGGAAAAGTGACTTTAAAGGAAAGAAGAAATAATAATAATAGTTGATATAGGTTTACAAATTGAGTTTGCGCAAGCCTTCTGTAATTTGATTGAATTGTCATCAGCACCACTAGAAGCTTTGTTTTTTTAGCATTTCTTTTTAGCATTTACAACTTTAGCCTCACTTAGATGATCCAACGAGATGGGATCTTCTATTCTATCAAAAGGATTATCAACATTAAGAGAATGATCCAACCTGTTCTTAAATTAATCCCAAATTAATGCAAAATAGATGTTCATAGAGGTCTTCGAAACAAGATAAGCAATAACACATTTCTTGTTTATAAGTTGCTATTTCACCATTTGTATCTAAAGAAACAATATTATGGGCATTAATTTTGATGTATTTTATTTTTTTAATTTCCATACATTTTTGCTTTTATTTGACGATTGTGACATTATATATAGATGTAAAATAGTTAGTTTTAGTCCGATTAATTACTTTGGAGTATATTTAACTATATTTTTATTATGGTCTTTTTATACTGACTGCTACTAGTTTTTAACTGTTCATGTAAATATTTCAATGTATGCAATTTTAATGTTACTAATTAATTATTTATCCTGAAATTTCCGACTTTGTCTCCTAGGTTAAACTGAGTCAAGTGACAATTTAAAACGTTCATAAAAGAATTGAATGCTCGTTCACTAGAGTGCAATCATCTGTAATGTCCCAAGGACTAATTCTAGTTAGGATTGATTTAAAAACAGTTTAGAGTAGGCAAATTATTGGATGTTAAACAGCGCCCAGTATAAGAAGATGATACGAACTCTTTTACGTGGCCCTCCGAGACAGAGATAAGGCGAGAGAAATGGTCTGATAACCCGGTACCGAAGACTTCATCATTTGTCATCGTCAACAATGAAAGTCATGACCCAGTCCAGCAGTGATTGGGGACCCATAGCAGGATCCACTCGAGTTGTGGAATTTACAACCTGTTTGAAGTTGATGGAGACAAGCAGGTCCTGAATCTCAATTTGTGTAGTTAAATAAAACCAACCAATCATTACTATTATCTCCAGCAATTATGGAGTTCAATCATTTATAAAGAACACATTTTTTAAACTGGACAATTTTCCCGACAATATTTTTAAGATTGCTACTCGGGGAATAATACAAACCAAAAATATCAATCCTTAAAGAAAGTCCTAAATAGAATTTAGGACCTGCTATTTCAAAGTTTAGTGCCTCAGCAGTGGAATGTAGTTCAATAACTTAATATTTAGTTTGACTTTTACAGTATCCAAGAACTCCGCCTGATTTATGATGTACTCAACTATAACTGGTAACCAAGGTGTAGCCATTAAAATCCATATTACCTGTTTCATGACTTTCAAACCAGGCTCTGTTATTATTAGAACTGGAGGGTCCTCCTCATTTTAAAATAAAACCTCAAGAAAATCAGCTTATCCCCTTATGCACTGAATATTAAGATGTAAGACCTTAATTTCCAGTCATTTTCGTATCATACAAACTAACAGTATTTGAGCTATCAATGTCTGTAGCTTATACATGTCCTTGGTCTTGGATATGTTTTCTAAAGAACGTGAATGTACAATTACAGGAATGTTACAGGAACCGCCCACGCTTCTTTTCAAGCTTAGATCAACTTCACCGGTAGTGACCTTGGTGCAGAGCAGTGGTGGAACCAAACATGGTGCACCATGTTAAGTCCTAGACAGGAAAAATTCTCACGCTGCTGACCCACTGCATTAATCCTCAATACGTCTTCAGCAGTAATAAAAGTCTCCACAGCGACTTCTGTCTCAACTTAACGTACGGAAGCGCATCGATGAAAAGGCGAAGGGGGAAGTCCACCGAAGACTGGAGGTGCAATGATGAACTTCAAGAAGGTGACGAGCGTACGACATCAAGGGATCCACCACTCTCAGAGGAACCGAAGACTCTTCACCGTGATCATCCATAAATGAGATGTACTATTGTGGCTCCACAAGCCCCAAAGAAGATACTGCTCTCAGAATTCAAGTGAACAGAATATCTTCCCCGTCCTGTTAAGGTGGAGACCGTTCCGAGTAAAGTATTCACGTCGAAGACCAGCAATGAACCAACTCGAAACAGTTTTCTGCAAGTAAATCCAGTGTTCTGTTTGCACGCTTCAATTCTGGATTAATATACCAACTCTGCGACAGTTGTGTCGGTGTGGTAGAGAAACCACTACCCAGTTTGTGTGTGAGTTACCTCTAACAAACTTCACTAGTTGATCCGTCAGCACTGCAGACGGTTCTTGAGTTCAGAGTTTCTTGACGAACACCTTGACAAATCGTTGTACCTGAAATAGAACAGCAGTATCCTTTTTGTATTTTCATGGACGTGTATTTTGATGTTTTGCAAACAAAGACTGAAGTGGCATTTGCATTAGTACAAACAAAATCATTTGTACTACTTGGTGAGTTCTCTTCTAAGCATTGCCAGATTCCCTTAGCACGGCTGTCCACAAAGACATAGATAATATTATTTTCCACATTGGAGATGTGATCATCCAGATAGTTTCCTTTACAGCTTTGTGCTATATCCTGATTCTTACTTTGCTTGCAATGATTCTCTTGTACCGTTAGTTAGTTCCATTTTATATAATGCAACATTTCACTACCTAGTTAGCCAGTACAACTTAATATTATTTTTTTATCCAATGTTCCGGAACTAGATTATCGACGGACTAACTACCTAATTGGCACGCGTATGAATATTTTATTGTAACCCTTCGTAGCAGCCCAACCACGTGACCGACTTCACCTCGCGCGCTATGTCCGTAAAATTTATATATTTGTATTATTAAATTAGCCCTTTTATGCCAAACATATAAAAATGAATGTAACGTAAAGTAAAGTTGTAAATAGTAAAGTAACTTACCCTTGAAGATCTTTTATTTGCTTGATTGAAATGGATACAAGTTGTGGCGTCGTCCTTCTGACGAGCACGTTGTCGTGATAAGTTTTTTTGTCTCATTAAATGGCTAATACCGTCGCGAATTTGTTTTAGGCGAGCTCACGTATTATTTGAGTAGATGGCTAACCACTTTCATAACTTCTACTCCTCTTCTAGTAACTACCGACTAGAAATAACCCTTCTTAGACTACAGCTTCAATGTCTCGTGCCAAGACGCCGACGCCCGGGTTGTGAGTCTAAATATTGCGAAGGGAAGTAAAATCTTAAAGTTTTATAAAGTAAAATATCGTAGGCATAATTCCATAGAACATTGGATATTTTAGGCCCACCTATAAGATATACATTTTTAGTTATTGTACTCTAATTGGCAGCAACGTGGCAAGGCATACATTTAATTTACCAACTAAAAGTGGTGCTTGTAAGTTTCATTAATTAAATTGAACTTATAAATAAACTTTGCAATTCGAGTATTTATTACTACGACCTCAGAAGTCTCCACCCCCATGTGTTATCGTCATTCGGTACACTCTTTTTTCCTTGCTTCAGTTCGTGTGAGATGATGTTTTTATAGAAATAATGAACTTTTTATAAATCTTAAGATAATGCTATTTATATGTGTAAGAGAAAAATTTAAAATGCTTTTTAGTTCAGAATAAGTTTGCATAGTACGAAAATGTGGTTAATCAAGATTTAGTTAATAAGATTCTTGTGTATATCCAGAATAAAGAACCATGCTTAATAAGTATGTATAGAATGAAAGTAATATTGAAATTCTGATATCGTAGCACGCATAATAAAGGCTATACTTATGATTAACAATATAAGTAGGTCATGTAACCGCATACAGTATTTAATTTTATTTGGCTACGTAAAACTTTTAGTAATCAAGTTCTGCTGCAACCCTCATTGAAGACTGGAGGCATTCAGGACGAAACTCTCTGAATTTTTATCTCTTACCTGATAGGTACTTCCTTACTGATAGAAAGACGTTTTTGTCCATCGTCGATATCATAAATATCTCCATTCCACTTCCTCCAAATAAATCTGACCTAGCATATGCTTTTGCAGTGTTTTAATTTCCAAACAATATCACTGCTTACAAAAAACATGCTCTTTATTATTATATTTTCTTGTAATTTTAGCTTTACTACTGCCTTATTATTTTTAAGCTACTATATAAAATAATTAACTAAAAAAGAATGTAGTAAAATATTTCCATAAATTTGTTGTTGTTCCTACGTAAGAATGTTTTATGTATATATTTTAGTAATTACTATGGTTTTTTTTGTTAACAGTTTTAAACTATTAAAAAATAATTACACAGGAGTATTCATAAAAATTAAAATCTTATTAGTATATTGTCTGGCCGTTGTTTTTTTCTCTCTATAAACCAAGCAAAAGGTAGTGTAAAAATATTTTTTACATTGTACCTGTTCCTTTCTTTTTGGATTTGATTACTTAATTTAAAAACACTCCAACAATAATGCATTTTTATTTCTGTGAGACCTTTCGTTTTCAAACAAAACGTAATCTTACTCACATAACTGAAATAGGGTCCGACGTTGTTTTCTTTGAAAACGAAAGGCCTCACAGAAATAAAATTGAATTATTTTTGGAGTGTTTGTTTTTAAATTAAGAAATATTGTTTACTTAATTTTTGTGTCTTTTATTGTTTTAGTGATCTTTGCTATGAGTAATTACAAATAAGTAACCAAATTACTAATTAATTTTAAAAACAAACACACACTCAAATAACAATACAACTTTTGTTTGTATGAGTACTTTTGTTTTTAAATAAATATAAACAGACCCACAACTGAAGTTTTTTACTGTGAGTCTGATGATGATTTCTGTGAAAACAAAAGACCTCGTACAAAAAAAAATTATATTATCGGAGTGTTTGTTTTTAAATTTGTAAAATGTCCAATACGAAAGGATCTTTTAAAATGTAACCAAATTATTGCACACAATCCCTTTAGTTTTTTACATGAAACAGATAGAAGAGACTTTGGACTTTAAGCCGACACGTTTTAAAACATAAATATATAGGAAGTGGATGTTGTACAACTATTGCTGGTAGTAAGCTGAGTTGGATGATGTTGAGAGCCTGCAACGTGCTATTTAATATTAATAGACATTACTATTCATATTACAAAGCCATTTGTGTGTGCCCTCCCTAGTTCACCGAAACTGCAATGAAACCTACCTTAATGAACACAAATTTGAATGTTCCACGTTGCAAAATACCTCCAGAAAGATTTCATCTGTAAACTTTTAGTTTTACCTCAGCGAAGCCTGTTACGAGTTTCGCGGTGTAGCATACTTCTACCTTGAAAGGTGAAAGAAACTCTTTATTTCTTTATTTGTTTGTAAATTAAACAAATAAACATGGAGAACATAATGAACATAACTAGAACATAATTAGATGATGCATTATTATCATTATTGGAAACAGATTACAAGGAAAGGAAACAATCTAATTTTAATCATTAATTTAAAAAAAGTAATTCTTCAGTATCCTTCATAGACAATAGCCACTTTTTAAGCTGTTTTTAGAAAAATATTAATTGAAAACTGACTTTAAATGCTGCGGTAACAGATTAAAAAGTTTTGGTGCTAAAAAAAATAAACGTGTTTGTGAAGAAAGTATTTGAAGATTTTGGTACTAATAAGTCTTCTGCATTAATACCAAAACAGAACTGCAGTCTTGCAGTTTATATGCAGTCTTCTGCATATAAAGAACTAATGGAGCTGTAACTTACGACCTACGTATTTACTCACCGTACTTCTCGAGAGATGAGTCAGAACCGCTCCCCTCACTCATATCCTCATCATCATCCTGCCATATCTCATTATCTTCTTTCGAGTACCATACATCCTTCGGCTCCGTCCTGTGAACATAAATGACGGTTGAATCGTGTCCTTGATTCTTTTTATTTTTATCCAAGCATGTAACAACTATGGATAAGACCGAACAATCTTTTTCTTGTTGTATGTGTTTGTGGACAGTCAAAGACTAATACGTGTATAAAACCACACAAAATACGAAGCTCCAATTCTTATTAATGTTAAGTATTACTTCCTCTTTTCATGACTTCCTCATTTTTAATTTTTTTTTTCATAAATAATTTAAAATTTTGACAGTTGTAATTTGCATAAAAGTAAGTTACTGGTAAGTAAGTAAGTTATTGGTTGTGCATTTGGATAATCAATCTTATAGAGTATCCCATAAAACAGAAAAAATGTTGCACTTTTGGTTCTAATTGACGGAACATCTTAAAAAACATTTTAAAAGTCAAGTACTCCACTATATCTTTTAAACCCTCCATATAACTGATTGGTACTACATTAAGAATAGAATAGAATGTACTTATTTATATAAAGTAATTGCAGTCCATAAAAATAAATTTATCTGGTAAACAATTTACAATTACTCTTAAAATTAATACTACAATTTATTAAACTATACAACAATATCACAAACTATTATAATTGAAAAATATAAAAACTATATAAAAGTTGAAATGCAGTTCCAATGTATAATTACTTAAATAAAAACATACGGCCTCAAAGGCAAAGCCGGTGTAGACGTTCCTTCTCCAATATTAATCATTCTGCGCAAGAAAGAATTTTTATTTAACCACATAAAAACCTTACTAATTAGGATGAAATTGAGGCAATACAACTTCAAAAAACTTAGCACGCTTAAAATATTTTTGTTTTACTTAGGATGTAGTTAAAAAGTTTGATATTTGTATATTAATAAGGAGAATAATATAATTTATTTTCAAAAGCCGAAAGTTTTTTGTAAACAACTTAGTATTTGTACGACTTGGAATGCTTTTCGGAATAATATTCTAATATCATTCTAGAGCAAAAAAAAAAAAAAAAAAATTTTTGTACACATTGAAAAATTTGACTTGGGTACTTCCAAACGTTCTTTGTACCTAAATGTTTTGGTAACTTATTTAATAAATTCAAATTCCCACTTTTTATGTAAAAAAATTTCAATAATTTATAAACAAACATGTATTTTAGGGAGAGAATTCTTAAATGTACAAATAAAGGCCAAGATGGGTCAAATTTACTTTTTTGTTTAATTAATCTAATAATTTATTTGCTGCGTAAAAATGGTTTCAAATTGCTGTCAAGAGTCCCACTCCAACAGAAAATACCATAATTCAATGTACTGTTTACTAATGAAAAATACATACATTCTTAAGACATCTTCCGTGTACATGTTAAAAAAATAGAAAATTCTTAGTGGATTGTTTAATATAGTGAACTTTTTTTTCCTTTTTCAATATGTTTCTTCCAATTTACCTCCCTGTCTTTACCAGCTTGTGACCCAATTACACATCTATTATCAAAATGCGTATTTTAAACAAACAGTCCATACATTTATAAATAAATAGCATAAAATAGTATAAAATATCATTATAAAATGGTTGTTCACTTCTTAAATTGAAATTTATGTATTAGCTTTTTCCGGACTTTAAAGCATACTGCTTCGAAACCACCATTGAATGGCGTTAATGTCTAAATTAATAGCTTGCTCTATTTCAGTGTAGCTATTCTTTACGTAACACAAAACTGTATAGTCCGCAAAAGATGTTAATTTTCTTTTTCATTTTCTATTACAAAGATCATTAATGTAAATTAAAAAAGAATTGAGGTCTTTTTCGTTTAAGGGCCAGCACCTTACAAACATGCTATACTTGACTGACAGTGCATTTAATAGTTTTTTTTTGTGTTATTAGTAGGGCAGTAGTCCAGGTACTACTTCTAGTATAAACTCGTCTTATCTTATCAGTGATAAACGCGCGCCTCTTATCTTTTGCCTGTAATGAAACCTGCGTTAGTTCTGTCTGAGTTTTGTGTGTAAAGCGTGGTGAGTTGATCTGGGCTTGGACTTTGCAAGCTCGAGTTAATTTTGTTTCTAAAAGAGCAAGCAGCGCGAAGCGCTGCGCAGCGGGCAAGCATCGCGTGATCTGAGTTTTGAATAGGCAAGCTAAGGGTCTTTTGTGCTGGCCCTTAAACGAAAAAGACCCAAGAATTGCTCCTAAAACTGACCCTTTACATTTTGTAGCTTTATATAAAAATGTACAAATGTCTAAAGAGAAGATAAATACAAACATCACTAAATGTAAGAAATTTCATACTAACTATGATAAATCACAGAGACATAAAATAATTCACAGTTCTTGTTGTTTGGTCTTAACAAATTTCTTGCTGCTGTGCTTTCAACCCCAATCGGAGTTGCAAGCACAAACTTTGCAATTACAATACTAATAGAATGGCCTGGATGCTTCAATTACGAATTAAGTTTTTCGTAACTCAATTTCATCCCTTTAATTACTACAACGCAAAAATTTAAAGTTTAAAAAATTTTAGCACCTTTATATGCCAATTCTTCAACATTATTTTGCCGAAAAAAGTAACTATTTTGGATACTATGTTCCCGAAAATTTGTACTTTTTATTACAAATGCCTTTGCTTGGCTTTCACAAACTGAAGTTTGCGATAATTGTAACCATCGAAATTACTCATAAACCTCCAGTATAAACAAATTCCATATTTAACCATTTCTGAGTTTCAACAAAATGTAACTTTATTATGGAATGATACCAATTTTTATATGTGGATAAATAAGAGTCAACTGTAGCCTAATATTCACTATTTCAAAAAGCTTACTGTGTGAATGTCGTTAGTATTTTATCAACGATTAGTTCCTTGTTAAATATTTGTATTTTTTCAGGGAATTTAAACTGTCGTAGTTAGATTTAAACAACATGAAAATAGAAACATAACCTCTAAAAACTGTCAAATACCTATCAAAGAGAGCATATGGAGATGGAAATTAGGGATTGAAGTAGCAAGTTTGCGTATCCTGTGTTTAAACATGACAGATTCCTTGTTCAAACACATGTAACTACACACCCACAAACCCATGTGATCCCACACCTGTTTGTGGGAAATTATCTTCAATGTAATACCAAGAATCCGTAAACTTTGTCCATTGCTTGGATGAAAATACACGAGACTTGTTATCAGTAAATACAAGATAAAAAGATTACAGGCGAGATAAAATGCAAGTTAAAGGATGTCGGACAACAAAATTGAATTTTTTATCAGTATAAATATTCGTTACTGGTCTGATAAAGTAGAGCAAATACCATAAAAGCCTAAATTTTTACCTCATCAACAGAAAATTATTTCTGTATATAAAACTTGAAACTCGGTACATAGGTATAACTTTGTCCAATAAATAACACAAATTATTTGGGAAATGTCAAATTTCAAATGACAGCAAAGTTGCTATTATTCCAACAATTTACATTAGTCTTATGAGCAAAAAAGATGGCAACGAGTAATAAGTTAGCAACACACCAGATGAAGATACATTGTTGGATTGGTTTAGCATGAATTTCGCTACATTTTGTCAGGTTTAGATTATTAATACTTATCTTAGCTATATAAGTATTAATATTCCACGTCAAAGATCGAAACTAAAGTAATTTAAATAAATTTCTCTGTTGCTTCGTCATATGAGCTTTAATACTCCTTGGCGAAAATGACATTGAAAACATGAATGGTTATTTTTAATAAATTGCACTAGATACCGATATCTATTTAAACTACCAGTTTAATTTTATTTAATCACGGATGTTTTCTGTAGCATTAGCTACATAGGCGAATTAAAATTTAATTACTAAATTTGTATTAAAGAAAGTAGGTACGACAAATATTTTAGAATTTAAGTAGTTTGGTCAAAACATAGGTAGAATGTAATGTAATGTAAATTCTCAATAGGGGGTCCGCGAATAGTATATTAAGACAGCGGTTTATCTGGATGTTGATTTTGATAACGGGATACAATAGGGGTTGTTCAGTTGACAATTAATTTCTCTAGCCTTGTAATTTAATAGTCGGACGCCAATCAAGAGCGTCGGTGATGAGATAGTTTGTTTAGGGAAGGGGTCGGTATAAAAATCCCTGACATGCAAATCTTGGCGTGTTTGAGTGTTTTGCGAATTTAATTTTAGTGATTTTTCGGTCCTAATTTCTTCTATAAGTCTGCGCGAGATTTTGCATACGTAGCTCTTTAGAAGTCGAATTACGATTTTCATATGGGTACTTTGTTGTCAACTAATTTTAGCTCTTGAAATCACAAATAAATTAAGTTTTCAAGATAGAACATGTTGTTACAAGTATTGTTAAAGTAAAATTTTCAATTTTAATGTCAGTTAAAGGTTACTTGCAATAGAAGTTTACTGTACAGCAGTCAGAATAAATGTAATACATTAATATATAAAGTTTGCAGTAATATTTTTTTGATGAAATACAGTCAAATTACAGTTTTAACTTTGAATATGTACAAACAGTAATAGTTAGTGAAACACGGTGCATGAATAATTTGACAGTGAGTTTTTATTACAGTTTTATTTAGCCTCACTTATAATAAAGAAAAGCAAATTTTTATTTTTAACTGAATTTGAAATTTTTATTTTCTTTGCATTTTATAAGAAAGTTAAATTTTTATCTCGATATAATCAAGAAGTTAACTTAATTTAATTTAATTCTATGTTAAACAAGAACATCACCTTCTTGGGAAAACCTTTACAAGACAATTAGATTTAATTTGGGTATTAAATATAAAAATTTAACTTGTATAACATTATTTTCTTGAAAATCGATTTTAACTTTAAAGTTTATTAATAAACAATTTTTAAAGTAATTCGAGAAGGTATTCTCCCGTTTACATACTAAAAACTGCATACATAATTTATTTGATTTTAAACGAGAAAACCCTTTTTTAAGAAAACTTTTAGAAGACAAGTAGATTTAATTTGGCTATTAAATCTAACTATTTAACTGAGGCTGATGCCCATGTGGGGATAATTTCCTATAAATATATTTGTTATGTATTCTATTTACTCTGCATACAAATTTTGGGAAATCAATCAATCAATCAATCAATCAATCAATCAATCAAACTTATATAAAGTTATTTTCTTGAAAACAAATTTTAACTTTGAAGTTTATGAAGTAACAATTCTAATGTTATTTGAGTAAATATTCTCCTGTTTATTTTCCCCTATAATTAGTTATATATAATATATTATATTAATAATATATAATATAATATATTCTTGTATATATATATATATATATATATATATATATATATATATATATATATATAAATAATATATTATATTATATAAAAATTAAGTGCAGTTAAACTAATATAAAAACTATGTAGAGATATTTTGTGGAACTTGCGGATATCTCTACATTTTCTATGAAAGTATAGAGTTTATGTAGGATGTATACATACATACATAAGTGATACATTACCTGCGACGTTGTTGTTGGTCGCCCGCAGGATAAGGGTCTGAGATGGACTGCAGGGAGGGGGAACATTGCTGACTGACTGCTGCAGGGTCTGCTACTAACACCAGCTGCTCGAGATCTCCCTGCAACCAGTTCTCTTATTGCACTTCGTTTGGTACAGCACAATCTGGTGATATTTTACACCTTTCACTGCTATATTTGACATTAGTCTAATCTAACGGTTTCCAATTACTTCTCAGATTGGACTTTCGTAAGTTTATAAATTGATGCTAAAATCACTGAACTTTCTAAGATGAATAATGAATTTGTCGACCAATGTGGTAACTACCATAGACAAAAGAAAGAAATAGACTGGACGTACCTACCACAACAGCTCTCTATTTAACATATTCCCAAAATGCTTACACAATTCCATAACAGTAATTAATTTTAAAAATATATACAATTGTATTAATATTCTATATGTTTAAATAATACAAAAAAACCTAAAATTCTGGTTGTATGTCTTTTAACAAGCAACAATTTTATGATTTTTAATACAGTAAGTATATTTTGAATTAATTATGCTTTTTCAAAATTCTAAAACTATATATACGTGACTATGCATACTGTGACTATGCATACACACCATTTAAAGATAACGAATTATTGATGTAAAATTAATTATTTCTATTTCAAAAGTTTTGTTATGGTACCGTTATTTTTTTTTCTATTACAACTGAAGCTTTCCAATCCAAATTACCATATACTATCTTAAATTTTATTGGCGAATTGAAACAAAATAATTCACAGCTAAATGATACTTTTATATCAATATAACAGACGTATAGTACTTTATAAGTCACGTCGCGTCATTTCAAAATTTTATTACAACCGTAACGATTAAACTGAGCTCAGTTTTGGACATTGGTTCAGTGAAATCGCCAATAAAGAGACATGGTTTGGCTTCACCTTCTGGTAAAGTCCTAGTATGAAAATACCCAGTCTATTTATTTCTTTGGCCTGTATCTACCTGCACGAATAGACATATCTTAATATCTGTAGACACTGTAACTCACCGAGAACAAGTAGCCAATAATGACGTCAGCGTCCTCAGGGATGTCTAGAGAGCCTCGCCTCAGGATGTCTGTGGATATCCATTCACAGTCGAGGTAACTGCGGACGGAGCTATCCTGTTGAACCCTATACACATTTAAACACATAATGGACCATATGTTTACACGTAAATAGTAGTTTCTTAAAACTTCAGAGTACTTAGATTCAGTCATTACCCGATAGCCAACTGGTGCCAATGACCATCAGCCAAAGACGCAGGTATCATTACGGTCTGAGTGCCGTTGGGTCCGGAGTGCACAAGTTTCACAACCTCCTTACCGGCCAACTCCACGCTGAGGTAAGAGTTCTGCTGACGCCGTGATCTCAGGCTGAACAGAGTCCCTGCTGCAGGTTCCTGTAACATGTTAAATATAAGTTGTGCAATTTTACCGGCCAACTACACGCTGCGCTGAGGTAAACGTTCTGCTAACGCCGTGACCTCAGGCTTAACAGAGTCCCTGCTGCAGGTTCCTATAACATGTTAAATATAAGTTGTGCAATTTTACCGGCCAACTACACGCTGCGCTGAGGCAAACGTTCTGCTAACGCCGTGACCTCAGGCTATACAGAGTCCCTGCTGCAGGTTCCTGTAACATGTTAAAGATAAGTTGGGCAAATTTACCGGCCAACTACACGTTGCGCTGCGGCAAACGTTCTGCTAACGCCGTGACCTCAGGCTATACAGAGTCCCTGCTGCAGGTTCCTGTAACATGTTAAAGATAAGTTGTGAAAATTTACCGGCCAACTACACGCTGCGCTGAGGCAAACGTTCTGCTAACGCCGTGACCTCAGGCTATACAGAGTCCCTGCTGCAGGTTCCTGTAACATGTTAAAGATAAGTTGTGAAAATTTACCGGCCAACTACACGCTGCGCTGAGGTAAACGTTCTGCTAACGCTGTGACCTCAGGCTGAACAGAGTTCCTGCTGTAGGTTCCTGTAACATGTTAAAGATAAGTTGTGAAAATTTACCGGCCAACTACACGTTGCGCTGAGGCAAACGTTCTGCTAACGCCGTGACCTCAGGCTATACAGAGTCCCTGCTGCAGGTTCCTGTAACATGTTAAAGATAAGTTGTGAAAATTTACCGGCCAACTACACGTTGCGCTGAGGCAAACGTTCTGCTAACGCCGTGACCTCAGGCTATACAGAGTCCCTGCTGCAGGTTCCCGTAACATAATAAAGTTGTGCAATATACTGGCTGATTTCATTATCTGAGTTTTGGATGAACGAAAAGAAATTACGTTTTTTTACGTGTTCATTCTTTGGTAAAAAGCTGGACTAGTAATATTAAGTAAACTTTTATACCTCAAGAACTGAACCTTTAAAGCTGGGTTGGATAGTAGCAGCTTCGTATTAATGTACGAATATGCCAATTTGAGTAAATGTTTTAGAAATACTTTGTTGAATGTTATACGAAGCTACTTCAAATCATTAAAATAATGTATTTAACAATAAGTATTGTTGGCACACATTAAGGAACATGACTGTTGAACCTTTTCTATGGAGACAGGTTCAATGGGTACAACATTCTAATGACATTTAACTCAATGTTGTGGTAATACCAACCTTCGGGTTCAACCTAACGGTGATGAGAACTGCGAAGTGTTTCCGCAAGTGGTGTACTGAGGTTGGCAACTCTGCAGCAGGTAGCCACAGGTAGGCACTGGGCCGCAGTCTCCAGGCGGTCTGGCGGTCCGGGGATCTGCCCCACTGGCCGTGCAGGTACCGCTTCTGGTCCATCAACAGCGGCGATACGACCCCTAAAACATCAAACGAGGAACGGTACAAAACAAAAAGGATCATTCTATGGATGACTATAGGAGATCCAGAGAACTGTGGACTCTGTAGGATTATCAACCCTTCCTACGCGAGCGAGCGCTTGACGTCGCACACACAGTCGACCATCGGTAGTGTTACTAAAGTTCACATAGTTCACTCTTGGTTGCTCTTTATTATTGGATTCTGTTAGAAATTTTATGATAAGTGCAACTTCCATAACAAAATAAAGAAATTGAGTCCAAATACTGTGTAGGGCGTACGTATGAAACAGTAAATATAAAGTTTAAATGTATAGGTATATATTGAAATCATATTTCCAATACTTAAAAATGTCTAATTTATGATGAATTTAGGCGCAATTATGTCAGAATTCTCGAATATATTATATTTTATAAAACTATTTTGATACATTTGGATTTAGTACGCCATGGACTCTGGTACAAAAATACCTTACCTGGATTAGCAAGGCAGTCGTGTTGGGCAGCCAATTGTGTTGTGTATTTCCAGTGATAAAGGGTCTATAATCCTTTAGGGACAACCATTCTCTGGACAGAGTATATATCTGGAGTACACAATCATATTATACCGTTAAATGTCTCTTGGAAAATATAATATTTAGATTTAATTTTTCAGATATCACGTCTGAATCTTAGCAATTTCAGGTGAACATTTGATATTCCTTGACGAATTTAATCGAAGAATGCCTTAATCTTAATCGTCATGTGCTTAGGCGTAAAGTAAAAAAAGTAAAGATGCCTTATTTTACCAGGAAAAGTTAGGGCTAAGAAGCCCTCTCTAACACTTAACCTGGACACCAACACTTAAAGGTGACTTCGGAACCACCACCAAAGGCCGGGCAGGCGGGCTGCTTGCAAGTACAGGATCGCTCAGCGGCCACCCATCCTAGAAGCAGCCACGCTCGACGTTGCTTGAGCCGGTTATCTTGAGATAACCGTTGTACCCGCTACACTACGCCTTTCTGTAGACAACTACGCAGTTTGTTCGTTGTAACAGTGAAATTATGGTTGTTTATTGAATACAAAATCTTAATCATTGTGTTCAGGTTGCCCCTCATACCGCTCGTCCATCCATCCACTGGGTTGAATACTCGCTAAAGATCGCTCGATTGCTTATTAAATGGACCGTCGCACACCAGTGTCTTTCCAAAATATATTAAAAACTAGTTCAGTGGATGGGTGTTTTGGAATCGCTCGCCAAGCGAATTTTACAATACGTTCGCGTGGACGTTTTCAGCTGCGCATGCGCACTGCATCACTTCAACATACACCACCCCGCTTAGTTTCTCGCTGCGTGGTGTGCTTATTGAACCATTTTATCCGTGTTATTTGAACCTCAAAAATAATTTTTGCTGAGTAATTTCTTCTTGACGGATTGTCGCCTCTGTTATTGGCCTTTTTGTTATTGCTAACAATTTTTTGGAACACGTTTTTCAATATTTTCAATGTTTAATTTTTAGTACATGGTGACAAAGATGCAAGAAATTAAATATAAAAAAAACCATACATTTCTTCATTTTCTTGTAAAAAATATAAATTTTTAAATTTTTTGTTGATTTTTAATAGTTTTAAAACCGCATGCAGCTTGCCATTCTATGCCTGTGATTAATTCCCTGTATTTCGTGTCTTTCCTCTTCATACCATTCTCTATAAATGTCAAAACCTTTACGAATTGTACTGTACTTAGTCTAAAATACCGTCTGAATCTCTCTTCGTTCCTTATAAATCTGCTATCACCAAACACTTTTTTACTTTTTTTCATTGATGGGGTGCACCAAATGCTATCTTTTACTAACTGAATACAGTAGGACTGTATTTTCGTCATCACTGCTGGAACTGTCAGCAGCAATCCATGGTACACCTCTCACAAATTCGCTGTTGCACTATGGTAAACTAAATGACATTATAACTATATTTTCCTTACGAAAGTTGCAACTCAACTGAAAGACGAGATGCAAACAAATTCGTCCGTCCATCCGCTGGAATGGACGTTTGCGGTGTGAGGTAGTACCCGTGGACGTCCAAGGCATAAAATCTATTCTAGTGGATGGATAGGACATTCGGTGTGAGGCGGAATGTTACGTGTTTTTTACCTTGGCATGAAAACATGTTGCATCTCCGGGACTGCTTGTTGCAGCCTTCACAGCCACCTTGTAGACAGTGGCGAAGTCTGTGCTGAGATCCCTCCCCACAGGAGGCACTGCAGGCAGTCCAGTCTGTCCACTCACTCCAGCCTGGAGGCAGAAAGAAGTTTCCTATGATTAGGTGGTTAGGGAAGTTGTTTCAAAGATGTTTAAGTTTGATTTCACCAGATCACAATAAATATGGTTTACTTATTTAACGCAATGTGTTAGCTTAGTATTGTCTCATTCTTTAATATCGAGTGGCTGTATTGTATGGTATATACGAGTATTATTTAGAACGTTCTCAGATTTAATGCATAATATCATGGAATTACTTAAAAACATTATAGTTTTATTGGAAAATCAACATTGATTTACACTATTCACTGGTAATTTATACAGTTTTGGAAATTGTGTTTTTCAAACGTTTTGAATTCACTTTGAAATCCTCATGGTCATTTTGTTCTGGTATGTAGACGTACAAACCATTATAGGATAAGGCTGTAATAAAGGTTTGTGTGGAAAATATAAGGTAGTATATTATATGATTACTATATCCTTATAAATGATAACAATTAGGTGATAGGTGAAAGACCTATGTGATAACCTCCACCTTTTATCTAGACTCGATAAAAAATAAAATCTTAACGTCAAAGGCCTAGAAATTTTTGAATTTAAAAGGCTGAAATATAAAAAGGTTTTTATAATATTGTTCTTTCTTCATTTATATCATTGAAAAAGGCTACGCAAATTATCCCAGCCTGTATCCACTTTAAACGTTTGTAGTTGCGGGCCATCTTCTTGGAGAGTTAACAACAAAACACAGAGACGTCACTAACATAGTCAACAACTCATTTTAGTTAATAATAGGGTGTTTATCGACTCTGCGGCGGATTAATATCGTGTTTTGGCATATCTCATAGTTGTTGAACGATTGCTCTGGTGCCATAAGTTATCGTGTCGCAGCAGCCCCTCAAATATAGAAACTGTGGCCTTGACCATCTTAAAGGCATCCTCCACTTCAGTATGTAATTTAAGACTCTTAATTAAGATAACAAAAATACCCAAAACATGGATTCTAAAAGTAACTAAACCATTTACGCTATTTAGAAAGTTATGTTTCTTGAACTGTAAAGTGTTTCAGCCCACCACCTTTTCTGCGTATACTCGGTAAATAATAGCGAATATAAAATTATTTTCATCCATCACGAGTAAGGTATTTGCGAGTCCTAAGTAATCGACTTTGCAAACCATCCGATTATACTAAGTTAACATCACAATTTAAAATGTGATTGTCGGGTAAGCAGTCAGACTCTTTGGTTGCCCAAACATTTTTTTTCTAATTGGAAAGAAAAGCTTTCGCTTTAAAGGGCAGTGGTAAAAAGGCTACTACTTGAGAAAACATTTGATTTTTAAAGTTGGTTGTGAAGCAATTACTTTCAACTTTCCCGGTATCACATTATATCAGCGTTCCGTGTGACTATTTGTATTATCATTGCTTTGTTATTATTATTATTTATATTTATTATTATTGCTTTGCTATTATTATTATTTTTTATTTATTATCATTTTTAGATTTATTATTTTTTTAAATTTATTTTTATCTCTTTAAAACCTTAGCTCTCGGCTATGCTAGTATGTTTAATTCACTGTGACTGCTCTTCCTGTATGATGGACCTCCCCGGGATTTGAACCCGTGATCTTTCAGTTAGAGAGCCGTGACTCTATCCACTACTCTACGGAGGACGAGTTTGTGGGACTAGTTGTCGTATTATTATGTCAAACTGGTCCATCAGCTGTGCAAAGTGGTAAAGCATTATTTCGCTCCACATTACGATTTAAGCGAAAATGCACTAAGTTACATGTTTATTTATTTCAATTATATATACAATAGCCACAGGTGCAATGTCCTTAAAGCTGTTTTGACTTTTTTTTTTAACTAAACTAAACAGAGTACATTTCATTACAAAGGAAAAACGGGTCTTTTTCGTTTAAGGGCCAGCACAAAAGACCCTAGCTTGCCTATTCAAAACTCAGATCACGCGATGCTTGCCCGCTGCGCAGCGCTTTGCGCTGCTTGCTCTTTTAGAAAAAAAATTAACTCGAGCTTGCAAAGTCCAAGCCCAGATCAACTCACCACGCTTTATTGAACAAGAAAAACTAGACAGAACTAACGCGGGTTTCATTACAGGCAAAAGATAAGCGGCGCGCGTTTATCACTGATAAGATAAGACGAGTTTATACTAGAAGTAGTACCTGGACTACTGCCCTACGAACTAATAACACCAAAAAAAACGATTAAATGCACTGTCAGTCAGGTATAGTATGTTTGTAAGGTGCTGGCCCTTAAACGAAAAAGACCCGGAAAAACAACTCTTAATAAGAATATTAGGCTAAGCAAAAATCAATAAATTAAAATATTGCTCTGAAGAAGTTTAGACACTTGGTATACCTAACTAAACAAAAAAATAATTTTTATAACAATGCAGAATTTAATGGTATGATTTATATTAAGTCAACAATCTTCAATCTTTGTCAATTTGGGATTTGAACTTACCAACTATGTCATTGAACACATATACCTCCTGCTTAGATAAATTAAAAAGTCTTAAGGATGAAAAATTATGGTGTTGGACTGTGTTAAAAAAAACACATCCAACATTTGGTCTAGGGAAAAAAAAAAAAAACTATTGATCAAGTTGACCAGATTTTTTCCTTTTGGATGTAAGTGTATCAAATGAAAAATTTCTTCGAAGAATCGCCGTTGAAAGGTCTGTGTCGCAAGGAAAGCTATATTGTTTGTAATATAAATATAGAAGGAATTTGTTTTGGACTTGTTCAATTGAAGATAGAACCCAAACTACAGAACAGTGCTCGAACGTACTTCTGACGAAAGAAATATACTATAAATATTAGGTGTTGATTTTAAAATTTAAAAGCTGATAATTTTACAGTTGAATTAATCCCATTTAGGGAGTCTATGTTTAGCTACAAATGGTTGAGTGCAATTGCCTGTTACAAATGTTGTGATCTAGTAGTGATTTACATTTGCACATACAGTCCAAACATGAAATGAACACAAAACAAAGAAATTGTTTTTATTCATGAGATCTTATTACTTTACCCCTAGAACAATGATATTTACATAATTTTATTCAGCATACAATTCAAACCTTTGTTGTGTAATACAATGTGTATAACATGTATTACACTACTCTGTTATAATATAAATATATAACTTGGCTTTAAGATTAATTTGTTTTGCATGTGTAGTTTTATATATAATTCTCGACCAGCTACTTTAGCTGGCTGTAATATACACAACTGAACGCGATCAGCTGTATTTTCTCTGACTGGTCGGAGGTCACCGCATTAGGTCATACCCTTATAGACTGAATTGGGCTGGCGTGAAGTCGTCTCGGAGTAATCTTATGCAATAAATTATTCAATTCATTCACTAATTACAAGCCAAAATGTACAAGCAGTTGTGTATCATTGTTCGTATTTAATAAAAGACGCCAAATAGCTTAAATATCTATCTTACTTTTTATATTAAATCAATTTATTTAATTGTACATCTAATTTAAGCATTCGAACAGCGTTTAGTGTTACTCTTTAAATAAAGTGGAATTGACTGTGTAAATTAATATACAAACTATTGATAGACAGTGCAGACTTTGTAGACTTAAGTATTGAGACAGAATAGACTTGGGTCTATATGGAAAACAAATGGATGTGGATAACAAAAACGTTGGGTTAAAAGTGACCGCCGGCGCAAATTGTCTCTGTTATGTGACCATCGGCGTAATTTGTGTGTAATTAGGGAAGGGACTCTGACCTTTACTGCACATTGACAGTTCCTGATATGTGACCATCGACGCAATTTGTGTGTAATTAGGGAAGGGACTATGACCTTTGCTGCACATTGGCAGTCCCTGATATGTGACCATCGGTGCAATTTGGTGTGTAATTAGGGAAGGAATCTGACCTTTGGCGCACATTGACAGTCCCTGATATGTGACTATCGGAGCAATTTGTGTGTAATTAGGGAAGGGACTCTGACCTTTGCTGTACATTGGCAGTCCCTGATATGTGACAATCGGAGCAATTTGGTGTGTAATTAGGGAAGGAATCTGAACTTTGGCGCACATTGACAGTCCCTGATATGTGACCATCGGAGCGATTTGTGTGTAATTAGGGAAAGGAATCTGACCTTTGGCGCACATTGACAGTCCCTGATATGTGACAATTGCCGCAATTTGTGTGTAATTAGGGAAGAGACTCTGACCTTTAGCACACATTGACTGTCCTTGATATGTGACAATTGCCGCAATTTCTGTGTAATTAGGGAAGGGACTCTGACCTTTAGCACACATCGTCGGTCCCTGATATATGACCATCGGCACAATTTGTGCATAATTAGGAAAGGGACTCTTCCTTTGACGCACATTGACAGTCCCTGATATGTGACCATCGGCGCAATTTGTGTGTAATTAGGGACGGGACTCTTACCTTTAGCACACATTGGCTGTCCCTGATATGTGACAATTGGTGCAATTTGTATGTAATTAGGGAAGGGATTCTGACCTTTGGCGCACATTGACAGTCCCTGATATGTGACAATTGGCGCAATTTGTGTGTAATTAGGGAAGAAACTCTGACCTTAAGCACACATTTAACAGTCCCTGATATGTGACAATTGGTGCAACTTGTATGTAATTAGGGAAGGGATTCTGACTTTTGGTGCACATTGACAGTCCCTGATATGCGCAATTTGTGTGTAATCAGGGAAGAGAATCTGACCTTTGACGCACATTGACAGTCCCTGATATGTGACCATCGGCGCATTTTATGTGTAATTAGGGAAGGGACTCTTTCTCTGACGCACATTGACAGTCCCTGATATGTGACAATTGGAGCAATTTGTGTCTAATTAGGGAAGGGACTCTTACCTTTAGCACACATTGGCTGTCCCTGATATGTGACAATTGGCGCAATTTGTGTGTAATTATGGAAGGGGCTTTGACCTTGACGCACATTGACAGTCCCTGATATGTGACAATTGGCGCAATTTCTGTGTAATTAGGGAAGGGACTCTTACCTTTAGTACACATTGGCTGTCCCTTATATGTGACTATCGGCGCAATTTGTGTGCAATTAGGGAAGAGACTCTGACTTTTAGCACACATTGACTGTCCTTGATATGTGAAAATTGCTGTAATTTCTGTATAATTAGGGAAGGGACTCTTACCTTTAGCACACATTGGCTGTCCCTGATATGTGGCAATTGGCGCAATTTGTGTGTAACTATGGAAGGGGCTTTGACCTTTGACGCACATTGACAGTCCCTGATATGTGACAATTGGCGCAATTTGTGTGTAATTAGGGAAGGGACTATGACCTTTGACGCACATTGACAGTCCCTGATATGTGACCATCGGCGCAATTTGTGTGTAATTAGGGAAGGGACTCTTTCTTTGACGCACATTGACAGTCCCTGATATGTGACAATTGGAGCAATTTGTGTCTAATTAGGGAAGGGACTCTGACCTTTGACACACATTGACTACTCCCAGGCATTGAAATACAGTAGGCGAGATGGTCACATTATCATTCCTAAATGAAAATGAGATTGAGGTTGAGGGAAAATATCTGTGGTGTGCATCCTGCTCAACTTAAGAAATTAAGAAAAGAGCAATATGTAATCGAAATAAGTACGATTGTGAAACATGAGTTACAGACTATGCAGTTTTCTTTTTTTATCAAAGTTTAAGTTAGGTTTATGTAAAATTAAACTACTATGAGGACATTATGTTTAAATTAATTTATTCACTATGTAACATAGCAGGTGGTAAAATAATACACCACTATACACTGGACTGCACACTAGGTGCTTAGTCCTATTCTTCAATAAGCAGTGTTATTGTGATTGGAAGGTCTGGTCAGTTTTATCAATTACAGTGTTTGAGTTCCTATAGGGGTTTTCAGTTATTTAACCAGTAGTATCCTATTTATTTATTTAAAGCTTATTATGGACTATGGCAGGTTTCAAAGGATAATAGGATTTCGGACCTTTGCCACCGTTATATGCTACAAAAGGTATAACACAACGTTTCGAGGATTGGAATCTATCCTCTTCGTCAGGTGGGAGAGAGAAGAAAGGAAGGGAAATAAACGGTTTCAAATATAAACGAACGCTGCTTGGAGTCCAATCCAGGCGTTTTCACTGCACATGATGCAGTTCCAAACATACATCACGAGTACGCGTACTTCTTTTCTTCTTTATGTAAGTATTAATAAACCCCCACCTGCCACCTGACGAAGAGGACAGATTCCAATCCTCGAAACGTTGTGTTATACCTTTTGCAACATATAACGATGCAACTTTCAGAAATCCTGTAACCATAGTAGTAAATAATTTATGTTCCTCAATATTTTATCTTGTGTGAGAGGACAATAAATTGAGTCCCATGAAGTTGAACACAGAACTGTAATTAGTAGCCTATACATTAAATTTACATATTTTAGTTACAGCCCCTTTGGAATTGAGCTGATAACAGCAATACCAGCTTGCGTGCAACGCCTGGTGCATCTGGGACCTGAAGTCCGTATATGCAACTCCGTAATTGTCTTGCACATTAGACAAAGACATTTTCCAACTGAACACTGCAAGTTCTGTTACTTATAAGACAATTTAACTCCTGGGTTATTGCGGGGTTTTATATTACAAGATTATGTCAACACTTTTAATCACTTAATTATTGTAGTTTTAATGTTAAGTTGTAAATTGTTTTAACAGTGTTAACTCATATTTATTTATTTAATTATCTTAAACAGTTGTTTACTTATGCCATTGGGGATCTATTTATATTCTAAATGAAACGAAAATATATTATGGTACTCCAATGTTATACAGGGTTGTAACAAAAAGGTTGGGCTGGCTACGTATTTTCAAATTCGGTGTATGATTCTATCCTAAACTGAAGAAAAAATGTTTCCAGTTTATACTTCGTTTAGCCGCTAGCCGCTCTTTTTTTATTAACACATTATTTATTATCTCTAAAACCAGCAAAGCTAAAGAAACCAAATTTGAACATGTATTTGAATAGGTAAGAGGGAAAAGATAATTGGGTTATTCTCTTTAGTATTAACAAAATGGCGTCTTTTGGAAAGTTTTTGTTATAAAAATGTACTAGACATCAACCTTTTTGGAGAATTTTATTAAAATTCCAACGTTACTGGTTTCAACGAAATCCGCCAATGCACAAGCAAGCTCTACCATTTTAAATATACTCGTCGAAGCTAGGAGCAACAAACAACTGATAACTCTCAACTATGACATATTTTGGTCCTCCCGGGTAATTATAAAAGAAAATAACACAATTATTACTTTTTTTATTTTCCCTCTTACCTATTTCAATCTATGTGCCAAATTTGGTTTCTTTAGCTTTACTGGTTTTAGAGATAATAATTTGTTAATAATAAAACAAAAGGGCGGCTAGCGGCTAAACGAAGTAGAAATTGGAAAAAGTTATTCTTCATTTTTAGCTTAGAATCATACATAAAATCTGAAATTGCATAGCCAGCCCAACCTTTTTGTTACACCCATTAAGTAGTAGACACATTGTCCTTGAAATTAATTTTCTTAATTATTTATCTTATTTGATTTATATATCTTAAGTTTAGGTGGTAGTATTATTTAAATAGGTTTAGGTAAAATTAAATTCTTTATTGTTAAAATCAAATGTATTAACTATTTATAGCTCTTTAATAGTTTGACGGATTAATTTTTATTGAAAAATGTGTTATTGACTTAGCAGCTGACTTAGCAGCCAAATTATGTAATGAATTGAGAGCAGTTAGCAGTCAGGGCGAGGATACAGTTTAGCAGTTGTATCCTGAGGGCTTGAGTTCGTCCAATTAACTAGCAGATTTTCTATTTTCTTCGGGTTGTTCTTTTTCCCTTCTTTCCATCTTTCCCATCATAATCTCACTGGTAGCTAATTTATTATCTAGAATAGGAAACAACTTTTAAAAATTGGTTTCCATTTGTAACTTGTTTTCCAAGAATGCTAAATAGCTGTTATTTACTGTTCTGATGGAGTTAGATGCCCCATAAACTACATCTGTAACTGAAACTGAAGTTATTAAATCCAGAACTGAAATAGCTTGTCCCTTGCATTTAATTCCCAGACTAATTTATGGTTTACAGAATAACTTAGTGTATAAAATTAAAATATTAAGACTAATATTGTACTTATAACAATATACAGGGTGTCCCCGACCTCTCTGTCAAACTTCTCAGATATTATTCCTAGACCAAAGATACACCAAAATATCATATTCAAACCTTCTAAAACTCAAAATTTCCCCGAGCCACATCCGTATTGTATTTCTCTCAGCAATTTTTAATTTGAGAAAATGTTATAATACATTGAAATCTGGATGTGGCTTTTTAACCAAAATTCCTTGTAATGTATTAATGTAAAGTTCAATACTACTTACATCTAGATGCTACACACTCTCATGCTTGGTTTTAATAGAACATCATACACTGAGAACATCAATTAGACAGAAATTCGCCACTTAACATAGCAGAATAGTACGAGATGTGCGAGTGTGCTAGGAATGGCAATTAAGCGTTAAGGGCTAAGCCGAGCGAGCAGTGTTGCCAATTTTCGCTAGCCGCGACCATCATCATAGAACATGTTCCTCTATTTTGTAGATACTTTCACATTTAACTAAGGTAATTAATGAATAGAATTATTTATATTTAGAATTTTGATTAAAAATTGACAAAAAACTGAAAAAACTTTTTAGTGGGTACCCAACACTAAGCGGTACCCATAATTTTAGTGATACAAAATCACTAAAATTACGATATTTTTAAGGGTTTTTTCACTGACCAATCCCGTGTTGACGAGCAATCCATGTGCATAATTATTGAAAAATAGTAATGTCACTGAATAAATAAAATAAAAAAAGCAAAAGTAAAGTAAAGATATCTTATTTTACCAGGCGAAGTTAGGGCTAAGAAGCCCTCTCTAACACAACCTGGGGAACAACGGCTTAAAGGTGACTTCCGAACCACCACCAACGGCCGGGCAGGCGGGCTGCTTGCAAGGACAGGATCGCTCAGCGGTACCCATCCAAGCAGCAGCCACGCTCGACGTTACTTCATTCGGTTATCTCGCGATAACCGTTGTACCCGCTACACTGCGCCATTGGTACGTATTTCAATGTACCTAAAGAAATTTTCCTTGAAAATAGGGTAACGAAATCTACTATAATCAGGTACTGTTACTTAATTTCTTACCAACTCCGTTCCAAACATCCTTCTCTGTGGTCGCAGACCAGTCTATAAGAGCCCCAGATGTGTCCTCTTTGGCGACCAAATGTTTTCCGACCACCGCCGCCAAGACTATGTAATACTTCTGGGCGGCCAAGGATGGCCAGCAGTCAGATGTCGCGTTGCCCTCCGGCCTCAAGAATCCTGTCACATTCACCCGTCTGGAACATAAAACACAATTATAAGCTTTGAGGGTGAAGCCACAATAACTAAGTTCTATGCCGAGTAGAATTTTGTACAGAGTGTAGAGTATAAGAGACCATGAAGCCCTTCAAAAACCTGATTCTTGATGAACCTTAGTTTCAATACCTTACACATACAGCGTGTAAATTAAGTCCTGATGCGCCGGGATATATTCAAACGGATTGAGTTATCGATGCAAAATATTCACCATACCTAATAAAATACTTCTTGGGACTTTTTGAAGGATAAAAATATCCGCCCCTTTTTAAAAAGGAGAAAGGGGGTCACTTTAATTTTTTAATTGCAACCCTTATATTGTGACATGTCGGGTATTTTAAACTACTTACTGCGTATTTACTACTATGAACACTCTTCATAAAGTCTATTAATAGCTCCAAAGTCCTGATACGCCTGGATATATTAAAAAGGATTGAGATATCAATGTAACACCTTCACCAAATTTATTAAATTACATTTTTGGATTTTTGAGAGTAACACAAATTTCACCCCCTTTTTAAAGCGGGGTAGAAAGGGGTAGCTTTAAAATTTCAAATTACAACCCCCTATCTTGTAAAATTTCATTTGAAAGGTCAATAGAAACACAATGGCAAGAACAAAACATCTCTACGATGATTGTAGCAAAAGTTATGGGCAAATAACGCCTTTCAAAGGGGGGAAAATCCTTATCCTTCAAAAAGTTCATAAAAGTATTTTAATAGTTATAGGGAAAATTTTACATTGATATCTCAATCAGTTTGGGATATATCCCGGCGTATCAGGACTTAATTTACACCCTGTATATCGGAAACATATACCGTACCTTACAAGTCATTTATTCAAATCTAAAAGTTGATAAAGCCAAGACAAAATAAATAGTAGCAGTTTTTTTTATGTTTCGGAATATTGGAGCTAGTAATAGACTTTATGGAGATTTCGTACTAGTAATGCGCAGTAGGTAGTTGAAAGTATTCGTGCTTTTTTATAAAAAATATTCCATAAATCAAGAAAGTGATAATACTTTTTTTGGTTTAAGGAGATTCTTTTACTTACACCGGCAGTGAGGCCCTGAGTAAACTATTAACAAAAACACGGAATTTCGTGAACCGCCTGAATATATAGTGTTTTTGTTGCCTTTCAGGGAGAAAAACAGCCATTCCTAAATCCATTCTTGTCACTTTCAAAGACTGAATTTTAGTTTAGTTTACGGTTGTGACAAAATAAACCCTAATAGACACTGAACCCGTTTAAAGTGAAAATGGTAGTCGGGTGTAATCAAGAGGATTTCAGGTGGAAAACTGTTTCTCCCGCATCACAGCCTGTGAATATGGTTGTTTCAATAACGTTCTGTATAAAGCCGTAATTCGCAGCCACGTGCCATAGCAAGGTTTGGAGGAATTAGGTTGCGCAGAAGCGTTATTGGAGCACCAAATTTCAACAAGATTATGAGGATTATGAGGATATTAAGATTGTGAGGTGGGATCGTAGGTGAATTTAAAATGTGTAGAAAATCTACAGGGTGCTAACCAGAGTCCACAGATTGTCAACACATTTAAAGAATTATTAGTTAAATGATGGCATAAGAATGGCTCTTCCCTTCAGCCATTCAAGATTTAATATGAGTATGAGTGTGAGATCGGGATATTTTTTTCATTTAATCATTGTAGACAATTAATTGATGACTGTACATACATTGTACATTGTACTTACCATTTTATTTGTGTACACTCCCATCTCCTATTATTAAGAAGTAAGACGGAAAACCTCTCTGCCCCAAGTTTGAATTTAAGATAAACCCTCATGCTTCTCGTATGAATAGGACTTCGAGTTTAGGTCACAGGTAGGATGGCCTAAGTATATAAAGAATAACTAAAACAAGGCAAAAACAGTTCAACCCAAAGACCTAAAGCCGAAAAATTACCTATGCGTTGAATTTAGTACAATAAAATGAAACAGTTTAACGCAGTACATTTTAAAGGTAGTGTTTTGCGTTACTTTCATTTAAAAATTAAAACCTTTTTTGACTAGAAATGAAACTATTCCTTTTTTTCTGATAGTTTAGGCCTAAATTTCTTTGAAAAGCACAGGAAATCGAGTAAACTAATCAGAAGAAAGACTTTAGTCAAGTAGATGAGCATTGTAGGCAGCCTTATTGCTAAGCTCTTTTCATATTGGAAATTATATATTAATTTAAAGCAAACTCTCCAATAATATAAGTTTTTAATTGAGGCATCTTAAGAAAATCTCAATGAGTTATGTGGGTTCGAAGATGTTCTCATTGAGTACGAAAGGCCTCACGTAAATAAAAAACTTATATTATTGGAGAGTTTGTTTTAAAGTAATATAGCCTTATTGCTTTTCGAATTTTTGAAATTTAATTTTGTGGAGACACAGTTTTTGGTTCACTGATTTTTTTTATTTCTTAGATGTAGTAAAAACTGTGATTTTGGTGTTTTGAATCTGAACACATTTTTACAATCACTTCTTATAAGTGAAAACATGAATCACATGTAGAGGTGAAAACACCGTACCAAATTTTAAGCGTTTATAGAAGTTTCCGTTTTTCAGATATAACGCGACCAGTTTATGAGTGAGTGAGTAAATATTTGGCTTTAGTATACAGGTTACCCTGTGATAAGTTTTAAGAAAATATGTGTGCTAAATACTTGAAATTGGCTACTAAATGATGCACATGCAAAGGGTCACACTGTAACTGTAAGGGATAAAAAATTATTTTTGGATTTAATAAATTAACGGTACATACTAAATTAAGTTATTACATCCTTTCCATTATTTTCAGTCAATTTATCTATATAAATCAGTGTAGATAAATAACATATAGGAAAACACGTAAGACAGAAGCCTACTATGTTCATAAAGCGTCTACTTCAGGCTGTTTGTCTACTTCAGGCTGTTTAAATTCACTTCCATTCTTATGTATTTACCGTGTAAAATTGAGTTTGCTTTATTGTCCCGATCAAGACAATAATATAAATATGCAGGTCTCAGAAACCTACTTCAATCAGAAATGGTCTAATCCTTTTGGCCTGATATTTTTAGTGCTATAGTTGAGTTTGCCTTATGAAGAAAATGTACATACGTATTTAGGATGAGAATTAAAAACATACTCTCCCTACTCCCTACTAAGGGACAAATCCATACTAAATTCATGCAACACTTCAAAATAATCGTATATAATAAGTTTTACTGTTTTCGGATTCACAATTCTGGGAAAGAATGACTCGTTGAGGCATGTTAGTGTTCATTCCTCTGCTTTTCTTCAAACCACTGTAAAAGGCACGTTATTTCCCAAAACAAACTAATAAAAGTATTCGAAATCTAATATATGTTTTTGATGCCTCATTGGAGAAATCTGGAATAAAAGTTATAGAGTAAATTTGTCTCTGTTATCTGCATTCCATTACTGATCAAGCACTGCGTAATTAATACTTTATAAAAGTAACATTTTAACAAATGCTTCAGGCTCTTTGACGAACTTCAGATGGAAAATCAAAGAAGAATTAAATTGGCACCAGCTGTTGAATATTTATATATTTTTTTAAATTTTTTTAAAATTTTAAATCTCATTTAAGCCTCAGCGCCAGCTATGCCGGCTTCGAAGTGCACTGGTTTTTGTTATTATTACATTTTTTTATAATAACAATCCTCCCCGGGATTTGAACCCGTGATCTCTCGGTTAGAGAGCCGAGACTATAACCACTAGTCTACGGAGGAGGACAATATTTATATTGTATAAAACATAAATATTATCATTATTTTTCCAAATTATTAAGTGTTCCGGGGAAATGTTGTAATCTTTCTGTTCCTATGAACCTCACTTGGACCTCAACGAATATTAATAAAAAGAATTAGCCAATTTGGTCCAGGCGTTTTTGAGATTAGCAGAAATTAATTTTTATTTATTCGTAAAGTGAGTCGTATATTTACATTATTTAAGGAGATTCGTAAGATTTGCATATTGTATAAGTTCTGTTTTTCATATCGCGGCGAGCTCTATTAACGTTGAAGCACTTTATAAAATCTCCCCTCTATCGAGCAAGTGCCGGTGGTGTTTAAAGTGCTGAAGTGTGGTTGTTGCATAATTCACGGAACAAGACCCCAGGCAAGGAACTCTGAGTAACGGATGGTTTCTCCTGCATATACAACTACCCCAAGATACTCTTGTTAATTATTACTCTGGGCAACACAGATATTCAGTAGCGATATTTTTACATTATAATTGATTAATTGATTATTAATGATTTTATTAACTTAGTAAATACAGCTTTTTCAATAATTTATTTTATTTTTTGGCCTATCAAATTATCTAACTTTTAAAGAGAATACGTAAACTTCCACTTGGTACCCATATATTTGCCGCAGTTTTGTAATGGTTAGAGATGATAAGAATTTAAAAAAATTATGGTTGCCTGTAAAGTCGGTTTTACGGGCGAAGATTTTACGTGACAACGTCTTTTTCTCGGTAGAATATTTATTGATATGAATATTATTAAATTGCACAATAGGAACAAGGAATTGAATGAAAATAAGAATTGCACAAATTTTAACTATAGAAATATATTTTGTTTACTAAAACATTGTACATAATTTGAAATTAATTAAAATTTGTTATTGTAAATGGTAAAGTTGAATAAAACATTTACTAAAATTGGAATTTGAAATTCTTGCTAAACACAGTTAAATTCTAACTCCGCGCGTGGTGATTGGTCGGTTTAGTTCGTTTGTTTGGTCGCACTGTTATGACAGGTTAGAGGTTATAATTTGTTATTTTAAATGTTTGACTAGCAATACGCGCTGTTTCTTCTCAATCGACTGAATTACGATTGATTGCAGAGTGATTTAAACTAATAATTTACTTAACACTATCAACATTTGTCAATAGTATGACATAACCTATAAACTCAGTTTCTCAACTTTTGTGTCAATCTAACAATTAATCAATCAATCATAGTTTACGATAATGAAATATCAGTGTACAATTATTTACCTTTATTGTTGTAGTTGTTGTAAATGACGAATCTAAGCACTCCACATTTTCACGAATAAACATAGTTATCTGCTTTATCCCGTGCGGCGGACCCACAGTTATCTGCTTTATCCCGTGCGGATCCCGTGCGGTGGACTCACTGGACGGGCATCGTAACGTTACCGGGCGTTACACTTTTTCATGAGTGACTCCGAGCCGCAACCTAATTTAAGACGTTGTCACGTCAAAATGAAAGTTATTCAATTTTGTGCAACTGTTACTTTGATGTGACGGAAGGTCATCCTTACTATTTAATATTTTTGAGTTAAGGGTGACTTTTTAACCAAAAAATTAAATTTTACAGCGGACGAAAATGTTTGACAAATGTACCCATGCATGGTATGTGGTAGTACACATCACTAATTGCAAATGTCGAGATTCTGGAGTGCCAGGGTAGATAGATAGTTCCAGTCTTCTGCTGGAGATGACTGTTGGAGTTGGTGGGTCTCTCCAAGTGTTAAGGGCTGTTGCTATCCTAGACATAAGGGCACAAGGGTGTGCCGCCCTCTCCTTGCTTTGACTGGAGAGGCTTGCTCAAAGCTGGCTTCCCCTTCTTCCGAAAAGACATTAATGCCCTAAATTCTTCCTAGTGGATCGTGACAGGAGGCGGCTTCTACCCCCAACCTCACCCATCCAGACTATCCTGTCACTCTTGAAGCAGCGCAAAGGTCCTTTTAGGGCTAAATGCAATTTCTAAGCTTTTGTCATTAGTATTGGATTTAAACAATTTGGAGCCATACCGACGTGTGATAACATGGCATCGCAATGCAGTCTACGTAGTATATATCGATGGTTGCCACACGCCAGGGTGTAACTCAGGGTGGCAGTAGTCTGACAGGAGTAATGGGTCATCAGGATGCGCGCGCAGCGCGAAATGCCATCCTCCACCCTCTGACCCAACCATAACGTGTTATAACGTTATATAGTTCACACGTTTCTTTTCCGCTGTGAAGATCATTACAGATTCGAGTACAAAAATGTGGAAAAACCAATAGAGTATATTGTGCAGGAATTATGCTACAGTAATGCAGTTGTCGTTTGTTTTATATTTTTTCCATATATTTTTTATTTTATCGTCTCTATTAGTTTTATTTTAAAAATAGAATATCATAGTTAGAATAAATTTTAATTGTCCTTATTAATTGCAACCAACGAAATCGACAGATCAGTTGTATATAATTCTTTTGGTAAGTAAACGTGTGAGAACCATCACACTTTCCCGTGTTAAACAACAAGAAAAGGTTGGAAAAGCATAGTTTATTAATGGGAAAATTGTTGATTTTATGATGTATAATTTAGAAGAAACTGAGAAAATTGGATGTAACACGTTATATATTAATTTCATGCTGGAAGAAAGTCGAGTTGGCAACCAAGAGTGACGCCAAGAACCTTCAAAGTATTGCATAAAGTCAAAGGCTTACAGTCTTCAAGAATACAAACGTCAGCACTGCAATATCCCCTATTGGTCATTCAAAGATGAACCATTTACTAGCAAAAAAAATCTAAAATAGTCGGAAATAGGTTAACCAACTTAGAAATTCTATTACTAGACACAAAACTGCATCGAACTAGACTCCAATGAACTTATTTCACCATTAAAGGTAACTTTTAAGCGTTTGATACAGCCTAGAAAAAAAGCCTCAAACAATTTTGACAATGTTCTTCGAACTTCGAAGTTCACATTGTATTAGTTTACGTTATACAGTAAATGTATGTCAATTTTTTCTAACTATACCATACTTTATTATGCATGAATAATATATTATATTAGTTAATATTGGGTAACACAAATTTCGACAAAGCCAATGTTTTGAGGGGGCCATTACATATCCTTGCCCCGGGCGGCAACTATCGTAGTTACGCCTCTGGCCACAATACGTCTGTAGTAGATCTTTAAAGAATGGTTTAGCCTCCTACCAAGTGGCCCTAATGACGAACTTCCACAGTGACGAACTTCCACAGTTACGAACTTCTACGTGTCACTTTCTTATAAAAACCCTCATGCAAAAAGTCAAGTAAATGGTTCCAATTTTTTCGTTAGCATCAGGAATATCAAACTATAGTTAGCTATCCCTGTATTCAACGCCTGTCTTTGTACATTCTGTTTAAGGTACCTCGTTCACGATAAAAGATAAAAATATATGAATAGTTAATAAATGGACTGCGTGCTACTTTATTAATTTACACAACATTGTAGTTTTAAAATATATATATATTATTATTATTTTGATTATAAACATAGATATTTCAGATGAAAAAACTATTATGCTTGTATAATAATGAAGTAAATAGTAATATTGCAGACTTTACAATCAGTTATTTTACTTTTTTTACTGTCTTCCGCCCAAAGTATTCTGGCATAAAAACACATAAAAATACTCGTGAATAGTGTATAAGCTGTTATAATATTTAAATTATGGTTTAGCACTTCAGGAAACGTTCAATTTGATAAGAAACACATTTGCATTTTTATTGCCGCCAAAGGCTTCATCAGTGTCAGCTGAATTCTTCTCTTTATTTCCAACTTAAATCTACGTATCCCAAACTAAATGACTGACAATTACTCTTTTTTACCAAATCTGTTCTGAAAATTTAATTTCTTTCAAAAATTTGATGAATAATTTGCATCTTATAAATCAAACTTAATAGAGTCTTTATTTATTAGTTATACATCTATTTGATTACACTAAGTAAGATCTTAACTTAACTTTACAGATAAGTAAACCTTTTATGTAGGCTTAGCACAAGTAACATTTGTAATGGTAAATATTAGCATTTATCAATACATCCTTACTTAACTCTTAGATGAAGGAACAGATGTTAAGTTACAATTAATAAACAGAACATAAGAGTGCTGCAGTCCGCTTTTTAACTAACCGTTACAATGCAACATATTAACTAAAACTTATCACAATTCCGGGACGAGTAAATAGAAAAATTCTATTACAAATTTAAAATAAATTACAGTGAATCTCCCTATACTAAGTTGGTTGATTTTAAGACCGTTTGTTGTAATGTAACACACTAACGGAATAGGGAATAGTTGCAAGAATAAACGCTAGAAGTTGCCAACCACAGAAGAATGAGAGGAAATAATTGTTGACTATAGTTTATTATTCTAGGAAATTTACTGAGGCCTAGTGCTAGATAAAAGAGATAAAAAAATTGCACGTTTACAGAAATAAAATTGTTTAAATTAAATACTGCCGACCAGGCTTTGTGTATTGTACTTAAGCATAAAGCAAATATTCTAGGAGTGCTCCGTGGGTTGAACGGATTTCGAAATTCGACGTTTGAGATAGAATTCAAGGGCTCTGCTGATAATGCACTTGGTGCGAAATTTTGGATTTATTTTATAATGAACGAGAGGTAATATTGTAAAAGATACGTACATCTATATTTAATCAGCGCTGTAAATATAATTAATAATCCCAACAACTTTTCAAAGTCCTTATAGCTGCTATTATATAATGAATCACAATTATTAGCTCTACGATAAAACAATGATAATAAACACCCACTTCTGATAATGGTTCTATTAATCCCACAGACTCTGAATTGGCCTAGAGCCAAATTCCGATCTGACCGTAAGTATTAATTTCGCACACTATTATAATTATTGCGTATTAAGCTGAGAACTTAAATTTAACATTTGAATATAGAAATGGTGAAGTAATCTGAATTACCCTTTTCTATCCATGAAGCTTCTAAGAGTTATGGCTTAACCCATTTGGAAAACTGTTTTCTTTGACCTAATATCTCGGCTTAAAGCTAATTAGTTTCAGATCTGTTTTGTCGGGTTCTCTTTTCAATTCTTTCGTTGCTAAAGTTTTGTCACAGGAGTACGAGTATTCGGCACATTCAGAGGAGGAATGGAAACACCCGATTGATAAAAGGAATTACATTTTTTAATTAAGGGAGAGTACAGCGAGGGGAAGAGATTTTGTCATGGTTAGAATTAGGCTATGCCAATTATCGTATGGAACATCAGTGTGCATTTTCTATAAACTCTGAAAGGCCTTGAAAGCATTTATCAGTATGAAAAACCTATACCTCGGACAAAATAAATGGTAAAGATAAGCAACATTATGACTAAGTGGGTACACACTGAAGATGTAAAAAAGTGTTAGAGTTTTTAACAGTGATTTTTATGTAGCATTATCAACCTACAGTAGGTCCAAAACATTTTAAATAGTTTATGTTATTACTTAAGAAGCAATATATTAATTTGCAAAAGGGGTGTTAAGAGTAATGGCACCCAAGGGCATTGATCAAAGAAAAAAGAAAGGATTTCAAGTTTGTAAAATGAATAGAATCAGAGGAAATAATGTGGGTGAATTAGCTTCTTTATTACTCAGCAATAATGTTCCATTGTTTTTTTTTATAGATTTAATTTGGCTACTGTGCACAAGCAAGAATATTACCTATACATCATATATGTGAGTTTGGAAGGTGGATTTTGTTTAAGCCCCTTAAATTAATGCAGAAAACAGATATCCTTAATAAAGTAATGAATATTATATTGAAGTTTTCGGTGCGTGACATAATTATATCGGACAATGCGGCATATTTATCTTCTATCTATTTTAGAGTGTTGGCCGAAGATGAAACAAGCAAGAATGAAATATTTCAAATTTCAAATCAATAGCAATTTTTCAAAGAGATTTGAAATCTTATGTTATTTTTTTAGTAAATTAGTTTCTAAAAATAACCCTGTTTGTACCACATTTTGTATTTTCCAAGTCCTGTTACATGTTGATGATTTCTCTAATATAAAATACACATTGCAGACTAGAAATTAAAATAATAATTAGTGTGTTAAACAAAGTAACGGCTACGCACTGCCATCCACTCACAAGTGTTTACAAAAAAGAAAATGTCTGTAAAATAACAAGCTATAAAATAATTATAATACAGTTTTACATTTGGAAGCAGTTTTAAGTAAGAGTTTTTGTAAATAGCGCTTCGGAATTGTTGAACTAAGTCAAGACTTTAAGTCGGTCTGGTAATTACTGTTGTTTTTAGTGGTTAAAATTTGAATGAAAATCTGTAATAAGTCACCGTTAGCCTATATTACCAAGTGATAACTTCGTGTTGTAAATGGTTCTGGCTATGCATTCCAGATCCAATACAAAATTAAACTTATACAAGTCTGTACCAAACAAAAGTGTTTCAGTATCAAAGTTTTTACCAAGGGGAATAAGTAATTAATTATAATAAGAAATAGTATAAGTGATGTAAATAAATTATAAATATACAGTTTAGAGTAGCTGAACAGGTATTGCTATCGCCAAAGGATTGAGATAATTGAATGGTACAGAATATTAATAGGTAATTATATAGGATAACAGAATTTCGGGCATTCATTATCATAAAATGGTACAAAAATACATATCCGTAATACATAACAATGCTCAGAAAAGTTAAAAGATAACATGGGCAAAAGGAAATGCCAGTAAAAAACTCAAAACATGCTTTCAAATATCATCATCAGTGGCAAAATTAAAAAATCACATACCATCAAAAACAGCGAATGAGTATGCCCACTGAACGAATGCGTAATATTAACGTATACAGGTTGTTCAGTAAAAGTGTTCTAATACATTGGGATTTGGTTCTACATATACAAATGACCCAAAATTTCATTTTAAAGTTTAGTCTTAAAACCAGATCCCCGTCTATCTGTCTTTATATGTGTTTTTTTTTTTAGGAAAAAAAGATATATCTTTTGAACCAGTTAAGGTAAAGTTATGAAACTTTAGAATTGTATTGATTTTTGTTATACCCTTTTAAAATAACATATTAACAAAACTAATTGCTCGTTTCAAAATGGCGGGCGTTAGTTGGTTTTGAGTTATTTTGATGGAACAATTCAAAAGATATAATTTTCTTGATGAAAAACACACACTGACAGAAAAAAAACTAAAAGTGTTAGGACATAATTTAATATGAACTTTTTTGCTCATTTTTATTTTTAGAACTAAATCCCCAAGTATTGGAACGCTTTCACTGAACACTCTGTATTTGTAACATAATTCGCTAAATAAAATTAATTTGATATTTATTTGATTAATTAGTAGAAATAATTCAGAATTAATTAGAGAAATAAAAATACACCATTATATTTTATAATATATAATTGTACGCGATAGGTAAAGTAGTTTCTTGTACTTCATCGAAAAAGATTAGGGCGGAAAATAGCGACGTTACTAGGATATAGTTTATTCAGGGAGAGAGGGAAAACGTCAGATTGTCTGTAGGGTTCTCTATGTTACACCTGCATAGACATAGAGATGTTTGTAAATCTAATTGCTCTTGATTGGAAACGTGATGGGCCAATCACGCTCTATTAGGAGGTATGACGTAATAGGGTTATGGCAAGGAGTGGTGCTTATAGAGATGGAGGTTGGTTTTCCATCGTCTATTGCACAAGCGTTAAAACTAGACTATTATTTTTAATTTGTTAGTTTTTCTGACCAGATCACCGGAGGATTTTGCATAAGTGTTAATCTTATTACAGTTTTCATATATTTATTAAAGTACATCAGATGTTTATTGCCATTGAAGAAACAAAGCTGTAACAGACATTGTGAACACAAACAATCACATTGAATCAATATTTTAAATTCCTTACGCCAAAAGTGTGTTCTATTGGGGGTTTAAGAAACATTCTTAAGCTTAATTGCTTAAAGTAGTTCTGTGTTAATTAGGCTGTACAATCTTATGATTATAACGGGTGTTGTGGCTGTCGACGCAACTATTGTAAAATTATTCTTTTACATAAGCTAAGCATTGAAATAAGTATTTGTTACTTAATGTTAAAATCTTGCAGTTCATAAACGGCAGCCTGCAAAGTCCAATGTCTTTTTTGCCAAGTGAAAATTTGCTTACTACTTGAGGAAGCTACTCACAATAAAAGTGCATAAGTAAGATGACGGTTTATTTGTTTATTTATTCATCAACGGTATCCACCATTTTTACAATAATAATAATAAATAATAATATTTGAATAACACAATACAATATAGGCCTACTAATACTATATGAATACACAATAATATATGCATTAAATATGTGGACAACAACTAAGACAAAAAAAAAGTCAGGAGCTGGTGAGCAAAACAGCAAGTGTAACAAGACTAGTGTCCAGACAAGAAAAGAGGGCAACAATCAAAAATAAAATTTGAACGACATAACAGTAAAATTTTTAAAGCAATAACAAGAGATAAATTTGAAACATACTATAACAATATGATAAAATTTTAAAAATAACAAAATTAAATTTCCCAAAGAAATAACAAAAGATAAACCTAGAACAAACAAACAATAAGTTAGGCATACAGAAAGTAACAAAAGAGTGTAAAAAATTTTACCCTAAACAGAAATCGCCATACCTATGATACTGCCACAACAAAAGCCTAACTAGAGTTTCTTATAAATAATTTGAAACAGTTCATTTCTAAATCCAGTTGGCCTCATGAAGAAGTCAATCAGTGGAACCACGTCACTGCCACAGCAGTGAACGGTTTAAAAGTCAGAATGTATTTCTTAAAATGTTTAGGCTCGTACAAAGTTTCTATCTTTTAAATAGATAGATCACTCTTGCTAAGCGTTTCAACAAATTAGCAGTGTGAATCTGCCAACTAAGACTAGAATCCAAATGAATTCCAAGCAGCTTCACTGATTCTTTTTCAGATAGCTTACTTAAGCTAAACAGGTAATATTGGTTTTGTCTTGATTTAAAAATAAGTTATTAGTTATGAACCAGAGTTTTGATCTTTAGATGGATTCTACTTACATTTTCATTCGTGTCAATACCTTCAATTGGAATGGCTGTGTCGTTTTCATATAGAAAATGTCGCTGTACGAAAATTTGGCAAATTGTTTGCATAGATGGAAAACAAAAGAGTCTCAAGTACGGAGCCTTGTGGCACCCCGCACTGAACCTCAAGGATATCAGAGCTTTGATTACGATTTCTAACCAACTGCAATCTGTTATATAGATAGTGCTTATGCAAAGCTAATTCTCTACCAAAAGCACCAAAATAGTTGAGTTTTACGGCTTGAAATAAATGCTAAAGCCTTTTGACAGTTGTAGTAACGTGGCGCAAATACTAAGTTTAACAGTGGATACAATGCTATTGACTGGCTTTGTTGTAGTCAATCCTGTCCTAAACCCATGTTGGGAGGAGATTAAAAGATTGCGTCAACTGGATTTGAAAATTGTAAACAAATTGAATCTATGGAAAAAATATTATTTCTTCGAACGGTTTTGGTGGTAGCCTATAATAATAGTTAATTTAAAGCATTATTATACATGATCGATACTTAAGAGTATGTATTTAAGATGTTTTAGTTTAAGAATTGATTTTTTAGGGGGTTTGAATACACCTAAGTATATTACGTTTTGGTAAAACCTTATTTAGTTGAAGATAGTTTTTTTTATTTGGAATAACTTTTACTATAGCATTTTATTTTGATTTGATTTAATACGTCCTACAAGCTGTGACTATCAATACTTCATTTTGCGTAATATAGTTATAAATCCAAGCAGTTGCCTGAATCTTACTTTTGTTTCTTCTAAAGGTTGATAAGGTACAACGTACTAACACCAAAATCTTTTGGTTCACACCACGTTGAAACAAAGCTTACATAATTAGATTTTGAAAATATTCCTGCCTCATTTTTAGTTATGGTAACGGCCGCGCAATCCTAAACTCCTGGCCAAAAAGTTATACATTAGATTAAAAAAAAAAAATAAATATCTTCGCTTCAGGCCAATTTGTTTGAAGATTGTATACAGGGTGTCAAAAAATGCCCAGACTGGCTTGGAAAATCCCGACGATTACAGGTAAAGCAATAAAACTTGGTACATCATTACTGCACCAATAAATCTACTTTTGGAAGTAACTACAATTTATTGTCATGTCAAGGGGATGGCCCGCAAGGAGTCAGAAGAGAATTTTAAATAAAAGCATAGGTCGAGTAGTACATCAAATTAAAGGTCTTTATTAGTAGAGTACAATTCCACAAAACCGACCTTAAAGGAATCAATAATTAAAAAAAAAACGCTGGTTTAAAGTTTGAAACATTTACAATATAGATACTGTTCTAGATGGTTTAATATTCTTGTCTTGGCTCAAGTTGTGAAAGTTAAACTTAGCAAATGAATACTGGACTTAACAAATAGTTTTTTTTACTAGACATCCGATGGAGAATGGTCTACGAGGAGTTTTTAACCGTAAGCTTAGCTCAAGATGTACATCATTATAAAGGGGTTATTTAGTAGAGATGAACAAAAGGAAAAACCTGGTATCAGTTATTATAGTAGAAAATTCTTACTTTTAGTTTGATATTAGGACTTGACTTGATGTACATCTTACGTTGCACTTTAAAACAATGAATATCTTCAGCTATGCTTACGTTACATTTTTTCGAACTCCTTGTAGACCATCCTCCATTGAATTCGAAGAGTCACTAACTACCTTAAAACTATTTAATCACATGCAATTTCCTACTGAGAAACAGAGACACCATGAGGATATTAAAATAAAATTACACTCGAAACTCTTCCGAGATAAGTGATAGCCAATGAAAAACATTCGAATGCTGATCAATTTAAGATTTAAAAAAGTAATGTTTTCGGACCCTGAGTCAGACTGCGGAACATTTTTGTACGAGCAGGTACCTGTAAAATAACTATTTTTTTCCTTCAAGATTTCATGATATTAGATTAAATAGTTACCAGCAATGTAAGTTAGAAATGAACTTTTTTAAGCCTGTGTGGAAAAATCCTAAAGTCGAAGTTCTAACGCTTCAGTTCACGCATTATGGTGTAATAAACGATGTACTTTTGAAATGGAAGTAAGTATACTTTAGGTATGCGTCATTCAGTGTTTATGGTTAAGAGCTTTAGATGTTAAGCGAAATTTCTAATAAAGTTTGTATTAGCCTTTGCGCATGTATGAGCACTTCTGGTTTGAATGAATTATATTTCCGACGCCGTGGTTCAGTTAGCCGTTTTGCCCCAAAGACGAAAATATATACTGAAGTAGGTCTGAGAGGTATACATCTGTAAAAATCATAAGGTGGATTTTATGAATTCTATCGTAACTTTGCCTTTAATATCTATATTACATTACTGATTTTACATTTACGAGTTTAATTTTTTATATGTATATTATCTATACTTAATAGTTATACAAGAAAGCTTGACTTAAGTGTTATTATTTTCGAGCTTACTATATGCATTAATATGTAAAATAGTATATAACTATAAATAATACTACTATAAATAATATATAACAATTAAAAAGATAGTTAAATATTGAGTAAATTAAGTTAACTTATGTTTGTGTTATAATATAACAATGTTTATGTAGAGCAGTTACTTAAATTTAATTGGTTCTTTCAATTAATAAAATTTATTTACACCAATGCAATATTCTCCAAGAAAGTAAGAGATTATTTACTTTCAAAAGGAAGCTTAACAATACTGACTTTCTTCATTGTTGGTTTAATCAGCTTTTTATTAACAATAAACATCTTTCAGCTGTTTATTGCATTCTTTGTTTAAAGTTTATTATTGACGATGGAAGGTTTGTAAGGATAATAGGATTTCGTACATTTGCCATCGTTATGGTTATAAAAGGTATAACACAACATTTCGAAGATTGAAATCTATCCCTTTCGTCAGGTGGGAGAAGGAATTAGTACATACAAAAATAAATGAAAATGGAAAAAAGCGGGGAAAGAAAAGGGTCCAAACATACCCAAACCCTGCTTGGAACCAGTCCAGGTGTTGTCACTGTATCACTGTACAAGATGAAAGTCGCGAACACAAGTACGAGAATCTCAAGTACACATCACACCAGCACAGGCGATAGTGGGATACTAACAAGAAAATCGATGTCATTTTTTTCGCACAGCTTCGTGTCATCTGAAACAATGTCTTTTCCTTACTTTTTCCCTTCTTTTCTTCTTTTTGTTATGTAATGTACTGTCTCTTCTGTGTTTATTGTATGTATTACTCCCACCTGATGAAGAAGATAGATTTCAATCCATGAAACGTTGTGTTATAAATTTTGTAACATATAACGATGCTTATTGTAGATATGAAAGTTAAACCAATTGTCTTTTCGTTCCTATAAAGTATTTCGTTTCAATAATAATTTGTATTTAGTTTTTAATTTTTCAAACCAAATTGAACTATTTTTAGTAATTTCTTAAATACATGTAAATACTCAATTATTTTGCATTGAATCTGATCTAAAACAACACTGTTTCAAATTTAATCATGTAACTCAGTTTTAGCTACAGTAAAACCCACCTTTACTGTCTCTAAAAAACACCCCAGCAGTCATGAAAATGGGGCGGGCTTTGTTCCCCCTTTCCCAATGAATAATACATGATAGCGTGTTCCTCATATCAGAGCATTACCTCGTAAGATAATGCGAGGCGACAGGTGGAAACTGCTAAGATCTTAGCTATTTTTGGTCAAATCCCTGTATCTCTTTTTGGTCTACGAGATAATATTAAGGTCACATATGTCAGTAACCCTCCCCTCTCCCCTTATACGCTTAAAATCATAGTAAACTCGCGTTTACATAATTATATTTTAGATAAATAGGCGTCATGTTAAATTTTCAAGATAAGAAAGTTAGAAAATGGAATAATTTATCATATTCAACTATAATGATTTATGTGATAAACATTTTTAAATATTTATGTACATAAATGTTCATCGTACATATTACGTATACAATAGTTTTAGATAATCCATTTCCTATTTTCAAACTTTCGGTACTTATAATTTGTATTTGAGGAATTACGTATTGTTTAAAAATGTATTTTACTGTATTGAAAATACATTAACTCGGGCCGCCCTGTGTTAATTTTCGTATAGGTACTGACACTTTTACTTCATACAATGCTCACAGAATGTTTATTGTAGGAATTTAGGATATCTAATACACATTTATAAAAACACAGACAATTGTTCGATCCTACGCGCATGATTTCTGCCATTGTATGCTTATTCCGAGGTTACTATTATTTGTTATTACAGCTTGAAAAAATTATTTAACTGCAAATATTAATGAATGAGCAACTACATTGATTCCACAATTGTACGTTATTAACTAAATTAATAATTACTAATAATTAATATGTTTGTTGTTAGATTTATCTTATTTTTTAAGGAGTTTGAATTTAAGTTTTTACACTGTTTCCATGTGTTACATTTGGAAATATATTATGATTCAATTCAATTTTATATTTCGCATAAAATAATATTAAAAATACCTAATAACATAATTAGTACTGCTTTTCTTGTAGACCTAACTATGATGTAAGCATTTTCAGTAGGCTTACTAAGTATGTCAAGAAAAACGAAATATTTTATTTTTAATACGAATATATTTATGGCACCTGTAGTAAGACATGGCACAAGAATGGTATTTTACAACAAATAATTACTATAAAATTAAGTATAAAGTTTGATAATTAGGAAAGGTACTAAATTGCACAGAAGAATATTGTAAAAAAGGAACCAGTTAGATATAAGCTTACAATGAACATGACATTTATAATGGTTTGCCATATACGTATATACCATTTAAAAGTTTATCCACGAATAAAAAAAGTATTAGGAATAGGTTTGATACCAAATGGGAGTCTATTATCAATGAAAATACCTTTTAATTAATTGCGACTTAATATTTCTTTGAATCCACAAGAACGGTGGATTAAAAAAATAATGAAAAATAATAGCCTTTCAAATAAATTGCAGATATAATTAAAACATTGTTTAATTTTAAAGTTATGTCTTTAAAGGTATGTAGGTTCTAACTGTCATCAATAAGATCCGGGGGATAATAGAAACTTCTAACTGTTCACAGATACGAACTTTGCCATTTGCCTTAGGGACAAGAATACGCGAAGCACAAACAATCGGGCTTACCGATGGTCAACTGGCAGTAAAACACCTTTTGATACCAACCTGTCTAACTCGTAATTGGTTGCCTTCTCCAGAGAGAATGGCTCTGATCTTGGTTTGGGTTTTGGAAACTGAATATTATCCTCGATGCGTACTTTATTTTAAAACATATTTCTAGCTCGTAGTTTGTGTGTTATAAAGTCACTATATCACTATATTCACGCCATATCTGTGTTTTAAGCGTGAGACCTTTCTTGACAAATCTATGTTTAGTAGAAATTCGATTATTGTTGAATTATTTTTACACAAACAATTTTGATCTAATTTGAAAGCCGCAATCCAGCCTTTACCAAACAAAAGTGTGCCTACAGAACCTTCGGTCACAGCAAAATCCAACTAATTCTAATGCCGCCTTATTCTAAGAAGAAGCCTTAGTAGAATTATTGTACCGCATTAATAGCCTATGGATCTTTTTGTAAAGCCTCCTCTTGTATGGCATTTTACTGTTGGTTGATTTTCTTGTATTTATTAAGATTTACTTATAGTTGTTTTTTTATTGTTATTGTCTATTTTACGCTGTTAATAATATCAATTATAGTTTAATTATCAATTTATAAGTATTATTATCTTGGTTATTATGTTATTAGACAACCACTTATTTATTATGGCTGTACAGTAACGATAATGGTTACATAGTTAACCAGCCATTTAATTACTTATCTTTTTAATGTTAATCATAGTAATTATTAGTATTGCTTATTTATAATATTGCCGATCTAGCATTAATCCAATACGTCATTGTCATTTTCAATTTATTTATAATGTGTATTGCTTTTTTCGATTGATAGGCCTAGCCATTAATTATTTTATATCTTGAATGTGAAAAGGGTTTACAGTTTAATAAATAAATAAACTCTTGTATAGTTAGTCCTATGATTAAGATACTTTAACTTGACCCTGCGTATTTATTTTAAAAGAAAAGTGTCTCTAATATTAAGTTGGAATGAAATCTGGTTTTCCGATATATATAAATCCACATAGATTATCTGATAATGGTCCAAGCTGCAGCTGCAGCTTCAGACAAATGATCACTAACATCTTCACTGCTAGTAATGCGCCAACTTGAGGATATCCGGAATAGTAGTATGTCACGTCTGCCGCAGTCATTGTGTTAAATAACTTGGACTGTATAATGTTATTGATTAGATATAAATCTGATAATCCTGAATGTCATCCCTAGGACTCTCTTTCTTTTTCTTGTCAAAATCTAATTACATGTTTCACTAAATTCTACGTTAATATATCATCATACAATATAGCACTATTTTCAGAAATTTCTTAAGACTTAATAGTCGTTTTAAGTGTATCTTCGTTTTAAGTGTATCTCCACTATCTGACTATTCTATATAGACGACTAGCTGTTTCCCGCGGCTTCGCACGCTTTACGTAAGCCTTGGCCATGTATTTGCACTTCTGGTTTAAGTGCATTATATTTCTAACACCGATGTAGAGTTTGCCTTGTTGTCACGATCAAGAAAATCTGTGTATGCTTATTATATTGCAATTATACACGCACATGTATTTTGTTATAAACCGGTCTAACAGTAAAGCTTTAAGTCCAACCATATATTTATCATAAAGACAAACATATATTCTAACTTAGTGCCTTCAAATAGTCTTTGGCAAATTAATATACGTAACTGTCTCGTAATTGCAGTATATAATGTGCAGGCGCTTTGAAAACTTTTATATTTTGCAGCGCCACCTCGTGGTGAGTTTTATAAATGAGTATAGCATATAAACCTTCTCCGCCGAAAATTCAAATTTTCATAATGATCGGTCAAATAGTGTACGATTCCATAGAGGACAAACACTCAAACATTCATATATATATATATATATATATATATATTATATATATATAGATATTAGATTTTTTTTAAACCCACTCGATGTGTCCTATTTTGCCACATGATCTACCGTTAGAATTGTAAGCTATGCAGGTCTAGATTCCCTATACTTAGCTAAGTCACCATACATTTAATACGAGGATTTAATAGGAAGACATTAGCAGCATTACCTTGAGCGGATGACGTCATAGGTTTAGAAGACCTTGCTTTGTGTACGTGAGGAATAGTCGTTAAATTCAGTTGATTACATTCAGAGTACGCCGTTTGAAGCAAACAAGCGTCTTTAACAATGTCATAAAGTTTTAAATCATCTTCAGGATGTGTCCTAATTAACTCTTCTTTGCTGCAGTATGATAAGCGTCCAACACTAATGATCGATAATATCGAATTGCGATTAGAAAACTCAAATGCTGTCAGACATGTTAAATAATTGTAAGTACTACGCTGCTCAAACCATGTATAAGCAAAATTTTATTATTTTCTATAGTTTAAAATGCGTATATGTCTTAAAAGACATACCAAAATATAGCGTCACCATAATAAAAAAACAAGACTTTAACGAAATTCGAAATTATTGTTCCAAATTAATTTAATTGAAGTTAAATCACGTGTATGGTATTTGAAAAATGGCCACAAGAGACGGTAAATACTGTTGTTTATCAAATAAGCTATTAAGAAATAATATCGAGGTATTAAGTTCCAGTAACCTGTTACCGTGGTATATATACAATTTTAAATAACTCATTACAATGTAACATAGACTGATAAACTAGAAAAAACTATTAACGGGTTAATCCAAATAAAAAACTTTACAAGAACTCACGTGATCTGAGCTTGAATTTGGGTATTATCTTGAGGAATGTTTTTATTATTTCGCTAGAACTGCGGGGTAGCGCTAAGTTGCCACCGAAGCCTGCACTGATGGCCAGGGGCATTTCTGATCGGTATTTTTCCGACCTAAGATCACGTCCCAGATCGTACAACTTCTTCCACGTCAGATCACGTTGTACGGTCTAGGCCGTGATTTGAGGTCGAAATAGCCCCATCCATCACTGTGGGCTTTGATGACGCCTTCGGACTTTGGTAGTTTATATCGAAGATTTTTATCTCATAATTATCCATGAATCGATACTATCATTCTAGTGTTGGACGCTTATTATACTGCAGCCCTCTTCTTCCATCTTGGGACCGTCCAGAAAGATACTGATCCCACAATACTCTTCAATCGTGTCTTTAAACTTAAATTATGATCTTAGAATCTTGCCCCCGATCTTAGAATGTACACAAAATAAGATACAGGCTGTTCTTGAGCCTTAGTAAAATGTCCAAACTTTAGTATTTCAAACAAGTATGGAGTATTAGGCCAGTAGAACTAATATAAAACGTAGTGATTTTTTTCAAATTTTAATTTGCAATATAGGAGCAGGATTAAAGTTGTAAAATATTTAAATTTTAAAGTTTAGCACCAAACCAGTTCAACAGTGATATCTTCGTTCGTTAGATGTTGCAGATTATTCACATGTATTTGGAATCTCATGCAACAGTGTCTAATACCTGGACTTTGTACAGTTTTCTCGAAAATCAACAAACATAGGAGTTGCAAACCCCTACAAGAATCGTATTTTGGTACAAAATATCTCTTTACGACAAAAATATTTCCGCGAACGATCTACGTCGAATAAAATATTAATCCTGTTTTTCTTGAAGTGACTTTGAGCAAACCGCGTTTCAACCACTGCCATGGCAAACAAAACTATGGGTTTAAGCTCTAGTAGATTTTTGCGTCATTACCTGTTTTGGTTTTAATTACCCTCTTCAGCTAAGGAGTTAGTGTAAAAATAGCAGATTTCAGCTACAACACACTTATTCCTTAGGAAATGATGTGAGATGGTAAACAGTAACGTTACCTTGCCAGAATACCACATTTTACAAATCGTTGACTTTAGAAATCATTGTTTTTCGAAGGGCCTGTGACACAAAGAGATCGGTAACCCGTTAGGAGAGGTTCTCAGAAAAGTATTGCTATCAAAAGTTGGTTGACAGCCGTTTAAGTAAACCATTTAAAACCCGATACGATATCTTACAAGGGAATTGTAAAAGCTCTTCTGCTTGAGGTGAATTTGATCCTTTGGTAGACGATAAATGCGTGAGTCAGTAAGGCGCACTTACATAGAAATCTAGGAATGCAGGGCACTGCCAGCTTCCAGGATCTTTATAAAAGCATCTTCGTGATCAATTGTTGCTTGGTATTAATAATAGTAAAAAAATAGGGAACATAAAAATGTTGAATCTCGTCTGAAAGATATTGAAATGTCTGTGCATGTACTTAAAAGTGCTGATGAAACTTATAAATCAAAACCGAATCTCAGCAGTCATTCTTTTGTTGTCAGACAGTAAAGAAAATCAAAGGAATGCGTTTGACTTTGGTTCGGAGACAATATTGTTTCAGATATGGAGGAAGCATTCATAACCCTGGTATTCGCTGTTTAGCTGAATGCAATTTGTGTAAAAGCAAAGATCATAATGCTGTTTCCAGTCTGGTCCAGCATTCAGAGCAAACACAAACCAAACACTTGAGAGTTGGCTGTACACAATCGACTTCATCTGGTAGTGTTATCAGCGAAACAGCATCTCTCCGTGCAATACACAATGGCAATAAGATTATAATAGACGTTTTATTTAACAGCGTCCCTTTAGAAATGATGTATGATCCAAGCGTCAGAGTCAGTTACTATGATTTGGTAGTTGTTTATGGAATAAAAAATGTTTTTATTTATTTTATAAAGTTATTTTGGATACATATTAACACGATTTATAACTTAGATAGAACTTTCATATTCTAGTTTGTCTATTATAGTTGCTGAAGTCTGATAATTTTACTTTTGTTTGAATTTAGATTCTAGTTTTAACAGGAAATTAATTGTTATCCCTTAAAAATTTTACTTTATTTCTATACGAAAAGAATTTATTATTTTATCTTAAATGGAATAACGATTTTATTTGAAATTTCATCACAGTTATGCACTGTAAGTTACTTAAATAAAAAAAAAACCTTTTAATCTTATTGAGATTTTGATTTAAAGAAAAATGGAAAAAATGTTTTAGATTAAAAGTATAACAAAAACTAGTATAAAATTGAAAACAAACACTCCAATAATATACTTTTTATTTGTGTGAGGTCTTTCGTTTTCAAAGAACACATCATCAGACCTACATAACTCCTTGAACACGAAAAGCCTCACAAAAAAAACTGTATTATTGGAGTGTTTTTTTTTTTTTTTTTCAAATTTATAAAGAATTCCAAAAAGAAAAGACCTTCTAGAATGTACAAACTAGTATTTAATTATTCTGATTAGGACTTTTAACTTTAACTTAATAACGAATTCATAACTACTATCAGACCATTGGAATATAACTGAAATTGTAGCAAGTAATTATCTTCATAGAGTAGTACCTTTCACGGATATTTATGGAAATAAGTAAAAGAATTATGTTGATGAATAAAATTCTACGAGTTTTGCTTCAGTATTAACATACTTCAAAGCTAACATCATCGGAGCAAATAAAATTATATAAGTATTCTAAATAATAACGTATACCCAGTTCTTGGAAAGCACGACAAAGAAAATGGTATAAAAGCAAACTCCCTTGGCTAATCAATCACTTTTGGAACTGAAGGATATCCAGCCGCTCAAGTTATCTCTGGCCTCCTGAGGAATACTGCGCTTTTAGTAAGTGTTTATCTTTGAAGATAATATATCATAATGTTCCGTATATTATTGATTCCAAAAATATTCAATAAGTTAATGCTATTATAAAGAATATAATGATAAACGGTATTTTGTACCAAAATAAAAAAAATTCATACCTGCACAGAATGGCGTAGATGAAAAGTGAAACTAAAGATAAATTTGTAGGCCACATTTAATATCTAAGTTTCTTATGATAAGAGATGAAGTGGTTTACTTTGCGGCGTGTTTATATGACCAACTGAGGAATTATTTATTGTATGAAATTTTTAGCTAATTTAAGTACAGTGTCATCTGCATACACTAATGATTTTGGAATAGTCCATCATATACATGTACTGAGCTAAGCCATTCCTGAGTAAGAGGAAAATAAGTAAGTATTATATATATATATATATATATATATATATATATAAGTTAAAAAAATATGAAAAATTTTAAATTGTATTTTTTGATTGCGCAATTGTTCTCAAATTGTAGAAAATTTTATGTGCTTTAGCAAAATAATAATATCTTATTCGGTAGTGAACATTCTTTAAGAGTGATTATCCAAAAATAAACATAACATTCCAGAGTTAACTAAGGGCAGCACGGATATTTTAAATTTTAAAACTAGCTTTTTCTTATACACAATAACAAGATATTTAAAAGTCAGATCAACGAAATTAGTTTCAAACTTTGTCTTTTTGTACCTACCTGGATTAGTCTATATAATCTCGTAGGGGAACTCGGGGCAGAACGGGATGGTGGGGTACAACGGGATACTACTATAATCTAAGCTAGATAATGCTGTACCGTAGTGGACTTCTGAGTGATCTGCTGTTCGTGGTGGTTTTTGCTGTACATTTATAACTTTTGGGAACATGAACATCAAGGTGAGATGTTTACCGTTACTTGTAGTAATTTTAATGATAATTACTTATAAATTAAATGTTATTGGCTGTTGATAGGTATATTTTTAACAATTAACAATCGTGTGTTAAAGCCGGTAGAATAACATAACCTAAAAACGTGCACACGGGGCGGGATACTATCCCGTCCTGCCCCGTTGCTCCTCAATATGAAAAGGTTTTTAAACTATTCTAAACAAAGGACAATGTGGACCTTTCGTCACCATCTTCTCAAGCATCCACGGAACCAGGTAATGAGAAAGCTAAATCCAGCCACAATTTGGACCCAGAGCCTCAACCTGGATGTTCGTGGATGCTGGATTATTCTGAGAGAAAGTCATCTTCTGAGCAAAACTCGTCAGCTTTTCCAACTACATCACCTGTGGCTTTGATACCGATTCATCTCATCAAAAAAATGTCAAGAGAATAAGAGAAAGAAAGGTAAAACTAAAATATTAACTGATTCTCCATACAAGAACGAGTTGCAAGAAAGTACGAGTATCACCGAGAAAGAGGAGAAAGAAAAGGAAAAAGAACGCAAGAAGAAGAAAAAGACGAGAAAAAATCGGGTAAACTGAAGTCAATTGCAATCAAACTTTTTGGTAGTGATAAAGCTAAGAAGAATAAGCCTGGAAAAAAGGAAATTAAAGAGAAGAACAAAACTATTATAGAGGAGACTCAGATTCAAATGTTCAAATGTGACGAAGCAGAATGTCTCTATTGCGGGGATTTCTATTCCACTTCCAATGAGGGCTAGGTTGCTTGCCAATTTTGCTTTAAATGGGCTCATAATTCTGTGCGGGAGTCGACAGTGTAGAAGATGAAGAAATTTTAATCTGCGAACATTGCCAATACATTTTCTAGCATTTTCAGATTTAAAAATTTCCTTTAAATTTCATAATATTTCATTTTGAAGATGTCTTTTGGTTTTTAAACGAGAACAAAAGTAGTGTTTGCTGTCTTAAATGTTTTTTCTATGAGTGTATTTTTTTAAAAGTAAATTAAAGATTTTTCAGGTCAATAAATGATAAAACCAATAGTTGTGAGCTCCTATCCCGTTCTGCCCCACCTACGGGGCGGAATGGGAAAAAGTATATAGTTACTAAATGTAACATTTTAAAATATTAATTGTAGTACTAAGCCGTATTACTCATCAAATGTTGTTCGTTAAGAAATATACTTACTTTTCTTGTAATTATAGTGTCTTTATTTGCCATAAAGAACGGCAACAACATTTTTGAAAAAAAAAGTATCCCGATCCGCCCCGAGTTCCCCTACTTACTAAATAGTACTAGGCGACCGAGCGAAGCTTCTTAAATGTTTTTTGGAGTAAAGCTTAATGTCATGATACTTTGTCAATACGATAAATAAAAGTAGTCGAGGACCAACATTGAAAAGAAATATTACGATTGAAATATTAATACTCAGTCATAACTATAACAGCCCACAAGAAACATAGAGCTGTACTTAGAACACGAAAATAAGTATTACGAAACCAGTATTACCTGACACAATAATAAGTGAACAATGTTACGGTATTTTTAGACCTTGAAAAAAAGCAATAAAAGATTTCCACGAAATAAGACGCTGGGAGTTTGCCAAACTTTGTTCAGTTAATTATATTCACTAAGATGAAAGAAGGTTTGTCATAACAGCATTTCAGAGGATGAATTTTTTTGTGTAGGTGGTGAGAAACTTTCACAAGAAATCTTAACTTTTGTTCTGATAAATCATCTGTAGTACAATACTTATTCTTGTGGGGCCTGCAATACTCAGTACTGGTACAAATGACACTGATTTATTTTTAGATAATTAAGTAATAAGCAATAACTAGTAAAGACAAAAAGAAACGCAATAATCTTTTTACATAATGTTGCAAGGAATATTAAGTTGTATAACTTGAAACAACTTTCATAATATATCAATACAGTGCATACTGAGGAATGTTGCTTTCGCGGGAACACCCACACGTACAGTAAATATTATTTTCTCTCCGGATATGAAAGAAATGTTGATATCCGGTGTGTATGACGTAGGGTCGGAGGAAAATTGCTTGGAGAGAACAGGAAGACGTAGGGCTCTCACATTTCATCGTAACAAACTTACACTGTTTTCGTTCTCTTTGGATTGTTTTGCATTCATGTTGCCAAGTAAATCTTATTAACTTCGTATAACAGCAAAAAATAATTAAAAGAGCAAACTCTATGAATATGTTGTTAATTCCGAAACTGTTCGATTTATTATTTTAATTATTTGTTATACGAATCTACATTTCTGCGTAACTTTTTAATGTTTATCTATTTATGTACAATGATGTCTTACAATCTAAATAATCTAAAATATTAAAATTGTTTGCAGTTTATATAAAGAAACAAACACGTAAATAGTGTCATTTTAATGTACTTTTAACTAGTATTATATATAAAAAAGTTACTATCTAACTTTTACATTCAATTTAAAGACTCACACAACTAATCTTAGTTGTCTTTTGACAAAAACAGGCGTCTCTGATGTGCAATATATGTATATATTGTTGATAAACAAGACAAAGCCAAATACGAAACAAAAATACTAGAACTTGATGTTTTTCTTGATGTGGCAACAAGGAATAAAATTCAAAATTAGCGACGGAAATCTAATTTACTCGAACCAGAAATGCTCATACACGTGCAAAGCCTACAAAAGTGCGTACGAAGCCTTGAGTAAGTAATATATTTCTTAAGTAAGAAATTATGTATTAATATAATTTTTCTGTATGTATTGTGCAACAGAAAAGCTGCAGAATATAAATATTCCAATCGTTGTAAACCTTCGCAGACAACTTTTAGTCACCAAATTTAAAGGTTGAGTGGAACTGAATCAACAGCACTAGGAAACAAGTGTATAGCAATGCACATAAAGAACATATTCCACGTTTTAACTGGAAACCTGAATATGAGTAACAGTCGTGTTTCTTCAAAGGTCCGCCTGTCACATCAATTTTTGTTGGGGTACTCTAAATTTAGATCTTCTTCTTCCTCTGACTTTTATTAAGGTTGCCACAAACCAGATTTTTACTTTTGATAGTAAATGTTTTTAAAACCATGGAAAAAGGTCTAGATCTTTTTAGATGGCTGGAGCATCATTTGAAGGACATAGGGTAATTTTTGATTCATTTTTATTTTTATTTATTTATTTTTTTAAAGGAGAAGCCGATTCCCTTTTTAAGCCTTATTCTGCCCGTCCTCATGGGCCACTGGCCTGTGTGAGGATCTTATCAAACAGAATAAGGGGGAGAGTCGATACAGTGCAAGGTCAATGGTACTGATAAAAAGTGCAATGGTCACAGACAGGATTCGAACCTGCGCTATCTCTAACTCAGACTCAAAGTCCGATGTCTTAGACCGCTCGGCCATCGGCTCTCCCATTAAAAAGCTTCAACATTTTAGGCAACTTCCTTCTCAGAATGTTCAATAAGAAATGTCGGAGGTGGTAAAATTTAATTCATAGTAGACAGTAAAATGATGAAAAATAAAATAAATTATTTTGTAAAATATAGTATAAAATATTCCTCTCGCCCATTTAAAACAATGGCTGTCATCAACTGTGCTTCATAATCATCGAAATATTACAGAATAATTCGGTTTCCCCGAAAAATGGATTGGTGATTAAGGTCCCTCTGGAACAGTTAAATTAATGAAGCCCGTAGGATTTGCAGTGTGATAATCTCTTCGATTGCCAAATGGCTTGAGGTAATTAATCACATACAAATTAATTAAGGCAATTAACAAAATTATAGCTTACAATGGTATTTCCGTTTCATTTGTATTCCAAAACTATAAAGGTTTTGATAAATTTGAATATAATAAAACAATATGTATTTATAAGAATACTACGGGAAGTTATATTGCATAATAATATAATGTTTAATGTTCAAGATAGTAATGGGACAATAGACAATTGGACAATAGACAATTGGACAATAGACAATGGGACAATAGACAGTGGGACAATAGACAGTGGGACAATAGACAATGGGACAATAGACAATGGGACAATAGAATAAATTATTTTCTTCGTATATGTGATAACGGTTACCTAATTTCAAAAGCATACATTTTAATCCTTACGTATGACATTATTATATTTTATACATTACGACGGCTGTGTTTTTTGGCACATCAATATGACCATTTAATAGCTTGGTACAATGTTTTGTTACAGAATTTTTAAACGCTTACAATACTTAACGTATTAGTAAAACAACACCTCATGTTACATAAAAATGATTAATCGCCGTCATTTTGTACAGGTAAGAATGTAATATTCATGTTATGTATGTTTCAAGGGACTAAATATTTGAGAAATATATCGAATTGAAATAAGTTGTCTGAAAATAAAGTAAAAGCTTGCCTTATGAAAAAACACAGAGCATTTTTAAACACATGTTTATCGAGTTATTTTTTCAAGTTTTGATTAACTGGATTTAAGCCGAATACGATGTCAGAATTCTGTATGTATAATACGTTAAGGCAATTTGCTTTAAAACAATTCCTTCGTTATTTATGAACCGAATTTCACGTCTGAATTTTCTGCTCGTAAATCATGTAACGTCGATTTAAATTGTTATTTATTTTACTTTTGAAGGACACACGCCACTTTTACAATAAGAATAACATAGATAACAACTTAATTCGAAAACAGTAGATTCTGTTTATTCAGAAAACTGTGTAAAATAGTTTATTTAGTAAAATACAGGTAAATAATATCCAAATAAATAACTTTTAATTCAGTTCTAAAATAGATTTTCGATCCAAAGGTTCAAATTCCACGAGTTATTATGGAAACATTACATCGTCTCCTTGTAATAAAATAAAGTGAACCTTTGTTCCCTTTAGTAATGTTTACGATTTATAATTGTAATATTACTTTAAACTACTATTTTATGAATAGCGTAAGATATCCTAATCTTTAATTTAATATAAAAGATAGAAAAGAAGAATAAATAAGACATGAGAACAACTTTTAATTGGTGATTACTTTTTATCGCAAAAACTAGTATAAAGTTTCAAATTAATTAGTTAAGTTTAACAAGTAGTTCGATTTCATGACGCTTGTGTGACTCATATTTCAGTTACTGCTTTATACTGTGTGCAACAGTAAAAAACTAATTGCTATTTTATTAGCACAAAATTTTTAATGATGGGTATTGCTCATTTAAAATATTTAAGTAAAATATAAGGTATTATACATTTTTTACTGTGGTAGGTGCCAGTGAAAATATTAACCCTATATAGGATGCATTCTTTTATTATGTGGATGTATTTTTATTGTGTGGATTCACCACAAAATATGAACTCCAAACATTTGCTGCTTGACGAAATTTACTTTAATGTCCCAGAGGAAGGAATAAAAATTGATTATTAAAAAAATTCACATTTTAACCAAATTTAATTTTCATATGTACTAGATCAGATTAATCCATACGATTAAGTTCAAAACTGTCGACCAGGTGTCACTGGAAACATGGCGTTAGAATGTCTGCCTCGTTACTATCTAGACAAAATATATTACAATTTGTTAACAGCTAATGACTGACAGCTAGTGTTACTGATTTTTTGTATCACTGAACGACGTCAAATGTCCTGTAAAACCCCGTTTCCTTCACAATACATCCATCGTCAAAAACAAACTACAAAAGAAGAGGTAATGACGTTAACAACAATGGTTTTCATCATATAATCCAAATTTACAATATACAGGGTGGTGCAGATGTCGGTTTCCCCAAAAGAGAAATTTAAAGGCGTTATATAGGTTAATTGGGTAAACACTTTTAGGCAAGAAAACCAATTCATTATACGAAATTACTTAGATATTACCATACAATGTTATAGCAATTGTTCGAAACGTCCACATTGATTTTGTATACACTTCTTACAACGACTGAAAATAGAATCACATATTTTTAGCAATAAAGGTTTATCGTTATTAACAGGTTCAAATGCATTTCTATTTAGAAACCTATTCGTGAAGATTTTGCGGTTTTTAAACATGCACATTCTCCTTTATAATACTCCATAGTGAAAAATCACATGGGGTCAGGACTGGCAAGAGGCCAATCGATTGTACCAGCGCGACCAATCCATTCATTAAATGAGTAATTTTAAAAATCTCGAACTTGAATACCGAAATGTGCTGGAACACCATCTTGTTGCCAGATGAGCGAATGAATATTGAAGATAGGATTGTTTCTGAGTTCGGGAACTACTACTTCTTGCAGAAACCGTAAGTAACTTTCTGAGTTAACATTTCCTTGAAGAAATTAAGGACCAATCAGTGCAGTACTCGAAATATCTTACCATACCATAACACCAGGCACATTGGGTTCTGTTTGGATTACGTTATGAGGATTTACATCCGACCAGTACATGCAGTTATGACGATTAACGCGTCCATTTAGTTTGAAACATGCCTCATCACACCACAGAATTGATCACAAGAAATTTGGATCAACCTCTGAGTGGATTATTGTCCCACAGAATTCCAATCACCTATCGGAATCAACCTCGTAAAATCCTTGGAGTAAAGATGGACGGTATGGTTTAAAAATTGTAATTGCTTTAACATTCTGTGCGAGCTTCTACTTATATGTATATTTCAGCGCTAATAATATTAAGCCTGACAATATAATAATTAATTGTCAATTAAGCCTGATAATATTGCATTACAAGTCAATTTACCGGGACTGGCTACAAAAAGCTTCAGCAACTGTCTGCAGGTTTTCTTCGTTGCAAATTGATCGTGGACGACTACACTTCGAGGCATTTGAAACGCTTCCTGTGTTTTCTAATTTCTTATTTAACTTCTGGATATACTGTCGAGGGGGTATCGCGACACCTGGATTCCTCAATTATTCTATTATTCAATTATTCTTCACCTCTAAATTCTTCAATTATTCTTCACCTTTAAATTCTTCTATTATTATAGCAGTATTTTTATTATGTTTTCCCTACAACTGAAGGTTGTAAACTCATAGTTGAGTTGTAAACATTTTTAAAACACACACACAAACAAATAACAGATGCAAAGAACGTCACTTTACACTAGCCACTGGAACAGACAACAGTGACCTTACTCCGTGTTGCTGCCAACTCAACATTGTTACCAACCTATAGAAACAAAATATTCCAATTTATGAGGAAACTGACATATGCGCCACCCTGTATAATAAATAGAGTACCTGAAAATATCACGTTATCGCTTAAGACTGGGTCTAATATCATATCATATGTTTTATAAATGTATTATCAGTATTAATTTTTATGGAAGTTTCAAAGTTGTTTAGAATACAAATCTTTCAAAAAATACTTATTGTTAAAACAAAATGATAACAGAAATATAAAACTGGATAATTTGTTATCAGAAATTTTGTTTATAATAAAATGTAATTTAGTAAGTAGGCTGACTGTTTTACTATATTGCTTCTTTCAAAATCTTAGATTTCTTAGCCTATTAACAATAATAAGCTGATAATATTAACGTTGTTAGTTGTTAATATATCAATCAGTTAAACAGGTTTTGTTGTATTTGTGTGATTGGAAATATGCTAAAGACTATTGCTAGATGTAATATTTAAGCAATCGAATGTCATATATTTGCTTCATAAATGAAAATGGTATACAAACAAGTGTATGCATTTCCTTTTATATTTCATATTTTTATATTTAAAACCGACTACAAGTGCGTAATTTCGAATTACGGGTGCACTAGTTCTATTTAGTCGTATCATATAATATGTAACTGCCTACATAAAAAATTAATATAGTTTATATATATATATATATATATATATATATATATATATATATATATATTAATATAAATGAATGTTTGTGTGTTTGTCCTTTATGGAATCGTGAACTATTTCACCGATCAATATGAAAATTTGTATGTTAATGTATTTTTCGACGGAAAAGGTTTATATGCTATCCCCATTGATGTATCTCGCCACCAGGCGGCGGCAATGCAAAAGTTAAAAGTTTGTAAAGCGCCTGCACACTATAAACTGCGATTACGAAACAGCGACGTATATTAAATAGCGAAAAACTATTTGAAGGCGCTAAGATTTGATGTATATTTGTATTCAAAATACATTTCTGGTTGAAATTAAAGCTTGAGTGTTAGACCACTTTATAATAAAGTACATGTACGTAGAAAATGGCTATAAAAATACACTTTTGACAGATTGTCTTGATCGTGGCAACAATACAAACTCTACATCGTCGTTGGAAATAAAATTCACTTGAACCAGAAGTGCACATCCCGTGTATAAAAGCTTACGAAAAGCGTGCGAAGCCGCGGGAAACAGCTAGTATGAAATAAATATGTAACAATAAGTAGGATAATACTAGTGTACCCGAGCAAAGTGTTACCATATTTTTGGACTTGGGTAACCCCAAGATTTCCACTAGGTTTGAAAATAGTTTCCCCCAATCCTAATTCTTTGCGACATACACATTATTACAATAGAGTAAGTAACTTAATATTATGCAGCTATTATAGTATATTCAAGTACATACTGTAATCAGTACATACAAGTTTGTGTATCAGTTTAGTTGTGCATATGCGTAAATTGTTGCTTCATATGATTACATCACAACAACTTAGTATATCAAAACATCCACCAATATAACATGATTATTGCAAACAATATTGTTACCAACAGGCTAACTTCTAAACAATATATATTAGCAACATTATCTCTGGGACCAAAACTATGGGACGCCCATTTATATAGTCAAAGATCACTGCCGTACACGTTATCCAAAATAAAAATTGTATTTTCCTCTTGGATAATTCATTATATGAAGTATACGACTTTAGACATTACTGACATATTGGCTGTTAATCTTATGACATTCTTAATGAGGTTTTTGAATGTTTATATTTGAGTTACTGCTTCTTTTATTATGCTTGGGCGTGAGAGTGTTGCATTGTTCTTAATATTCATTGTTCAACAACAATATGTTTTACAAATTTGTTGTCTATACTAGTAATAAATGAGTAATTGAAATTTGTTGAGTAAAATAAAACAATGAACAAAATTAGTAACACTTATTAAACCTTAGGTAAATCTAGGAAATGAGATTTGAATGGGTAGTTGGAACTATTTATATTTTACTTCATTTTATATGCTTATTGAAAAAGTTTGCGAGTTGGAACTATACTGATCTTAAATATCAAAGATCTTTAAGTACTAAGAGAGTTAAATCTTTTACTTAAAATCCTACTGAAGAAAATTAAAGCATGCTTATTTTCTTCACTTTTCAGTACAAGATTATTTAATATTTTAATATCTCATAAAATCGGAGCACATGTGATATTTTAATAGGTATAAAAAATAACAACAATGGTAGTAGTTCTTTGTTTGAAGGTTATTTTTGACGATGGAAGGATTGTGAAGGAAACAAGATTTTGGTAGTAGTCTAATTTTATTACTATAATTTTCGGCATGAAGTTTTTACTACAACAATGCAGTAACTGACTTAATTAAGTGTTATATACCTCTGAAGTTATCTGAATTGTGGAAACTATTATATTAAACTATTAACGAGATGAAAGTACAATATATCGTGGTCAAAAGCATATTTCTGTATTCAGCTTTATAATGCTATATGCTGTTGGAGACTCTTCATAGCTTGTATCTTTCTTCTTTATGATACTGAACCAGTCCACAAACTTGAAACAATATTAGTTGTCTTATAAGTGTACAAGTTTCAAATTAAGATTTTCTGGATGCTGCTAAGTCCAAAATCATTTTTGGTCACCCACAGAACAGTATTGACTTTGCGGTTGACAATTTTCAAAATCATGTCTTAATTTCAAAATTTTAAAGGTCGAAGACCTAGTTACATTAAAATCCTCTTCAGTGTTGCTGTGAATGTTGTCGTCTTGGACAATTTCATAATGATCTGGTGGGATCGGTGTGTTCCATTGTATCAATGCTACAGTCAAGGAGTCAAGAGCCAATTTACATTGCATAACCGTGCGGCCTAATGTTTGGTGAAATCAATAGAATAATCCCCCCCCTCCCACAAAGAAATAAGTCAGTCGTCAGCTGCGAAGTTGAGGGGGTTGAAATATGAGGGTATTGGGGTTATAATTTAACAGGGTTACTTAATATAAAACAGTTTTTTCCTCAAATCACAGCCTTTTTTGCTTTTTATACACTTAAAACTGTTAAAATAGAAAGTAAAATGGAAACAGAGTCAGCTAACCCAATAGCAATCAACCTTTGGATTGAGAGGTAGTTTAATCCTTAAGGCTTGTATATGTTTCTTAAAACGAACTGGAAATTTGGACTGTTCTTGACTTGAAGTAATGTAACAATTAAAAATTCATTTCCAAATCCTTTATAATATTCATTTAGTGTAATTCAGCAAAATTTGAATACATGCTAGTCTAATTATTTGATTTTAGTGCCTAAATGTATTCTCTAAATCTTGAGTTAAAATTTCGATCGGTAAATTTTTTATAATATATTTATAATAACATATATTGCAATCGCATTTGTCTTATTAAGCCATTATAAAAATAATATGTCACATTATAATTTCAAACTTTGAACAACGGTTACGAGAAGGTCTGATAACGTGTACGCAATTACAATACAGACGGCAGGAAATAAAAATGTAATTCTGAAACTTACTTTTGTGTTAAGAAATATATAAATATATCGAGTTCAACTGAAAAAATTTTAAAGGGTTCACAAAAATAGTATTTTTAACAGGTTTGTTCTGTTTCATGTAATGTTTTTAAGTTTTTATTAAATCTCTAACTATTCTTAGTAAAAGTACCTGTTTTCTTTTTATGTATCACAGTAGAACGGGCGCCACTTTAGCGCTAACATGGGCTCTTATGGAGTTATTCTGGACCAATGAGAAAGCAGCAAATGGCGGCTAGGCCACGCCCCCTGCCCCCCTCCCCTCCCCCCTCCCACACCCCCCGCCCCCTCCTAGACCCCCTGCGACGACCCCCCAGCCAATGGGAGAGCAGCAAGCCCCCCACCTTACTAGAGCGATGGCGGACGAGCGATGGCGGACGGTGTCATGGCGGAAAATCAAGGGTCTCACTCTTAACCTAAAAAACTTCAAAAAATCTAAATTTTTGAAAAACTTAAAGAAATGGTTTTCTTAGTGAAACCTGGGTAACACTCGATATTGAAGAAAACAGAATTAGGAGAACAAAGTCCAGGCAAATAGTTACTGTCAAAGAGACAAAGGTTTTCAAAATTACAGGTCCAAAACGCAGACGCGAAGGTGAGTATGGAACCCTGCCTTATGGTTATTGTAAAATGTCAAAAACCAGTTAGATGGTACCTTATGCTGACAATACAGAATTATGTTAACAAGTAATGAGTCTATTGTCACAGTCGAATTGAGTTTGGAGCGAAAATGAGAAAATAATGAAATAAATTTACCTCTGTACTGTATTCCCTTTAGTCGTACTCCATCCACCATCACCACGACACCGGAAAATATTCTGGTTCTTCATCTTCCTCACCCGAATATCCTGATTGCGAATTCCGCAAAAAACTACTAATCACTAGCACTGGAGACCACGGATGACGCAGAGGATGATCGTGATAGTGGTATTATTAAAAACGTATCAACGAGAAACGAGTATAGGTGATACGCACCAAGAATAATTGGTTAGCACTCTGCACGGAGGCCGAACTCAGTACTGAGAGCGGGATACGTGGTAGTAGAACGGGCGCCTCTACTAGCACATGTGGTCAACACATGTTGTGACGCACTTCCTGCGCTGTTGTATTCGCGGTTCCAGAGCCGGGGGTGACGAGGAGGTTGGTCTAAACACCGTAGAAACAAACTTTTCCTTCGGTCGTTACGAGGTGTGACCATGTAAGGTGCGAGGACTCACGCATGTAGATGGGTGAAAACCTTCACTGGACGGGCACCTCTAGCGTCCACCACCCTGTAAAAGCGCTCGGAAACCCGTGTTTACGTCAGCAGGTGTATAATGATATGAAGTATGCAATAAGGCTAATTTCAGCCACTAATCCGATTTATGCCTCTGCAGACTCTAGATTATATAAACTCTTTCCACAATCCTACTACCACTACTAAAGGGAATATAGTATCATACTCTCGGTCTTTATCGCTGTTCGAGAGAATACCCTTGTTCAACGGACAAGGAAGGGAGGTGGGAACTCGTTGTCCCATCACAGCATACAGCGTTGGTTGGGGCTTGTATGGGTATTCCCTGGCGGCGTGTTGACAGTCGATCAGAGTGTTGACAACCATCGGTAATGCCAGGGGGATAACGGAGGCATGAACTAGCGTCTTTTGGAGCATGCCACGGTCTACAGCGGTGGAGGGGCTGTAGAATTTAGGGGGTTAAATTATAAAAGATTACTTAGATATTCATCATTTGCGTAATGGACAAGCGTCAAGCAAATAGCTAACGAGCTACACAGACCGGCTCGTCGCAATTTCAAGAGGCGTGCGTCACCTTGAAAGGTAAAGACGATTTGTACCAAGCGGATCTTGTAGAGATGCTACCGTACGCTGGTGAAAACAAAGGTATGAAATACATACTTACGATGATAAATTGCTTAACAAAGTTTGCTTTTGCTGTACCGCTAAAGAGTAAAACCGGATTAGAGGTAGCGAGAGCGTTAGAACCAATTTTGAAGAAGCATAAGATGAAGAACTTTCAGACCGATCAGGGTAAAGAATGGTTCAACATTCATGTTAACAAAAACTGATGACGGCGTACGAAATAAAATCACTATAACACTTACTCAGAGCTTAAAGCAAGTATAGTAGAACGGCTCAATCGGACGCTAAAAGAAAAAAATGTGGAAACTGTTTTACTGCTAGAGGTAATTACGAGTGGCTCTCCATGTTACCGAGAGAATAGTTAAGGAGTACAACGCATCCGTTCACAGGAGCATCGGTATGAAACCGAAGGATGTGAGGGAAAAAACACGTAAAGCTTATTCTGACGCGTATCGAAAAATCGAGAAGAAATAAAGGGGAAAAAACAGATCGAGTCAAAGTTCAACGTGAAACGATAAAGTAAGAATTAGCAAGTACAAGCGTGTTTTTAAAAAAGGTTACATGCCGAACTGGACGAATGAAATATTCACAGTGTTCGCCGTGAAACCGAGCAATCCAAAGACATACATTCTGATGGACTCTAGCGGGACTGTGTTAAAAGGTGGTTTTTACAAAGAGGAACTAGCCAAAGCAAAAACTGGTGACGTTTATCTAATTGAAAAAGTATTAAAAAGAAAAAAAGATAAAGTACTTGTTAGATGGACAGGTTTCGATAAAACAAGTGATACGTGGATAGACAAGAAGCATATTATCTGAGGACTTAATGTTCCGTCCAAGAGAGAGAGAGAGAGAGAGAGCGACTGCTGGTGCAAGCTATATTTAAACATAGAGATTTTACGATGCGCAGTCAGTAACAGCTGGAATGCGTGTCGTGAAGCAGTCTCTGGAGCTACCCGTGTCTAATTTTGACCGGTATGTGGGTGGAGGGGGGGAGATTTGGAAAAAAGCAAGCACGGTCTTCTCCTACCAAAACTCTATACGCTGTATTATTGCAGGGCCTTCTAATTGCGGTAAAACCAACGTGCTGTTCAACCTCTTGTTTGATCCAAACGGCCTTGTTTACGAGAACGTGTACGTTTTTTCTAAATCACTTTATCAACCCAAATACCAATTTCTTGCAAAGGTATTGCCTAAAGAGATTGGTTACTTTCCTTCAGATGACAATAACACCGTTATAAGTCCTAGCGAAGCCAAAACCGCATTCCATTATTGGTTTTCGACGACATAGCGTGTGAAAAGCATGACAACATCCGCGCTTATTTCACTATGGGCCGTCACAACAATATCGATGTTTTCTATCTTGGCCAAACGTACAGCAGGATCCCCAAACAACTGATACGAGACAATGCAAATTTTTTAATACTCTTTAAACAGGATGACATGAATCTTAAACACGGTGTACGCTGATCACATCAATACAGACATGCCGTATGAACTCTTTGAAAAAACTATGCACTCTAGCGTGGAATGACAAGCATGGATTTCTTGTCATAGACAAGGATCGCGACCTTTATAAGGGCAGATACCGCGTTGGGGTTGACACTTTCCTTGAGTCACTATGAGTACGCGGATCTATTACTACAACGACGTTAGAAGGTATGCAGATGCCGGTTGCGGTGGTATCAAGAGACCTACAAAGGTAAGCTCTAATCTTTGCACGTGGTATTACGCAGATAAGAAAAGGTTTTGCGGTAACTATTGCGTAGTAGACGTGGTGCACACGGTCATGCGTATAATAGACTTTGTTGGCGTCATAGAAGACCAGGTTGCTACAGCAGGAGCTTACCGCCAATAGTGCTGTTGATGATTTCATCTAGCCAGCGTATATACAACAAGAGATAGGTGGATAGCGTTTATAGCCGAGTGTCAGGAGAAGAATGTACCTATTGAATTGGTAATTTACCATGAGGACATGCTAAACGGTTACGGTGCGTGAACCCATGAACCTACTGTCTCGGTTTAGACCGTTCCCCGACCTCTTTGGCAAGCCGATATTGAAACTCAGTAACAGTCACGGTAGTTTGAACTTTACTCAGATATACTTAAGGATGTTGAAGTATGCTTGTGATATACCTTATGCCACTAAGTGTATAGTGTTGACTGAGCGCAGTATTACCAGTTAGATCCCCCGTTACACTCTATAGACGTGCACTGCGGTCGCGGTGTTACTTAAACATAAGTTACAATGTAAGTTACGGCCCAAATGCCTAGTAGTGTAATGGGAAGGCGGGGTAAACCGTTTTTGCTGCAGTGAACAACATATGTCAAGGACTGTACACAGCAGATTTCTTGAAACTTGCATTACCCACAGTACCACTGCAGTGCGAAAAATTTGGCATCTCTTTGGTAACGAAAACCGTGAGTATAAAATAACACAACCAAACCTGTTTAGAAGCTGGCATGAATTTACCGGCGCAAACTCGGATGAGTTTCTTCTTCTAAACTCATATCTGTTGCACAACACTAACGTTGATCGACCTATTCAACGTTTTGAAGGAATATATGGACAGAACAGTGTCAAACGATCAGTATAACGGTCGCTGAGATCCCTCAGTGGCGGCACGGTATTAAAAGAACATTTATTTTTAGAGATATGACGCTACGAGAACGCATACCCAGATTCAATCCTGAGACAGACAGATATTACTACGGCCTTACCATTGACCTCTGTGTTTCACTTAAAGAAGTGATTCGTTACATTAGAAAACACAAGAAGCGGGCATTGTTTTTTAGACAAGTAGAACTGCCATGAAGAGGGTAAGGTTTGACGATAGAGTGGAGGTAAGGCTAGTTTCGCGGTATGACGAGGTGCAGATTATTCGATACTTCATCATTTTTCGAACAGATGAGGAAATCCTATATAAATAAACAGATAGCAGGCTGTGGGTTCAGTGTCAATCATGGCGCGAAACAAGAAAGCAGCTTATGACGGAGATATCAAAAATTAAAGAAAGCTATAAAACAAAAGTATAATCGGTTTTAAGCGGGGTGAATTGGAGTCCGAGGAGATGTTTGAAAAAGCAATACCAGCCGTTGATCAAGGAATTGCGTGACACCAAGGAGACCCGCACTTTACACACCGATGTCAAGAAGGAAATCAAGAAAGAGGAAAGATGATGCAGATGATGACGATGATGAAAACTCAGAGTTTCTACCAAATGTATTTTCTTCGCCTAATCTTCCCCATTTAAAACCATCGGTCTCCACTAGACTTGATTCTGGAGCAGAAGAAGTGTTTGAGACAGACGACCAAGGTGATGGTGGAAACAACGAAATTACAAAAATGCTCTCAACACCTACGGGTCTACAGACGGCGTCCCAATATATCGCCGACAGCTTTGCACATCCGTTGACCAGAAAGTACATGCAAGAGCTTATGAAGGATTTGGGTGGGCGTTCATCTAAAATTGACCATCTTTACGGTCCTCGTTACGAAAAAAAATACTTTAATGGTTGGCAATAAGGAATTGCAGTTTGATGAGGACGGTAGTATTCGAATAGATGATGTGGCGTATAAGCCACAAGAGGGTCTGTACGAGTTGATTTTCAAGCGAATACCGGATGATGAAATCTACAATGACGAAGACAAAATCGCTTACAAAGATATTACTGAAGAAAAACTAGCGCTCATAAAAGAAACTATAACCCAAATGGAGTTTATCAATCGCAACACGTCGCTCAAGTATAAGTATGTAATTTCAGACTTATTTCCAAAAGTAGTTAAGGGTTCTGGAGCTGACAGGAAAGCTCATAGTGTGACTAAATCACTATCAGATCCCGATACGGTTTACTGGAACGATCCAAATGAGTTGTGCGACCGTCTTAGGCTGTTGGTGGCATCCGCTGAAGCTGGAAACACGAACCACAAGAAACGAGATTATAAATATCATTGAAGAATTGAAAGAATCAAAGACTATATCAGGTGATGGTAACGCGAGATTCAGATCATTGATGAGATGACCGTCAATAAGTTTGGTCAGAGGCCACAATCTCTGAAGAAGCAAGACATCCAGAGAGTTATGAATACTGTAAACAAAAAGCTAAAGAAAGATGTAAGAAGATTGTACTCTCAAATTGCAATCCTTCAGAATCAAGCGCTTATTCAGCAGGATCAAATAAAACAGCTTACAAAATACAAATGAAGAAGCTATAAGACGTCTAGCAGTTCAAACTATTTCACTGGGATCAACAAGATACACACTACCGTACCTCCAGCTCGCTTCCACGCCGTCTTAGATGCTGATGAAAACTCATATATTGACTGGGAATAAGATATTTATAAAGAGCAATGTACAGGAGGAGTCTTCATCACTTGTAAAATGAGTGTATGACGTTGCAGAGAAAACGTCTGAGAAATCTAGGGAACCCTGAAGATGAACTAGACGCTGTTAATCTACAGACGTTGATCAGTAAGTTAGGAGATCTGCAGACCGAAATGATTACTTTAACCGACAAGTTAAACAGCTTGAAAGATTCGCAAGAAAATTCTATGAAGCTTTTTAGCGGTTCAATTGTTCCATTGGATCAATAGAGTACACAGTACCGTAGCTGTTGGTAGGTTTCAAGCACACTTTAACGTTGATGCACATACATATATCGACTGGGGATAAGATATTTATAAAGAGTAAAGTTCGTGACTCGCCATCACTTTGCACAATGAGTGTTGACAAGTTTGGACGGCGATCCAGGCAGTTTGGAAAAGGCGGGTTAAGGGGACCGAAAGGAGATGGATTCAAGCTGACGGCCGAAGGTGACTACGACATTAACGGGAAGCGTCTAAGACATGTAAAAAAGTCCAGAAGATGATCTCGACGCCGTAAATCTACAAACGCTGACCAGTAAATCGTGATAATCGGGAAAGATGGAATTGACTGTCGGAAACAGAGATTGAGCAATATAAGTAAAGCTATAAGACCATACGATGCTCTACCACTCGCTCAACTGGCCGAACACATACCGTCAAAAGATTTAAAGGATAAATCTTACAAGTTCCAGCGCTTTAGATTACATCAAATTGGGGAGCCTAAACAAAACGATGACGCGTTAACACTCGGTTACTTCAAAAATAACACTATCAAAAAAAGGCAGCAGGATGGTTGGGAGCTCTGGAAACAAAAGGCTAAAGCTAGTGGCCGATCCTGTCGAGCTTCGTGACGCTGTGACGCTCAACTATTTCAACGCAAACACAGTTTACAAAGAAGCAAGACGGTTGGGAGTTTGCAAAACAAAAAGTTAGGGTTAGTTGCAGACCCTACCGAAATGCAGGATGCTGTGACAATGAACTATCTCGTTCGTGTCTTAAGTGAAGTGTTTTACAGTTTCTATATACGTCTCGCTCCTCCTGGTGATAGTGTTAGATCGGTCGCTAAAGACCAGTGGATTCGTTCAAACGTTGTTGATCCGTTTTTCTTAACGCCAAAACGAAATAATGAGATCGGAAGACTAATTATATAAACTGTGATTGCAAGCCATACACTGCAGTCTGGTTTTGGCCACGGCGCGGATAAAAATGGCAAAGCGCAAAGGGTCGTCCGTCAGACGAAAGCGAACCATCGGAGGAGCAGGAGGTATTATCTCTAGTGTTATTAACAAGGCGATTGACCTTCTACCTTTTGAAGCACACATCCCCGGCTATTCTTTCTGCGGACCTGGCACATTTTTGAAAAAAAGAATCGCTAGGGGTGAGAAGGGGGTGAATTTATTGGATGAAGCCTGCCGTATTCACGATATAGCTTACGATAAATACAGTGACTCGGAGCATCGCAATCAAGCAGACAAAGAGTTGCAAAGCGGGCTTGGGATAGAGTAAAAGCGTCAGACGCGACTTTAGGTGAAAGAGCAGCTGCTTTAGCGGTAACTGGTGCGATGAAAGCTAAAACGGCTTTCGGTGGTGGTGGTGGTGGGAAGAGACGAAGGAAAGTTGTTAAGAAGAAGAGCGGAAAGACGAAAGGTAGGGGGCCCTTTACCTCTAAAACCTTATCCAAAGAGGGGAGCTGGTGTTAGAAAGAAAGAAGAGGAGTTGTTTGTAAAAAAAAATCTCGATCCCGATAAGACCGTTGACAAATTTCGAGTTGATCCACTACGCTAAACAACTAAGCATTCCCAATTTTAGAGGGGTGTTTATGCGTGACACGTTACCTCAAACAGGGCCCAGAAAATACGAGTCAGCTATAGTTAATCTGGACTCAAGTTACGGTGACGGTACTCATTGGGTTTGCTACAGAAAACGCGGCATAATGTGAGCTATTTTGACAGTTTCGGAAATCTTTCGCCCTCCTTGGGAACTCATATACTATTTCGGACCCACCGCTGACATACAGTATAATTATCAAAGTCGTCAGGGGTTTGATTCAGTTGTATGTGGACATCTGTGCTTAGAGTTTCTCAGCGGAAAGAATGTTTTGCCTGAGCGGGAAAGGTTCAAGAATAACTTGTGACGTATTTCCTCCATACGACACCAGTGATGGCGATTACGTAATTGGATTGATAGATCTGAGCACGTTCAATTCTATTCCCAATATTGAAAAGAATGTAAACGATAAATTTTATTACGGAAACCATGATGAAGTGATAACGTTTGAGGAAGGTTCTTACGAAGTAGAAGATATTGCGAATTATATACAGGGGAGACTACCGGAGGGGATCACAGTCCGCTTGAATGCAAATAACAATACTCTTAAGACCGAGATTAAAAGCAACGTGCAGATTGATTTCAGCAAGAAAGGCACAATTGCATCGATATTGGGCTTCAGCAAAAAGGTGCATTGCTGCAAGCTAATAAAGTACACACTTCAGACCTGCCTGTGAATATTCTCAAGGTGAACAGCATAAGAGTTGAGTGCAACGTTGTTCGCGGCTCGTTTGATAACGGTGTAGAGAGTGTCACGGTTATTCACGAGTTCTTTCCACAAGTAGAGCCGGGGTATAAAATAGTCGAGACACCTGGTACAGTGATTTATTTTACCGCTCAACGTTCAGAAGGTGCACACCATAACTGTCGAGCTTAAAGATCAAGACAACAATCCTGTGAATCTCAGAGGTGAAACGTTATCTTTGAGGTTGCATATAAAGAAAGTGGGTGCTCATGGGTCTAGTATTTAAGGAGGGTGTGAACATAATTCAGGTCATTAGACCGTCGCGCCTGATAGTGGTAACTTCTGCTAACGCAAATTTCTTGCGCTCTCTTGGCTTTAAAGTTAACACCGGCGCAATTCGTGAAAATGCTCGATATAGAGAGTCCCGCTGAGTACAATGAAATCATTACCGGACTGGAATATCACACACATAATCCGTATGCTTCAACCACGTTTAATAATAACGATGAAATAAGGATACCAATCAGTTATCAGGATTTAATAACAGCTCCTTTTGAAAGCACACTACACGTTGTGGGTACAGTAAGCGGTAAGAAGAAAGCTGACGGTACAACAGATGCTAAAGTGTCTCTGGTTAACAACGCGATCGCTTTTCTCTTTGATGATATCCGATACGAGATTGGCGGTGTGGAAATTGATCGCACAAAGAATGTAGGTATAGCCAGTTCGTTAAAAAATATATTATCAGCTCGTGCGGAAGACGAAAATAATCTGGAAAATGCATGCTGGTTCGGCCCCGGTGGAAAGAAAGAAATGAACAAATTCTCATTTTCTGTGCCTTTAAGGTTGTTGTTGGGATTCGCAGAGGATTACAAGCGAATAATTGTGAATGTAAAAACAAGAGTTGATACTGCTGCGGTCGGCGACAGATGCCAACGCTATTATTAGCGATGACGCAGCGACCCACACGTTGAAGATCACCAATCTGTACTGGCGGGTGCCTCACATCTCTGTATCCGACTTGTTTCGTGCTAAAATCCTACGTCTAGTTGAAAAAGATACTCCAATACATATACCGTTTAGATCGTGGGAGTTGCACGAATACCCTGTACTGCCGCAAACTGAACGTCAATCATGGACTATAAAAACTGCTTCTCAATTGGAGAAACCACGATACGTGATTGTAGCTTTCCAGACAGAAAGGAAAAACAACTTAAAGAAAGACATGTCATGTTTTGACAGTTGTAAGTTATCGAACATCCGCCTGTATTTAAATACACAATATTTCCCTTATGACAACATTCACGGAGACACCGCTATATTCTACGAAATGTTTGTAAGATTTCAAAACTCCTATTATGGCGATTTAGGCGGTCGTCGGTGGCCTGACGTCAGTCTGGGACACGTTTAAAAATAAAACACCTCTGTATGTGATTGATTGTTCACGCCAAAATGATTCGGTCAAGTCTGGACCTGTCGATGTACGGCTAGAATTTGAGGCTACGGAAGCGTTCAAGGCCAACACCACAGCCTACTGTCTACTGCTTCATGACTCGTATTTCGTTTACACAATGCTCAAGGGCACGGTTAAAGAAGATGATGTAACGTGAATAAAACACGATGCAAATGACAGAATCTTTCAGTTTCAAATTGGACGCCACGATGGAAGGTTCACGGAAGAATAAATATTGTCCTTGATTTGGGTCGGTGAAATCCGGTAGACTAATCCGCAATCACCAGTTAACAACAATGAAACGGACGAGTGATGGCTACATGCATTATTGCGAATGTGCGTATACCGCACCGGATTGTCAAGATGTACCAGACACTTGTGTATGTGTAATGATTGACAGGCGGAAAGATGAAATATTCAGACTGTTAAATGAAATTTACGATAACACTGTGCAAAACGACGACGACGATGTCATAGAAGATGATAGTGACTATATACGATATCCTCTATGGAAGAAGGGGAGGAGGAGGAGGAGGAGGAGGTATGTAATTGTATAAGCCCAGTGACTAATACGTCAGGTACTTAATGGTTTGCTCAAGGTGTACAGAGTCATTCGTGATCATGGAGCGAAAGAGTGAAGACATACTGGCTACTGTCGCTGATGCTGTGTTCAAGGAGGAGGAGGAGGAGGACCAGCTGGTGAGTCAACCAATGGAAATAGACAAGGTTAAATCAGTCCGTAAAAAGCTCAAAACGGAAATCTCCCGAATCTAGTTACCGGTGTGTGTTTCTAAAGTCTCTTTACTTTTTGAATCCTGATTGTTCCAAATACTTGATTGTAGGATTGTTTTGTTGATCACGACAACGGTGTCGGTATCTTGATGAAAGGTAAAAGGGGAACGTTTGCGTTTTGGAAACCTGAAATGTTCAACATTCTATTAGGGTGCGCGAACCAAATCACCGGACTCTTGGAATCGACAGGCGTGCATAGATTCAGTAGTTCTAAAAGCGAAAGTGGAGAGAATATGGTGGTACGTAGAGTATTTGGTCAGCAGTACGTTGTACTGTACGACGGAAAGAATACATTAACTCTGTCCGTAGACGAGTGGACTCAGTTCACCAACTGTCTGCCCTGCGTAACACGTCAAATCAACGAGTTGTTTTTAACGGAGGATCTATTGAGATCTTACGTCCGGTGATGTGTTAGCATTGCCTAACAACGGAAGTCCGGACGAGGGTTACGTTGATCCGCCTGAGGCTTTACCACGTCACCCTTTGCGACAGACTTTTTGATGACGTCCAGTGCTACAAACGTTGGCCACATTCAGCGGCGATGAATGTGGCAGTAGTTTGAATTTCAAGCTTTTCAAGGTAACAAAAAAACCGTTTATAATCAAAGAGTTTGCCATTGTGGCTAATTCATTTCAATGTCAAATTGTTTTCAAACCTCCGTTTCCTAGGGAGAGATTAAACAAGAAAATGCGTACAACAGCTCTGTGGTTAGAGAAGAACTACCACAAGATCTTGTGGGAAGAAGGCGATTTTCCCTTACAGTGGAAGTGTCATTCGCAACCTGTGCAAGCCGTTTACCATAATTTATACACGTGGTCATGAGAAAGCGAAATTTTTAAGACGGTTTCACTCTAACGTTTGTGAGCTGGACAACCTGGCATGTTATGACAGTAAGTACATTATGCAGTTGTAAAGGATCGCATCGGTTTTCCTGCTCCCTACCGCAACACAGCGGCCGTGATGAAGATGTACGGTGTGCAATGCACGCTGCTAGATGTCGTTTTGAAATCCTGAATAAACAGACTCACCAGTCCACTTAGTAGTCATTCTGTTCACGGTCCACTGTTGAGATTACATCGTGTCAGCATGGCGAGTACAGCTGCTGCTTGCTTACCGCTGCTGTATGGGACCTCATTTCTCGAGAGCCCAAAGTGCCTGTCGGTGTGCTCACTGATGCGTTCATTTTGAAATTTAGTCGCTTTCTGAATTGGAAGCTTTTATCGGCAAATTATACTTTTTCGTTTGACATGTTGAGAATATTTCAGCATAAAGTAATTTGGACCACGATTTTGGAAAATTCTCGCCTTCCTGAATTCATTTTACGTGAAATGATGCCGAACTTTGACACTTACTGTTGGATAGTAATAAGTCGTCACCAGGTTCTATCGGAGCAGTTTATACACGATTTTGCTGAAACAGCTGGACTGGGATTACATACTATTGTACCAAAAACCTTAGTGGAAAGTTTCTTCAGGACCATTGTAATTATTATAGTGATGAAGCGTAATGTGTTCCGTAGAAAAACTCCAGTTTTACGATAGACCACATTGAAAGGCTTCACCGAGTAAAGTGGTCAACAACCGATTCTCTGCTTGTGTTTCACGAGTCACATTGAAAGGCCTCTCTGAGTTAAAGTGACTTGTAGAATCTTGCTGAGAATCGGATCTCGCTCATCCTCTGTAAGTTACAACGAGTCACATTGAAAGGCTTCTCCAAGTAAAGTGGCTTGTATGAAAACCGACTGAGAGATGCTTCAGCTTCACCTGGATGAGGCAAGTCATATTGAAAGGCTTCACCAAGTAAAGTGACTTGTCGCGTCCCGCCTAGTAGTATAATGTAGATTAGTACAAAAATGTCCTTCTCGGAAGGAGGTGGAGGAGTTCGGCATTGAGTTGAGAACTACTCCTGGAAAAAATGTCTTTGCGAGAGCTAAGGAGTTTGGCATTAAGTTGAAAACTTCAAAGCTCACGTGGGGCAGAAAAAACACTTGCAAAATATAAAAGTTTTTGCGAGTACTTGACAGTGAGACGGAAAGGTTCGGCATTTAGTGAGAACTTTAACGGACTCGCTAAACGGTCTCGCAAGGACACCAAAAAAAAAGTTTATTTTTTCGGAGGTGGCAAATTTGTTATGGAGTGGCCATCACGACAGAGTGGGCGATGGTTGGGGCCCACTCGCAAAGAGAGGTGACACGGAGAGGTTCGGCATTGAGTTGAGAACTTGAACGTGTTCAGTGTTCTTTGTTAAGTGAGATTAGGCCTCCTGGGGAAACTCACTATAATAAAAAACGCGCCGAGACCCCTACGGCCTGGCTCAAAGCCTACCGTGGTGATGGAAACGTGGGTCAACTACGCTGCATTCCTGTCTATATTCAGCTTGGCAGTTTGCCACGACCACACAGCTGCGACTACCTCCAAGGTATATATATACTACCTGTGGCAAGGTGATCGTCACAGTCACTCTTCGTCTACGTGTCGACGCTCTCATTACAGGTAAGTGACTACACTACACATTTAACTGTTTTCTTTAAGATATTCGACTGCGCTCTCTATTTGCGGTGTGTTGCTCACGCATAGTTATTCTCAATCCGCTAAACCAAGTTAATAGATTTACAATGAACTCGTTGTTAAGATTATTCGCTATACAGATTGTCGGTTTTCCTTTACAGATTGAAAAATGGAACTTTCTACAAAGCTTTCGTCCCTGGAGAAGCATGGTGAGCCCACACCAAAGATGGCGATAAAGAGTTGACACGGAAAGCTGGCTACAGGATCCTGGAGGCAAAGAAGGTGGACACTAAATTTGACCGGAAGGCAGTGATGTTACTCGTTAGAAGTGGACAGCACCAAAACAGCCGTCACATTTCTACCGGTGAGATTTGAAAAGACTTTAGATGACAGTGATCTACAAGAAATGACGTCGTCTAAAAGGTATAAAGTTAGATGTACGGGTGTTAACGGACTTTTGGTAGATGTTAAGATTTGGAAATGTATGTAATCAGAACGCTTTTAATAAATGTAGTACGGTCGTCAACACGTGTGTTATTTCTGCAACACCCCCGCCTCCCTGCTATTTTTAGATAGTGCATCTATGCAGGAGATGTACCGTCACATGTGGTGACCACATGCAGTTGCTGGTGTTCATAATTGTGGGTCTTCTCACTCAGTACTGTGTTCGCGCCGACTCGGTTAAGATGATATCAGTAATTATTGCTGCTTATTCTTTGTATTTACGTGTTATTGACCTGTTGTCGTCTCCATCACCACCACCGTGTCCCCTTTCGAGATCTTCCTCATTCACCTCTTCAACAGTCTCCTGGGTAGTGTTAGTAGCGGTTGGGAGTTTTTTTTGGGACTCAGAATCAGAATCCGAGAGTGGATATTCAACACTAGAAGAAGAAGAAGAAGACGATTTGCGTGGTGGTGGCTGGAACGGCTGGAGAGAGTACTAGGCTACTAGACTTCCAAAAAAAAAAAGGTGAGTTATTTTTATTGTTGTCTCCGGTTATCATTAACAGATCACTACATTTCACCGTGATAATGTTTTCCGTCTCTAGTTCACTAAATACCAATAGCTGAAGATTCCGGACTCTAGCTGGTTTTAGATTTTTTTTTTTACAATAACCGTACGGTAAAGTACCATATTCACCTTCACGCTTGCGTTTTGGTCAGTAATTGACAGAGTAAGGCGTACAGATGGCCTGGTACACACATGTGCAGTTGTAGTCATTGGAATGCACAGCTGTATCCGCTCTGTCACCATGTGCTGTAATGAGATTATGCTCGCCTACACGAGAGAGAGCAGTCATCGCTCTTAAAGGTATGCCAACCGAGTGGTCTAAGCGCTCGTCTTACGTTCCGCGGGACCAGGGTTCAAATCCTGGGCGGCTTGGTATACTTTTTGCGTCCTCACTTGTCGCTACCAGAATGTTGTAAGCCGTCTCTACCAGATAGCAGCACCGCAGTCGCACACGTACGCTAAGAAAAATAGTGTTACAGGAGGCATACTTTTTGCGTCCTCACTTGCCGCTACAAGCATGTTGTAAGCCGTCTCTACCAGATAGCAGCACCGCAGTCGCAAAGCTAAGAAACTACAGCTGATATGGAAAAAAACCCGTTGATCGCCGGGCGCCCGCGCCGCACGTACAGCCATATCGCGCCGCCACGCACAACTCGTCTCCGTGGTCCAGTGGGTCAGCGCGACAGTCTCGCATTCGTAGGGCCCGGGTTCGGATACCGGCCGCCGGAGACACAAATTTTTGTTCATCCGCCATGACACCGTCCGCCATCGCTCGTCCGCCATCGCTCTCGTAAGGTGGGGGGCTTGCTGCTCTCCCATTGGCTGGGGGTCGTCGCAGGGGGTCTAGGAGGGGGCGGGGGGTGTGGGAGGGGGGAGGGGAGGGGGGCAGGGGGGCGTGGCCTAGCCGCCATTGCTGCTTTCTCATTGGTCCAGAATAACTCCATAAGAGCCCATGTTAGCGCTAAAGTGGCGCCCGTTCTACTTATCACTAGTAACATGATCTACTAGTTGATGTCGTAAACACAAATATAGTCATATTACTACATTACAACTACCTAATTAACCAGTGTCGGTTACTGACCACTTTATAAAAATGAGGGCGAATAAAGAAAATGAGATCAAATGCAAAACGAAACAAATGATGTAAATATATTCAGTGCCGGTCAACATAACAGCTTGCAGGACTATTACTCAGAACGCTGTTCACAGGTCATACATCATAACTACCCCCCCTCCAACCACCCCATAACTCCCCACCACCCGCTTTCCCGCCACTGTGCATCGTGGCACTAAAACATCTGATCTGTTGATTACGTACCCACTGGCTCTATTACTATGAACCAACGTACCTTCTATTTTTTAGAAAGCCATTAATTGAGTTAAATTATAATGCTTATGTGATGAGAAATTTATACCCTTAGAAATACACAAAAATAAAATTTAAAAGTAGCCTAATATTTATACTATAGCACTAAATATAAAACGATACTGAAAATAATGATGACTGCCATTGCATAGTAGGTACTCCAACATGATTATGAGATCTACAATAATAATGAGTTCTTTTACATAACACGGATTTATACTGTAAATACTACGCAGTGAGAAAAGCATTGCAGCATAATAAATTGGATGTATAAAATATGACACTTTTAATAACTGAGTGCAATTGATTTGACTTTGTTACATTTGCGTTACAACGGACAATGTCAAGTTTTCAAAGCCTTGTAAATGCAATAGAAGATCCAGAATTCATTCGTATAAACACAATTTTAAAATCAAATTTAAATGCTGTCATTCATAATTCAAGATTCACTCGCGTGCGTATGACAGTAGTGTTGCATTAACGTTAGAATGATGAAAAAACTGCTACTTCTATAAATAGAAGACTGATAGTTCGATAGTTTAACATGAATAAACAATATATTTTTACATTCTGTATCTACAATTGTGATTTTAAAAGAATTTATTCTAATATGAAAGGATAGTACTTTAGATTGAGTGCAATATGAACCATTTCTAGTTCATAATAAATTTTATGCTAGACATAGTAACAATTGAACATTGCTGACATTATACTGGGGATCTTGTGAGTCAACCGTTGAGATTTACGAATACATTAACGCCACCAGTTGGAGATTTGTGTATCTAATTTTACTAAAACTGTATAATAATCTAACAATAACTTCTAACTTTCTTTCTTTTTTTTTTTTTTTTTTTAAAGGGGAGGCCGATCCCCTTTTAAGCCTTATTCTGTCCGCCCTCATGGGCCACTGGCCTGTGCGAGGATCTTATCAAACAGAATAAGGGGGAGAGTCGATACAATACAAGGTCAATGGTACTGATAAAAAGTGCAATGGTCACAGACAGGATTTGAACCTGCGTTATCTCTAACTCAGACCCAAAGTCCAACGACTTAGACCGCTCGGCCATCGGCACTCCCGAGCTATCTATCTTTGGTCTATCTTTATAACAATCACAGACTAACTACTAAATATTTTGATCTATCTTAATAACAATCTGAGACTATATACTATCTGTCTTCGGCATATAACAATCTGAGACTAAGTACTATCTATCTTCGGCATATCCTTATTATAATCACAGAATAACTACTAACTATCTTACGTCTATCTTTATAACAATATGAGACTATTGAATCAACCCTTCCTACCATAGCTGCTTTATGTCAATTTGAGACTACTACACTCAATGTAACAGGCTACACTAACATTGAATGCAAAATGTTAAGTCTACACTGCAGCTATCTGCTCAGCCCAAAGGATATCACAGAACAGGAGCCTTCAAATCTTATAGGCTTCTGTAAAAGCTTCGGGTTCTCAGTGCAAAATTCTAAATTAAGGAAGGCGCAAAGGTGGTATACATGGACCATGTTGCAAAAAAACCCCAACTTGGGAAGGTATTGAAAAATAGTTAATTAAAAAAATACTTCCTTACAGTTACAATACATGAAAAGAACTCTATGACGAATGTGTGTGGCCTATGTAAAGCAGTTTGTTAATGAAGAGCAGCTGAATAAATGGAAAGGTATGAAAACTCCTTCTGAAAGCAAGTGGGCTGAGATCTTCACTTACTTCAGTAAAAATGATGTTCCCAGTTCTAACATATTAAAGGTTGCTAAATGTTTGTTTTGCCTTAAATTTATGTTTTTTTTATTACTAAAATTTAATTGCCATTATATTATTAATGTGTTTGGTGTTAGTACGAGTATTACTGAAGTAATGAGGAGGTTGGTAGAGGAGGGTAAATGCTTTGGAGCGTCCCGAATTCTGTTAAAAATGGTCTCCTTATTCAAACACCAATGAGGAGCAATAGGCTCCAACCATTCCAATAGTCATCCCCCGCAGCAGACTAGCCATATGGCCAATGGCGCAGTGTAGTGGGTACAACGGTTATCGCAAGATAACCGGATCAAGCAACGTCTAGCGTGGCTGCTGCTTGGATGGGTGACCGCTGAGCGATCCTATCCTTGCTAGCAGCCCGCCTGCCCGGCCATTGTTGGTGGTTCAGAAGTCACCTTTAAACCTTGGCCCCCAGTTTAAGCGTTAGAGAAGGCTTCTTAGCCCTAACTTAGAATGGTAAAATAAGACATTTATACTGTAATTTACTAGACCTATCGACCCTACGGTTTGTAGTGCTCCTGGAGATTCATTGAGCGGCCTAAATATGAGTGACACCAGTTTTTGTTAAATATAGCGTAGGTTTAATTGAAAGTCACAAACCAGCCAGAAGTGGTAGGGGCATAGTAAATTCTAATTTATTCGATAATTCAGAAATCACCATATGAATTGATAAACTTAACTCTATGAGAAGAATATCAATCCCGTCTGGCACTCATGTTTCCTACACAATATAGAAATAACAAAACTTGAACACGTAAAACCATTAAATATATTTTTCATTGCCAAATATTTAATAATTTACAACATTGTGGGGGCAGTTTTCCCTGTAAAATAATACAACTGTCTAAGCGAATTCACGATTTGAACATATCAGGCTGAGTGAAATGTATATCTTCATTGTCAAAAGCACAAATTGGAAAACAGTGTTGACAACAGTGTTTGTTTTGTTGGCGTTAAACTGAAATAAATAATAAATGGAATTAATCTCCTCTGAAACCTTTCTCAAAGGCAGTCCTAAATAAACCAGGCAACTGTGACACAGCAGCAACAGCAAACGGCGAGACTGAAATATTCAGTTGGCTGATCCGTCCTGTTCTGTTACGTAGTAATTACCAAAGGAAATTACATGGAACATTATACTGCAGAATATATTTAATGGTGTAGTAATCAGTAGCAATGAGATCCTTTTAAACTTAATAAATCATTTACAAACAATTTGCACTTGTCACGCATGTTTTTTCCAATGTTAGTGTACAAATCTGTACCATTTCGACGTTTTATTGTTTTATTAAAATAATTTCATACTATTTTTAAGTGCTTCTTACTATACTGTGGTTGTACCAAACACATCGTATATATTCCACTTCAAAATTACACATTGTTATGTACTGCGATAAATTCATGCTATTGTCTGTTTTAAACAAGAAAAGTATGAGTCTACATCTAAAATTTCGAGCGTTGGTAGTATTCTCCTATCATGCATTTTCTACTACTTGAGAGTCACGTAAGTATTTGATTTGACAATAGAAATTAAATAGTCTGAAGTCTGATACTGTTACAGAACTGATTCCTGAAATCAGAGTCAAGTCGTCTGAAGGGATCCAAACATAGCCAGCGACTAAGAACGGTGAAGTTCAAAACGAACTCTGCAATTGTTATCACATCGCTTCAGACGAATATGACTCAGGTCTGCAAGAGCATCAAGTTTTAGATGCTGCACGTGAGAGGAAGGTAAACTGGAGATAAACTCAACATTCTCATTAAATTAACCCTCCTCACTATAGCTGCTTTATGTAGAGAAGACTCGGTTGCTCCACCGTGCTTTAGGATCGTTCAGTTTACATCGTAATGCGCTAAATTGTGCACCTGATGAGACAATGAGAATAGCTCTTCACCTAGGTTGCACTACATTTTGTAGTCAATTTGTCTCTCATGTCGAAACGATGCTTCATGAGTTCGTTTTGAGCTTCTCAGTTCTTGTCACCGACTATTTATAGATCCCTTCAGACGAACATGAGTCCAGATTTCAGGAGTCGAGTTTACAAAAGCGTCAGATTTCAGATGCTGCAAGTAAGAGAAAGGTGAACTGGTGAAAGCTAAACTCACTTTCGCAAAATATACAAGTCTGTTAAAATGTTATAGAACCACTATCTTGACTGTATCCTCTATTTTGAGACTAAAAAGATGAAGAAGAGGCTTAGGGGGCCATTTACCCAAAAATAAAAATATGTTAATACTTTGGTTTTTATACATGATTGGACTTTTAAAAGTTAGTCTATACAACTAATTTATACAAGAAAAGTCACATAACCCCCCACACCACCCCCCACCCCTAAGGGGGGGTTGCGGAAATAAAAAACACTATAATTTTAGTTTGCAGGATAACTGTTCTTCTAGTAGAGATATTTTAAAAATTATTTTTTTAATGAAAGCTTAATATGATTCCTATAAACTGTTAGTATCAGTAATAGGATTAAATCATAGTAACATATTTTAAAATAAATAGTTTTATTTTCGATTTTATTTTTCTGTAACAAAAAGTAAATATATCATAAATGACACATATATTAACAAAATTTATTTCACATACTACAGTTTGTGCATATTGTATCTAAGAACAATTGTGCAAAGTTTGAACTCTGTAAGTTAAAAAATAAAAAAGTTATGCTGTAAAACTATTTGATAAAACAGGTAAAATATTATATCCGGAAAACAGCAAAAACATAGTATGTAGCTTTTTGTCATATAAATACTGTAAACAATAACAAGAAACAGGTAATTTTATACCTTTTGATGCTTTGTACTCCTAAAACAGTCCAGCTCCATAAGTTACACCTTCTTTTTCCTTTAGGGTTTCTTCATTTTTCAATTTTCTCACCTTTAGCTGTCGGCGGTGTTTTATGTACTTTGCACTCAGTCTCTTCTTCGCCTGCAATACTCTTCTTTTGTCTCTTGCCCTTATTATTTTCATTGAAAGTCTTCCTGGAGACACACCAGCAGCTCCCATCAAGGGTACTTTGTATTGTGTTTCCATAATTGTATTCAGATACAGCTTCAGCAACTGCACAGTCCACGATTCGCTTCGAAACGTTCCTTGTCTTAGGACACTTTTTCCAAATACAACTATGGAGACTCTCATTCGCATTTTGAGTTCGTCCCTTCTGGCATCTTTCTAACAGTTCTCTTGAATATGAGTCTTTGGTATACAGGAATATGTGTTTCAGTACCAATTGGTGATATTGCAGTACCCAGATTTCTTGCATGGGGCCCTGGAGTTTCGCCTTTTGCGAGAGCACGATTGTAGAAACACCAGCTATTGTCACCTTGAGGACATTTAGTGTGCCTGTTTTCACTGTCAGAAGACACACAGTGGTGTAAAGTTGCTAATATGTCTTGCCTCATGTTTTCAACACTATCTTGATTCCGAAGAATTGAGTTCTGTTAATATTTTGTCAACTTTACTATTGTCGATTGTTTTAGGCTACCGAACCGCCTTCCACCTAGTGTGATACCTTGTGCTTTACATGTTTTTACAACATTTCGTAAGCCAGTCCCAAGTCCGCTTGGCAATATGGTTGACACATTCTTCTTTTACGATGGGTACATCTTCACCGTACACTTTCAGATTTTGTAGGTGGGAAAAAAAAACTGCGGCATCCCCATCAGAAACGATAGTGCGATATCTCAGTTTATAGTCTAATGATCGTTTCCATAATATTTCTGCGGCCTTGGTTTCCATCGCAGGGGAAGAGCCACTGTAATTTTTGTAACAATCTTCTTTATGGCCCTCATACCAAATATCGAATTCAGGTGACTCTGCGCCGAGTTCAGTGGCTGTATTCACACACACTTGGCAATACTTCGATAGGACACAGTAGTCGATGACGAGACCAGTTTGAAGTTCTATTACAACACAACACCATAGTTGGATGTGTGGCCTCTTTTGTGCCATGAACCGTCGAAGCTGACACCAATGTCAACAACTGTGTCATCCGTGATTGTGGCATCCATATCCTTATACGATTCACGCACTCGAGCCCTAGCTTTTTTCAGATTATCCCCGCCCATAAATACAGATGACTTTGAAACTTCCGCAGAATGAGATGAATTATGTTTTGCTGCTCATACTGTCTAGGTTCATAACCAAGCTAAAACTTTTCTAAGGACCCATAACCTTCACCAATAGTCATGAATGATTTCACGATCCTGCGGTTTACGTCGAATGACTTCGAACCATCAATTTTTTTGGAAGTGTAACTAAATATTTCTAGATCAGAGCAGTTCTCACACTCAACATTCAATTTGCACGCAAAGCCATTACGTTCTGTTTCAGTTAATACTCAAGCTGTTTGGATGCAAACATATAGGGCACACTAGGTTTCGTACTAACTCTTTCACGCAAACATATCGACTAATTTATACTCAGACCCAGTAAAAATTTCCTCATTATCAACCACCACATTTAGGGCGTTGATCAAGATCGCTTATTCTTGGTGATATTGGCTTCAAACCAATAGAGGGACATGATTTGCATTTATATTTAGTTCACTAGATAATCACTATAGGCCTAGTGTCGTTTTGGCTTCCACTTAGAGGCCTAGGCTCATTTACATTTGCAGTACTTGTACTAGGCATAACCTCAAAGTGATCCATAATTGCATGTCTAACATGTACTTTAGCAGAACTGTTAGGATTGTCACTAGTATTAGATACAGAATCATTTGAATCAGCCTGCAGGGACTCAATAAGTTTGACATTTTGCCACCGTTTGTTTATTGCCAAAGATGCTTTGAGTCTTTTACTTACTTTAGTTCTAAGATGTTGCTTTTAGTCGACTGCTTCATATTTATTGAACAACACTGTTTATTTGTATATAAGTACACTAAAAGTAATATAGAATAACTAATAGAAACACAATAGGCTACTATATAACACGGATCTAAAGATGTTGATATCAAATTAGATACTTTTCTGCTTTACAAACGTAAACATAAACAAAATTATAGTCTGCTGTTTCTTGACAGGGCTGCCAAACAGATAACAAAATAAATTACCACATATAAAGCAATAATTCACCTCAAATGCCTTGTCTGTGTTTATAATACATAAGTAACAGTGGGAAACCAAAACCTCGGAAATTTGGCGTTTTGTACGCTCTGTACCTAATGAAGTAAATAATAAAAATTTTATTTCTAATGTGTTTATGAAAAAATTAAATGATTGTACAGTATTCTAGGGTAACCAAGCAACAAATTAAAGCAAAAAAATAAAAAATTGATTATTTTTAAATTTTTTGGGTAAATGGCCCCCGTAAAGTTTTAATTGTTAAGGAAAACCCAAAACTATTAAGGAAAAAGCAAAGAAGGGAAACAAGATTTTAAACTCCAATTTAACAACAAAGAAATATATTTCAATTTTTAATTCCATTTTACATATCCTTTGTGTGAACAAAATCTGAACTAAACCTTTTTCCTTATTACTTCCTCAGACTTCCATTGAATACGAGCTACTCGTATTTGACCTATCGTAAACTGCTGTGTTTCTTCATTTTCAGACATCTCTTCAGTTAATTATACGAGTTATTGAACTTGGTACGAACTATATTGGCAGTAAAATTTGCGATTCTTCAGACAACCAAAAATACTTTAAATGTTTATCCAAATTTTTAAATTCTATTGATTAAGAATACAAATTAATTTATTCTTTCATTATTTAGTACATGACCGATGCTAAATACAAAAACTATGTTCGGAAGTGCTAACAAGTCATGATGACTAATTAAATTGACCAAAAAAAGCTAACTGCACATTTTAAAGTTCAGTGAATGTTTTTTACTGATATTGGCGGTGCGAGGTTACTTTCTGGATAAACGTTTCATTTCGGTTGACCTGATAAATGCAGCCATACATGATTCAATTTCCGAGTTCCGAACTATGGCGATGTGTTTTCATTTCACCAGCGCCCTCACTATTCGCTGATAGGAAGCAAAATGCTTGTGTAATATCAACCAAATGCAAACAGAAAACTCTGACTGTTTTTCCTGAGTAAATTAAATTTCTCTCCTTAATGGAAGGAGAGAAACAATGTCATCACCCTTTTATATTCTGTATTTCGCTTTTATACGTAAATATTTTTAATAAGTAAGGAAGAGACTCTCTTGTATAAAATTGAATATTAAAATGTAAATTGTAACGCGGCAATTGCCGCTTTTTCGATACCGTTTCATTATAAAAATAACAATTATTAGACTTCTCGGTATAAAATTTCGGCATTTGCCGTTTTCAAAAAGGTATAATAAAAACACGGCAAACAAACAAAATTAACATCAGTAAATATAAATTTACATAAATAATCAGACATTTTTCAACATTTGATTAACAGCTGAGAGAAATATCATGAACAGAGAAAGAACTCAGAACAAAATTAGAAAAGATAATACATAATGACAATAATTTATTAATTCATCTTTTATTCCGACCAAAGGGTACTTTTGATTTTAATATTGACTGATGTGCCTGTTCTAGACTTTCTAAGTAGATTTTGTTTCCATCTCCGGTACTTTGCAAATACCTTTCAGTGAATAGCACTGTCCAACATTTTGTTGGTGGCCTAATGCGTGTTGGGAAACCACTTTTTCATTCTGTTTTTAGACAAACAACGATGATTATTCATTCTTATGTGCAATGGATCTGTTGCCAATCCAACATAATCCATTGCACAATTTTTACATGTTAATTGATAAATTACATTTTTATTTTTACAATTAATTTCTTCTCTAATAGGGTAAGTTTTCATTGTTGTACTACTAGTAAAAATTGGACGATTTTATAATTTTGCAAGTATTGTATAGTTTGTCTTTACAGAGTTGAAACTTATAATTTTTCTTCTTTTCAGAATTTTGAATGTCAATAGGTGGCAATTTGGGCCGTACCAAAAAACTTTTCAGGTTAGTATTTCTACTAAACACTAACCTGGGTGGTTTTGAAAATAATTTTTTATTTATTGGTGAAGATTCAATAATTTTGTGTGCCGTTCTTAGAATTTTTGTTTTATCTAAACCAGGGAAATAATTTGATATAAATTTTACATAATCATTCTTTTGAGTTTTATGAACATTATAGTCTTTAATTTGATTATTTATGAATTCTGAAGGATACTTTCATTTGAAAAATGCATTTCCGATTTTTTTTTAGCTATTTTTGAAAATCTGCACTATCAGTACATAATTTTTGGCGCTATCTGACAAATTAGTTTAACCACTAGACCTAAGCACGCCAGTCCCAGCACAAAATGTATAATGACATTACTTAATTTTATTTTAACTATGAACAACTTTAAATTTGAAGATAAACATTACCTCCAAATTAATAGAACACCTATGGACATCAGGATAGCGCCTGCGTATGCTAATCTATTTATGGGAAAATTAGAAGAAGGTTTTTTTGAATTCTCAATCCTACAAACCTCTTGTATGGTTGAGATTCATTGACAATATTTTTATGATTTGGAATGATAGCTTAAACTTTTAAAAGCATTTTTGGAAAATCTAAAAAAATTCTCGATTTTGAAATTTACCTGGAAATTGTCTAAATAAATCATAAAATTCATGGATGTAGATGTTTTTATTAAGGATGGATTTTCAAAACAAAAATTTATATTAGACACTAACACAATGGATTATATACACTTTAACAACTGTCATCCTGTACATGTTAAAAAATCAGTACCAAAGGGTTTTTCAGTTAGGGTCAAAGAATTATATACCGATAGTGCATACAAATTTGCGGTATTTCAAAGTGATTTATGAATGGGAATATTAAGATATAGTTTTACATCTCTTCCCTTAGTCTAATAGCAATTGGATAATCTCCTTAACTATTTTGGTTACATTCAAGTTTAAAGATGTAAATATTGAACTGTACGATTAGTAGTGTCCATGCATACTGATTTAATTTGACATCCCTATTAACATTATATGTTTATATGCGAAAAAATACTAACACACTCTTACCAAACGCGGGCTGTTTAGAAATTTTTTGCATAGTCTTTCATATATATTTCAATTAAACAGAACACTAAAACAATAAACAGTAATATACGCAATGTTACAGCAGATTTAATTAAAACCAGCTAGTATATTCAAAACAATTTATTAATACTATTTCTGTGATGCAGACTGCGCTGAATACATAACTAAAATGTAGACTGTTTATAAGCCAATGGGTTTCTTATGACAGTTTCTTCAACTTCAGAGGCCAGTGGGGCGGCGGGGCCCAGATAATTTTGTTATTTCTGGTATTTTTCCTCCACCGGCCTTGGGACTCAAGGTTTAAAATGAATATCGTAAAACTTTTTTATTTTCTTCCCACCAGAAATTTCCTGATATCGATTCGCTTTTTTAGTTTTCTTAGAGCAAGAAGTTGAGAGATTGCAATTAGTCCTTAAAGAAAATTTGCGCCGCTTTAGGAGTGACAGGATATTCTAGATGGGTAAGGTTAGTGTTGAGGCCGCTTCCTGTCGAGATCCACGAGGAAGGATTTTGAGAATATCTCTTTGGAAGATGGAAGGCCCACAATATCTCTGTTCAAGTCTCTCCAATCAAAGTGGGCAGGGGTTGGCACGTCGTTATGTTTAGGGGAGCCTTTAACACTGTGGGAGCCCCACCAACTTCAACAGTCATCTTTGGGAGTAGATTAGGCCTATCGATATACCCCAATGGCTCAAAATTTGTGGTTACTAAAGTTCCGCTCTTGGACATCCTTAGGGTTGCCGAGGTTTTAGTGGGCCACCGGTTTTTACTGTACATAATGCAGGTTCCTCCGAATTCACACCGGACTCCCTTCGAATTACATTAGACATGTGTTACTCAGCGATTATTGGACGTGAGTAAACAGCAAACGTCGATATCGGTGGCCTTGTGATATGTTCCGTTCAAACGCGGCGCCGTTGCTTTGATGCGGTACTGCCATTGTCTGCAAGTTCTACTAGTGTAAAGTGTATTTACTCATAGTCACGGAGCGAATAGTTCGTCGAATCATGTTGGTGCCCGATCCCTTTAGAGTAAGTATATTTTATTTAAGTTATTTTAAATAGAATCTGTGGCTGGATGGTATTTTGGAATAAGGGTATGTCTATGTATTATTTTAATATCTAAGTAAATGCCAATTTTGTCCACTATTTTTTACGTTATTAATGTTCAAACACCTTTAATAATTCATGTTGGTACAGTAGATAAAACAGTATAAGCATTACTAGCAGAGTGCTAATTGTTGAATACTGTTCTACGAAAACGCTGAAATCGTTGCTACAGTAACTAATACAGTATATATGTCACTAGCACAGTCATTTAGAATAACGAGCCAATGAAATTTGTAGACAATCCTGGATTTTAACAAAGTCCTAATATATAAAAATGAAATGACGTTTGTTAGTCTGATTAAAACTCGAGAACGACAGGACCGATTTGGCTAATTTTGGTTTTGAAATATTTGTAGAAATCCAAGGAAGGTTTAAAGGTAAGATACATTTATTTCTCAAAATATTTAATAATTCTGAAAAATAGTTATAATATTTACGGAACGTAATCCAAAGTTAACTGACCCTACACAGCTGTTGACAATTTCAACTGAAAGTGGCAGAAACATTTTTTACGTTTAAATTTGAGAAAATAATGAACAATTATACAATGCTTGATCAGTAGTGTATTGCATATTTCAAAGATTGCAAGGACAACATTACTATCTATTTTTATATTAGATTGCACCAGTAAGGAATAAACCGTCTATGTAATTAAATGTAATATTTAAACGGTGTTGTAAAACTCACCTTGATGAACAAAGCTGTAAATTTTCTGCACGTAATGTAATCGAAACTGGTTTTCTTCCATAAAAATTTTAATGTGGTTAAATGAAAAATAAAGGAATGTCAAACTCTGCCCCTTATATCAGAAGCATAGTAAAGTAGCCTTTTTAAAGTATGCACATATTTTCTTGATCGGGGTAAAACTCAATATTACTCATAGCACCGGAAACAACGCAGATCGCAAATAAACGCTAAAATAATCTAAGTTAGATTCTAAATCCCACATATATGTTTATTTTCTTGGTCAGTGCAATAAAATAAATTCACCTTTGGAACCGTAAATAAGTTAGAGCGGGAGATCGCTGTAACCTTTTAGTGGTATGTAAGCTAAACATTTTATTTAACGGGACAAAAAGCAAACTATCAATATGGCTCTTGAAACATTTCAGACAGAAATTAAATTAAAAGAGCCTAAAGTACACGTTTTTAATCGAATTTGGTTTTTCCTCTATATTTTCTTCATTGGAAAACTCAACTATGTCACGTTTCCTTAGATATGTATTAAATCTAAACAGACGGAAGTTGTCAATTTTTGACCAGTAACTTTTTCGAGACTTATGTATATATTTTATTCATACAACAAAACCTAAAATATATCCAGTCAAAATTGTATATACGTTTTGGATCTCTCAACCATTGATACTGAAATGTATGTACCTGATATGTCTACTTATGTTTACAAAAATGTAGGGTTCCATTATATTACACAATAAATGCATTCTCTAAGAAATCTGTGGCCTTCTAGTTTGAAAATTGCATGTGAAGCCGCGAATAACTGCTAGTATATAATACAAAAAATTATGTTTTTACTGGATTTTATTCTAAATTTTGTATGCTGGTGTATTAGAAAACTAGGCGATTTCACTTAATATCATGTTTAAAAAGAGACGTCAATTTTTAAATTTTGAGTTATATTTGTCGCAAAAAATAAGATAGTTCCTAATGTCAAATTTAAATGTTTATCGGACGAATGTTTTTAATCTTTAAGTGATATAGAAATAAGATTTTTGTATGTGTTTTTTGTCTATAAATGAATTTTTTTTAACGAGAATAATTTAATTGGTACTGAGTAGTCTGATAGGCTTCCATAAATTCGTGCCGATTATTAACTTTCTTGCAAATATTACCACGACGAAAACAAAGAGCTAGATCACGTGAGGTTAAAGAGCAGTTACTTCAGGCCACACATGAATAAAACATGGCATACAAAGCCAACAGGGGTGCAGTGAGCAGGAAAACATTCAAACCACCCCATGTGTGTTAAAGGCATTACTGCTTTGAAAACATAGGTTAGCTGTGTATCTTCGTGTATCCATACATATATAAATGCGCTAGTTAACCCTAATAACATCCAGTTATAATTAATTTATTAATATTTTATTATTATTACTATTATTTTAACATTATACAATATAATTTTTAGTAAACAATTATGTAAAATAGAATTACTACACATAAATACTCTGGTCTCTTTTGATTAGCATTATTATGTTTATTGGAACATGTTTGTTGTCACTAATGAATATTTTCTGGAACGGGTTTGTTGTCACTAATAAATATTTTCATCAGATTTTGGAATACGCGGGCGTATGTGTCTGTTTCTAGGCAGTCACGGAATAAAAATATATAAAAATACAATAACCTGAACTACTTAACGATAACATTAGAACCGCTTAACACGAGATCCTCAGAGTCTATATCCTACAAAGAGGTATGTTCTTGGTATACGTGTATGCCCTGCATATTACCTGTATATATTAGTTAATACGCAAGTAAAACATTTAATGGTATTAATGTGTAAATATTGTACTTTTATTTATGTAAAAACATAAATAGCCTATTCTGGGTGTCCCAGAACTCTCCATCAACTTTTTCAGGCATTATAGCTGGTCCAATTAGAAACCAAAATATCATATTCAAACTTTCGAAAAGTCAATAATTACCGGAATAGCCACCATTTCGCATTTTTACCTATCTATTTTAAACTTATCAACGAGTTGTTATATTAAGTTGAAGTTTGGTACATAGCTTTATAACTTAAAGACGCAATTACAAAAGGGAAATAATTTGCTTTTCAAAAGCCGAGTATTAAACAAAATCAACTGTCAGTGTGTGACGATACTGCTTTCTGCTGGTGAGTGAGCCACAACAATCAGTTTCATTAATTAGTTTTACCTGATATAAGCAGCTTCTTACAATATTAGAGCGTTGGATTGTGATCATAATATACTTACTTACTTCAGGGTTTAGGTTTAATGCATAAATAATCATTCTACAAATTTAACCATGAATTACACCAGTGATCCTAAGAGACTATTATAATTTAAATGCGGTACGTAACATTTTTGGTAATTTTTATAGTTTTGTAAATTTACGAATAATTTATTTTTCAATTGCACGTTTTAGATGATTAATACATATATTGAACATGAAATATTAGTAATATTTACTTTGTGTTAAAACTGTACTGTAAAATCTGTGCTCTACATAACTCTGTAACTCTATTCACATACTGTATTCATAATTGACGTACACATAACTTTTTATAATAATTTTACTTTGAAATCCACTTTAAATCTGCTTACGAAAAACAAACACAGAGTACCATGTAGAATTTTAGGATTACTCTTCCTGTTACGGGAAGAATGAGCGTACTCGTAGTAATTACACAGTCTAAACAAGAGATCTACATGCAGTTTTTTTTATTAAATCACTGATGAAAGATCAACTAAAAAGGATACCTGTACTTCGTTCAGTTTTAGTTTAAACACTACATTCTAAGGACTCGCGCGAGTTGTTTTTGATATAAGGATAAGCGTGTATTAGGAAATCAATAAACATAAGTTGATAAACAAGCTACAGATGGGCCAAGGGATCTGAGCCCGTGGCCAAAGCTCTACTAGCCATCCACGAAACATTGATTTCACCTACGCTTTGTTATTCTGTGATTGATTCAAAAGGACTGAACTATCGGAACACCTTTTCTTAGAATTAATCACGAAACAACTGACTAAATAAGTAAATATTCCAGATCTTGCCTCTTGGGTCACGAGAATAGCAAAGGGTAGGCTATAAGGGAAAGCCTAACGTTCTTGGAAAAGACTCCCCTCACCGTACGACACAGGCTGCCGGCCGGCCCAACGCGCAGATCCCAAGGCCCATCTGTAAAGTCATATTTAGCCAGCCACAATACAGCTTTTCATTATGCCTCAAACTGTTATGCCTCATAAATCACAAAAGGCAACGGCAGAATTAATAAATATCCGCTTAAAAAAAACAAAAAAAAAAAAAAAAAAAAAAAACACACGTACCAGATCACGCACTTCAGCAGTTGATTGGAAAGTGTATATTGATATAGTCGATTTAAAACAGTTAAATGGATGATTTATATATTATAACATGGAAATTATTTTGCGGTTAATTGGCAGAATTTTATGTAAGTAGACAATACCAGAATAACGAATGTAATAATGTTCTAGATTTTAATTTTCATATACTTCAAAATTAAAATTGGTAATAATCATCAAACTATTGGGAATTGATCCTGAATTTCAAGAGAGGTTCATCTTCATGGTCTTTTAAGCGAGAACCCTAAAAGTCGCAAACTGTGGAAATAAATCTTTAAACAACTGGATGTATGTTTCGAAAATAGGGTAACTTTTATAAAATTAGATATTTCCAAAATTTTACACAATGCATTGACTTAGTAAAATTTCAACTGTTTTTTTAATACCATACTATTGAGATTTCAATTATATTTTATGCATTTAGTATGTTCCAAGTTCTCGTAGGGAGAAGGCTTTCCAGGAAGTATGGAATGCCTTACGTATCTATCCATCAGTTATATCTATATAATACAGAGAAAATCGATATTAGATGTCTTAAATTTTAACACTTTAATTATTTCATTAGAGTAACTAATATCTAAGTTACCTGGTCCAAAAGTATTGGAACTATTTCTCACATAATTACATGTATGGTAAGCGCCACTATAGATTTGAAGTTTTCGCGTTAGCTATTAGTAGCCGTGAACATGATAGCTAGCTGGGCCGACCTTCAGGTCATAGCTTTAACAACGGGAGCATTCTTCTATCTGGAATACTCAAGGACAGGTTCTGGTAGGCATATTCCTGTCAAAGATAGGCAAGCGGAGAACGGAGGTTGTGTTGGAGTCGTTGTGCGGTTATCGTGTAGAGTAGGCCCGGTAGCAGTGTATTTAGAACGTTCGGAAACTTATCTAAATTAATAGTTTAATTCCCATCAAAGCTGATTGGGTTTGGATAGAGGAAATTTGGTGGCGGATCTACAGTAGATAATTAGTCTTTAGGTTCCGGTGCCCTCTTCCGGTCGCGACGACAGTAAGTAGATAATTCTGAACCAAAAGATATCTTGATATACCAAGATACACGGAAGATTAGACACTAGTTCATGAAATAGTACAAGAAACACGTCAGGAATATGAAAAAAATTCATCAGAATAGAAAGACTAACCAGGAAATGATCAACGTAATATGAAGAACAATAATAAATTTAACTGATAAATATATAAAAGTGATTTGTATACTAAATATTTTTATTCCAGACGGTAAAAAGAAAGCCCGGCGCACCAATGGAAGAAACAATATGTTCGTTATAAACAGTTAGTTAGTAGTTAAGAATCTTACACTTGCGGAAGTCGAAGAAGTCAGGCAGATTGTCGAAGCCCCCTACAGTAGTCCGTCACATTATGTATTACATTAAATTGAAACAGAATGTAAATGCAAAATTATAAACCATGTTGAAGGTATGAGTAGAATTGAATGGATACGTTTAAAAGATGTTGAGTGATCCCTGCAGCACGGATATGCTCGGAAACCGTGTGAGGGATTTCTCGATATCGAACCAAAGCGCCGCACCGCCCTTTTGTTGTTCAGCTAAGGGCTAACTTACCTGCTTGCTTATTAACAATAGAGACATGGGCCAAACATCCTGTCTGGATCGATAGCTGGAGCAGTATAAAGACACGGTTATTACGTAACTTAGGATGAATTAGAAAGATTCCAACACAGGAACCGTTTCTGCGCCATTCCAATAAAATACTTGGGTTGAATGAACATGGTACGTTCTCTAACTTAAGACCATGAGGGAGATTGTGTGAAAAAACTAATTTCATTAATATTCCTATCAAGGATGTTTACCACTTTTATTTGCTTTTTTAAATCTCTTCTAAAATATAATCACGATTACTGAAAAGTATTTTAGTACTTTATTCGCTTTTGTCAAGGTCTTTCAAAATAAAATATCGACTAAAAATATCATAGGCCTTTAATTTAATCTTTCTATGGTCTTCCAAAATATAATAAAGTCTACTGAAAAGTATTTTAGCACCTTGATTTGCTCTTTTTAAGGTCTTCCAAATTATAATAACGTCTACTGAAAAGTCTTTTTTGCTATTATTGTTTCAAGGTCTTCCAAAATATGGTACTGAGAAGTATTAGATTTTGAAATTTGTATTAGAATAGAATAAGCCAGTTTAAATTTTGATAAAGGTAAATGAAAACAGCAAAAACCGTATCTTCAAAGTTAATTTAATGTACAGAACTAATTTAGATTAATTTTACGATTCGGTATTTTGTTTCCTTTTTGTGCTTGTACGTAGTAAAAATATCCTTTGATAGGATTTTGATGAGTGGATTTGAAAGTCCACTCTTTAAATTTATTTAGAAATCTATTTATGTAATGAAATTACAATGTAATTTCCAATTTTACATTAATTTTGGACTTTTTGTCTGCTAAAATGATCAATTTTTAGTTACAATTTTCTAAAAACGTAAATTTTGTTTGTTGTTCGTTTTAAAATTCGTATAAGGAGAGAACTACAGTATTTTAATTTACTTGAATATACTTGCTGTGAGAATTTTAAACAATTCTTTCATTTTATAAGCATATGTTAAATACAAAGCAAGTTGAAAAGGGTCTTAGCCATTTATAATATTGTGAACTACTTGAGTATTAAAACTATTAACTGAAAATGTATTAAGTTAATTTGAATAAAATGCTGTACATGTTGATTGTGTCAGAGTTTCCGTCTTATATAAAGTTTACTTGTAGGCATAAATTATTTACTAATTAAATAGCAATGCATTGAAATCACGGCTTAGTGTCGACAAAAAAATATATAAAAAACGTAGTAACCTTATCTCGGAACACTATACATTTGATTGCACAACTGAGCTGTTTATATGGAGCTTATTTTGTCTAAGTGATAAAATATTTCATTGTTACAATGGAATCGTATTGGAGATATTAAAAGTTTATTGCAGTGTAGAGATTGTGTACTCTACGCGGTAACTGTATACGAGGATGGTCTCAAATTGTAAAAGAGGTAATATCTTCACTTACTGGTATAAATAAATTCTGTTAAAGGAGATTAAAAAATAAAAATAAACACTAAGATACGCGTGACGGAGCTAGTATTTTCAAACGCATTACCAAAAATGTAGGCCTAATGAACTTAGTAAAGCAACAGAAATTAAAAATCTCAGAGATTTGAAAACACTAGTCCAGTTAGTTACTTTAATCTGTTCTATGATGAGGAAGTTCTTGATTTATCGTATGCTTTTTCAAATTTATATGCTCTCCAATATAATGGACCACATTTCAAACTGAGTAAAAATGAACTGTGGGTTTTAGTAATTGTTCTGCTGATTCTTCAGTGGCAACTTCTGTGCTTAGATTACGAATGTACTGAGAAGAAATGCCAGATACATTCAGCAAGGCTATTTCACTCAACAGCTTCATTCAGATAATAAAATATCTAAACGTTTGTGACAGTAAAATCTTGTCAAATAGTCATTTTGCGAAGGCAATGCTTCTCTGAAGTCTGCTAAATGATAAGTGGTAAACTATTTTTTATATGAAGTCTACGTGTCTGGACGAGACGACTCCTTACTACCGACCTCAGGGCAGAACGCAGTACATATACAATAAACCAATACATTTTGGGTTCAAGGCAAGGTGCCTTTGCACCTGTTTATATTATGTTGTCCAGTCAAAACTCTATGAAGCACAACAAACAGAAATAAAAGCCATATTTAGGGTTAAGTACTTCGTCTTTGACCTCATAAAAAATATAAATAGCAACAGGTCCAGTATTTATGTTGTCACTTTTTACAAGTGGTCCACTGATGGAAACTCTCCAGCAAATAGATATTCATGGTACTGAAACCGTAAGAGAAAATATTACTGAAAGCCCCTTGCCAAAAAGAAAGAAGAATTTTGAGTCTGTAACTGATTCAACCTTGGGTGTCACATTGGTTCGTTACATGGACAACAATGTAGTCAGAATGACATCAGCAAAAAGAGGTATCAAACCTGTGTCTAAGGTTAAGATCATATTGCCGAGTTTTAAAGAAAAACGTGTATGTGAGTCAATGTGCTTCAGTAGTTGTACACAACACTTGCATTGATGGAGTTGTCAGCATGGGTGAGAATGTGGTAAAAATGAGAGTAAACGTCGGAGGGAAAAAATGTACTTGGAGGTATTTTGATTTTTACTGGAGGCATTTGTCAAAATTGTTCGGCAGCTCTACTGTTTAGTTATAAAACAGTAAACCTCAGCAATTTTATCTCTTAAGATATTCAAGGACAATATGTTTAGCTTACATACAGGCATACTCAGCTACTTGATCTCTTAAGCTATTCAAGGACAATAAATTTATCTTACATACAGACATACTCAGCAACTTGATCTCTTAAGCTATTGAAGGGCAATAAGTTTTGCTTACCTACAGAAATTCAGAACTATTGGAAATTGGATACCAACCCGATTAGTTCTGGCAGTTGACAAGAAGCTAACATCAGAATTACGTTTCTAAGAAAAAATAATCTCATTGTGCGCAGTAAACACATACAGGTGTAAGAAAAATTGAAGAATAAATTTAAGACAGTGTGTTGTTGCTATGAGTACTCATTTTTTGGAACTATTTCACAACAAAGCTTCCGGTAAAGTAAGCTAATATTCAGTTATTCCCACTTTTACAAAACTTTGGACAATAAACTTAATATTGCTATACATGTTCTTAAAAGAAACATGTTTTATTTGTATGCATTCATAATTATAACAAATAAGCCTACAACCAAATTTCCCACGTGTCTAAATCACAAATTTTATGTTTTCATGGAATGGATTTAACTAACAATATTCTACCCTTTCAAGCCCCCTGTTCCTAAACAATAGAATAGATAGAATAGAAACATTTTTTAATTTCAAAAACATATACACATAGATATTAGATTTATTTACATTTGATAAATAGTAAATTACCCTTTAACTATACTGCTAAGTGGCGATAAAATAAAACAATTTAATTTTAAGTATAGTAGTTGGATGAATATTATTTATATAATTTAAGTAAACTATATATTACGTATTAACATATTAACAGGAACTTTAGTATGAGTAAAAAAATATAATTTGGACCAAAAAGGATATAGTTATGTTTAATACACATAATATTAAAATACAAACAGAAAAATAAAACATTTTAGAAAAAAAAATTATGGTTGCCTGTAAAGTCGGTTTTACGGGCGAAGATTTTACGTGACAACGTCTTTTTCTCGGTAGAATATTTATTGATATGAATATTATTAAATTGCACAATAGGAACAAGGAATTGAATGAAAATAAGAATTGCACAAATTTTAACTATAGAAATATATTTTGTTTACTAAAACATTGTACATAATTTGAAATTAATTAAAATTTGTTATTGTAAATGGTAAAGTTGAATAAAACATTTACTAAAATTGGAATTTGAAATTCTTGCTAAACACAGTTAAATTCTAACTCCGCGCGTGGTTCAAAATTGGTCGGTTTAGTTCGTTTGTTTTGGTCGCACTGTTATGACAGGTTAGAGAACTGTTATAATTTGTTATTTTAAATGTTTGCTAGCAATTATCTATAACGCGCTGTATTTCTTCTAAATACAAAGGTAAATTACGATTGCCCATTGCAGAGTGATTTAAACTAATAATTTGACTTAACACTATCAACATTTGCGGCTCAATAGTATGAAAAAGTGTAACGCCCTATAAACTCAGTTTCTCAACTTTTGTGTCCGCCGCAATCTAACAATTAATCAATCAACTAGTTTACGGGATAATGAAATAATCAGTGTATTCGTGAAAATTATTTACCTTTACAACAATTGTTGTAGTTGTACACTGTATTTCATTATGACGTAAATCTAAGCACTCCACATTTTCACGAATAAACATAGTTTATCTGCTATGTCATCCCGTGACAAATGTTGACCCACAGTTATCTGCTTTAAATCCCGTGCGGATCAATCGTAATTCAGCGGACCCACTGGACGGGCATCTAGTAACGTAAAATAACCGGGCGTTATAACTCTAACCTGTCATGAGTGACTCCGAGCCGCAACCTAATTTAAGACGTTGTCACCACGCGCAAAAAGTTAATTTTAAATGCGACAATAGCTGATGGGCCTTGTATTCATTTACCTTTTTATTTACAATACAGAATATTATAGATAATTCTGAGCAAACGTAAACAAACTAAACTATTGGTCTAGAACAGTTCTCTTGGTGTATGTTTATGGACATTAAACAATTAAAGTTGGTTTAAAATCTTGACCTATAACGTTGTCAGTGTTTAATAATTTTAAGATATATCTTTGTCCGTTATACTTTTCTAATTATTTCCATGGTATTTTTATTGACCTTGGATAGTAGTAGAGAACTTTGTGAGTGCTTTAGTTTCGTGGAACTCAACTCAATGTTTTGTTTTTGAACTGTGATTGTTATGATTGAATATGACTTTTTTACATTGCAATAGTGCTTCCGTCTCAGTCGAATAAAGTAGGTAGATTTTGTTACAACTGAAATTAATATTAAGTTATCTGAATGGGATTTACATGTACTTAATATATCAAAATCCGTTAAAAATATGAACAGTTTATAACAAAAGATATGGAAATGATACAAGCATTTCAGAAGACGTAGGCTTTTGTTTTGTTTTAGTATTACTATCGTGTATGATAATCGATACTTATAATCCGTTTATGTTTTGATGTTTAGTAAATGTTGTTCCATTATACTTTTAATTTTTTCTCTAGGTTCATAAAAAAAGAAGTTATAAGTTTTTTTATAGTTAATGACCATTATATAGGATACTCTAAGAGGCATTATCGTACATACATTCTATATACGATGAAATAAAAATATACGATATATTATAAAATATATTGTGGTGGATTTTTGGGCTCTTAGGGTCTTATCTGGTGAGGTTATAGACAATTTTCGGTAGGTGTTACCGAGGACAACATGAGAGCAACAGCAATAGGCTGATTTTGTCTACAAAATTTAACTGAAACAAGATGCCTATGGCCTATTAACTATTAACAGTAACGCCGAAATAGTTCACGAATTGTGTTTTGTTAATTATGTTTTGACGTGGTGAAACCGGAAAGTTTAAATAATTCTCATGCACTTATTCAAACCAAATTTAAGATCTAAGTGCCAAAAAACACACAAGTCAGTTCAAAATACAAAATTGATCATAAAAACTGGAAATAAACTTCCTAATTCAATTGAGCTTTCGACTAAAAACGCATTTCAGGCAGCTTTATGTCATAATGTTGAAAGCAACATTGTAAAAATACATAACAGTCGTTCCCTATAATCAAAATGGCTAAATTAGTTTGAATTGTTGTGAACATTATTGGTGTAATGGGAATACAATATGAGTAAATTCTTTTTTTGAAATTCTTGACGATGGAAGGATTCTTAAATAAACTAAATTTACCGGACATTGTCCATCGTTGAGTAATTTAATATAATGTAACACTACGTTTTGAGATCTGCAATCTGATCTCTTCTTCAGGTGAATGGCTAAACTATGCATGACTACAGTCAAATGTAGTACGAATCAATTTAAAGTATGGATCTTTTTTAGTTTGGGATAAAATATGATGATCATTTAATGCAGATTTGTTCTTTATTTTGAAAAGAAAAAAAAACACTACTTTCCACAGTTTCTAAAAATAATTCGGGTGCAGTTGCCAGTTAGTTATAACACTGCTTGAAAGCAGCAAGTTCTATACAAAACTCAACCTTTGCTCTCTGTGGATAATTTCTTGCTCGACATTTTTCTTCAGAACCAGTGAACAGAACTAGCTAATATCACACTAAACCCTGTACATGGTATTCCGTGGGTTGAACAAGCTGTGAACTATGTTACATAAGTCCTCTATTTATATATTCTTAGTATAAACGTTTCGTGATCCATAAACAAGATTACAAATAAATCTCTTTAATCTCTAAATGTTATTGATTTTGTAAGTTTATCTACTCAAGTAATTGCTAACTAGATAATTAAAAACTATTATTTTATTTGTGTTATTATTGCCATCTATAATAAAAACGCACAGTAAAGTTTTACATATGAAAGTATAAATTCAGAGAATATTCTGTTTTGTAATATCTATTCATCGTTGTACATGTACTTAAAACTTGCGTGGAAATGCTCTGAAAATTTTAAATAAAATATAAATGAGATTAAGAAATGCAAATAACTTTTGTGTAACAAAGCCTAAAAAACACATTTTGCAAAATTATTTTCTTTTATAGGTCCGAGGACATATAATTTATTGCCAGGTCAAAATAGTAGGAACATAAATATATTTCCTACAAGAACTAGAGTATGGTTGATACAAGATGATATTGAGTAGGCCTACATGTTTAAGATAATCATTTAGTGTATGGTTAGTCTAGTCTGCAATGTTGTAATAATATTTAAATAGTCACGTTAGAGCATTATAAAATAATGGTTTATAATATTTAATGTCACATGTTTAAAGCCATTTTGATCGTAAATCATGCATAAATCCTTTTATGTAATACATCACAATAATTATATTAAATTAAAAAATTCGAATCCTAAGAGTACATTATTTACTACGTAAGCTACAATAACTAATTTTTTAAGATTTAATTCTTGCTCGTTTCCGCTATTTTTATTTTTTAATTTTTTTGTACACAGTATCTCTATCACAGACACAGCGTTATGGGGTACCTACATTTCCCTTATTGTGTAACGTGTATTGTCCTAATTATTAGTATTAAAGAAAGAAAGTCAAACCTAAAAGGATCTAACGTAATTTTTATATTTCATTACTCCAAATCACACGTACCACTTAGAAATAAAATAAGTAGAATACAATTATTTTTGTAATTTTTATTTGATTCTATTGTAAATACGTTTAAGTTTTGTCATAGTGTTATTTATTTTTAGGCACTGGCAATAATATTTGGTTGTAATATTCAGTTTGTTATTTTGGAGAAATACACGATTTATTATTATTAATTTACAATAAATAAAGGACATAAAGTACTGTTTTAAGTAGTAAACATAAATCACCTGTTTACTATTCTAATTTAACATATATGATTATGTTTATATTCATAGATCTCCTTTTACAATTGTACATTGGGTTTACCGTTGAAAGTGAAATGGATAAATAAATAAATTGAAGTATTTCCAATCGTCAAGTAACTATGATTATTCTAATGCAAATATCTTCTAGATATTTGACGCTTGGAAATCATTAATGCTAAATCCGCCCAGATTAAAAACATTAGCGAGAGAGCGGTACTTGAGAAGAAAGTGGGCTCCCAGTATCGTTATGAACATGAGTAGATAGAGTGTAAGGAAAAGCTTATGCATTTTTAATATTTCACGGAGACTAACTTGATGTAATGCCAGTAAAGTTGATATATGAGCAGATCTTCATTCAAACACTACCGACGCGATTAGACGATTTCTATGAGATTTAATAATTACAGATTTGTTGGAAATACCGTCGTAAAATTGTTCGAAATGTACTAATTAAATCTTTTAAATAAAATTACATCGCCAAGTGTTGCTAATCACTAATCTCAAGAAAGGCTGGACCAATTGGGCCAGGAAGGTTTATGTGATGAGAAAGTTTGGAAAAAACTGCAGTAATTTATTAAAATTCACAATAATAATATTATTTGTGCTTTATAAGCCAAATTTAACTGACTAAACAACTGTCGATACCTTCAGATGAAGTTCGTCTAAAAGGTTCAGACATTATCTTTTAATTTTAAATTTTATAAAAAATTAAATATACAGTGCTTGATCAGTAGTATAAAGAAACATAGCTCAGACACAATTATTACCTAATTTATACTCCATGTTGCGCCAGTGAGGAATTAAATAATCTAATCCATTTGAAATAATACATACAAAATGTTATAAAACCACCTTAATTAACAAAGCTGTGACCTAGGACATACGATATTCGAAAGTGGTCGGCATCTTTGACATTAAGAATGACTTTTTTAAGTGACTATGCTCAAAAACCACAATTTTCTAAATTGCAGTGCGAAAACAGCAAGACTTTGTTAGACTTTCTAAAATACCTATTATAAACGATTTTATTTAACGTTGCAGGACCTTCATATAGGTATCTCAATTATACTTGACTTATATGCTATTTGAGCGATGTAGGCTTCTCATTCATACGTATATATTATGTTTTCTTTACAAAAAAACAAAAAACAAATGAAACAGAACAATAGTACTGGAATTATATTTATGAATAGTAAGAGCCGGACGTAAAAGCATTTTGACCGAAGTAAGTTTTCGAGATCAATATTACGTCTAAAGTTTCTTGATTGGGTCAAGAAGTTATACGCAGTTGTGGCGTCATAAATAAATTAACATAAATGAAAATTAGATCGAAAGTAAATTTAAAGGGCAAGAAAAGACATGTTTGACTGAGTTCAGCTCCTCAGCCCTACGTATGTATAATATATATCTTATTCATCAGAACAAGACGAACTCAACTATGGCACTGAAAATGCTAATGCAAATAACAACAGTTTTGTTGAGTTGCCTTGATATATGAAAAAACAACGGATAGCAGTATGGTTATAACGATTGCAGTTATAAGTGCATTAATCAGCATTACTGTTACAAATCAGCCACGTGATCATTGGTAGAGTGGTTTGTCTTCTCTGGTAACAAGTCATCAGTGAGTTGTAACAATAGGATAGGTAGAAGTTGATCATTGTATGTTAGCAAACACAGTGTATCGCTCATAGCAGACAGTGATCAGCACTTATCGAAACATCATTCCGTAATTTTTGTAGGAGTAGATTTGAAGCTCTAAAAAGCAAATGCATTCCTATCGGACTGGCATTTAAAATCACACCAGTCTATATATCCCATAATAAACATAAAATTACAAGTAAGACACAATTTAAAATTTGTATTTAATGTATTTGTAACAGAACATGCACTAATAACTCGTGCAATCAATACCGGGACAGCTGAAGTCGCCGATAGTAATGAGGGAAAAATAAAAAATAAAAGTGAGAAGAACAAATCACATTTTAAACGCTTTTATAGTTTTGTATTTGTACTAACTAAATATTGGGTCTTGATCAGTTGCTTAATATATAAAAAGAGGAAACCATATTCCATCCTTTACTATTCATAAATATAATCCAGTACTATAGTTCTCTCTCCTTAGTTTTTTCCCAATGAAGAAAACATAAGTATGAATGAGAAGCCTACAACGGTCAAAGAGCATATGTGTCCAGTATAATGGAGATACTCATATTGAGATCCTGCAACGTTAAAAATAAATCGTTTATAGTAAGGTTTTTAGAAAGTCTAAGAAACTTTGTAGAAGTATTACTGTTTTCGGACTGTAGTTTAGGAAAGGGTGGTTCATTTAGCATATCAATGTTTATTCCTCTAATTTTGAAGCCACTGTAAAAAAGCCAAAATAACACCAGAACGTGTTTATAAAAATCTCAATCTTTGAGTTAAAGTCTTTTTCACCAAATATGTTTTCCCGAGCCTAATTCCTCAGGTAGTATTTGAAAGCTCGTATGTTACTGCAAGAGAAGCTATGGGTTTCTCAAAATTTTTTGTGGTTTTGGATTATATTTTTTGTATTATTATTATTACAGTTTTTCCCCTTGAAGACCTGAAAGAGCCCTAACCAAAATCCTGGATTGTAACATGCTGCTTTTAATGTTGAAAATTTTGCCAATAACGATCTGAAATTCCCGTGTTAAAGCATGTATTGTATGTTGCAAATTAAATAATATATATAAATATATATATATATATATAATATAATATAAATAAATATAATTTAATTATAAATAATATAATAAATATAATATAATTCAACTTAAATAAATAAATTTAAGTTGCTGTAATATTTTCAGTTTAGTGCAATGAAGACTTTTGGTTAGGTCTGTTTATGTTGAAACCATTTATAGCCATTATGTAGGTTTATTTATGAGCAAGAGTATCAAAGCAGAAGATTAACGGTCCAAAAAATAGCAGATAGTTATATGTGAGAATTCTGTAAGCTTGTGGTCGTGGCTTTCAGAAATCCGTTACAGTTTAATTTTGTAAATACAAAATTATATAAAAATAAATTTATCATGGTATTTAACACTTTTAACTTGGATTTTAAAATACACGTATTTTTCTAGTTTTTGAAATTTACATGAAATATACATGACAGTGTAACCAACAATAAGTGTAGCTGTTCGACTATTAATTCCTTTCATGAATTCAACAAGCATCGTTTATAAATAGTGATATATTTTACAATTTCTGGAAATGAGATATTTTATTTGTTGCAAGATGTTACAGGTTGAGAAGCAGATGAAAGTAGAAAATCATTAGATACTTCACTAGAACTTGAAATTTGGACATGTTATACAATACCAGTTTAATCAAAGACAATTATTTAAAAATAATTAAACACAAATAAAAACATTTTCAACGATAAATAATAAACGAAAAGAAGAACAAATACTACAGTTGATACGTTCAGAGGTAAAATGAAAAAGATTGCGAAACAAGATTGTTCATTTCACAAGAATAATCAATCTTAGTTGGTTTGAGAGATCACCTGTAGATGTCACCACGAGCGTTACTGACACTGCTCGTCTCTCTCTGTGGCAGGCTGCCAGACTTTAGTTATTTTGCTTCCATGATTTAGCTGAAACTCATTGTGTTTAGTTATAATAGTCTTAATAGTTATACAGTCTGTCCGTTTATAATTTATTTATTTCAACGGTTTCTCATTACACAGACTAGATACAGTATTGTGAGGCAAATTAACTTAATATAATAGTTAACGGCAATAAAAGTTTAAAATAAAAAAATTAGGGTTAATTAAATTAAACTGTTTGATGGTAAAAGGGTTAAAATGAGTCTAATAAATTAATTAAAAAAACAATACAAGTATTCTAAGTATAAATATAAATCAGATAACAGCAACAACGAAACTAATAGTTAAAAATTCGAGATCGTATTTAGATTATCACTCTAACAGAAGAGAGGACAATTTATTGACTAAATGAAGGAAAGAGAAAAATAGTTAAGGCTTCAGGTGGCGTCTGAGACACTCCCTGTAGTCTACCATCGACTGGGCGAAGATGTCTGCACTGCTCCCCAGCTCGTTGGTGTCATAGAGAAAACGAGGAATACATCCGTGTTGACCATAAGTAGTGGGATGGAATCGTTTTGCAAAGAGACTCATGGATCGAGTTCCTCTTAGCAATCGATATTGTTATATTATTATCGATTTTATATAATTTATATCGATATAATTTATTCGAATATTTATTCAAATATTTATTCGAATATTTATTCGATATATTTCATTTGATATAATTTATATCGATAACTCGATAAATTGATATCGATAACTCGATATAATCGATATGATAACTCTATATAGTTATCGAGTTCCTAATATCCTCAATAATTTGAAATTATCGACGCACAATGACTCCCCACATCTTTTCCCTCGTAAGTGGGTTCTGATGCATATGAAGTTAACGTACAAATAATAGCCTGTACACATGTTTTTCATATACGAGTATCTCGTTATTCGCCGTTACTTCAGAAGCATTAAGCATGTTACAGTCCTAATTTGAGTAATTTGCTTTACAAAATTGTCTATTAGGTTATCCGCATTAAAAATTACAATAAACTTTTCGGACGACCTGTTGTTTTTTCTTCTTTAGTTCCTACAAAACTATCGTTAGTTGTATAGCTACTAAACGACACATTTTTTGTACTATTAATCACAGAGGTTTGTGACCCCATTGTGTGAACACCCTGTATGTAGCCTAACTATTCGAAATAAAACTCGAGAAAGGCTTCATGTGTAAACTTCAAATTTTACAGGAAATTTCATTTCTTTATGGACAAGAAAGTGTTCCATGATGATAAATGTTCGCCTATAGGATTTCGCTGAACTTCATTGAAGTCTATTATTATTTAAGCTGGCACAGTTATTTCTCTGATGTATTATTTTTACTTAATAAACAGTCAACTGTATCCTGATCATATTTTCTTTTGCGAGGAAAACAGTTGCCTAGACATACAGCACACAACAGGTCGACTGGAGATATTTTTGCCTCAACCTAGTCACGTAGGCGAGACACTAAACCTGCTCCTCAGGTTTCCAATACAAATGTCTTATCCGATCCTTTTTTCTTCTCTCGTTGCCTTGGTTCAGATCCTGCTTTTAGTTTGAAAGCAGCCAAAGAAAAAATACTATAAAAATACGGCCGTGTAAAATATTCTTCGATAAATTAAGATAATTACTAATCAAGTTACAATATTAGTAAACTGATTGAACAGAATATATATTTTTACAAACAGAATATCTATTTTTACAAGCAGATATCTATTTTTACAAACATAATATCTATTTTTACAAACAGAATATCTATTTTTACAAATATAATATTTATTTGTCTGCTAACAAACAAACAAATATCAAACGATTAAAATGATTAGAAATTTAGAGAACAGTAATATTTCTATATATTTGCAAATAAAATTCACAGTATTTAATTTATGATTGTCTCCGTTACAACAAAATAAATAAATAACGAAAATTCGTGATATCTTACTATTATGAACAGAACAAAATATTACTAATAATGTTTTTTCAAATATATTTGTTGTTTCCAGTTTTTATTACCACTTTTGAAAAAAAAAAAACACAAATTGTATGTGAGTGACATTGTATGGTGGGTAGTAACCCGTTTCTATGTTAAATACATTACACAGAACAGCCATGTTAGACGAGTTTCTATGATAGAGTAATTAGAAGAACGGTTTTACAAAACCTTATATATAAATCATTTATAAGTTGTGTCTGAATCGGAAGTCTGTAAAAGGATCAGTAGGATTTATAAGGTAAATATATCTTAGTAGGTGTTGGCTTTATTGACATTATATTGTCTTAAAGATAGAGGAAAAGTCACAAACATGTACAGAACGATCTTTAGAGTCATAAATTACAAGACGTATAAGTAACAATTGGGAGTCTGTAAAAGGATCAGTAGGATTTATGAGGTAAATATATCTTAGTAGGTGTTGGCTTTATTGACGTTATATTGTCTTAAAGATAGAGGAAAAGTCACAAACATGTACAGAACGATCTTTAGAGTCATAAATTACAAGACGTATAAGTAACAATTGGGAGTCTGTAAAAGGATCAGTAGGATTTATGAGGTAAATATATCTTAGTAGGTGTTGGCTTTATTGACGTTATATTGTCTTAAAGATAGAGGAAAAGTCACAAACATGTACAGAACGATCTTTAGAGTCATAAATTACAAGACGTATAAGTAACAATTGGAAGTCTGTAAAAGGATCAGTAGGATTTATGAGGTAAATATATCTTAGTAGGTGTTGGCTTTATTGACGTTATATTGTCTTAAAGATAGAGGAAAAGTCACAAACATGTACAGAACGATCTTTAGAGTCATAAATTACAAGACGTATAAGTAACAATTGGAAGTCTGTAAAAGGATCAGTAGGATTTATGAGGTAAATATATCTTAGTAGGTGTTGGCTTTATTGATGTTATATTGTCTTAAAGATAGAGGAAAAGTCACAAAAATGTACAGAACGATCTTTAGAGTCATAAATTACAAGACGTATAAGTAACACTATATTAATTTTTACTCTTAAGATTAAAAAATATTTTGGTGAACAAAAGTTCAAGAAAGGAAAAGGCATTGTTACTACTAATTTGTTTTCAAATCATTAGTTTAAGATTGTAATGATACGCATGATATTTCTGATACAACTATTTTTAAATAAATATAAATCCTAACAGACTGCGAAATTCAATAAAAATTCCCTAACGCCCAAGGCGTTCAAAAGGCGCCTTAAACACCTCTTGGTGTCACAAGCATTTTATAATGCAGGGGAGTTTTTAGCATTTAACTGGGAGACCGCCCAATTACACGACTGATTCTGCTGTTTAAAGTGGGATATATTGGCGAAGGATGAAAGGTGCATAAGTGTAAAATTGTATGTGTGAATGAGAATTTTGTGGCATGAATGTAAGAAATTTTAGATTAAAATTAGTGACGTTTGCTATACATTGTAATATTGTCGCTGCAATAAAGCTGATTTGATTTTGATTTGATTTGAATAATATCATAAATGCGGAAGTGAATATGTTTGTTTGTTTTGATATCAGGCGTAAACTATTCAACCGATTGTATTGAAATTTCACATGAGCATTTTTACGGTCCCTGGTATGAATATAGGCCTATTTTTATTTCGAAAATTGCTCAGAGTTATTCCCCACTGGTCTCTAAAGTTGCGAAATATTAATTGAAATAGTCTGTCAAATGTAATCAACTGATCTGTGTAAACATTGTTTTGTGACAGCACAGCCATATATTTAATTAAATTAACTAATATTTTCAATTTGATTACATTGATAGAATGTAAATTATTTAAGGAAAAATCACTAGTTTTCACATAGTTTTTTTTCAATTCAGGGATTAAAAAATCTTAGAAGATCTTCTAAAATATAAGATAGTCATCATATTGTGAATCCAAGACACCCTTTGAAACAACCGGGAAGAATTTTGCTAGATGAAAGTTCGCTGGGCTGTTCTTTTGAACTAATGTACTAATTATAACCATAATGTTCTAAAATAATGAAAAGATTGTTCACTTTATGAAGAAACAAACACGTAAATAGTGCTATTGTTAATGTAAATATTATATATATATATATATATATATATATATATATATATATATATATATATATATATATATATATATATATATATATATATATGGTCTAGTGGACCCTTCTACTGCTCGCCAATCACTACTCTTTTAGATTATGACGGTTTGTTTCCACCAATCTGAGGCAACTTGTAAGCTCCTAAACTCGAGTGGATCCTACTACTGCTCGCCAATCACTACTGGATTGGATTAAGACGGTGAGTATCCACCAATCTGAGGCATATATGCTGCTGCAGTAATGGACGAGAAATTCGATTCTTTTATGAATATTTGACTTTATACTCTTGATTCGATGTTCCTTAGAAAATATATTCGAAAATGTCCGAAGCAACAGGTCAAAGGCTGGAAACACAATACATTAAACTTTAAAGGCATAAGTTGTAATATTTACACCAACAATTTAAATGAAGTAATAGAAAAAGAGTTCATTATAGAAAAAATAATAACATAGACACTAAAGTAATTAAGCAGGTTATTAAAGCTATTGTACACATATTTTATCGCAATCAACAAATAAAAGCAAACATGGATGGAAATTCATGACAGAAAAATACAATACATTTTTAATATTTTTTTTTAAAATCAGTGCTAAAATAATAACACATTAACAACAAATATGCAGTGCTATGAACTACCATTTTGCAACACTTGGTTATGAATAAAATCGCAGTTAAACGGAACCTCCACTTAATGTTGACACCTCTCTCGCTAGAATAGGAGATTCTATTTCGATCTACCCTGTGAATCAGGCTGAGTTGTAGCCTAAATGCCATTAAAAAGGCTAAAAAACAAACCGGATTTTCTAGTGATGCTGACTAAATTTCCAACAAATCACTCAATGCTTGCTTATACTCAATTTGTGAATATCGAACATTTATTATTACTTCTTCCTTCCGGCAAATGACTTTTACATAGACTTTACTAACTAGTTAAGTAATACCAATATTTAAAAGAGGGCACCGTACATCATTGGACTATTATCGGCCAATTTCAAAACTTCCAAGTAATAGTAAAATATTTGAACTAGTGTTTTTGAACGAATTATTACCTTACCTGTCTTCAGTAATATGTTAACAGACGAAATGTTTGGATTCTTTATGGGCTGCCCTTCTGGTGAAGCGTTCTCGGTTATATCCTAAGTAGTTGGAGGACTGGAGGGAGGGTGGGAACGGTTGATGTGTTGATGGATGTTTCTGAAGGTTTTCTAATGTGTCATTCTTTCTAAACAGGTCCTTAACCAAAGCATGGGTTTCATCAACGAAATAATGAGGTGGCTCGATTCCTAAATTTAAAATAGAAAGCAACTCATAAAATGCAATAACAAATGCTCGAAACTAGTGTGTACTAACTTTGGAGTTCCCCAATACTAGGATCAATATTTTAACCTTTACGTAAATTATTTGATAGTCTCCATCAATCAAGATAACATTGTCATGTACGCTGAAGACATTGATCTTGTGTTTTTGAATCACAGTACATAAGAACTTGAAATTTGATCTTTTAATAGGTTTTTAATAGCAATTTAAATAGGCTGTAATAGTTAATCTCAGATCTATCACTTAAATGATATTAATTTACACATTAATTTTAATAAAAATAAATTACAGAGATTCAATAATAATTTTTGCCTTCAGCTTGCATATATTGAAATTGGAACATCAAGCGTCAGTGAAATATTTTGGAATTTTCTGGACGATGATTTGACTTGGCAATAAACCGTGTCTGTGTGTCCCTGTCTTCGTTATTAGATCTCCTGTCCCAATTTGCGAAATACATCATACTCAATTACTAAACCCCTTATACTTCAGACAGACTGAATCGCAGTTACTACATGGTCTGCATGTTAGAGCCTTATTACCTCAGTGTTTCTTTAAAAAGGGCTTCGGCACACAGAACCGAATTGTGCGTATTGTGGCTGTTTGTCTCAAAGAAGCTCATGAAGAAATGCCTTTAAGGAGCTGAACATTCTAACATCCCCATCATTTTACATCTACAAGACATAATATATGCTAAAGTTAATATTATAAAGGTAATAGATGGCGCTGCTATGCAACAACACAATAGGCGAACCCATGTGAACCTGCGACAAAATAAAAAGTTTGGGCTCGCATTTTTGGACATTTAGGATTTGAGAAAAAGTCCTCTTTAAAAAGCTATTTTAGACCATCTCGTATAGGCATGCCTCTACTCAGTTGGAGAGCACTTGGCATCATTTTATTTTAGCATATTATTAGGTGTTTTAAGAATTGCACATTATTGAGAGATCCGGGTTCGAGTCCCGGCGGAGCAACTACTTTTTGCGATTCAATGTTTATTGAAATAAATTAAATTCGGCTATTGCCATTTACACAAATTTAATGAAAGTATATATATATATATATATATATATATATATATATATATTTATATATATATACACACACAGTAAGTATATAATGTATAATAAATTATTGTTAGCTGACCTGAAAATCATCTTAATGTCAATTAAAGATGATTGATTGGTTGATATACAAGTCTAGAGGACATATTTAGACAATAGGTGGCATGTGTATTGTCCAGATATAAGAAATAAACACAACATAGTTTTATTCTGTAATACAAAATATTTTCAATATATTTATTTCGGTATTGTTTTTTCACCATAATTATTTAATGAAAAATTTTAAGCAATCCTTTCTTAGTTAGATTCTAGATTGTAAAAAGAACATTTACGTCAAGTTTCATGGTCCATAAATTTATAGTTTTAGAAAAATTGTGGTCATTCTGTCAATCTGTGGTATTTTGATTTTATACGCGTACATAGTATATTTAATTATTGTACAGGGTGTCCCGTTTACACAGAGAGCTGTCGTATATTCATATTTTGTATTGTTGGCTATTTGCTGAGAACCTCAATGTGGGCCATGTCTTGTCACAGTAAATCTGCTCTAAATCGGTTATTTATTATTCGATTTAAATAACCTTGGTGTCATTAGATTTCGGATAAACTACTCTAACAACTGTTATTCTTGCAATTCTTAAGAAGAAGTGCTAGTTTTTGAGATATTTAGATATTGTTAAGATATAAGAAGGTTCAAAGTTTTAATAGCAGCCATTGTGAAAATACAAAAGATAATTTCATTTTATATTTTTTCAGTAACTGCCCTTGTTATTATGAACATTAGAGCCAAGTTTGGTATAATTTAATATATTATATTTTTAACATTTAACATTTTAAGTTTTTTCTAAAAAACACATACAGACACACAGATGGGAAATTAAGCATCGGAGACCCATGTTCATATGGTAAAATGTTTGTCTTTACCTGAGCAGCAGCGTGATATACCTTTGCCCAGAGAGTTAAATAATGGGACAGTCTGTATAATTTTAATCAATAAAATATAACATATTACATTGGAGTCGATGTTTAATTAACACCAATGCAATTATATTAACCATACCGCCCATACTGCCGACACACATATCCTCATATTTGTGCCTGTATATACATTAAATTAAATTCCTATTAAATTTTATTGGCTCTTGCATAATTTTCCACGTTTATGAGATTAATTTTAGTTTAGTCATAACATGTAATATAATTTTAAAATATAATCATCAGGTATGTAATGTAGATCAAACAGCTGGGTCCTTTATCAAATTTCAGCATATTGTATGTGTAACTACGATTATAAAATTGTAACTTCTACAGCGTTTAAAGGCATAGTTAGAGCACTAGTGGTATAAATTTGCGAAGGATAGCTAGTACCAGAATAAGCTATTGTAGAAAGGGAAATCAAGCAATCTTAGCACAAGAACCAACAATAAAGAGAGCTTCGAGTACAAAAAGGAACCGCTGATCTCTCACAGCGCCATCTGTACTTGGCGTAACAAAGGAAGCAATAAGCCGCCGGCTGATGTAGGTAGGGAAAGCATGCAATCTTAGCACCAGAACCAACAATAAAGAGAGCTTCGAGTACAAAAAGGAACCGCTGATCTCTCACAGCGCCATCTGTACTTGGCGTAACAAAGGAAGCAATAAGCCGCCGGCTGATGTAGGTAGGGAAAGCAAGCAATCTTAGCACCAGAACCAACAATAAAGAGAGCTTCGAGTACAAAAAGGAACCGCTGATCTCTCACAGTGCCATCTGTACTTGGCGTAACAAAGGAAGCAATAAGCCGCCGGCTGATGTAAGTAGGGAAAGCAAGCAATCTTAGCACCAGAACCAACAATAAAGAGAGTTTCGAGTACAAAGAGGAACCGCTGATCTCTCACAGCGCCATCTGTACTTGGCGTAACAAAGGAAGCAATAAGCCGCCGGCTGATGTAGGTAGGGAAAGCAAGCGATTTTAGCACCAGAACCAACAATAAAGAGAGCTTCGAGTACATAGAGAAACCGCTGATCTCTCACAGCGCCATCTGTATTTGGCGTAACAAAGGAAGCAATAAGCCGCCGGCTGATGTAGGTAGGGAAAGCAAGCGATTTTAGCACCAGAACCAACAATAAAGAGAGCTTCGAGTACATAGAGAAACCGCTGATCTCTCACAGCGCCACCTGTACTTGGCGTAACAAAGGAAGCAATAAGCCGCCGGCTGATGTAGGTAGGGAAAGCAAGCAATCTTAGCACCAGAACCAACAATAAAGAGAGCTTCGAGTACAAAAAGGAACCGCTGATCTCTCACAGCGCCATCTGTACTTGGCGTAACAAAGGAAGCAATAAGCCGCCGGCTGATGTAGGTAGGGAAAGCAAGCAATCTTAGCACCAGAACCAACAATAAAGAGAGCTTCGAGTACAAAGAGGAACCGCTGATCTCTCACAGCGCCATCTGTACTTGGCGTAACAAAGGAAGCAATAAGCCGCCGGCTGATGTAGGTCCCGAGCTGAACACCTCAATTCACGTCACAGACTTCACCTTCGACGTGGAATCTTCTTGTTACGCATTACAACTCTCACCATCTAACCAAATCCACACCAACTAAGTTACACTAAGTGAAACTGCATAAACGCTGAACGTGATTATCAAATCATACTTAAGTTTAAAGTAAATGGCTTAAAATAAAAAAGATATAAAATAAAATTAATAGTATTATATGAAAAAATAATAATATAAAAAGCTTATAATATTTGAACTTTAATATAAATTACCACATTCTATGACTCACAATGTTTTGTATGATGGTCGATATGGAGCCTGTGAAAAAACAAATAAAACCCCTCCATAGAATGTATATGCGGGTAATAAAATAATAGTGAATATATCGGTACTAGAGATTTTGATTTATTTATAACAACACATTTTAACACATTTTATATGAAGAAATTATTAAAAAAGAGAGTAGGTTAGATTGTATACCACCTAAAGTCTGGATATAAAATAGGACAGTCTATTACTCACAATTTGTTGTATGATGGTCCATATGAAGTCGGAGAAAATTTATAAATGAAATCACTCCATTGAATGTAAATGCGGGTAATAAAGTGATAGTGAAGATATAATACTAGGTTTTATAATTTATTTATACACAAAGAAATTTTACAAGTTTTGTATGACGAAAGCAGTCAGAAAGAGAGTAGGTAACGTTGTATAAAATTGGGCATTCTATGACTCACAACGTTTTATATGACGGCCAACATGGAGTTGGCGAAAAACATATGAAATCAGCCCGTTGAATGTTCACGCTGGTAATAAAATAAGAGTGAAGATATATTGTTGGAAATTTCGTTAAAAAAAACAAGTTTTACAAGTTTTATATGACGAAAGTAGTAGGAAAGAGAGTAGGTGAGTACTCGTGACATTGGAATAATTTCTAGTGCTCACTCTTTCTTGAGGTATATACAAGAAATGAAAAGTTTGGTTTGCCATAGTCTAAAACTTATGTTATTCTGTAAAAAATAAAACCGCATTGTTCCTTTACTATATGCAGACAAGTAAAATACATTTAACCATCCAGAGATTATTTGTACGCTCTGAAGATGACAGATCCACTTCGAAGGAGTTTCACTCTCGTTCCGCAAATTGCACACTTCTGTACCAAACAGAATCCTACTACTGATTCCAAAAATAGTGTCTTGTTACCATCAATCTTAAGCCTTATTTTAAATTTGTTTGAAATGATAAAAAAATTAATACTCTATTTTTTAAAAACTCAGTCAGTGTATTTATAGCTTGTGATGATTATGGAAGTGAATGACTTAGTCAAAACTTTACAGTTTATATAGCTATTTGCAGAAAACCTTTTGTACAGTATTTAAGTTTAGTAACAAGTTAAGCTGTTTAAACTTAGATTCAAATTTATTTAAATAGACCATTTTAAACTGATTGTAGTCTTATAATATTTTATAGTCGACTAAATCTAAACTTGGTACTAAGTAACGAATTTTTAAATTGCTTGAATAAGTTCGTTAACTAGTCCCAAACAATAATAGGTTTCAAGACGGTATATTTTCGCATCTACGCAACATTTTTATCGAGTATTTTCCAACGTAAATAAAATTTAAATTTGTTACGAACTTTGCAAAACGTTTCAAGCAGCGTTTATTTCTTAAAAACTGTGTATACATCTTAGGGTTTCCAGATGGCAGCCGTTCAAAAATTGTAGAAGTTTATCGTTGAAACTGTTATAAGTTAAACATGTTTACAAAGATAATTTTGGATTGATAGTAACTGAATTAACCCCTCATATTCACAAGAAATTTATATTTTTTATTACAATTTTTCTTGTACAGTTTCAAAATGGTATAGTTTCTAAACATTTAAGTGTTAAGGATATATTGGCATACCAGCCTTGAGAGTTATTTTCCCAAATTCCAAATTAAACTTTTCTACTAATAATACATTTTCAGTTTTACATTTCAAGACGAAAGCCTCATGTGAAACCTAACTTTCTTCCTATTAAACCGGATGAGATATTTGTATAGTCTCTAATATTTGAAAAATCTTTCTCGTCTAACTTAATTCCAGAATAGAAAAATACTGTATGATTTAATTCACCATCCATCAGAGTTTCAGGAAGTAATAAATACATAATTCCATTATCATTTATATATTGGAATCTACACTTTATATATCGATTCATGGATACTCCCTGTCAAAATTGTCAGTATCGATTATCAATAACCGTTATTTGGTAGTATTAAATATGTTGAAACCCCTCTTGAATTGTAGTTAAGTTACTTAACACATTCTAAAACATAGAAGTATATGTGGAAATGCTTATTAAAACGTTTAAGTATGAACAGGTTTTTGAATATAAAAATCTTAAAATTGATTAAAAAGATTAACATGCGTACAGAGGCGATTCTTCAAAAAATGCGTGGTCTAAAATAGCCAATAATTATGGGGTGATATATTTGAACTTCAGTATATGTCTTGCTTTATAATGAAGTTGACAGAAGGTGTTTATTTATTTTTTATTTAATATTCAACATCCTTCTTTTTTGTTTCACTAATTTGATGCAAGTTTACTGTCCTCATAATGAAATAAAACTATTTTAAGAGGAAAAATAATATTTATAATTTGAAATTGTTTACGAAAATATATTTAAATTCTACTTAAATAAAAAATGATTGAATATTAATTTTTCTCTGTAGGCGGAATGTAACGTAGAGCTACCTCCAACAAGACATTCACTTTTCCAATACAGACGAAGAAATCTTATGATTTATTCAGAACCAGTAAGAGGAAGCACTATAAATAAATGGAAATATATCTTTACGATTGAAGCATAAAAATTGGGTTTTGCAGCAACGACGTTACCTGTGCGATAGCCAGTCATACAAGGCGCACTGCAGGGCTGGCAGGCGGCGGGGAGAAATTGAATTCCCCTCCGATCAGTACAATATCCCCTACCACAGAATCCCTTTTTATTTATCACTCAGCTACTTTTAAAATATTCATGGTGGAAATAAAATTGCAGTATTTGACGATTTCATAGCAGACAATGTTCAAGTAGATTGTGTATAACACATGATTCTCAATAGTAGCAGAACTGTTTTAATAATTTTCATTAGCAAAATAATTATATTGTTTGTATATACGGTTTGCAAAGTGCGGAAAACCCGAGAACGGCCCACGTCTCGGGCAAGAGGACAGTGTTCCCGGCCTAAAATGTCTCGTGGTGATTTTTCGACAAAGTCAAAATTATCCAAGTTACGGGACTTAGAAAATTTTTGGGACTTAGAAAAATTTCCGAACGAATCCTAATATTCTTATAAATGCTGAAATGGGTAAATTGTATGTTTGGATATTTGTATTTTTGGTTTTTGGATGTTTCACACTCAATCATAACAATTATACAGGATAGATTTAAACGAAGTTTAAGCACGTGTATTGCTTAGCTGTTTGAAAAACACATAGGCACATTTCTATTATGAAATATTAGTTATAAGAAAATGCTTGTTACAGAATTTTTCACAGTCCCGAAATGTTTACTTGTACAACATATTAAAGGAGTTTTGTATTGTCAAGTGCAGTTAGCACGCGTGACAAATTTTCGAATTTATAATATTAAATTTAAAAAAAATTGGTCGGCTGCAGAACATAATACATGTATAGCAATCAAATTTTTTTCCTGGTTTTTAACAATATTTGATAAAACAATTTGCCTAAACTAAAGCATGCTCCACTAGTTATATAATTTACTAACAAAACAACCAAAATAACATACTAAATACTGTAAGTCTTGTTATTACTATCAAGTGCTTAGTATATCTAAATACTTATATAATTTATACAACGTAACTATAAACAGCTGTATTCCAACAACAGACCCCCGTTTATACCACATTTAAGTTTCATATATTAAACCCAGAATAATAATCTACTTACACATACATCAAATAACTAATAAATAAGTAGAAAAGTATTTAAACAAATAAAAACAATATACTTCTATATATTGTAAGAAACAACAAAAAATAAAAAAGTCAAATTAAGTTATAGTACAAAATCTCTGATGGTAAAAAAATACAAATAGCAGTTAAATAACAAAATAAAAACTGCAATAAAAAGTAATAATAACTTTGTGTAATTATAAGATAATAACAAATACACGAGTATTGTAAAATATAAAGAAAAGTACAAGAAATATGTTGTACTTGCACGGACGAAATACCATCTGTCATAGTGGGCTGCAAATATTTAAGATAGTTGTGCTATCCAACTTTTACTTTAGTTGGCAGCAGTGATGAATTCACAAAAATTAGTTTAATTTAGATACACGAAATTGTGACATATTTATTGACGTGCATTAATATATTTATCTTGTGATCGTGGGATGGCATATTATTACTGTCGCTGATGGAGCAAAAACGAAGAGATTGGGCACTAATGTAACTCAAAGAGCTAAAATAAAAAAAAAAAAAACTAATGAGCGCATTTAGCCCGTAACCATTGCAAAGTGAATCATACAGCAATGCTCTAGGCACAAAGTGCTATTGTTCATGGGGGAAAACCATCAAGGTGCAGTGGTTATGTTTTGTACGGAAGACACATACTATACAGATTAGGTATATAAAATTGGTATAGTCTCTAGAATATACCAAGAAAATGATGAAGAGAATGATAGAGTGAAAAGAGATTGGAAAGCAAGGGCATACACTTTACTGATATTAACATTAAAGGTATTTACAATTTCAAAGTACTAATTTCAAGAGTAGAAGCAGAGTGAGCTAGGTGCCTTGAAAAGTAGCCTTGCATTTGTGTTGTGTTTGAGTTGCAGTTTATCACCAATGTTGGTCTAAAGACCCTATTAAAGAGTAAGGGACATTCCGAAGTTAGGGTTCTCACTCTATCGGTATAAATACCGAAGTAGATTATAAACGTCTTAAGTAGAAGTTGTTTGACTAAAGAAGACTTCTTAAGTATATTTAAATGTATTATTTATTGATCAGGACAGACACGTGACTATATTTTCTTGATCGGTTTAAGAAGGCAACCTAAACTGTGGTGACTGAAATAATACTTATCCAAACCAGAAGTGCTTCGAACACGCAAAACCTGAAATAAGAGGCAGTAGTAATTTTAAGGACGTGTTACCCATAATCGCTTGTAGTTCTACAAAATTACGTGAATGCTTCTTGATATGTCACAAAACCCGTTACACTGTTGGAAAAACCCCAATCCAATTAGTAGACGTTTTTCGTACAGGTTGAATTTTTCATCCAGTTGTTTCGTTGAATTGACTGAAATCAGTTGGGGGAGTTACATTCGGTTAATTTCGTTCTGTCAACTGTTTCCATTCACTGTTTGAGTGAATGAATCCAGTTCAATGCGTTCTATCGGTTCTTTAGCACTAATTGGTGAAACCAGTTGGACAATTTCAGTCGGTTAATTTAGTCATTTCAACTGTTTTAATTCAGTGTCTAATTGAATGAATCAAGTCCACTGCGTTCAATCGGTTCTTTAGCTCTAATTGGGGAAACCAGTTGGGCAATTTCAGTCGGTTGATTTAATTCTGTCAACTGTTTTCATTCAGTGTCTAAGTGAATGAATCCAGTCCACTGCATTCTATCAGCTCTTTAGCTCTAATTGGGGAAACCAGTTGGGCAATTTCAGTCGGTTGATTTAATTCTGTCAACTGTTTTCATTCAGTGTCTAAGTGAATGAATCCAGTCCACTGCATTCTATCAGCTCTTTAGCTCTAATTGGGGAAACCAGTTGGGCAATTTCAGTCGGTTGATTTAATTCTGTCAACTGTTTTCATTCAGTGTCTAAGTGAATGAATCCAGTCCACTGCAGTCTATCAGCTCTTTAGCTCTAATTAGTGAAACCAGTTGGGCAATTTCAGTTGCTTGATTTGATTCTGTCAACTGTTTTCATTCTCCTATGGGAGAGTCGCATAAAAATGAGTTCAAGGAGCTCATTGTTGCTGACTTCCCCGATTGTATGTACTCTCGAGTGATTCTGTACTGCTTCTCAAAGCGTATTTGGTGAGAGGTATGTAGGTTACAGTTACGAGACGAGGGGTGGGAACAATAATCGACTACGGCAGCATTGAACATAAGCTTCTGCAGAGCTCCCAAAACAATACGACGTCACACTAAGCAAGTGTTTCCTGAAATGCTTAAAATCATTCAAAATATCATTTAAATTTAAAGCTTGTTTAAAACGCCTTTTGGTGTCAGGTATATTTTATTCTGTTCATGAGTTCTTAACGTGCCGCTGGTACAATTAGAAATCTACACCCAAATCCAATGTGGATCCGATAATACCGAATGAAAGAGAGAGCGAACTATCGGAAGTATTATATATTTCTGAATGTGAAAAAGATTTTTAATTTGATAAAACAGGAATCTGATATTTTATATACAGTACATATATTAAAATTCAATTTATATTGTCTTTCTGCAATAAAGAATTATTATTATTTATGATTTCCTTCTTATTTCGAGTGGTCGAGTTCAGTGCGTAAAAATCCTTAAAAAAGTAAAATACACAATTTAAGATTTCTCTCTAGTCAAGCCAGAAGTACATCATGGTTCAGTGCTGGCACTTCGTTTATTCCTTTTTTATGTACAAAGATCTTCCTTATTGCCAACGAACGCAATAAACTTTTTCTGCCGGTATACCTTTTTACAGATGATACCTGTTTGATCTTCAATCATTGTAACCATCAAGTTATCCTCCAGTACTCGTACGTTCTTGAAACTACCGACCTACTTCTTCAACGGTTACCTGTAACTAAATTCAATATTAATCTGGCTAAAACTCACCTCAAGGATCTACACTCCTAAATTACAAAGGGCCTTCTAGATAATTTTCTTCTTTTCTAGGAAATGGAACTATGACGTAAATTAGGTCATCTTGTAAAGCAGCTTAATTCAGGAGTTATGCCCTGAGGCCTCTATCTTCATTTTCTTCCCAGAAAACTCCTCAGACTGGGTTAAAGTAGATTATGCGAGTCATAAAAATAAGGTACACCATAAATTTTTGTGGTTTTAGTAATGGAATTTCTTTTAATAAAGTCTTCTGTCTCCAAAAGAGAGCTCTGAGAATGGTTTGGGGAATAAGCCGATTCGACGGGAGAGCTGTAGGGAGTTCTTCCCATCAAGTAGTACTCTATCATTAACAAGCCCTTTATTTTCCATTACATGTTATATATTTGTCAAAGCATAAGTAGTTTGGATGTCTTAGACCACTCTTACAATGCAATGCAATACTAAACAAAATATTGTAATTAAAAAATTCAGCCTGTCTTTACTAAAATACCCTTTTCTTCTTTTTAAAATTATATAGCTCTCTTAGTCAGTCGATTCGATATCATAATAGTTTTAAATAATTTAAAGTTCATTTATTAAAGATCTTAGGTGATCACTTTCTTAAATTTTAGTTTCTTATCAGTGGTCGGTTGCTCATTTTTATTATAATTTTTTCCCACTCGTTTTCTAACGTTTTGTGTTTTATAATACGTAGGTTAGATCTAATTAATAGTCTTAAGTTTGCTGTTAATAATTCTTAATTTACTGAATGATCTCTACTGACATGCACAAAAACTTCAATTGTGTAAATAAAGGTTCAATTCAAATCGTCAATCGCGATCACTCTCAATAGGAAATTTCCGTGAAATCTTCATTTTTCCAATAACGGTCCCCACAACACAAAACCACCTTATATCCAACAATTGTATTTATGGATTTAATGTGGAATTTTAAAATCGATTGTTGGCGTAATTTCTAATATATTCTAATTTCTATTAGATGTTTAGATGACGTTTTAGATAATGTATGTTAGATGATGTATTAGATGGCGTTATTATTAGATTATGTTGGCGTTATTTCTAATAACGCCAACAATCATATATCATCATACATACAATATATAACAATCATACATATTTTATTAATCAAATTTGTACTAAAATCGTCAATTACGAGAACGCCGTGGATAAATCTTTAGCCAATATCATCCGAGAAAAAAATTCAAAATTGCAACCGGTCGAACATTTTTGTTTTGATTATTTAAAAAATAGAGTAAAAATGAAATGAATTTAAACTTTTAAGTGATTATAATTTAAAATTTCAAGATGTCAGCATTAAAATTGTATTAAAGAAACAGTTATATATCATCTATAAGGAATCGTATGTAAAAATAATAAATGGCTTTGAATTCTCATGGTAGAACAAATTTTTTGCATTATATTTAATATCACGTATAATTTTTCTATGAGGAGGATCACACGTACGCAGGAAATAATACAAGTAATACCTGTACCCGTGTAATTCCTATTTACATATATCCAACCCAACTCCACATGTTTAAAAACCATTTATATGTTGATATGTATTAAAGATTTCAATATGATAAAGTTTCTAAGATGTACAGTCAACTTAAAATGGCATTTACGCATTAAATATACATACATATCTACTGAACCGTGAGAGATATTAAAAAAATATAAAATTGAAATAGCTTTTTATCTTCAAGATTTTCCTTACTTGCAATGTGGCAAGGACATCGACCCCAACTGTAATGCACTCCTAGACACATTGCTGTTTAACATGATACCGAACTTCCGCCAACCTAACTTTACTTTAAACTATGCAAAGGGTGGTTAAAATTCAAACCTCACTTCCCTTACAATATACGTTACTCAGATACTCTGCGCGAAGTGCTGCTCAGATATGCACAATCCTATTAGTTACGTTTAAGCTCTGGATATGTCATAAGAGCGGAAAAATACATAATACAGATTGTGTATCTACCTGAAACATTGATCTACCAGCAAGTTCCCATTGAAGAGCTGTCTCGGGATCTGAGTTTTCAGCCTCTTGTGACCCGCCGGTTTTCAGTTGATGTGATATTCTACAAAAGATCCTTAACGGCAAAGGTTGACTGCCCTACTTGTTTACTTTAGGACTCCAGCATCCATCCGATCCAGTGACCTGTTCGGCAGGCAAAAACCACCGCTCTAACTACTCGTATACAGTTAACAGTACGTGGTTCGATTTCAAAGATCTGGAACAGTGTTGCTGAAATTGTTGACTTTTTTCAGAACTGCGTAGTGGTGCTGAAAACGAAAATAGTGGGACATTCATGTTGAGGAAATTGTGGCTTCTATTAATTTTTATTGCTGAATAGAATGTCTATCTCAACTAAAATTTGTGTTTATACTATTATCCAAACTATTTACTACCTAGGGATGAAAAATGTTTTGGTTTTGGGCAACAAATATACATTATTTGCTATCTGTAATCTTTTCTATATTTTCATGGTCATTTTCATAATATTTTATAATACGTATTATGTACCATACGTTATGTACGTGGTATGTACCATATGCATACCATAATTATACAAAAGTATGGCTACAGTAAAAGTTATAAAATCATATTAAATAATAATAAATTAAACTTTATATAATAATTTATTTTGAAAGTATCTATTATTTGGAGATATTGAGCCAACAATAATATTTAAACGTGTGTTATGAATATTAGAATATTTCATCAGAAGGTGATTACACTTTTTAGATTGACGAAGTAAAACTTTCTTTAAGGTACTAATTTAAGTATAATAGTGAAAATTCACTCTCCTGATTACATTTCAGCAGTTAATGACTTCGTTCCAGATAATTCAAAGAATAAAGGTAAAGCCAATGGAGTGGAGTGATGTATTGCTTTAGATGCTCCTTTGTAATCAGGTCAATCAAGTAATAATTTGCTTTATGTTTTCACATATAAATTTTCATTATTAGTCGATGTGATTTTGTTCATTTATACATTTACGAGCTCGTTTATTTCTTACATTTTTTTTGTTCTGGAAAAAGGAAGAAAGAAAATAGTTAATACAAAATAAAGTTCAGTTTTTTAACACATAACAAGGACATTATTCTAAAATTATCTCTCTTTTAAACTGATCCATTAATATGAGATTAAAATATAAAAAAATATAAAAATGAATGATATGAAAACATGATATGGACGAAGGAACTACAATTCTGTTTGGTATTCATAAGAGATCGCTCATTATATGCGTTTCATTTAATTATGAGTATATATTATGTGCTAAACAAATTTCAATTTAAAAAAATAAATGTACATACTTTCATATTTATTTCACATAGTTGAAAAATGCAAAGGCATTTTGTTGGACCTGGAAAGTTGAGAACAAATAGCTATTGGAAATACATTAGCATACGTTTGCACTACAGTGTCCAGCTGGACAGTTACCAACTGATATCTGCAATCTTTTACAGCGAATGATGTTTGGTCCCCGAGCCAGGTGGCAATAAATATCAGTCAACACTCAATAAAGTTTGCTGGTTCTACATATTGATGTATCAAATAGCTATCGAAAATACATTAACATCCTTTTGCACTACAGTGTAACGCTAGACAGTTATTAAATGGTATCTGCAACATTCTATAGCGAATGATGCTTGATCCCCAAGCTACCAAGCTATATAGATTATACAGATTTCATCCATTTTGCTTGTCTTGTACATATAAGGAAACAAATTACAACATGTTCATTACAGACTCGTAGACGTTTCATAGTTGGTAATAATCGGGACGGAGTATTTAGGCTCATTTTAACTGAAAATAGGAGGTCAACGGACGTAGTACGGTTTAATTTTATTTAATAATAAACTATGTATTTATTTTTATATTTTTTATAGTTTTAATCTCATATTAATGGATCAGTTTAAAAGAAAGATAATTTTAGAATAATGTCCTTGTTATGTGTTACAAAACTGAAACTTTATTTTTTATTAACTATTTTCTGTATTTTTTTCTAGAACTAAAAAATGATAAGAAATAAACGAGCTCGTAAATGTATAAATGAAAGCCATTTGTTATCTTTTGAGTAAGGTATAGAAGTGTATTGATAAGCCAAATGCTAGTGTTAAGACACAGATGCCATAGAGAGCGACTCGGCTGTTGAAAGCACATTAAGAAACTGGACTCTGACACAAACAGTGTATTTTATTTTGTTATGTTTATACTGGCCACAATACTTGTACAAGTGGCCAGTTAATTCCAAGATGTTCATTTTTCAATATTAACTTTGTTGTTTTTGGAAGGAATAAAATCAACAAAATAAAATAAAAACAACATTCATTCATTTATTCTATGTTAGACTTTCTTTAGAATTAATTAATTAGATGTCGTGAATTTAGTGTGGGCATACGGACAAGAAGGCAGATTAGGGCTAGGCTAGGAATAGTTGATGTCTGTAAACCCTTTGTCACTTCCATTTCCTGGTTATGTACAACTCATATCCCTTCCTCTTCCTACATCCTTCTTAGTAATTTCATGTCGAGATGGGTTATGCCCAATAACAAAATAATTTGATATTATAGTTGTATATATTTGTTTAAATAAAATTAATGTACTATAGAAGTCTGATATATTTTGTGGATTTCACTCAATGAATTTTCAAAGATGAACAAGTCTCGAATATTTTGAGCAGAATTATTCATGGAAAAGGGTTTCATTATAGAATTAAATAGTTCACAATAATGTTTAAAGATAGCGATTAAATGTAAATTCCATGAAAACTTTTGGTCACCAAGTACTGGCAATAGCAATGCTGGAATAAGTTAAAACTTGATACTACCATTTATCGTATAAATATCTTAACTAAGGTCGTTGGCCAGTTTGGAAAGCTATTTCGTTTTATTATGGCAGCGTTCAAACTTTAACAATATACACAACTCTGTTATTTATGAACCTTGAAAAAATAAATGGTGTTCTTGAATGCTTAATAATTTTCTAAACTCTTTTTTATTCACTGTCAGATGAAGTTACTCTGCCTACTAACAATTTATTAGGTAGTGAATTAATGATAATGATAAATAATATTTAGATGTTTTTACATTTTTAATAGATGATATTAATTTTAATACATCGATTTATGTTTTTTGTGATAAACTACTTTTTCTATAATCTTAGGTATTAAGTAATTTAGTCTGAACTCTTCTAAATTATTATATTATCATTTGATATCCAAATGTATAATTTTTATTTCTTATTTAATATAACATATTTACTTATATATGTTCAGTTATATATTTTGTGGAATTAAATCTGATTTAGATGATGATACTAGATGTGTATCTAGCATCCATATCCATGGTAAGATATCAATAGATGAGATGTGTCTATAGATTAGTATCACTTAATAATATGTCAACAACATTTTTTCGTGTTTTATTTAGAACGTTGTGTCATTGCATATTTATTTATAAATATTTCCTGGAATGTAAACAAAAGTAAAAATATAAATACTTATATCTAAGTTAGACTTTGATATTCTCTGTAGGGTATACTCTTTGACAAGCCATGGCTAGGAGGAACAAGAGGTTGTGCTTAGTAATGTATAGGCTCTGAGATTCTTCTATCTACTAAATTTCAAATTTGGTTTTTTGATTATTTGCATTAATCCATGGTAAAACGGTGTTTAAGCGATTTTGAGTGAGTATTAGAAATTGTTGGATATTTATAGATTATTTGTTTCTATTATCGTATTCTGTACTTTTTGGGAGACTTTAGAAAAATTTAAAGTTGAATAATTGATCAAATTCTGTGAATTTAAAATGCATTAGTGAATATACTACTAAAGGGGCTTGAAACATTTCATTCATGTCTCTCTATCTGTCCAAAACTGGCCTATATACTTCAAATTTGTAAAAAAAATATAAAATGGGCCATAGTGGCACATGTAACTTAAATTTATGTAAGATGTCTTGAGATATATTTCATCTGCAGACTTTTAAATTGTGTATTAAACCTAATTTCTATGGTATGTTCTATGTTCATGTTCTCTATAATAATCAGTTCTATGATGTTCATCCATGACATTTGGCTAAGCATTGTTGAAGCATGCCCCTCAGTAGGCTGACACTATTCCCCTTTTTGAGGAGTCAAATATTGTTTTCGTAAGATCGAACATGAATCTGCCCGTAGGACCTCTCAAGAATTAAATTTGCCATACATTGATTTAAAATTTTGTATGCGACCTCTGTGGGAAGTCTGTTACGTAACATGTGATGTATGTCTGTCTTGTACAAGTAAAGTATTTGCAGTTATGTGAAAAGGATTTGCATAGTTTGAAGTATCAAGAAGATACATATTAAGGTAAATATGTTGTGTAAATATGTAATATAGAGCACACAACATCTACTTTTTTAATAAATGTTAAAAATATGTGTGTGAAGTGGTATTGCGTATTTAGTATCTCACATTCAAGATCTCACTCTGTTTCATGAATGAAGTGTTTAGTAAAGTTAGAATATAAAGCAATTGTTTAAATTTAATATAGAATATTCAGAGTTGTCCTATATGTTTTAATGAAATATTTGGTACAATTACTGAATAGCTTACTCCTTTATTGGAAACAATGCTTTGCAAAATGTTTTTTAATGTAATACTGTGTATTTAACATAGAGCATTAAAAAGATCATATTTTTATAGGTAATTTAAAAACTAAGTTTTCTTATATGCATTATAGGACAGAATTGTGATGTTTACAAGGGTAAAATTAAGCTTGTGTTACGTATAAATGCCCAAGTATTCCTATTAAAATTTACCCGTGAATTTAATATTTTTATATTTACAAGTGCTTTCATTTTGTTTTAAATGCGTTTTCCTTTTAACACTGCTACAGCTAGAGTAGCACTGATAGATAACATTAACTATGACTAGAGTAGTAATAGTATATAATATTGCATACTATGACTAGAATAGTACTGATAAATAACATATTGTACTATGAATAGAGCATTACTGTTATATAATATTGCATACTATGACTAGAGTAGAGCTGATAGATAACATATTATACTATGACTAGATTAATACTAGTATATAATATTGTATACTATGACTAGACTAGTACTGATAAATAACATATTATTGTACTATGAATAGAGTATTATTGTTATATAATATTGCATACTATGACTAGAGTAGAGCTGATAGATAACATGTTATACTATGACTAGAATAGTACTGATAAATAACATATTATTGTACTATGAATAGAGTATTACTGTTATATAATATTGTATACTATGACTAGAGTAGAGCTGATAGATAATAACATGTTATACTATGACTAGATTAATACTAGTATATAATATTGTATACTATGACTAGAATAGTACTGATAAATAACATATTATTGTACTATGAATAGAGTATTACTGTTATATAATATTGCATACTATGACTAGAGTAGAGCTGATAGATAACATATTATACTATGACTAGATTAATACTAGTATATAATATTGTATACTATGACTAGAATAGTACTGGATAAATAACATATTATTGTACTATGAATAGAGTATTATGGTTATATAATATTGCATACTATGACTAGAGTAGAGCTGATAGATAACATGTTATACTATGACTAGATTAATACTAGTATATAATATTGTATACTATGACTAGAATAGTACTGATAAATAACATATTATTGTACTATGAATAGAGTATTACTGTTATATAATATTGTATACTATGACTAGAGTAGAGCTGATAGATAACATGTTATACTATGACTAGATTAATACTAGTATATAATATTGTATACTATGACTAGAATAGTACTGATAAATAACATATTATTGTACTATGAATAGAGTATTACTGTTATATAATATTGCATACTATGACTAGAGTAGAGCTGATAGATAACATATACTATGACTAGATTAATACTATTATATAATATTGTATACTATGACTAGAATAGTACTGATAAATAACATATTGTACTATGAATAGAGTATTACTGTTGTATAATATTGTATACTATGACGAGAGCAGTACTGGTATATAATATTGTATACTATGACTAGAGTAGTACTGGTATACAATAATGTATACTATGACTAGAGTAGTACTGATATATAATATATTATATTATTACTAGAGTAGTGCTGATGGAAATATATTATACTATGATTAGAGTAGTACTGGTATATAATATTGTATACTATGACTACTCTAGCACTGACATGTAAAACTTCGCTACCAGAGAAGAAAATAGTGGTGTATAATGATCCTCATATTATCAGACATTTGGACTCTACGTAGGGAAAAGTGTTCAATATATTTATGTATAATTAATAAAAGCTCGTTATCCAGTCCATTTTGCAATAAGAGGACATAAAAAATAATGAGATCATAAATAATTGGAATATTGATCCATATGTAGAATTATATAAAATGCATTTTGTAAGAGAAACAAAAGAAACTGTTTCTAGTTATTCCATGAGCAATAAAAGTCTGGTCATATACGAGTATATTGTGTGTTTCTAAAGAAAATAAGACCTTTTAAAAATGAAAAATTAATGAATATTAGTTGTTACATATTTTGGAACAGTACAAAATCGCAATAACTTATAAATAAATCAAAAGCCTGTTAATAAAGCAGTTGCAAGATTTGCTCAGCAAGACGCGAAGCTTAAGGGCTTAAAGTAATAAGTCGAAGCCGAAACTCACTTAAGTCCCATTTAATGAAGAGACACAAATTACGACATCAATATAACGAACGGGGTGGAAATTGTGTGACGAAGTTATAGAATTTGTAATACCGAAATTACCGAATCTAGTATGTGGCATAGCCTACTAATTACATAGCCTACATTAAATCTTTTTCATGGTTTTATAAATTGTATGTAAGGTGCTTTGTTTACTTGGCTCATAAAGTATGATCCATATTACACTAATGGCTATTGTGATTGGTATAGCAGTTAACAATGTAACATCACAAAATCTATTTAAATTTATATTAATAGTTAATTTACGTTATTTTAGGTTAGTTTAAAGAGATTTTACTTTAGTTTAGGCTTTTAACTGTGTCAAATTTGACTAGAAACTTTTGTGATATAGATTACGTCATTATTGCTTGCTAACTTCACACTAGCCTGAGAATCGCAACATCTATTAAAATTAGTTTACGTTGTTTTAGGTTATTTTACAGAGATTTGACGTTAGTTTAGAATTTTAGCTATTTAATTTGACTAGAAACTTTGCAAGCCAACTTCACATCTGCGCACCATCACAGAATTCAATAAAATTGATGACAATCGTTACTTAACGTTTTCTTAGGCTAGTTAGCAGAGATTTAACTGTAGTTTAGGCTTTTGACCCTGTCAAATATGACTATAAACTTTTGTGATATAGATTACGTCACTGTTGCTTGCTAACTTCACACTAGCCTGTAACATCAGAAATCCATTAAAATTGATGTTAATTGTTGGTTTACAGAGATTTGACGTTAGTTTACAATTTTAAATCAATTTAATTTGGCTAGAAACTTTTGTAATATATAGATGACGTCATTCTTGCAAGCCAACTTCACATTAGAACATCATAACAGAATTCATTAAAATTGATGTCATTGTTAGTTTACGATGCATTAGCTTCGTTTACCAATATTTGACATTAGTTTTGAATTGTAATCCAGTCAAATATGACTAGAAACTTTTGTGATTTATAGATTGTAATTTTTCTGGCCACTTCACACTAGCCTGCACCATCACTAAATCCATTAAAATCAATGTTAAGCATTATATTACGATATTTTATATTAGTTTACAGAGATTTTGCGTTAGTTTAGAATTTCAACCCAGTCCAATTTGACTAGAAACTTTTGTGATTTATAGATTTTAACTTTTCTGGCCACTTCACACTAGCCTGCACCATCACTAAATCCATTAAAATTAATGTTAACCATTATATTACGATATTTTACATTAGTTTACAGAGATTTTGCGTTAGTTTAGAATTATAACCCAGTCTAATTTGACTAGAAACTTTTGTGATATATTGATGACGTGATTCTTTCAGGCAAAATTCACACCAGCCCACCATCACAGAATTCATTAAAATTGAAGTTAATCGTTAGTTTTTACGTTACATTAGCTTAGTTTACAAATATGTGACGTTAGTTTAGTGGTTAAGTGTAAACCAGTGTTTTTTTTAACTTAAGAGAAAGAATATTATGTTATTCCTTATGACATCCAAAACATTTTACGGTGTCATTTACTGAGCTGAATAATACGATTCAGTTTTATTTTCAATTTTAAATCCAATTTCAAAATTCAAATTCAATTTTATATCTAATACAAGGGTCGCCTCGGATGTAACCTAGATCGGCAACACAATTTATTACCTTGATCTAGGGTAGACATCTAATTGTCAATTGAAAGCGCAGTGTTTGTTTAATACAGCTCTCAATTATTTATGTACTGTGATAATAATCCGATTACTACCTCACACAGGCGCTGATGACGGCGTATTATGGATTAATTTACGCACATCTACCTATGGGGAGATGTTTTTAATCATGCACTTAAAAAAGCTATGTAAGTTATTATTGAGAAAGCTTATCAGGATAATAAAAAACCTGCAATGCACAAACTTGTGCAGCTCAGAATAATTCAAAAAAATTATTTAGAAACCTGAAACTGTTGGAATTTCCATATCTTGAAGACGTCTAAATGTTTAGAGACAAAGTGGTATCCTATAAGTGGTAGTGTAAATACACTATGATGGAACTAGAGGCAGGGACAACTACCAAACTGGTAGCACAGACGGTAGCTTATGAACGTGTGGACTCCCCCGACACTACGACCACACTTTCGGTGATGTGTCCATCGACCGCCGACCACCACGTATTACCCGTAAAAGGGAAAACCGTTCATGCCGTGTTTGCCTTCAACTTTGGCATTACAAATGTTGCAATGCCCAAGTCGTTTGAAGCTCCTCTAAAAACTCATTGATTTCAGAATTATTCTACGGTGTATACGAATCTATCACACGTTTAGGAGAAAACATCTCGACTAACTGACACTGGGGCAATATTAAGCAAAATTGGGAATAAATGAGATTTTGGATGTAAAAATGTTATGTGTGAATGAGTTTTATATGTAAAGAATAATTTCAATCTTAGCATTTCGTTCACTTTGACAGTTACGATGAAATGAAAGTGTTTATATGGAATAAAATATATTGATATTGTGTCAATAGCTTTATGAGGAATTCTATGTGGAGTAAGGTTAATATTCTTGTGACTTAATCACTTAAGACGATTTTACATAGTAAAGTTTATTTTTCTAGAAGTAAAGGTATTTTAATTGTGGTATTAAATGAGTAATTTTCTGTGGTAAACAAGAACGTTCCTAAAATTTAGTCACTGCGGTGAGGATTTATTGACGGATGGAATCGCGAAAACCTATAGGTTATGTTCTAGACGAAATTGTTTAGTTGATTATAGGTGTCGAGCAGAAAACTTATGGAAAACCTATTTAGGTCGGAATGAATGGAAATGCCAAAACTGTAGAGTTATCAACTAGACAGAGAAGTTCTTCGGGTGTAAGATTACTGATGGGAATGAAAGTAGTGTCCAGAAAACTTTGAACATGATTTTAGAAAATTTGGACACATACCGGTAAAGGAAACAATGACAATTAACTTGAGTGTCATATGCAAATCATATGTTGAGTTTTTGATAGAAGTTAAAAAAATGGCACACGAATATCAACAGCTGTTTTAAATAATTTCAATTAAAAATAAAAAAAATATTAATTAATGCCTTGGAATGATCATTGATGATATTCTGACGTGCAAAGGACACATTATTAAGATGCTTAAAAATTAAGCCCGTGACAACAGCCCATGAGCCATGGCCTTATAATAGCTATTTATAAAGCACTAGATGTTTCCCACAGCTTCGTACGCTTTGCCCGTGTATGGGGACATCTGGTTCAAGTGAATTATATTATTAACGCCGATGTAGAGTTTATAGTTATATCATGTTTTTAGCCATTTACACGTACATATACATTTTATTATAAAGTGGTCCAACACTCAAGCTTTAAGTTTAACCAGAAATTTATTTTAAAGACAAATATAAATAAAAACTTAGCCGCTTTAAATAGTGTTTGGCTATTTAATAAATGTAACTGTCTCGTAATTGCAGTTTATAATGTGCAAGAGCTTTGATAACTTTTATATTTTCAGCACCGCCTGGTGGTGAGTTAAATCAATGGGCATAGCATATAAACCTTCTACGTGGAAAAATACATATACATGAAAATTTTCATAATGATCGGTCATATCGTTTCTGAGTCTATAAAGGACATACAGACAAACATTCATGGTAAAATCAGCCATTGGGTATGGGATCATTTTATATAAAATGACAACTTAACACCATGTAATAAAATTGCTAATTTGTAAAAATGATGCCTCTATATGTAATTTTAAAATAATAAAAATCGGGGTATTCAATGTTTATATACAAGCAGCTAAATTTGATTTATAAAAACAAAATCATTGTGGATAACATTGGAACCATCACTGTAAAATACGCACACGACATGCAAAATATGGTACCAGAAATTTGGTTAAGAAAATATGTAAGATGAGGAGCAAACATTCAAATTGTGTTTCCTCCTTTATATACAACATCACAGAAAAGGCAAAAGCGCGAGACCACATAATAATGTCAAACAGCTGTTGAATTCTTGTTGATGTACATATGTTTCAGGTTATTTATTATTCATATTTACAAGCGTGAGGCAGATATTTTATCAATAAACAGCTTTAAATTGCTTTTAGAAATTTGTAAAAACCGCGTTTTAAATATTATATATTTGAAAAAAGCGTGGTTTTGATTCAAATAATTACAATATTATTATTTTGTAAAAACCAACGAGTATGCCTACTCATAAATTTACATAGTTACTATACGAAATTATTTATTTTGATAATTCTATACCCACCAATATCATCTCATATGAAATTTTATGTTAACGAAAAGGCCAAAAATGACTAATTAGGTCATTTTTAACTCAAAGTATGTAACCTTTTAAATATATTATGAAATTGTAACATTTATACCCTCTCAAACCATCGTCCAAACTATCACTTCCTCCTTCATCTTCTTCATTGACAGGCACATTGTGTACAATATGTTTGTACTAGTTAAAAGCATCATCGGGTTTCACCATTTTCACCGAACATAAAATTTGAAAGTTTTAAAAATGTAAAAAAAATCACACTAATTATAACCTAGTACGGATAGAAAAGCAAAATAGACATGTGACTAGCGAGAGTGCTTCTGATTGATGGTTTGGAGGAAGTATTGTTTGATCAAATAGAACAACTGGAGAAAACACTCTTTGTTCATAACTTAACTATTTATTACGATCTTATAATTGGATAAAACGTAGTTTGGTTGAAAGCAATTCAAATGTTGCAATTTAGCATAGAGTTTTCAAATGGGTCAATAAGTTTAATAATGTTTTTGAAAAAACACGATTTGAATGATTAGGTTTATGGGTTTATTATCCCTAATATTTATATCAAGTTACCTCAATATATTTAAGGTAGATTTTGTCTACATAACTTCATCTAACATTCCTCTAGATTCCAAAACCACCACTCAGTTCACCAAACTAGTTGAAACTTTGTATCTTATATTTACATTGTCTAAGCTCGATGCAAGTTTGGTACTCTTTTCAATTTTAATATAGCAGTCGTTTAAACTTGTTTTAAATCTATAACACATTATTTATGAACGTATACAACTTTTTTCTGGAATGCATATAAGATTTAATAAAAATTTAATAATAAATTATATATTGGTATCTTGAAACCTTTCCGAGATATTTATTATATGTCGATACTGTAAGAACTCCGACGAACTGGTGACAGATATGCTCAAACTAGTTAGAACTTGGTACATAAATTGATTTTTTTATCCTCGACAAAGTTTGTTGACCAGGTTGTTATGCCATTTCTTTTCTATTTGGTTCACGTGTAAATTAAAAAATATATAACTCCGTTTTTTATGAAATTTTAGAAAAAATAAACTTTTGATGCAAATCTCTTTATGTGTATCCCAAAGATTTCGAAATATTGAGTACACGTATATCACATGAGAATACATTAAAAATATTTTTGATATCACTAAATATGCCTACGGGGTATCTTTCGAATGAAACTGTAGGACTAATTAATTCGTAAATTAAGAAATAATAATAATAATATAATTGTTATTGTTATAAGACTATTACAAGTATTAACAACGCCAAGTTCAGATATAATTATAACTACAAACTATAGATGAATTATTATTTTTTAATCATAATTATTTATAGTTTGTTATACGATGAGGTGTAATAAGAATTGTTAAACAACGCTATTAATTAGTTAAAATAAATCAATACAATTACATGACATTTAAAACAATGAAAATAACACAACTAAAACTCAACGAGTAATAAAATATTTATGAATTAAATAACAACTACAAGATCTTAGAGAAATAAAAAACCATAAACTAATCAAGAGTTGAGACTAATAACATTAAAGGCTAAAGAATTCTCAAAAAGCAATTGGCCAACAGCAAAAAACTCTTGAAGGCTGTAAATGAATTAACCATTTAGTTTTTTAATTAACCTATAAAGTTTCTTAATGACAATTAAGTCAGGATATTTATGAACTAATGAAATTAATTTATTGAAAACTTTTAATGAAACTACTTTTCAAACGTTTATGGTTTTACTTGGACGTAGACGTAATTCAATTACTAAATTATTTCGATTTCTGGTATTATAGGTATGTATGTATTCATTTACTAAGATAAACTTTCACAACTTCAACTAAGACAATAAAACTAAACCATCTAGAACAGGAACTACATTGTAAATGTTTTAAACTTTAACCAACGTCATTTTGTAAAGAGTGTGAACACTTTGAGATCGGATTTGCGGCATTGTACTCTACTAATATAGAACTTTAATTTGATGTACTACTCGACCTATGATTTTATTTAAGATTTTCTTCTGACTCCTAACGGGCCATCCCCATGAAATGAAAAAAAATAGTAGTTACTTCAAAAAGTAGATTTATAGGTGCATTAATTATGTACTAAGTTTTATTGCTTTAACTGAAATCGTTCGGGAATTATCACGCCCGTGCGGGACTTTTTTCGCCCTGTACATTGAGACACGGAAAAAGGTGAGCGCTTAGACTGCCCTTTTAGGAATGAGAGGCTCAAGTAGTAAATATTTGATCGGTAACAATCGTTACAATATTTGAACGGTATAAGAGTAGTGAAAGTGACAAACTTTTCGCCACCACCCATTTCGTACAATACATAGTTTTGAGGGACTATCCCTAAGGACTGTGAATTATACAGGGTCTACAGTTTGAGTTTCCCAGAGTATAAATTAGTCGCTGGGGCTAGTACTGGGATTTACCATTTGTCTCTTAAATATGATGTATTTATGCTTCGTGATCATTAATTCATAGCCTTTTTTTACTTTTTTAAAAATTATTTATTGTTATATTTTGTTTAATTTAAAGTGAATAGATCGGAGACCACTGTAAATTTTGTAATTATTGTTCATATGCGTATACCGTGCCACGTAGTACAGAAGATTGGAAAGGTGCAGATCTACAGTAATGAACATAAAAATGTATTGGTCATAAAAACTTTTATAGCACCCTGTACACAAGTTTACAGAGCCATTACCATGTAGATTATTCGAAATCAAGATATAAGTGAATTGCATTACTACTCACGTCCTGAGTGAAAACCATTTCATGTTTGCTGATGAAATTTCTTCACCAGAAGAAAGACGCGTCGAACTATGGAATTAGACTTGTTATTTGAAGTAAATGAGTTAGCTTAACACTTTCCAGCATTTCCACAGATTTTTCCTCGAAAGTTAAAAAACTCGTGGAAGTTTTTAAAGTCCTAAAAGATTTTTTTAGATAATTACAAGATTAAAACAATTTTAAAACTTTAATTACAAATACTATTATATTTGAACGTTTATTTTATAAGATAAGCTATATTAGTTTAAGTAAATGTTATTCTATTTTAACTGCAATGTTTACATCAATATCAAATTAGATAAATAATTTTCAATCATTAGTTCTTTCTTATGAAGATATATAAAGTTATCTACTGAACCACTGACGGATAAGTAAACATATTTGTGCAAGGAAGAGGAAGTTTCTATTTCCGTGTTGAAATAAAGTAACACCTTACGGTTAACCTGGTTCAGAATAAATTATTATTGTAGTTCTTAAGGTTTCAAAAATTTACTTACTATAACAATATGACTCCTTAAAGCCCCTTGGATGGCAACACACCATCTTTGGAACAAACTAGCCTCTCAAAGTCCATAGCTTATCCAGGTTATTAGAATTATTCATGTATTAGTAAACTTGAAAACTAAAATCATCTATGTCTCATTTTTGCTTATGTATTAATTGATTTTATATTACAGATCTGGGCCTCTAGAAAATCTGGCTATGAACACCTTTATCTGGTTTCAGAGAACTTTGACTTTTCTTCTTAATTATTCCGTGAGGTATGGGGTCTAAAAACATGAAAGGCAAAGGTATTTTGGACCTACACGATTTAACATACTTCAAAATACACTCGCACCAGTATAAACTGTATTTCCTGTAAAGACACTATTTCTTTCAGAAAAGGCACTATTGTTATTTGTTCAGCAGTTGGATGCGACAGAAAATCTGACACCGATCTTCAGTATCATCCTCAGGAACACAGACCTACCAGTAGCAAACACAAAGAGCCCTGTAACTCTGAGACATGACCCTCCCTAGTGCTGCGAGATCGAACTTGAAATTAGGTCCTCAGTCTCAATCTCAGTTACCCAGACCTGCCAAAAGAAAACCAAAAGTAAAAAGCGCCGCAATTTCGAGATATGGCCAATATTCCTCAACCTTCAGACATCCTTAAGGCACACGGTTTTTACTTTTTGTAATCGTTACAAATCTCTCCTAGATACAATATTTCCATAAAAAGGGAACCAGTACTCAATCAAAGAGAGTACCAGAGTTTGTACATATGCATATGCTTTTACAGCACTCCCTGTCGACTATGTGCACAAAGAAAATCAGTCTTGACTTGTGGAAACAGAATTTTATCCGGACATTTGCCATATTTCAGTAATACAAAAAAATCAGTAACGCTGCGTTTCGAGATCTGCAATCTGATCTCATCTTCAGGTAAATAACTAACCTAACATATAATTACAAACTATGTTAAAATAAACAAATCTACCAGAGCGTGACACGTATAATTCAGGAATAACAACCACCATGTTGAGTGTCAACTTCACTAACTCTAAATCATGCACTTAATGAAAACTAAACACAGCACTAATTATTAAAACCAAACTACAGAATACAGGCCGCAATTAATAGGTTTGCATTCGCCGACCAACCACCTACCTGGGTCATTTTCAGTTTGACATACTTTTTAGTAATTAGGTTAATAATGATTTGATGTATCTATGGAGATTCCTATAGTATTATTGTTTTTACCAAACGTTAATTTGTTTTAAGAAGTGAATGATGAAAGTGTTTATAAAACTTAGAATGTAATTCACACTATTCAAACAGAGAATTACATTACAAATACAAATGTATTTTAGTTCATTTTGAAAATTTGAGAAGTCTCTTTAAATTATAAATGCAGTAAAATTGTTTTATACCGATCCAGACATGTAACCCCACTCGTTAAAACAAGTTTGTTAGTTAAAAATACTTTTTTCATTAGTGTATATTTAAATAATTCAACAGTCGTTCAATTATACAGTAATTTTAACTACATTAATTAATTAAATTTTTAATTACTTGTTTGCTTTTCATTAATCCTTCTACATGATACCTCACACATTGTAATATAAGCGATATATTGTTGGATGGGATGCGATACTTTTATTATGAGACTCAACAAGCAATCAAGTATTTATCGCTCATTAAAATTAACATTGGAAGGTGATAAATAAAATTGAATAATTATAATTTAATTAGATGATAGCAGATGAGAGATATTTCTCGGAAAAGTGTCCGCCGCGAAGTAAACAATCAAATCACGAAAGAGACGGAATATATCACTGTTTATCACGAAGAACATTCCACAGATATTACAAAAGGTTTTTATAGATAAGTAGGAAAATCTAAAAACCTTATATTCTGCCACCTTAAGAAAAATTGAACAAACGTAAAAACCTATCTATATTTTTCACTGATCGGGGAAGTATCCGTATCCGTAGTAAAATAAAAAATAATTTTTATTAAACCACTCTATACGAAAAGATACTTATGTTAAAATAAAGGTATATATATATATATATATATATATATATATATATATATATATATATATATGTTTTATCCGATCTAAGGAAAAATATTTGACAAAATCATGACATCTCTTAATTCTAAGCTATTAAAAAAAGAGCGCTACTTTAAGCAAATAAATATCTATTTTATTTTATTAAGAAATTCTTTAAAAATACCAGAAATTTACTATTTGTTGAACTCAATGTTATACAGTAAATGCTATTTGCATAATACAAAAACACACTGATTATAAAATTATGTAACATCTCTAGCTTTTTAGTTGTGTTAAACATACATTTTGTTACGAAATTATGTTGAAACTCTATAACACTTTGTTATTATATATTTTATGTTTAAAACAATGGAACTGTTGGATCCTTATGCTTTACTCCATTACTTTGCAGTACAAAAGTGTTTGTCAACAACTGAACAGACACGTTTGCTACTTGTTTAAAAACAAAATGTTCCTCAGATTACAAAAAAAAAACAACTTTAATTCATTATTTAATTACATAAACGGTCATTACAGTCTGAACAAATATTACACTTTCTAGTTCTTATTGTTTCCTGGTACAATTTACAAAAAACAAAAATTATGAATAAAAGAATTTAGAACAAATTGTATGTAACTTTTTATTTAAAAGCTTGCTGAACTACATGTACGAGTATTTAAGGTTTCAGATGTGACATTTAACAGCTATAATTATAGTTAAAAATTAAAAACTAAATAAATTTTATAATCAATGAATTGAAATTTTACGGACAAGAATCTACATACTTTACAGCATGTTATGAGCTGTGAAAATAGCATTACTTTTTAATTCTGTTCTTAGTTACATCATTTTAAGTCATTTTAAGAATAATGGGAAGAGTCCAAGGGTACATATTAGTGTTTAACTATGTGTAATTTTTGGAAATATAAATATAAAAAATATAAAAATGCCAAGAATATCAGTAATTATTATTGATGAACTCACAGTAAGAATTTGTTTCACATGTGCCTGTGTATTACTAAGTACTTTTTAAAGGTAAAATAAAAGATCGTTCCTCGTAAATTGCAGGTAAGGATAGGTGTTGACATGCAATCGTAGGGTAAGAGTCTAACCTGTCTCGTATATCGAGAGAATCCTGCTGGTGAGGGTCGAGATGGAAGAACTGAGCGAGAGACTGAGATCCCTTGTAGACCTTGATGAGCCAGAACTGCGCAGAGTACTGTAGACCCTGAGGAGGAGTATCAGCTCGTACTGCGAGACCATGGAAGACGACGGGTGTCCTGCGGACTCGGTCCTGCAGCGGTGCCGAAGCCGGGCAGGACTCTCGGGCCGAAGTGATGGACAGCAACACCGTCATCAACCACACTGTCTTGGCAAAACTCGGCACGGCCATGTTTATCCTGTTGGAGGTTAGTTTGCCACCACTTCGTGAACTCTACTGGTCGGGGAGAATCACATACGCACTCAGCATCCTATCCGACTGCAGACGCCGCTTTGAACGTCAGCCCCTGTCTCCACGCTAGCAACTGAAGCTGACCATCTGAGCTGCGCGCGCATCCCACCCACCGACCTCCCGACCACCCTGCCTCCCTTAATTAACCCCTAGCGCTCAGCTCCTTCATTGCAGCTAACTTCTCATCCGATCTCCACTAATTAGCTTATTTAGTTGTTATTGCAGAATGTATTGAGGTTAATGATGATGAGGTATTGCCGGTCGAGTGTGTGTTACTTACCGACTTTGGGGACAGACTCTGATTCGGCACTGCTGGGAGACAATGATCAGATTGTAGCGATCCAATTAGTGTCGCGTAATTAATTGCAAATTTGACAGCAATATTCATCACTTGCACTGCGCTGTTATGAACAGCTGCGACGAGAGAAGTGTAATATAGTATGTAGGCGAATTATTAATTAACTAATTAAACACTAATAACGTATTACGGCTGGTTTGAAAATTAAAAAAAAATATTATGTAATATTAAGCAAGTGAATGTTCAAAAGCCTGATTTTAGGAGAACACAAACTCATGATCAATGATCAGCTTGTAGAGATCCAATTAGTGTCGGGTAATTAATTGCAAATTTGACAGCAATATTCATCACTTGCACTGTGCAATGTTATGAACAGCTGCGACGAGAGAAGTGTAATATAGTATGTAGGCGATTTATTAATTAATACATTAAATACTAATAATGTATTATGTCTGTTTTGACATTTCAAATGTTCAAAAGCCTGATTTTGAGAACACCACAAACTTCAATTCAAACTATTAGAGATTTGAATAAAAAATAATAATTTAGAAGTTTTTATATGCTTATTTATCTTTATATATATATATATATATATATATATTTCATGTGTTCGCGTGTATGTGACTGAACTCCTCCTGTACGATTGGACCGATTTTGATGAAATTGTGTGTGTGTGTGTGTTGAAAGGGATTCGAGAATGGTTTAGATTGATGATTTGGTCCGATTTAAATAGTTTATTTCATTAATTTTTTATTTCTAAATTGTTGTTGATGTTAGTGTTTATATTGGATCCGGCAGATTGCGCTATGACACGTAATACAAAGTGAACTAATACTTAACAGCTGTTAATACTTTCAGCTGAAGTTCATCAAAGAGGCAGAAAGATTTGTTTACATTTAAAATTTAGAAAATTGTTATTGTAAAGTGCTTGATCAGTAGTGTAATGCAGGTTGCATAGAAGACGTCATTGCCTAATCTTAAATTTATATTGCACCAATGATCAATAAACTATCCAATGCAATGACAATACTATTAAACGCTATTATGAAAACAACCTCATTGTACAAATCCGTGAATGTTTGCACATGAGGTAATCGAATTTGGTTAGATCGAAGGTAAAAGAGCCGAAAGAAGACGCTTTATGATCGGAATTGGTTTTCGTTGATACATTTTATTGAATGCACACTCCTAAATAATATCTTAGACAGAAAATTAATTTTAACAGACCGAATTTGATTTTTTAAAACGTAATTAGTTTATAGAAATTCATCCATATAAATGAATTGTTCTGAATAACTTATTAACACCTAGCAAAAACCACGAAAGATAGAGACAGTAAATATGGTACATACCTTCATAATGCGCCCAAGAGGCTCACGAAGGAACGTCTATCAATTATCTCAGCAATGTTTAGAATGTGATAGAAAAAGAATACGTAAATATAGTGTACTGTTTTTCAACGGGAAATTGCGTGCGAAACCGCGGGCAACTGCTAGTTGTTATTATATATTTGAGTGTAACAAATTTAAGTTACATAACAGCAACCTACAGATTCTCTATATGATATAGTAATAGCTTATAATAATTTTATGTGGGATATTTAAAATTAGTTTTCCGAATTCACGTATTCCCACCCAGTGGCTACCTGCCGCTTTTAATTCTCGCAAAAAGCTGTTAGGGGCACAGTTAACAAGCACAAAAGTCATGTTAAATTTTAAAAATAAATATGATAGCCTCATATTTGGATGGACAGCCTTAACCAATACGAATCGCTTTATGCTACGAACATCCCAGATGTCATCTGGAGTTCCTAAAACATTCTAGTTTCAAGGCTAAGTTCTTCTGGTAAACATTAGGCCAACATCACGTTCACAGTTGGGGTTTGTGTGCTGCTCTTGGTTTTGTTGAAGGACTCAAAAGTAGTCTACCATTGTATAAATCACTTACAACACACCTGAAGTGCTCTAGGATCAGTGTAATTCCATTCCGAGTGTTTCTAGTGTTGGGTATCACTGTAAGGATATGTTCTCTACAGAAATTATATAATTAATGAAGGTATACACAAAACACAATTTGAGTTCTAAAATCACTTTCAGTTGTTGCAGACTTCACTACAGGAGTACTAGGCTGGACCTCAACATCTGCTCTTCGAAACTGGATTGTTTGGTTATACTTCTGAGAGTTTGTTATAATTCAAACTTCCTAAGATCGGAATTCTGACTGACTGACTAGATTTTCTGTTGCGCCTCCTATCGAGCTACAGTCGTGTGTTGATTATGGGTGACATGCACACTGATTTACTGATGTAAACAACAGATACCTGACTACTATGTTTAACTGTTGCAATATTTCTTTTTTCCACTGAACGCTACTCGCTACACTAATGAATTCCAAAACTTGTATATGTAATTGTAGTTGATGAATTAAAAGACAGTATCCACAGGGGCAGTTTCCAACCCCGTGAGTTTCAAAACCCAACCTAATATCTCTTACAAGCTGCCTAAACCGGTTGGAAGGTTTTTAAGATACATAAAATTTAGGAGAATGAATCAAGGAGCTTTTTTCATGAAGTGAGTTTTTCAAGCTCCACTGCATTCAACAGAAATCCATCCTACATAAAAATAATTTGTATTTTGAATTCCATGATTGTTTCTGTTTTTCACAAACATGCTCCAACAATAAATAAACGAGTGAATAAAAGGCACCCAGTGGCTTGGATTACCCAAGAAAATTTTGCTTGAACAGGACTCAGTCTATCGGAGAACCAAGGAACTAGTGGTATGACAACCATCGCTGACTTTGAAACAAAGTTAAATAAAGTGTTCGAAAGTCCAGGTTATTTGCGGACAGGAACCAGTCGTCACATATTTTGTGGCGTAATCTGAAAATAATTGGCTTTAGCAAACAACGCTCTTCAACCTCAGTCCAAGTTTTCTTGAATGACTTGAACGATTATATTCATTCCTTATATAATATAATAATATAAGGAAAACAGGACCCCTAAACACGATCCCATTACCCGTTCATCCGCATGACTACAGGCCAATCTGCTTCTTTCCTGCTTTATCTAAAGGTCTCGAACTATGTATTGTCAGATTACTCACATTTTTAAATTCCAACAATATTATTAATGTCTATCAGTCTGGATTTCGGGGGTCACAATACTGAAAATGGGTTACTGATAATAGCAGACGATATCCGATTTGCTATGGATCATATCAAATGCACTGCACTTGTACAGGTTGACTTTCCAAAAGCTTTCGATTCTGTCAATCAAATTTTGCTAATTGAAAAATAAAAATTAGAACAATTTTCTCCACAAGTTCTCATTTGGATGGGATTTAATCTAGGTGGAAGATAGAAGTGTGTTTCGATTGATAATACTAGATCTGTTAGGAAACCCGTTATGTGTGGGATTCCCCAGGGGTGCATTCTTGGCACTTTACTATTTGCAGTTTATGTCAACGGTGTACCAACTGCTCTGACAAAAACGACTTCGTTCTTAAGCGGACGATCTTCAGACAAGTCCTCACTGTATTGATAATACTAACCAGACTACAGAAAAACATTAATATGGGCATCCAACAGATATTAAATTGGGTTGGAAAGCACTTGACCCAGACTAAACTAAATCTATTATAATTGACATTTTAGTCTGCTGAACAGAGACGGGTTTAATAACGTACTTGACTATCAGTGACGGGAGTGTTGTGCAATATTGTAGCAACGCAAATATTGTGGAATACTTATTACGAGAATGGAGTGACGACGTTGTGGGTACATTTAAAAAGGGTACTTGCACCAGTTCATTCCCTAAATAAAGCTAATATTATTATTTATTAATTTTGAAAGAAACAACCACTGAGAGTGTAAAATTATTAGCAATTTTTATTCATCCTACGCAGTCTTGGCATATACATGTTAATTATGTTCATAAAAAGTGAGCAGAGTGGTATATTTACTGCGAAAACTAAACCTTTATGTTTCCAAAGATACGCTAAGAATGGTGTGCACTGTTTCAGAGCACCGTTAGTTATGGTCTGCTCTTGTGGAGCAATGCATCTGGTATTGATAAAATTTTAATGTCTCAGAAAAAAGCCATGAGAGTGATAGCATGTGCTAATTTCAAAACTCATTGTAAGCCGATTTTAAAAAAAAGAAGCCAAATTCATGTTCATAATACTCTGGGCGCTAACATAATCAGCAAAACTTTCTAAAATCCACTCTTCATATGTGGTTGTTGGAATAAATCTATTCAATAAATTGCCTTTGAATGCTCAGCGTGTCACTTTAAGTAAGTTTAGAACAGTAATTTATAAGTGGCTGGTAGAAAGGTCATTTTATGACTTGTCAGAGTTTTATTCATCTGACATAAGTAAAATAGTTTTTAGTGTAATTTTGCTGTTAGTATAAGTATTCGGACGTGATATATTGCAGGTAATGTCTAATGATCAATACAAAACCTTATCTTATCTTATCAGAGAAAGCAACGTTTTCTATCTAGCCACCACTATCACATAAAGTTCATTCTGATTAAATCACTTGTTTGCCTTCACTTTCTTTATTTTAGTGGTGTAGCTTATGGCATGACTGTTACATTGAATAGTACATTACAAAATGTAAATAATATAATGTTTACGTGTTTTGTACAATGTAAGGCATGATGGACATATCACACCTTATTATGTGCAGCTATATATGTTGAATATGGAAGATCTAAGAGCTTTTAGAAACCTCAATTTGTTTATTACAATTTTAAAATTTGGATTTTCGAGATATACTCTTGACTTTAAATTTATTTTTGACGAAAGCGAAGCAAGGAACGTCCCTAGAAATCATTGTTGTTACAAACTCCTCTCCACAGAACAACTGTTTTCAACACATCATTTGTAGTGTCCGCTTCCTGTATGTGGAGTTCTCTCTCAGTTGCTTTAAAATGCTTGGAGAGCCGGGATCGGTTTGCTTCAAATCTTAAGGCTTATTTTGGGGGATAGGTTTGGTTAAATGTAGGATGATTAAATATTTGTATGTGAGTAAAGAATTTTGTATATTTAACTAATTAATATTTAATATAGTAATTTCTCTGTGTTTCTTTATAAATTGCATTAATAAAATGTTGTTGTATTATATAATGTATGCTTACTGAAAATTAAACGTTTGTATTTTTGTTTACACTTAATATTTTATTGATTTTAAATACAAATACTGTTTGTACTATACTAAGACTCAGGTTAAATGCAATAAAGATCCATGTGATGCTACCTTCGCCTGGATAAATAAGGAATTCATCCATTCTTACACTCCCTGAGGTGAGATCAGTAGATACACGATGTCCCAGTAACAACATAGACCGTGCACGTATTCAGTTGTCTCTATTTTATGACACCTTTGGGATGAGAATAATTTCTTTGACTTGTTTAAAATATTAATACTTTTATTTTATGCAGTGTAAATAATGCATTAAACGTATAGCAGATTAGCCCATATCCTAATAATATTATAAATGCGAAAATGCCTTTATTTGTTTGTTTTGTTTTCACGCATAAACTACTCAACCGATTGTACTGCTATTTTACATGGACATTCTTGTGGTTCCTGGGATGAATATAGCCCTATTATTATTTCGAAAAACCCTCCGAGCTACGCCCCACTGGTCTTTGAAGTACCGAAAATCCCGTCTTGGTCCCTAAAGTTATGTAATATTAATTGAATGAGCCTGTAAAATGTAATCAACTGTTCTGTGTAAACATTGTTTATTATTTTCAATTTGCTTACATTTTTAGTGAGCAAATTTTCGAATAAGTAACAATCATCTTTAACACCGATCTAGTTATCAGCGATTAGGTAAGTCTAATCTACCCAAAAAATGTCCTAAAATATGAGAAAGTTAGAATTGTACTCCGAAAACTCCCCTTTGAAGCAGTCGACAAGAATTACACTACACAAATTTCGCTGGACTGTTCCTTTTAACTAATGTATCAATTCCAACGCTTAATGGCCTAAAATATTTAAATAATTTTAGAATAAATTTAAAGACTGGTATAAAACCCGTCTGAGTTCTCTTTTGAAAGAAGTAGGCTTCTCTTATCTGTGTTTTATAGTCTATTTTATTGATCGGGAAACAAAATAAAATCAACTCGAACTAGCAGTGAGTGATCATAAATGTCTAACGCCTACTAAACTGCGTGCAAAGCAACGGGTAACTGCTAGCAGTGCAGATATAACAGACAGTGTAGTTTAAATTTTACTACACATTTAAAGACTGTTATAAAACTTATGTGTTGTCTTTTAATTAAAGTAGGTTTCTGAGAGCTGTGCATGTATATATTGTCACGGAGCTGGCCGTCGCGCGGCGGCTGCGGTGGCGGCCTGGCTGTTGACGTAAGGGACCGCCATAAATCCTTCTACGAGAGCCATCAACACCCTCATAAATGGCTGGGCCAGTCCTTTCTTCTGAATAGGCTGATGACAATAGAAAGTCTAGAGCAGTCTTCCTGGTAAAAGACTCACTGCCCATTGACTCCGGAATCTTCTAGACCTTCCAGAGCCCACCGGTATAGACCCTTCTAGCAAGAATGCTAGAAGGTTATATAAGGCCGTCTACTGGGGAGCCGGGGGAGTTGTGAGTACCAGTGAGGCAGTGTAGTGGGTGTCGTGACACGGATCCTGTGATAGTGAGTGCCTGCGGAGATACTGCTGTGGGAATCGTCGCATCGTGGGATCGACCGGAAGATTCAGCGCAGTATTGGACAACTCCTGTGGAAGGATACGACACCGGGGAAACCGTAAGCAAATTGGACTTAAGCAGAAGAGACAGTAAAGCCACTTGTTAATTAGCTATATTTGTGATTGCAAATAATATTAGTTTTGCAGAAGCCATCTTAGTCATTTAGCAAATATTAATAATAGTAATTGTAATTATTGGAGTTGTAATTAATAGTAATAATTGTAAATAGTAATTTCTTTCAATTAAAGTAATTATTTGTCCTTATTGTAAATTAGCTCTAATAAACATTATTAATTGTAACTAATAATCGTGTTGCTTATTTGTAAACCCACATAAGAATTATTTAGTTTGTAAAAACGTAACATTGGTGTCAGAAGTGGGATTGATTTGTTAAAGCAACACTTTAGATATTATTTATTATTTATTTATTGTATTAATATTATTTTAAAGTAATAATATAATAAAACGATGGCTTCTAGTGGGTTTAAGTTAGCAGATTTGAAAGTGGCTGATTTAAAACGGGAGTTAGAAGAAAGGGACTTAGATACTTCTGGGACAAAAACAGTTTTAGCTAATAGACTTAAACAGGCGATGATAGAAGCAGGTGAAGATCCCGAAATATTAATTTTTGAAACTGAAGCAAGTAAGCTTACCAAAGTGTTACAATCTAACTTAACTAAAACATTGGAAGAAAAATTAAATAGTAATAGTAAAACATTGGAAGAAAAATTAAATAGTAATAGTAAAACATTGGAAGAAAAATTAAATAGTAATTGTGAAACACTTCAAAATGACTTGAAAAGTATGAAAGATGAATTAGCTACAGAGTTTAATTTAAAAATTTGTAGAGTTGAAGAGGAATTTAAAAAGCAACTAGAAGCAGGTATAAATGGTTGCTCCAAACAATTAGAAGACAAGTTAAATGATTATTCAAAAGAATTTGGTGATAGAATTAGGATCTTAGAGGAAATAGCTCAGAGAAACAAGGGCTCAGAAACCTGCACAGAATCCATTGTTAGCCCAGAAGATGGAAAACCAGAATTAATTACGGAACCTCAGCTTAATTCATGTCCACCAATGAGTAATGCAGGGGTGCCAACCTTCGACGGTAAGATGACCTGGGAGGATTTTCGGACACTGTTCGAGACTGCTGCCGCCGTCCACCGTTGGCCGTCATCAACAAAAGCGTCCATGCTCTGCCTTTCGCTGCGTGGAGACGCGCTAAAGGTCCTGCAGACCGTGCCACCTGCGGAGCGCCAAAACTACGGAGAACTGGTTAGACGACTGGAGATGCGGTTCGGACATAAGCACATGGAACTGGTCTACAGGTCTCAACTCAGGAGTCGCCACCAGAAGTCCAATGAATCACTGCAGGAATTTGAAGCTGATATCGCACGACTTGTAAGAGGTGCTTACTCTACTTGTGATGAGGCTGTCTGCGAGAACTTATCCATCGACAAATTCCTCGACGGCCTTCGAGACGCTGAAACACAGCAGGCTGTAAAGTTGGCTCGTCCTAAGACATTACACGAGGCGCTAACACAAGCACTAGAATTTGAAGCAGTAAAACAGTCTGTGCAAGGACATGCACGTCTTCGAGGAGTCTGCGTGGAAGAAGGTTTTAAGATAGAAGACGTAGTCCAGAGAGTGCTGGATGCGCTGAAGAACAGGAAGGAGGAAATCCGCTGCTGGAGTTGTGGAGAGTTGGGCCATCCCCGAAGCAAGTGCCCAGATAGAGCCTCTCGGAGGGCAGATGCAGGAAAACTAAAAAGGGTTGACAGGAAGGGGCAATTGTCAACCCAGCAAACTGAGGCCCCAGCCGACAGCATTATTGTGGCATCTTTGTCAGGACAGACTAACAGCCTCTACATAGATGGATTAGTCAACGGGAAGCCCAGAAGCCTTCTACTAGACACTGGGGCAACGATGACCATAGTAAATAGAGATGTTTGTTCACCTCCAATAAAGTCACTCCAACAACCTGGACATTGAGGACTGCGACTGGGGACTTGGCCAGTGTTCACGGGGAGACAGTTGCCACCTTCTGCATCGGGAGTACATGTTTTAAACATCGCACTCTCGTTGCTAACATCGAGGAGGACGTTATACTCGGCATGGACGTAATGATGAAACTTGGCCTTCAATTAGACCTCAAGAAAGGGGTGACGACTGTTGGCGGAGAAGAAGTCGTCCTTCAGCTTAGAAAAAATCTTACTTCTTCGGTGCGGTTATTAAAAGATACCACACTGCCATCTCGTGCTCAGAAGATCGTGAGAGCAGAAGTCGACAGAACTGTACCGGAAGGACAGAACTTAATGTTAGACCCAGCTGTAAACGAAGAGGAGCTTGGCCGAGGTGTCCTTGTAGGGAAGACACTGTTTCAATCTTCCAGGGAAGTTCCAGTCTGCATAATGAACTTAAACGACTATCCCGTTACTTTAAAACAAGGCAAGCTCTTAGGTACCTGTTACTCAGTTTCTTCTGTATCGCAATCTGTTAGACAGACAGCATCCTGCCACAAGAATCTTCCAGAAGACATAGCTAAATTTGTGAGAGATGCTTGCAAGGGAATGGACTTGGAACAAACTAAACAAGTAGCTAAGTTAATAACAGAGTACCAGGATGTTTTCGAAACTGCTACAGGGCCAAGAGGCAGGACGACTGTAGTTCAGCACAAGATAAATGTTGGAGACGCACAACCAATCCGCCAAATTCCTAGGAGACTACCCTGGGCGAAGAGGGAGGAAGCTGAGCAAATAACAAAGGAGATGGAGCGAGATGGGGTGATCGAGCCTTCCAGCAGTCCATGGAATTCGCCGGTGGTACTAGTGAAGAAGAAGGATGGGACTTCTAGGTTCTGCGTGGACTACCGACTACTCAATAACGTCACCAAGAAGGACAGTTACCCTTTACCGCGGATCGACGACACACTGGATGCTCTGGGAGGCGGCAAGTTCTTCTCGACCCTGGACATGAAGAGTGGGTACTGGCAAGTAGAGATTGCTCCAGAGGACAAGGAGAAAACGGCATTTTCCATAGGGAATGGAAACGGACTGTGGCAGTTCACCGTGATGCCTTTTGGACTATGCAATGCACCAGCTACCTTCGAGAGATTAATGGAGAACGTGCTTAGAGGTCTAACTTGGGAAACCTGTCTAGTGTATCTGGATGATATCATAGTCATTGGAAAGACGTTTAAAGACCATCTTCAGAACCTGGAAAAGATCTTTATAAGGCTTCGTTCTGCCAACTTGAAGCTTAACCTGAAGAAGTGCAACTTATTTAAAAATAAGGTAAACTATCTCGGACATGTAGTCTCGTCAGAAGGAGTCTCTGTGGATCCAGAGAAGATACGAGCGATAAAGGAATGGCCCACACCACGTAACAAACATGAGGTAAGAAGTTTCCTCGGGCTGTGCACCTATTACCGCCGCTTCGTGAAGGGTTATGCCGATATTGCTAAGCCACTGACCAAGCTCACGGAAGAACAGCGCAAGTTTGAATGGACCTCAGAGTCGAGTGAAGCATTTGGGATACTCAAGACTGCTCTCTGTAGTGCTCCGATCTTGGGATTCCCTCGCTTTGGAGAAAAGTTCATTGTCGACACTGACGCCAGCGACGTGGGCATAGGAGGAGTACTCTCGCAAGTTCAGGATGGCCAGGAAACCGTGGTAGCCTATTTCAGCAGAACACTATCTAAGGCCGAAAGGAATTACTGCGTCACAAGGAGGGAACTGCTAGCAGTCGTGAAGTCCCTAGAACACTTTCATAAATACCTCTATGGACAACCTTTCCATTTAAGGACAGATCACTCCGCCCTGACTTGGCTACTGAACTTCAAGAACTTGGAGGGGCAGACAGCGCGATGGGTGCAGCGGCTTCAGGAGTACAACTTCACGTCTGAACACCGACAAGGGAAGAAACATTCCAACGCTGATGCTCTGTCACGTCGTCCTTGTCCAGAAGGCTGTAAGCACTGCTCCAAGGTAGAAGAAAAGAATCCTTCGGCAGAAGTACGTTGTGTCACCGTGGAGCCTGCTAGTGGATGGGAAATGAGTGAACTTCGGAACGAGCAGCTAGGAGACACGGAGATCGGACCACTCCTGCGAGAGGTGGAAGCTGGAACTCGACCTAGTTGGGAAGACATCGCGGCTAGAGATCACCTATACAAGAGCTACTGGGCACAGTGGGACTCTATGAAGATCAAGAACGGAGTACTAATAAGGATCTGGGAAGCTCCTAACGGGAAGAGGAAAATCGAACAGATCGTACTCCCAAGAAGTAAGAGGAGGGAAGTCCTTATGGAGTTGCATAACGGAGCGTCTGGAGGTCATCTTGGTGTCAACAAGACAGTGGAAAAGTTGCGACAACGGTTCTACTGGCTGCACCTTAGGGCTGATGTTGAGAAATGGTGCCGCCAATGTGATGTATGTGCTGGAAGCCGAGGGCCTCAAACAAGAAGTCGAGGCAGGATGCGGCAGTACAACGTTGGATCACCCTTCGAGAGGATCGCCATCGACATCGCTGGACCATTTCCCGTGACAGACGCAGGGAATAAATATCTCCTGGTGGCCATGGATTACTTCACGAAATGGCCAGAAGTATACGCCATACCAAACCAGGAGGCATCTACTGTGGCAGGATGCTTGGTGAACGACTTCGTCTGCCGGTACGGGGTACCCCGTGAGCTACACAGCGACCAAGGGACGAACTTCGGTTCTATCTTGATGAGGGATGTTCTTCAGCGTCTGGGAGTGCATAAGACACGGACAACCCCGCTTCACCCGCAATCCGATGGGATGGTTGAGAGATACATCAAGACTCTCGTCGGTCATCTCAGGAAAGTTGTCTCCACCAGCCAGCGGGATTGGGATAAGAAGGTGCCAGTTTTTCTGCTGGCCTACAGATCTTCTAGCCATGAAACAACTGGTGTTACCCCAGCAAGAATGGTCTTCGGAAGAGAACTTCGGCTACCAAGTGATCTCATGTTCGGCCTACCACCTGACAAGGAGAGGCCAGCGACTGACTTCGCCTCGGAACTCGTTGATCAATTGCACGACACTCACGAGTTTGCTCGCCAGCACCTGAAGGTCGCCAGTGACAAGATGAAGGCTCGCTACGACCGACAAGCCAACTCAGCTGGATTCCAGGAGAACAACTTGGTTTGGCTCTACAGTCCCCTGCGGAGGAAGGGAAGGTGCCCAAAGCTTCAACAGGACTGGATTGGACCTTATCGTGTGGTGACACGAATCAACGACGTGGTCTACCGAATCCAAAGACACCCAAGAGGCAAGATGCTCGTCGTCCACCTAGATCGTCTAGCGTCTTACCATGGTTCCAACACTGATCGGGACGATCAGCCTTAAGGAGAGGGCAGTGTCACGGAGCTGGCCGTCGCGCGGCGGCTGCGGTGGCGGCCTGGCTGTTGACGTAAGGGACCGCCATAAATCCTTCTACGAGAGCCATCAACACCCTCATAAATGGCTGGGCCAGTCCTTTCTTCTGAATAGGCTGATGACAATAGAAAGTCTAGAGCAGTCTTCCTGGTAAAAGACTCACTGCCCATTGACTCCGGAATCTTCTAGACCTTCCAGAGCCCACCGGTATAGACCCTTCTAGCAAGAATGCTAGAAGGTTATATAAGGCCGTCTACTGGGGAGCCGGGGGAGTTGTGAGTACCAGTGAGGCAGTGTAGTGGGTGTCGTGACACGGATCCTGTGATAGTGAGTGCCTGCGGAGATACTGCTGTGGGAATCGTCGCATCGTGGGATCGACCGGAAGATTCAGCGCAGTATTGGACAACTCCTGTGGAAGGATACGACACCGGGGAAACCGTAAGCAAATTGGACTTAAGCAGAAGAGACAGTAAAGCCACTTGTTAATTAGCTATATTTGTGATTGCAAATAATATTAGTTTTGCAGAAGCCATCTTAGTCATTTAGCAAATATTAATAATAGTAATTGTAATTATTGGAGTTGTAATTAATAGTAATAATTGTAAATAGTAATTTCTTTCAATTAAAGTAATTATTTGTCCTTATTGTAAATTAGCTCTAATAAACATTATTAATTGTAACTAATAATCGTGTTGCTTATTTGTAAACCCACATAAGAATTATTTAGTTTGTAAAAACGTAACAATATATTTTGTTGATCGGTGAGATTAAAAATAAGCTTTAGAACAAAACTACTAATACGGGAGTAAATTAAAATGACCGTAAATTTACACTTTTTAATATATTTCCTTGATCGTGGAAAGAAGGAAAACTCAACATTGGCGCCGGAAACATAATTTTCACCCGAACCACTAGTGCTCTTATAGGTGCAAAAACTTGCGAAATTGCGTGCGAAGCCGCGGGTAAAGTATTTCAGATCGTAAGTCAATTCACAATTTAGAACTGATAAAAGGCCAAGGGAACTGCTCGCGTGAGCTGGCCAGCCACCTGATTGGTGAGCGGGGAAAACGGGTCTTTTCTCAGAACTTCAACTTTCCCCTAGAGCACATCCTTCAGTATTCTCGTGACCCAAGAGGCAAGAACTGGAATATTAACTGAATTATTCAGTTATCTCGCGGTTATATTCAAATAAAACGTGTTCCGATAGTTCAATTATCTTAAATCAATCACAGAATGACAACGCGTAGGTGAGGCCAATGTTTCATGGATGGTTAGTAGAGTCTAGGCCGCGTGCTCAGATCCCTTAGCCCATATATGAATGTTTGTATGTATGTCCTTTATAGACATATACACTATTTGACCGATCATTATGACAATTTATGTATATATATATATATATATATATATATATATATATATATATGTTTCCACGTAGAAGATTTATATGCTATGCCCGTAGATGTAACTTACCACCAGGCGGCTATGCAAAATATTATAAAGTTATATAAAGTTATGAAAGCACCAGCACATTATAAACTGCAATTATGAGACAGTTAAGTATATTATATAGCCAAAAACAATTTGAAGGCAGTAAGTTTTGATGCATATTTGTCTTTAAAATACATTTCTGGTCGAACTTAAAGCTCGAGTGTCATACAAACGTATAATAAAGTACATGTACGTGTATAACGGCTATAAATATAAATTTTGACAGATATTCTTGATCGTGGCTTCAAGAAAACTCTACATCAACGTTGGAAATATAGTTCACTTGAACCAGAAGTGGTCATACTCGGGCAAAACTTAAGAAAATCGCGTAAATCCACCAGAAACAGCTAGTATATTATGTAATATAGTCCCATGAGAAATGTAATATAGTTTAAGAAAATACTTTTAAAAATTGGTAAAATAGTACTACTGCACGGATCCTCCAGGTAGGATAAGTTAATTACACGTTCCACTATAGAAGTAGAGCATCCTTAAACCGGATCAATTGGGACTAGACTCCGTCCAGATTTTCGAAATGATCCAAAAAAAGAGGTAATGACAAAGAGCCAATTAAATGATATGTTAAGTGTAATAGAGCATAAATCACGTCGAAACTGAAGTGGAACGGATTAATGAAAATATTCATTACTGTATTAATACAAGCTTTAAGTGATTAACTTAAAAAATAAAAATAAAATTGTAATGTTTTGTATAAAGTGCATCTAGGCCGTATAAAGCAAAAATAATGTACGTAACGTAAATATGTGATTAAAAATAACTTAAATTACGAAATATTTGAACTTGGTTTAAGTGGTTCGTTTGTTTGCAGCCCACTTCGGTTTTGGTTAAGGAAAACAAGCTGAGTTAGTTTGATATCAGTGTTTTTTTTTTCAAACCACGCCATCAAATTATTTCCATAAAAGCTTCAGAATGTGTCGGCCCAGATTATTTAGTTTCATCTGCGACAGGATTGAACCCGGATTGTCGACGGTAGGAGTTTTTGAGGTCCGAATTTTCACGCTTTACTGTACATAGTGTTTTGCACCAGAAAACTTAAAAAATAGAGAATCGGCTGACTATTAAAGTCAAGAAGTAAGCCGGTACGGGTGGCCAGCAAGAGTGGAGTAATGACCTGGAAGCTGTACTTAGACTGCGTGTCGAGGCAAGTATAACCCACAGCACTTTATTCGTAATCTTTTTGGAGTGTTTGAAGCACTTACAAATTTTTCAAACAAAATCCGGGTCGTCGAGTAGCGTAGAGGCAAGACAAGCACCAACCTAAGATGGGGTGACACTGTGACTCATTGAAACTCCTTATCAGTGAGTGACGTCATAATTGATTGAATGCTTGTTGTCTGATAATGCGTCACTGTTAATAGTTAAAACGAATTCTCCGTTAACGTTATACACATATTTGTTAGAGCAAACTAACTCAGTTTAATAATTAATTATTTGTAACAGAGTGATAATTTAAGTCTTAATTTGAGTGATAAGTGTGTAATTATGTGACGCTTTTAAAAGGTGACACCTGAGTTCAAGATCACGTGTGCATGAATTTTTATTACATATTCTAGCATTAAATTTTATTATTTATTGTGTTGCTGAAAATTCATATTTTATTGCTTTATCACACTCTCTCGCATATTCGCTCGCACACACTCACATACCTTATATTTATTGTGGATGTTAGAATTTAGCTGTCGTTTTTGTGGTATTTGTTATTGTTAAGTTTAATTTTGTTACTTGTTATTTATTGGTTATCTTGTTAAGTTATTGAAAAAAATAATTTACAGATTTCCTAGACGTGATTGTTAAGATATATACAGTATTTATCTACATCACTTTTATACATTGATATCGCACAGTACTTGTTGTATTTTTTAACATAATTATAAACATTGTTAGGTTTAGTTGCTTAAACTAGAATTTTTAAAATTAAATGTCCTGTATTTATGTTTCTCACTTATAATAAGTCACTATTACCTACTAGTCAAAGATTGGCGTCTTACTTACATATTTGTGTAAAACGGTGTATACGGTGCAATAAATAAATAAAATGTTCGCATTTCTCAAATAATCAACACAGATTCTTGAGAAACAATTCAAGAGATTTCCAATAGAGCAAAGAATTCGCAAGGTACACATATAATATAATTAACTAATTTCCTCCTTCTTTGACATCTTTTACAGCTTTATTAAAAAACATGAAATTAAATGGAGTTTAAAACTAAACATTTTCCTTGTTTTGCAGTACAATACATACATTCCTCCATAATTAATTACAAACAGTCAGTAAACGATCATACAATTTTGTCTGACCCTTAAACCACAGAGATAAACATATTAATTCCTTACAATAGATGAGGAAAAGAGGGCAGACCTTACGAAGGTGGGTGGGGAAACAAAAAGCCCTAATAGGTTTGCAGGGAAACACAACACCGTGCCGTAAAGCCGGTGCCAGAACACATTACACTCATTAGCTCTCTCGCTCTCGCTGGTAAACAAACGGATTTTTCATATCCATTTCCACACTTATTTTTAACAAACTGCAAGACTTCAGTGATAAATAATAGGTGAACTGAAAGTATTAGTGTGTGTTTGTATATTCGTACGTCAGTCATTAGGGGTGTATATTTGCTATCCGGCTCAGTCGGAAAAAAGAAAGGATATTTCACATGTGACTGTCATTTTAATTTGTCGCTGAAGATGCATTATTAGTCTAGGGATTTAATTTCTTCATTGATATACCATGATTTTCAAGGTTGATATGATAATATACTATGACACTTTCCAATATTTACAGATATTACAAGACAAAAAGCAATATAAACGAATAAATTGAATTGTAAAATGATGTAGTTATAAAATGAGTGCATTATTGGTTTCCAGTTACACAGATTTGATGAAATATTGTACAATTCATAAACTTAAGCAAAACAGATTTTCAAACTTAACAACAATAAATCAAATTCTTCTGCAAAAGAAGTTAAGAGTAATGCATAACAACAATAACAATTTAAAATAACACACATGTGGAGGTGGAGACGCTACAATTTAGCCAAAACTACTTAATTGAAAAAATAACGGTTTTAAAACTAGTGTAATAAATAAATTAAAGAACACGTAAAGTATTCTAAGAACAAAGAATAATAAAAATATGGGTAACAATAAATATAAATTGGGTAACAACAACAATAAACTTAAAATAAAATTGTTTAAAAGACAGTGTTGAATACAGAAATATAATCAATATAAAAAAAAGAGAACAATTTATCAACTTAAAACGAAGGAAAGAAAAAAGAGAAATTTAGCACTCAGGTGGCTAAATTCTTATATTCTAAGATCTTTATACAATGCGCCCTCAACTTCAGAAACACACGTTTGCACGTCCAGACAAGCCAAAATCATGAGATGATTGATTGTTGTTTCATAGTTTCACTGCACTATTTTAGGCTTGATCTCTAAGAACGGTGGAGAAGCCTATTTTCACCGAGATGGAGTTTTATGCACAAGCAATTGGTAGAATAGGTTAGCAAGTGTTTTGTCTGGAGTGTGTCCCGATGTCAAAACAATGTAGCACGGCGCCTTTTCACCATTTATAGTACAAAATGGAATTTTCACAGTTTTTCACACTTCGGAAAATTGCTGTTTGAAATCTACGAGTTACGTTTCGGAACAAATTTTTCGATAACTAGACTTTAGTGTTACGGGTTATATCATTTTCACTTGTCCTGGTTTGGTGTGATGCGCTCTGAGGTTAACGAAACACCTCTACTGGTTTCGATCTTCTTAGATGTCTTCAAATAGATGTAGATACACATTTCAGAACCTCCATTAAATTCCTCGGTGTCAACATAGTATAGTCCTGGAGTACACATATTGAAAGTATTTTTAAAAGAATTTCCTCCAATTTATATTTGCTAAGAAATGTATCAAATCATCTTCCTAAGCCACTATTGAGAATTGCCTACTATGGTCTTATTTCCCACACATATCTTATGGAGATACTCTGTGGGGTACTTTTTGTAATTCGTATTTTCAAAAATTATTTATATTAAAACAAATCTGTTCACATATTAATAACTTAACTTTACGAGAGCAGTTTAGAGAATTCTTTAAGGATCTCAAATGATTTACACTGCCTTGTGATGTATGTGCTTGAGATGAGCTTGTTCTATCGTGTCAGGTGTACGTGACAGTTTTTTACTAATTTTTTTTTTTTTTTTTAATTTTTCTTTTATATCTTAAATTTAAATGACGAAGCTTATTGGCTGAAAATAGGATTAGTGACAGATGTCATACAATTTCGTATAATTGTTACATAATAAAAATAAAGAATAATTGAACTGAATTGAATGACAGTTCTTACACGATAAACAAGCGAAGTGTGAATTGGATTATTAAGTATAAAAAAATACTTCGTTAACCTCTGCGAAGGAACGTTGGAAATTTAATATTGCATATAATACAAAAGATTACAGTATATTTAATTGTGAAACTAAATATTAGGCAAATACGTAGAAAAGAAACAAATTTTACAATATTCGTCAATAGCTACAGGTAGTAAAACAGTTGTATTTTTAGAAACTTTTGATATTTTATAGCAGGTCATTTCAAAAGGGTGAAAGAGCAACAGGGCGAAAAGAGTCAAAGGGCCTGCAAAGACAATACAATAATTTACAGCTGCCAGGAAACCGTTACTGTAACACTCGTTGTTACACAGTTCACTTCTCTCAACAACATTTGTCTCAATTATACTGGCTAGTCTCAAATTTATGATTTTGCCAGTTTAGTTCAACATTTTACCAGAGAAGAGTCTCGGCAACTTCAATAAATGCAATTTTAAAACCTTTATTTAAACATAAAACTATGCATTTTTCCGCTTATTCTGATTATAGGCAGACATTTTGATCATACAGAAATACAGTGGGATCGAGTTGAAAAGAAACAATGTAATCGTTCATTGTGACGATAATTATCTTCCATACTGTTTCTGTGACAAAATTAAAAATATGTTGAAAAACTTGTGCTCGCAAAATTTCATGAGAGATATACAGAGTTAAAACCGTTTCACGTGGGATTCATACCATATTGTATCCTGTTGGGTACTGATATGAATATTCATTCATTTCCCTAAAGGAAGATAGACAGACATAACTCACTGCCTAAGAGTGTGTATTCTAATACGTATAAGAACTACACTGTTGTGATAATGACGTGGTTAAGGAAAATTCAACGAATATGTTATTTAGCTTATCGTAGAAAAAGGTACAACTTGCTAAAACACCGTTCTTCCTTAAAGATTTCTTTATTTTCATAGCGTACATTTGATAGATTTCACAGACCTATTGAAATCTTTCGCATTACAGGAGTTTCTGTTCATAATGAGACCCATTGAACAATTCAATTTCTACATGATGAGAGGTTTTTAGGTCACTAAAAATCCTAGTTTTATCTTACTCAGACCTGATTTGTAAAAAAATTTGACACAATAATGTCAAGACACTGTTCTATTCGCAGACAAGTTTATACTTATTAAAACTTTGGTGTTATTGTGGTTTAAATGGGGTTTTTTACTTTTAAAAGCAATTATAATGGCCATAATTCAACAATAAATGCCTTGTAGAACATAATATAATATGAATCAAGTAGGGGCTTTTAGTAGTAAAGACCAAACATGTAAAACGGGTTTTTTGGGTCTAGAACACTTATATAAGAAAATTACTGATCCCTTCAAATTTCACCCAAGCCAACCACCTTTATTTTAAGCTAGGCCCTCCCAACAGCTTTTACCACAGACCAGTGACTCTCATAAGTGTACATCAGACCACAAATATCCCTAACGCCAGGCACAGGAATCGAACCCGCGACTCCAAGGCTTCCAATCGCGTTCGAGAGTAACTCTTTAGACCATTCAGCCATTATAATTTATGATTATGTTTTAATGTGATCTGCATACAGCACATTTAGGCCCTCTGGGCCTGTTAAGGTTAAAATGCATACCAGTTATAGGGTTAATGAATGATTTTTTATTGTTAATTTTAGTACAATCATAATATGCAATAAAATATATTATTTATTGCTGATTTAAATTAGTTCAGGTAAGAATTGAGTCATTAACTCCTATACACTGTAGTGTACAATGGATCTGATGAGGTTGATGTAGAGCAGTTTTAGTAATACTGATCACTATGGAACATTACCTTGCATGGCTTTGAAGATGTTTCGGTTTAATTTTAAGTCCAGGATGTAAACGTAAACTTAATGAGAAGGTTTTATGAAAAAAACATTGATCTCAATGTTTTTAAAATCCAAGAAAAAAGTACAGTAAAGTTTCTATTACACTTCAAAAAAGGTATTTCGCATGGCCACCTGCGCATTAAAACTTTTGCGTTCGTTTGAAAAAAAAAAAACGCAAATCTCCTGTATTTTTTTAATATTTTCCAAATAATTAATAAACAGTAATAATATTTACAAGTTAATTATTTGTTAATTTTTAAATATTATTCATAGCTAAGTTGTTGTAAAAAGTTTTGTCAAGAGAGCATAAGCTAATCGCTTACCTTTCCCCTCCCACTTCATTATATTAGGAAAATATTGATTCGCCTATTGACAAGATTGGTTGTAAACGTACAAAGACAATGAACTTTTACAAAAAACGTCATTCGTCTAGACATTTGGAACGGGGTAGACTACACCCAAAATCGATAAGAATTGCTTTTTCTTATGGATTGTGTTTACACATCTTTGTCATTTCCTTCTATAAAAGTATCTGCTTTCATTTTATGCAAAGCTAGTTACGTTTTAACGTTGACATCTGAGCCAAAGCTGAATTATTAAAATGTTAGCCCCAAAATTGCTTGGCCCTAATATCAACATTGTGTGGCTTTCTATTGTGAAAAGGGAAGAGAAATAATCGTGAGACTCACATAATAATGGGTGTAATATGATAGAGAGTATTTTAAGCGAAGAACAAGAAGTATAAAGAAACGATTTGAGGATAAAAGGAATAAGAATTTAGATAAAGTTTGCTGAAGAAAATGTAAAGTAAATCTAAGAAAAAATATTTGCTTTAGGAAAATATACAGAACAAGAACAGACACAGCCAAAATAGATGTGAGGTTAGGAGGATATCTTGGCCAGAAAATATTTGAAGATTACTCAATAATATTTAAATAGATTCATAAACTACTTTCCTAAATCTAAAAGTTTATTGAAATATAAGCTACTAAAGGATTAGATTAGCTAAACAATTGATTTCAAAAGGAGCTGTGTCAGAATTTCACATTAGAAATAACTTCATAATGAAAAAATGGTACTAAACAAGTTAAGAAAACAAAAAACAAATTTGGAAAAATGTATACACTAAAAAAGTAAAGTAAGGTACAGCAAAGATGCCTTATTTTACCAGGCGAAGTTAGGGCTATGAAGCCCTCTCTAACACTTAACCTGGGGGTCAACGGCTTAAAGGTGACTTCCAAACCACCACCAATGGCCGGGCAGGCGGCCTGCTTGCAAGGACAGGATCGCTCAGCGCTCACCCATCCAAGCAGCAGACACGCTCGACGTTGCTAGATCTGGTTAACTATAAACTTAAACTTAAAAGCTTTCATAGCAGTGAAGCTATAAACCCGCTCCCACACTTTATGATTTTGTCACAACTTCTGCTACCATTTAGACGGAAATTTACTGTTTCTTACTGAATTCAGAAACGAAATTAATAATCTCAGACATACGAGCATGTTTATCTATATTGCTATGCTTAGTGCACTCAGTTGTGTACCTGATGAGACAATGAGACTACCACTTTACCTATTTTATAAGTGCCTCTGATGTCGAAACGATGAAAATGTTTCGTTTTGAGCTTCATCATCGTCGAATTTTAGATCTCTTGAGACGAACATGACTCCAGATTCCAGGAGTCAAGTCTGAGACAGCGTCAGATACCAGACGCTGCAATAAAAGGAAGGTGAACTGGAGCTAAACTCAAAATTCAACCTTCTCAAAGTTGGAAAGTTACGGGAGCAGGGAACCCATTTTTAGAATTCGTATTCTTCTCTCCACACATTTACAAATAGACCTTACTAATAATTCAAGCCACTTCATTCTGAATCCAAGATAGAAAGCTAAAACGACCTAAACTAAAACTAAAAACCCAGAACTGCAAATTGAAACATCCAGAACCTTGGGGGTCAAGTTTATAAGTTGATCATATGTGGGTACAACTAGTAGAAGATTTCGGAATAGGTTCCTGCCTAACTGCCAGCCAACAAAATAAAAGTGGTAGACGTAAAACATGCTGCCGACTTGAGTTTTTTCATTTTTAACGTTTTAAGTGAGTAAATAACTAAAATTAACTCACAGTTAATTACAAAAGCATGGGTTGGCAGCAGTTCAATGACACAGCTAACATAAACAATGCTTAGCAAACAATCCAATAAATCGTATTTGCAGTGCAGTACAGTGTATCAATTCGGTCTTCATCAATGCCTCTGTAAAGTAAATTCATAGACAGATGATTAGGGTTGTTGTCCAGATTTTCTCTGCATATGGTACTGAAATTAGTTATTACTTAATATTAAGTTTTGAATTTTAATTGGCTAACAAACTTACTTAGTAGTGCAGCCTAGCGTCAGACCTCAGAACTAACTCATAAAATCCCACGGACCTCAATACAACACAACATGTTTGCATGAATAATGTATCATCTGTGTAACTAATACAATTAAAGCTATTAGTTACCTCAACATAAATCATTGCAATGTATAACCTCACACGCTCTATGCTGAATCGGCAGTAATGACGGCACAGTGGAAAATAACAAAGTTTCTGACAATAGGTTGTGGCGCTTTATGAACAAGTTTCTAACACGTATTGTTCAATGGGAACAATGTCTCGGTCTCCAACTCATTAGTAGTACCGCCAACAATCCCACTCCACTGTCTGAATACCATTTATTTACAGTCGACTGCAACTTTGGAGTGTTGATAATTTCAACAAATACGTGTTGACAATACATGATAGTGCTATGTGACCTGTTATATCAGAGCAGATGGGCTCTGTATCATGTTTTCCGATTCACGTAGCTTCGAAACATTGTTAATAGGATACACTCAAATTCTTGGAACATTTCGGTCTTGCTAAGTTCATGCATCTTTAATTAAAAGATGTTAAAGGAGGTGAGTAGAAGGGAGTGGAGCTGTTACTTTGTTGGCTTTAGCGTAAAAAATGAACAACTAACGTCACAAAACAGTGATAAATAATGATTTTTCATAAAATAATACAACATTTTTTGAAATTCACACGTATTGTTTACTCCTGTAGGCGAACTAATTACTCATCTCTTTGTTTGAAGTTGTTTGTTTTTGACGATGGATTGTGAAGGAAGCAGGATTTTGCTGGACATTTTCTATTGTTCAGTGATACAAAAAAATCAGTAACACTACGTTTCGAGAACTGCAATCTGATCACTTCTTCAGGTAAATAACTAACCAAACACGTAATTACAAACTAGGTTAAAATAAACTAATCATACCAGAGCGTTGTGACACGCGAGAGTCAGTAATCAGTACCTCATTGTAAACTTTGACGATAAAGTTATACATGAGAAGTTTGACATTGGAAGAATGAGAAGTTAAGGTTTACCCATATATATTATGTATGGGCAATATTCGACTCTTTAATAAAGCGAACTTAGATTAAAAATCCTTAGAACATATCAGTTCCATAGTCCTAACATCTAGTATACTATACAATTTAAAAATGATCACGTGTACAAACTTTCTACATGATAACAACAGGGAATTATGAAGGAAATAGGATTTTTCCAGACATTTTCCATCGTTCAGTGATACAAAAAACATCAGTAACACTACGTTTCGAGATCTGCAATCTGATCTCTTCTTCAGGTATATTTAATATTTTAACATTTTAATTATATTAAATGCACGATTATGTTTTACTGGTAAAAATTTCTAATAACCAATCAAATATTTTATTTAAAACACGTATATTGTAGTAGTATAAACATAGATTTCTCTTCAACATAGATTATCTGTTATGTTTCATTGAAGTCTTTCATTCTTATACAAGTATATATTGTAAAGGTGAGTTATAAATTTTAAATGATGTTATATATTTTGTAGGTACTTAGATTGTGCATGGATATATTATGTTCTTAATCAAAAACAAAATTAAAAAGTTAAACAAAATTAACTTTTTTAATGAGTTCCAAGGTGTTTGTGTTAAAATAACTAGACAAGAGTAGACAGCTTTACCAAAAAGTATCGGACCTTGACGTCTGGTATGAACTGATGTTACTCGGTGGCAATGGCAATCTCGTCCCCTTTAAAGTACTCCCCTCCACAAGCCACTACCTTATTCCAACGCTCCTCCCACTTCCGGAAACACTCCTTAAATTCATTTTGCGGAATGGCTAACAGGTCCTTCGTCGCATTTTGGTTTATTTGTTCAACATCGTCAAATATTTTTCCTTTCCAAGGAATTTTTAATTTCGGAAATAGCCAGAAGTCACAAGGACCTATGTCAGGACTGTAGGGAGGCTGTCGTAGTTGGTTGATGTCGTGTTTGACCAAAAAACGCTGAATAAGATTTGAGGAATGAGCTGGCGCGTTGTCGTGGTGTTATTTGTTAGTCATTACACTGCTATCAGTTATATTATAAAACTCATTCTGTTTAATCACCAATTCTTTCTTTCGGTTTATAAACTAAAAGCAACCAACAATCATATAATGGCCTATCCATCGCACTTTTTACCTTACTTCGTTGTTTTTACCTGTGTTTTTGGCAATGGCGCAGTGTATCGGGTACGGTGGTTATCGCGAGATAACCGAATCAAGCAACGTAGAGCGTGGCTGCTGCTTGGATAAGTGACTGCTGAGCGATCCTGTCCTTGCAAGCATCCCGCCTACCCGGTCATTGGTGATGGTTCGGAAGTCACCTTTAAGCCGTTAGTCCCAGATTGTGTTAGAGAGGGCTTCTTAGACCTAAACTCTCCTGGTACAATTAATGATTTTACTTATAGATTTTGAACACCCGAATCACCCAGCACATTCCTGCTAAAAAACTACTAATAAATATAATTTAAATTTATTTTTAAAGAAATATTGAATACTAAAAAGAAATTTTGTTTAACACTATCCTTAAACGTATCTAACAATACGTTGACCAATGTATAAAGACTATAGTATTACACATAGGAAATAAAGAGAAAATCATAACATATTTTTCACTATAAACGGTAGTGTAGAACTGACAGAAAACCATATTGCACAAGGTAAGTTTTATATACTATTCATTAATTTTGGAAAATTATTACTCTCATATAAAACTGTTTAATTAACAATAAAATATTTAGCAACTTGTATATTAAAAATATCAGATTCGAGAGAGAAGAGGAGTTCATGAAGTTTTTTTGACGATTTTCTGTACTCAGAGGTACAAAGCCTCAACTCAAGTGCTAGTTACAACTTCGGAAACGTAAAGTATTTTTGATATTTCTGACCCTTCACCCTATAGTTATTTCCCACCAAGAGTGAAAATCTATTTTTGACAGTCCTACATTACCTTCTTTTTTTATTTTATAGAATATTACATTCAAAGTAGCATTGTTCTAGCCATACACTAGGCTATTTTTGTTTAAAAATTTAAATTTGGTTTTAAATATGAAGAGAATTGCTTTTCTTAATGAGGATGAAATAGTCAAGAAATCAAATTATTTAGCACAATGTGAACTGGATAACTATAAACGTGCTTCATAGTGATATAACCTGCCGATAAACTATAATAACTTGGAATTCCTGTCTCAGATAGGAGTTTAATATATTTTTAAAACGAAAACATAAATTTTCTATTAAAATTATGATGACAGCTAAATAACTGCTGTTTTCGTTCAGTTTATTAATTACGTTAAGTCGACAAAAGTGCTACCTATTTCCAAGAATTGTAAACCATTAAAAATTGAAAATTTTGTTTAATCATCGGTTAATAATTCAGTAAGTTCAAGATCCCCCTCCATTAAGCAATAATTACATATAAACAGTCATGATGCACTGAACACAACAACAAACAGCAGAAAAATGAAATGTTGACACGAAATGCAATAGAAGAACAATGCACGCCGCAAGCAAACTGATAATGGGCTCACACTCAGGCAATATTTGAGTTGAATATAGACGAGTATCCTCTCAATTCTTGTATTTTGAAAATGCCTACTCATGTTCAGTTGAATAAATGCAGGAGTAGGCTCTCATGTTGTGAGTTTGGCTCTCAATTACTTGTGAGTGCTAGTGATTGGAGAATCGAATACTTAACAGAATCGAATTCGGTATTATAAAAAACACACTCGTATTCGAATACTTGTACTCGAATACTATTTGCGTTAAGCATATCTAACAGACAAGTCTAGACTTGTCTTACTTCTTTACTGCACAATCTATTGCTTCTCGGTAATTTGCAATTGTCCATGCCAAAACAGATGAGGAAATCCTTTTTGTGTATTCTACAAACATGTCATATCCATGATTTATGAAGTTCAGAAAATATATGTTTGTTTACCTATTACTTCAGTCTCGTCTGAAAGATTCTTTTATACTGCAGGTCTTATCACCAATGACCTTAAAATACCTAATGTCCTTAATAAAAAATTGTTGTGTAATGTCTAAAAATGTATTTATTAATTTAGTATTTATACATGTTGTACATTTAACAATTTAAAAATTATTTATTCCAAAGTATGAGTCTTTTTTTTAATTATTGTTTTCAGAGTTCATACATTTATTTAAAACCCTAAGATGGATACTTGTAAGTGAATATGAATACAGCTATGGAATACTTTATTTGAAAACTATTAGTCCGAATGAATGATTACTGCGGGTTTGAATTCAATTCTTTCAGAGATATTGTATTAATTTCAAAAGTATTCTAATTAATTTTAAGGTATTCGAAGACATGAATAAATGGGCTGTATTCGGATAATATTCGATTCTGTATTCGATTCTCCCATCACTAGCAAGTTCCTACTACAGTTTCTAAGTGAATAAAGTAGAGAGCCTACTCGCATACGGATAGCACACTCTCAGATTGTCGAGTTTCCGACAGTAGTACAATAGTAGCAGACTCACCGCAGTCGAGAGTTTTTTCTCTGTAGTTGTCGTAGCTGAACTTATACTAGTGTTTAGGCACAAAGTGTATAATGAAACCAGAAATGCACCGAGGTTAAACTATTCAAAATTTAATTTGCAGGCTTTTAGGAAATGAACCAAAATTGAGAAAACCTTTAATTTTGTTCGTATAAAACACACACACACACACACACACACACACACACACACACACACACACACACACACGTATATTACTAAATGTAAATAATACAATACTTTTCCAAATTATTTATCTTTTGGATGAGGCCTTTCTAAACAAAAGGTTTCATTATCAGGCTACTACACAAATAAATATTAACATTATTTTTATTAAAATTAAAATACCATATAGTGTAAATATGCAAACCACATTTTTAAAAATATTTCAGCTAATATAAACAATTAGATGAGATAACTTTTAAGTATAACTTTTTATTAAATTGAGAAGAAAGAGAAGTTACATCTTTTTAATATATATATGAATCGTAAAAAGTGAGGGCTCTGTGGTGTAATGGTAGCACACTCACCCGGCAAGTGAGAGATCCGGGTTCGAGTCCCGGCGGAGCAAGTACTTTTTGCGGTTCAATATTAAAAAAATGTATTGAAATTAATTTAGGCTATTGCCACTTATACAAATTTTAATGAATGTAAACAGAAGTCATTTGACAGGTATTTGGTCTTCCGATCATATGTTAGTTTGGTTATTTAAACACATATGTAAAAAAACGGCCAAATACAAAATAATTGAATCGTAAAAAGTGAGGGTTTTGTGGTGTAAAGGTAGCACATTCACCCGGCAAGTGAGAGATCCGGGTTCGAGTCCCGGCGGAGCAAGTACTTTTTGCGATTCAATAATAAAAACATTTATTGAAATTATATATATATATATATATATATATATATATATATATATATATATAGAAAATATGTGACATATTTTTAGTCCTGTTTTGTAGCTTTTTGTATTCTAAGTATAAATATATTTATAATATGAAAATAAATTTACGTGATGTCATCTTTCGGTTAAAATGGATAATGGGATTTAATATAAACATCGATGTTATTATTTAACTGTCACCATCAACTGATCATGCACTTGTTCGCAACATAATAACAATTAATGCGAATAATCCCATATTTGTCGGTTCTAAGTAAAAAAATTCTAATGCCACATAAATAAAACAAATTGTCTTAATTGGTTGCTAACACAATTTAGTAAGGTCAACATGCGTTGATTCGTTAAATTTGTCACGAGGACCTAATACATGTTTTTTAGGAGGATAAAAAAGAAAAAAGTTAAAATATCTCAGTATTTGATTAAAATGTTTTATTTATTTAAATTTTTACTATATTTTAACGTATTACAATTTTCTGATAAACATAGTTTATACAGGTGAGTCCACGCGTAATAACCATTACAAACATAGTTAAGTAACTTTTATTTGGTGGCCTGGTTTACAAATTAATTACAACACAGGTGTGACATATTCTCATCACTCTGACGTATGCAGTGACGGTGTCATCTGCTAGTTAACTGGTGCTAATGAACCATGTAACCTTCACACTAACGAGGTTCTGTTTCGTGATTTTAGTCTAATTGGAGTAATTCCGTTGTATTTTAATAAAAGCTTCCATCCATTCTAGTAAATATAATTTTGATAAAATAATGGTTATGGTAATGTTTTTAAACATATAAATATAGTGTATTTATATAGATGGCTTTTTGTAATTCTCGGTTGGTGAAAACTCCCACCGTCTGGCAGATCCCGCCCGCTATCAACTCCAGCCCTGTGCTAGCTACCACCGTCTGGAAGATCTCGCTCGTTACCTGCTCCAGCCATGTACTAGCTCCCACCGTCTGGCAAATCCCGCTCGCTACCTGCTCCAGCCCTGTGCTAGCTCCCACCGTCTGGCAAATCTCACCCGCTACCAGTTCCAGCCCTGTGCTAGCTCCCACCGTCTGGCAGATCCCGCTTGCTACCTGCTCCAGCCCTGAGCTACTTCCCACCGTCTGGCAGATCCCGCTCGCTACCAAATCCAGCCCTGTGCTAGCTCCCACCGTCTGGCAGATCCCGCCCGCTACCAGCTCCAGCCTTGTGCTAGCTTCCACCCTTTGGTAGTTCCTGCCCTTAAAGAGAACCATCGGCCTCTGGCTAATCCCGGGTTCTAAGACATCCAAGCTTCTCACAATTCGCGTCTTCAATCTGCTCCCGGTCTTTGAGATCTCACAAAATTTGGGCCAAGGTTTCTGACAGTTCTCAGCCTCTGGAAGCTCACAGCGTCTTCAGCATCTCTTGAATTGTAGTAGCTCCCTGCTTCTGGGTAGAGTGAGTCTTTGAAGGTTGCCTTGGCAATTTAGAGATGTCAGCCTTTTCAAATTCCCGGTTTCTAAGACCTCCAGCATTTGGGAGCGTCGATAATCTGGCAGATTTTGTCCTTTTGTAGCCCAGGTCTATGGTATATATAGACCTCTGGCAGTTTGAGTCTTGTGGCAGATCCTGAGCTCTGAAAGTCCTCGGTATCTGACAGTCCCTGGCTTTAAGTGAAACAATTGGCGTCTGATATGTTCAATTTTCAGCCAACTGGCAGATCCTTACCCCTGGAATATTCTGGAAAACTGGGACTTCTGCCCCTTTTTTCATGGCTTCTTCCAAATCCCAGCGTGGGAGAGATTCCAGATATAGGAAGGTCCATGCTGCAGGACGTTCTTCGTACATTACAATCAGAGGGTTCTGGACTTTTAGTCATTAGGAGCCACCACCCTTTGGCAGATACCGGCTTCTTGTACTTGCAGGTATTTTCAGCTCACACCCTATACGAGATCTCTTCAGCATTATTTGTCTTACTCAGAGCAATATCCATATAATTGATTCCATCTTATTGGAGTCGTAACATTTTGTGTCAAACGGCGCTGAAAACCCGCTGTAAACATTTACGAGATACACCATTCTTGCCAATTTGGGTTAAAATACATCAAACCACAAGCTTTCTATAGTGGTTATTGCAAAAATGACTTTTTAATTCAATTGCAGAACACCCATAATTGTTTTTTTAAGCAAGTTTTGTTAAAATGCGTAAAAAATTGCGGCTTTAATATTGTCAGTGTAAATACAAACATTACATGTACACATTGCGAATAGTATATTAGAGATCTACGTAAAAAGGACGATAGCTATGGTGTATTGTGGAGACCAGCAATGGTAACGTATTGTTAATATTATATCAATGTCGTGTATCAGTATCTGAATCATGCAATAAGTAAAACAAAAAGTGCAGCAGCATTAACGTATCTGTGGTTATTCAAATATCTAATCAACAACTACCTTTGTGGGTTGCTTCAAGTATCTTTAGGCACCAATCACAAAATTGACCAATCTCTCTCTCCGTTGGCTTTTAAAATTAAAAAGACACCCCAATGTTTTTAGTCAATAGTCATTTATTTATTGCAGAGACATAATACATTTGTATAGCAAACTTGACGTTATACTAACATGGTAACATGCTGAAATTTTGACATAAATACCACATAGAATTCTCACTCAGACATACATTTGACTACTAATGCCACATTTATTCATAGCCAAAATTTCCCACACCGTTTGGGAATCAGTCTTGTTATTGTGTGGTCTCCCAGTAATATGGCAGAAACTCGTTTGTATTATCAAATGCATTTGACGCTAAACAGCGATTTAGACGAGCTTTACCCTCGGCGTAGAGGCATTCCTTAATTCATTAGAAAATCTGTTAATAAAATGAACCCCTGCCTGTGAAGGCTAGCATTCATAAACCACCGTCCTGTGTCTACCAGTTTTACCATCTCTGTCTCTAGTCTCGTACGAATGAATGTCTCGGTCCGTAGTCAAGGCACATTTAGACATACAATACAACGTTTTTTCCAAAATTTTAAAAAAGAGAACCCTTTATCCAAAGAATTTATAGCCCAGTTTCATTCGCCTTGATATTGTCATATCTTTGAAAAAGCTTTTCTCCAACAGTTTAAACAATTACTGGTTCCAGTTCAGGAGAAACAAGTCGAAAATCGATGACGTACGCATCTCATTCATGACATTGTCAATATCCTATAGAAGCGAGAAAAACAAGTGTAACATAATTATTTTAACTAGAAATGGTCAAAAACAAACACAACAAACAACAAACATAACCTTAAAATGACTACTCTAAACTCTGACAATACAATAATGCTGATTATGAAAACAAAACAAAACCGTTAATCATAATAAAATGTAACAACATGCCCTTTGGCGTCTAATCTAGATTAAGTTTCTCTCTCATCTTTCCTTATCTTGTTTTATTGTAATATTTCCTTGTTTCCATTGTGAATTACTTCGTGGAACCATCGGGTTAACATACATCTGTTCATAACCTCAAAATTTTGTTTCTTGGAAATCGCCATTATTAAGAGCAAAGGTGACCACTTTACTCATCAAACTGTATTTAAAACGTTGTGAAGTATAAATGTTTTAAACTTCTAAAGTATTTTATTAGGAGAATTATTATACCAGAGCATCATTTCTAGAACTTTTTCTTTGCTTCTGGATATCATTCTCTTTATTTTTGTGTTTTATATTAACAATACTAAACAACTGATTTGTACTCTACTATTCACAAAGCTCGTGGAATCGTTTGTTTAAAAATATTTTACATCAGCACTAATTGTGGTGGTCCCCTTTCTAAAAAAATGTACAGTACAACTTTTGAAAATTTTCCTTCTATTTTATTAAATTTCTACCACCATATGGAAAACTTACTGTGACAACAGTATGAAAGTTTTTAAACACCTCAATGATCCATATTGAGTTACATCACTGCATGTCTATTTTAAGTTTCTTCACAGTCTAAATGGTTTCCAATTAATTAGTGAAGGGTTTATAGGAAAAAATTCCTATTTATGATTGGACTACGGTACCTTTTCTATATTATTTACAAAAATAATTAAGTGGATGACGACACAGCTGTAAAAATACTCCAATCAACACCAAAGTGATGTGCACTGTATTTCTTCAATGAAAACATTACGCCAACTAGAAAATGTAGGTTAAACTTAATTTATTTGACAATTCCAAAACCAAAAGTAATAAAAACAACTAACATAGCCTCAAAACTCTCAACTTTGACACTATAATAATGCTGATTTAATAATGACAGCTGATTATAATAACATGTAACTAAATTTAACCATCATCTCACCAAAGCTTGTATTTATCATACAATATTTTTGCACGGGTTGTGGTATTCAGTGTCTGCCACGTGACTGTCTCTGTCCTCCTCCGTAGACTAGTGATTATAGTCTCGGCTCTCTAACCGAGAGATCACGGGTTCGAATCCCGGGGAGGTCCAAAAATGTATTAATAACAAAAACCAGTGCACTTCGAAGCCGACATAGATGACGCTGAGGCTTAAATGAAATTAAAAAAAAATAGCTGCTCTTTTCTTATTTGAAAAACAGAGAGCTGGACTTGAAGGTTGCAGTTGATCTGTTGGGCAGTGTCGAAATATTCCATACCGTCCGTCAAGGATGTATGTTATGGATAGTAATTTTTCTAATTTAATGTTACTCCTTGATCAAGAATTGAAAAGTGAATTGTATGATGACGACTCGATTTCCTTCATCAGATGAAAATAAAGCATTATATCCGAGTGAAGTTATTCATTGAGTTGAATCAATGCATCGAGTATTTCTATAGAATCTTTTTGAACTGAAAAAGTTCAAAATCAAACATCGTGATTTTTCCTCCAGTAGCAATAACACCAAGAACTTTCTCCAAAGATATGTTCTGTTCCTATAAAAGATGTTTGGAAGCAAGTCGGGAATAAGAAATCATGATACAATGTTAAGCTCTGTAATTTTAAAAAGAAATTAAATCCTTCCAAAGCAGATTTATAATATACTGTCTATGCCCTTGAAAATCTCTATATGTTAAAAAATATATAACAAAGCGCAAGAAAGTGATGTAATGTTAACATTATTGAGAGCACAGATAATAAATATGAGGACACTTGGTCTGTGATAAACAAATAAATAAAAATATGCCAAAAAGATAAATATTAACTGTAATATTCCAATTAATAATAACGGACCCAATAATTTCTTCATTAAGTCTATTAAGAATATTAGAGAGGGAATTTTAAAACCTATCATTACTACTTCAGGTTACTTAAAACTAATTTAGAGTATATAACTAATATTAGATTAAATGAAAGCCCAATGAATATAACAAGTCAATTATTTCTAGTGAAATAGTAATTTTATATAGTAATGGTTACGTGCTAGAGAGTGATTCTGTAAGTTTATAACTAAAGAATTACTGATAGGATGAACTAGTCTCCTAGTTTCTATTGGTGCAGATGTTTCTCTCGTTTATTTAAAGTATTTGCATCTCGGTGTCATTCATATAGTTCATCATCTAGAAGTATTGAGTTAAACAATAAATTCTAAATTTTAAAGAATTCTTGTACTCGTCTCGTACTAAAAATTAATTATTATTAAAATGTGTGAATAGTTGAATAATTGAAGTGCTTGCGAGGTGATGTGTTTGGGAAGGTAAGTAAAGTAACCAAAGAACACATGATGTTGTGTCTAATGCTTTGGGTAGTAGGATTGATTTTAATTGCTCATAAGATCAAAGATAGAAGTAAGACACTCATGCGTTGTAAAGGACAACGCAATGGAAGTGCCTCTTTTGCTAAAATGTGGGTGATACTATTGCGATGAGTCAAGAACGTTGCCAGGAAAAGATTTAAGGGGGGTCCAGACAACTGATATTGTCCTATAGTGGGCAGAGAGTAATACTCCATTTTGTTCCTTGACCTGTTTCTTTGTTTAAAATGATCTTTCAGCAGTACTTGTCAGTAATACTGAATTATTTAAATAATAATAGCCATTTACTACAATAGTAATTGAAATATTAAAAATTTGGGGGGTGGGAGGTCCGGACCCCTTGGATAACCTCGCTGGCTACGTCCTCGCGATGAGTCTGTGTTATGACTATCGTAGTGAGATTTTGTTAGTATTATTTAGCTATAATTTAACTTTTTATGTGTATACCGTTCTTATAATATTTTATTACTCTAAAATTTCAGAGGGGATACAACCCGTTATCCCCTCTCTCTTAGCTACGCTACAAGCTAGAACATTATGTTTTTGATAACAGTATGAATTTGTAAAGATTGCTGCTAACTACATTTATTACATAAACACAAGTTTCCTCAAAGGTTTTAATTTACAGGGAAGTAAAATAATGAGATAACCACACACGGCCACTCACTCATCTTGTAGGATGGTCTCCTCCCTAGTTAGCTGATACTAATGAACACGGCAAACTTACCTAACGAGGTGCACCGCCATTTGTATTGTGAGAGTGGCCTTTGTATTATATAACACATTCACGTGTGCAATAGAATGTAATAAGAGCATATAAGTGCGCATCAATCTTGGAAGAGGTGCTTTGACATTTTGTACTGTGATGGTATTTTTATTATAAGATATTCATGAGTGGAACAGAATGTAATCTGAGCATTTAAGTGCGTAACAGATGTGTTTAAATATTTGTATTTTGATAGTGGAATTGTTATTATAATTTTCACATGTAAAATGGAATGTAACCGGAGTATATAAGTGCACATAAATCTTAAAAGAGGTGCATTGACATTTTGAATTGTGACAATGGCATTTTTATTATAATATATTCATGATTGGAATAGAATGTAACATAAGCATATAAGTACACATCAAACTTAACAAATGTGTTTAATATTTGTATCGTGATAGTGGAATTTGTGTTAAAATATATTCATGTGTGGAATAGAATATAAGTGCACATAAATCTTGAAAGAGGTGGTTTGACATTTTGTATTGTGTATAGGAACTTATTATAGTATATTAATGAGTGGAATGGAATTTAATCGGAGGATATAAGTACACATTGATCTCGAAAGAGATGTTTTGATATTTTTTATCGTGTTAGTGGTATTTTTATTATAATATATTCATGATTGGAATAGAATGTAACATAAGCATATAAGTACACATCAAACTTACCAAATGTGTTTAATATTTGTATTGTGATAGTGGAATTTGTGTTATAATATATTCATGTGTGGAATAGAGAATAATCGGAACACATAAGTGTATATAAATTTTTATGTATTTCGGTAGTTGTATTGTATGTAAGTGTGCCTTGTTAATATAATAAATTTACGTGTGGAATATAATTTAATCGGAGCATATAAGTAGACCTCAATCTTAACAGATGTGTTTAATTATTTTATATCGTGAGAGTAACTTTTGTATTGCATGTGTAAGAGGATGGCAAGCCTGGTCATTATACAGGGTGTCCCGTAACTCTATGGACAAAGTTATACCACAATTTTGTTCAGGTCAAGACAAACATATTTCACCATATGAACAGGGGTCCGATGCCTAAAAAACTAAAAATTAATAAACTAAATTATACCAAATTTGGCTCAAATATTTATAATAACAAGGCCAGCCACTGAAAAATATAATAAAATTATCATTTGTATCTTCAAAATGGTGGGTATTGAATTTTTAAAACTTTAATTATCTTAAAAAAACTAGCATTTTTCTCAAGAATTGAAAGAATAACAGGTTTTAAAAGATTTGATCAAAATTTTAATGACACCAAAATTATTTAAATCCAAAAATAAATAACCGATTTAGAGCAGAGTTACTGTGACAATACATAGCCCACATTGAGGTTCTCAGTGAATACCCAACAATACAAAAACTGAATAAACGGCAGCTCTCAATGTAGGCCATCATCTAGTAATACTAAATGTTTACACTTGCTTGTTCTGGTGTCAAGTTATAATTTGTTAAGTTCTTTGCCAAGCATTTTTTTCATTTTGTGCGCTTGATTGTATTCTTTCGAAGGAGGGGATATTAAAATGGCTATTACCGAAAGCCTAGTTTTGTTTTAGTAATAAATAACTTTTGAAATGCCTTGATACATAAATAATTATATATAAATTATACTTACATATTGCATTTCAAAGTGCCTTATTGAGGTTAGTAAATTATATTAAAATTTGTAATCAGTTGTTTACATGAGCTATACCATTCGAATTGATATAATTTTTATTTTAAAACGCAACTATAACTTAGAAATAATGCACATAATGAATTATCAGTTGAAATATTCAAATGGCAGTGACGATCAATCTGTCTGCAATCGTTACGTTTGATATAAACTTAACGCTTATTGAAGTAACTATTTAATTACTTGAGGTACATTAGAGTTCCCTGCCTGTGACGTGCTTTATAGCTCTAATGGCCTCTGAGTAATTAACGGGTAGTATTCATTCATCTTGCTAACATAATACAGCCGTTTTCATTTACAATTTCCTTAACCATTTTTCATCCAGTAATCACTCTACATAATACTTGTAAGCTTTATCGTTTTCGACTACACACAGAGTAAAAGTATCGGGTGTTTATAAATGAATATCGGAGATGTAAAGTTTTGTAGTATTTATTTTATAAAACTTAAAGATATAATTATTACATGAAATTAAAGAGCAACTCAAATAGACCTACAAGCTCACAAATGTTCAATGTGACCTCCATTCGTCCCACTGCACATTTCAAGTCGATAGCCCAGTTCTTCCCAAACTTTGATCAAAGTGTCTGGAGTGATTGTTTCACCAGCTGCTTCAATCCTGTTCCGTAAGTCGGGTAGGCCAGCCGGTAGTGTGGGCACATACACAGAACCATTTATGAAGCCCAAAAGGTAGAAATCACATGGCTTCATGTCGGGTGAACGTAGAGGCCACGTGAAACAAATTCAGTCATTAGGCCTCTTGAGGTCAATCCAGCGGTCGGATACGGTGACGTTTAACCAATCGCGTACTGAGGTATGCCAGTGAGGTGGTGCATCAAATTGTTGCAAAATAAATTTATGTGGTTCATCTTCTTCCAATTGAAGAAATAGTCGTAGTTCTAGAGCATCAATATACTCGTATGAAAAAAGAAGTTAAAGTTCCTTCTTCAAAAGATAAAGGCCCATACACTTGTTCGCATAGATATAGCACACATAACATCCAATTTAGATGTCTCGCTGCAACTGCACCATCCCATGAGGGTCTTCTGAAACCCAGATACGCACATTGTGAGTGTTCTCATGTCCACTGAGGTGAAATGCTGATTCATCACTGAACAACTCATCTTGCAACAACATATCGTTTGCAAAATTGGCACGTAAACCATTGTAATCTCAGTATTACATTATCCCAGTACTAATATTACATTAAAATAAATATTAAATTATGTTTTCCGTTTAAGCTTTAAAATAATAGAATATAGAAAAAACAATTTATAGTTTGGTTTTTAAGAAACAGGTAGCTGCATCACATCTGTCTTATTCGTTTTGTATAAAAGTTGCACTAAAACTAAAATGGGCTTTTTATTTATTTATTCACGGTAAACCCATTAAATACAAAGATTACACAAATTGATAGAAAAAAGCTGATTAGAATAATAAATAGTAAAGCAGTTGAAAAGGTGATGACTATAGTACCATAATAATTTGAATTAATAGCACAATAATAATAATAATTTGAATATAGATTACGTAATAATAATAACATATCAACAACGTTATTAAAATAAATAATCTGAATAGCAATAATAACATTGAATAATTTGAAAAATTATAACTTAATAATAAATAATTTGATAACAATAACGTAACAACAGTTGAAAAATGAAGTGATAAAATAACAATATAACAAAATATATAGTATAAAAACTATAATAATGCACTATTTTTTACAAAATAAATTAATAAATAACAGCATGCTATGTTGCGAAAATGTGATAAAGGAGAGTAACGCTGTTCTAGGATGGCCAAAAAAGTTCTTTTTGGAAGGTTTCAAGCTTTTTGGAAGGCCACCATTGGAAGATTTTTGACAGATACATCATAAACCTTTTTACAATAAAAACAATTTAATTTAGTACCAATTGACTCAGAAGACTCCCTTTGAAGCAATCGACAAGAACTATGCTAGATGAAATCTCATTGGGCAGTGTCTTTGAACTAATGTACCAATTGCAGCTCTAAATGTTCTAAAATATCAAATCCTTTACTCTAAATTTAAACACTGATATGTTATAAATCACATTTTAGGTCTCTTTTGGTAGAAATGCGCTTCTCTGGTATGTGATAAATATTTTCTTGCTCGGGTAACAAAACATACTAAGAGCAAAGTAAATTAAAATGGCAATAATTATTTTTAAAATTTCTTTGGTGCATTTTCATGATCGTGGCAACAAGGAAAACTTGAAATTGGTGTCGGAAATATAATTAACTCAAACCAGCAGTGGTTGTAAACGTTCAACGCCTACTAAATTGCGTGCAAAGCAGCGGGTACCTGCTAGAAGTGCAGATATAAGAGGCAATGTAGTCTAAATTTTATTATATATTTAAAGACTGTTATGATACCTGTATAAGATGTCTTATGTCAAAGGTAAGCTTTTCAGAGCTGTATATATATATATATACATTTTCTTAATCGGGAAAGAGGAAAAATCAACTTTGGAACAAAAGACCGGCGTAAATGAAATTTACCATAAGTATGCATTTTTATATAAACATTTTAAAGATTATAATTGGTATAAATAAAAAAGGAGACTTTAATTTGTGCTTCAATGTTTGCCATTTGCTAAACACAACCACACGCACGCAAACACACACAAACAATTTAAAATATAATGGATTTTTCTGAACCATAAGAAGTAAAAGGTTTAAGAAGTATAATTCTGTTTGGAAAAGTGAGCAGTGAAAACAGTCTTTGTCTGAAGAGAAATTCGTTACCACTGAACCAGATCTCATTGCATTCCAGAATTCTGATGAATGAACATTATGAGATGTATTTTACTACGAAATCGTCGTTCTGTAGCCAACAAAAGTAGCTTTATTTATGTTGAAATTTATTTATATTATACATTGTCCATCTTTAAAGCCTGTAATAACACTCAAACTTTTACATAAGTATAACTTATCTTTGTAAAAATTAGTAATATTTCAAGAACAGCGTTTCAACAAAGACAAAGTCTAATTTGTTAATTTTAAAAAGCCCAATGATTTTTTTACTGTACTATTTTTTCTAATGATCCTGAAATATTAAAAACTCAATTTTAATCTTGTTAGATAGGGTGTCCCGTAACTCTCTGGAAATAGGTATAACGCGTCACACTACTCAGGTCAAGATAAAAATTTTTCATCATATGAACATGGGTCTCTGATGCTTAATTTCCTATCTGACTGTCTGTATGTGTTAAAAAATTAATATCTTAAAAAGTAATAAGTTTAATTATACCAAAATTGGTTTAAATGTTTATGATACGAAGTCGCTTACCGAAGAAATTATTTTTAGTATTTTAAAAATGTGGGCATTAAAACTTTTAAAATTAAAATATTTTAAAAACCAGCAGTTTTTCTCGAGAACTACAAAAATAACAGTTTATAGAGAATATTATCAAAAATCAAATGACACCAGTGGCAACTGCCGATAATTCAGTTTTTTTTGGTTGGCTATTCACTAAGAACCTCAATGTGGGCCATGTTTTGTCACAGTAAATTTGCTCTAAATTAGTTATTTATTATTTAATTTCAATAGTGTTAATTTCATAATATTTTTTTCAGGAACTGGCCTTGCCACCGTAAACGTTTGAGCCAAATTTGGTAAAATTTAATTTATTGGTTTTTGAGACATTAATTTCTTTATAAAAAATTGATAAAAAACACATACAGACAGACAGATGGGAAACTAAGCATCGGAGAACCAAGTTCATATGGTGAAATATGTTTGTCTTGACCTGAGCAATAATGTGGTATACTTTTACTCAGAGAGTTACGGGACACTCTGCATTTTAGAGAGTATGACATTTATCATGATTGTACACACTCTTTTAGGCAAACAAAGTATAAATACCAATATAAAATGTGATAAGTAGTAATTTACGTAATCTAAATCAGTATATTTGTGAATGGTTTTAGCTAAATTTATAGCAGTTATTAGTATACACCAGTAAGTCAGTTTGGTCGTACAAGAAAAGCCACCAGAAGTTAGTCATTAAAAGCCTTGTTGCGGACAGACCAGAGATAATCAGATTTGCTGCCTAGAGCCACTCGCTTCCGAGAAAAGCCCACAATAGGCTTTGTTGACTTAGTAACTTATCGAAATTATTCCATCTAAACGTTTGGCGGTTGAAATCCCTCGACAATACTATTACGTTCTAATCAAATTACGACTTCAAAGAAAACAACCAGGTAGGTCCAATATTTGAAATTCTATATTTAACACGTACATTCCTCTTAAACAGAGGCCAGCGTAATGTTTATTTTGATTAAAAAATTAGTGTAGTTTTGATTTGAGTTTCCTGTAAATTTCTTTAATTTTCTGAAAAATTTTTAATTAAATTTTACTCAAACAATGGCTAGTTCTAAAAACCAAATCTTTTCTTTAATTTAATATTTTAAATTGCCAGGAACTCAAATAGAAACGAACTGAACCAAATACTCAATATCTTGGAAAAACACGAGATAAATTCACTCATCCCATTTAAATACCTGAACCCAAACAATACATTCAGACTTCCGAAAATATTTTTTAGTTGGTTAAGCAGTATAATGACCTGCCTACCTTGGTGGAAGCTCATTCGTAGTTGAATACGTCTATCGTAATGTATTTATGGAAAGATTTACGTGAAATAAAAACGAATTTGTTTAATACAATAAACTTCTTTAAATAAAAATAGGTCGACTTTAAGAACCTGTTATAGTAATATTAAAAGTTTACTATAGTATTATTAAAAATCAAACCTTACAAATAAAAAAATACTTTTTCGGAATAAACTTATTTCAATGAATCAGTTCAAACAACTTGAAAGTACCAAACTCTCTTAAATATATTATTTAATTAACAGTTATCTCTTATTTATTCAATTTTTATTTAATGCAGTATTTGATTTTTTACAGCAAAATTAAAGATGGCATAATAGAGAGTCTGTCAAAAAAGACTGGCCATCATAGAACTCAATTTTTGTATGTGGAAATGAAGTTTCGATGAGGTTAGGAGGGTACTGCCAGATAAGAGTGCTTTAAATAGTTTTGACAAAAGAGAAACCTAGATTAGGAAATCAATTGTAATCTAGATAAAGAGAGGTTCCCATGTTTCATCAGGTGGATAATTGAGAGCACTTTGATCTTTTAGACTCGATTCCAAGCACGGGGTTTTCCAAGCACAACTAAGTGTTCTACACATAATAGTCTAATGTTATGGTGGAAAAGGATGATTCAATGTGAAAGTTGAATTTAGATACGGTCTACCTTCCGCTTGGCGCTGCGTCTGAAGTCTGATGCTGTCGCAGTTTATACTCCTGGAAACTGGAGTCATATTCTTCTAAAGTGGATCCGACGATGAAGAAGTTTAAATCGAACTTTTTGAAACGTTTTAACATCAGAGAGACCTAGGTAAAAATTCATATGGCGATCTAGGTAAAGAGGTGTTTACATTGTATCATCACGAGCATATTAGTGCACTATGATGTTTTAGACACAATCCCTGAGCACAGCGATGTACACATGATGTTTATATGGTTGGAAGGATTGATTCAATGTGAATTTTTAGTTTTGCTCCAGTTCACCTTCCACTTAGTGCAGAGTCCGAAGTCTAATGTTATCACAGACTTGACTCCTGGAATTTGAGTCATGTTAGTTTGAAGAAATACAAAAATCAGTCTATGAAATTTGAATCAAACTCAAATGTGCACACAATGATGCAATGAGAACACCTCTTCACCAAGATTGCGCTTGATTATTTATCTAAGTGTCTCTGGTATCGAAGGGATTCAAAGAAAACTTGCCTCGTTGTACCCTTACTACTTCAAAGAACTTTATTATTTAAATACTTCGAGATCGACATGAACTTCTTCATTGCCGAAATTTGTTTTCGATCTCTTTAAAATAGCATGACTTCAGATTCCAGGACTCGAGTCTGTTACAGTCAGACCAGACACTGCATTAAGTGGAAGTTTTGCTGGAGAAAAACTCAACTATAATATTGAATCAACCCTTCTCGGTTTCTTCACCGTGGTTAGGGATGGTTTCTAAAACCGCAATTACAAATGCCCAAGGAAGACGCTTTTTAATCAAATGTGGTTTTAGAGTCCGTTATATGTAATGAAATGTAATTGACTTTAACTACTGCATGAGCATAAACTAAAAAAATAAGAAACAGTAAACATTGTCTCCAACTTTTGGATTTATTAAATATCACGTATTTTTCCACTTCAGGTAGAAAGTGTTCGTAGGTATCCATCGTATTACATAATAAATCCTTTCAATAAAATGGGTACGCAGGTCAATTTTGAAAATCGCTTGTAAAGCCTGAGGACTGCTAGTTCTATAATAAACTTGCAATAATAAATCTGACATTGATTTACGAGAATTTCCAGTTTGACAATATTGTGCTAGTTATACTTTTATTAATATTTCATGTAGCGATATTGTTTTGTTTAATACTGCAGTATTTAGCATACACATATAGGAACTCTATTCTATTAAACTTTTGTTGTATATTAAAAATGTTAAAGATTGAAATAGACAGCATTTAATTTATATAAAAATAATAAAAACTGTAAAGTATACATATACGTGTGATATGTCTTCACGCCATAGAATAATTTTTCTTTCCAATTATGGTAAACTTTTACAATAGAATACAATTTGTTTCGAACTTTACTGGCTACTTTTACAAATAATGTGACCAGGTCAAAGAAATTGGTATTGAAAAGAACAAAGTAACAATTACGAGTCTAACATTATCACTATCAAGTTATATGCCACCTTCTACAGTAAGCTAAAAGTGAAATATTACTAGGAAAATGTTGCAAGTTATAACTAAATATAGAACTACTGTAAAAAAATATAAAAATACGACAATAAAACAATATGAAAATAAATTCAATTATGAAAGAACATAAAATGAAAACTTTAACATTCTGCATAGACGACGGCCGAGTAAAAATATTTTTACAAAAATATTTTTCAAAGAAACAATATTTTTTATTTCAGTTGGCAGTAGATTGTAAAATTTAGGCCCTAAGTAGTTAAAAATGACGAAATATTGACTTATATAAGGGAGCCGAAAGTTTTTATTGAGAACCTATTGCGTATTATAATACAAGTTATCGATTCCCCTGTTTCCACTTTTGTTAAAAAAAGAGTCTAAATACCTTAAAGATAAAAACATACCTATTTGGTAAAATAAGCATTTTTTGAAAAACGAGAGAGAGAACTATCTTTTTCAGGTTTTTAAAATTATAAGTAAATAATAGTTTTATTTTTTTAAATTTTTGTATCAAAATTAACCATATTTACTTGTATCGATTTTATACCTTCACAAGTGCAGTTTGCTAAGTAAGATAAAATCTGTTGCGTCGATTTCAAACATTATGACATATACCGTTTGACTCTAACCCGTTTTACGCCAGCCCAGTGAACCCTTATTGTGTTTTCCGCGTCAGTGAGAGTTACTGTCGTGTAAACCGAAAACAAGTTTGTTGCCCACGTTCTCCCAAGATACTGACGTAACTGTTTATACGTGTACCCTGCATAGCAAAGCCTGTGTTTTACGCGTCAGTGAGAGTTACTGTCGTGTAAACCGAAAACAAGTTTGTTGCCCACGTTCTCCAAGATACCAAGTACTGACCATAACAAACGTACTCCAAGATACTGACGTAACTGTTTATACGTGTACCCTGCATAACAAAGCCATTACTATTCAATAGTCAGTTGTTCTATTTTGCACTTTTCAAAATTTGCAAATTGTGTTCATAAATAATATTTTTTAGTAGTGTTCTGAACGTTCTATTAAATATTATTTTCCTCCAAAAATCTAGTTGCCAGAGTATATTATTGCCATTAAGAGTGAGGGTGAAAGGGTTTAACAATAAATTAATACAATTCAATATTTAAATATTCGATAATTTTTCAGACCCTCTAATATTCTAGGGTAATTCAACGATATATGGTATCAGAAAAGAACAACGTAAACATAAGCTAAAGGAAACAAGATTTTTTGGACATTTGCCATCGTTCAGTGATACAAACAAACTCAGTCACACTACGTTTCGAGATCTGCAATCTGATTTCCTATTGAGGTAGATTGTAGACCTCGAAACGTAGTGTTACTGATTATTTGTATCGCTGAGCGATGGAAAATGTCCGGAGAAGAGTATGTTTCCTTCACAATCCTTCCATCGTCAAAAATAAACTTTAAACATAGGCTAATGACATTTGTGAAATATGGTAATAATCTCTTTATTAGTTTTTGACAATATGTCGCATTGTATAGGAGTCGTCAATTTATGAATATTTAAACGGCAACACACACACATTCACACACAGTCAGGCTTACATTTTGCTAATTCACACTATCTTTAGATCCAGCTTCTAAGTTTTGTTAGTTTCTTATTTTTTAGATATCCCAGCGTTTCATCACTAAAACCCCTGGCAATTTTGACGCAAATAGGCATTTGTGTCGAGTTTTGAATTGGTTTTGATTGTTTGCATGTACTATATAGAACTGAGTATTATGTAAACTAAATTACAATATGGCGGCTTGCCCAGTTCTAAGAGTTCATAGGCAGGGGGGGAGGAGTTCCATCATAGGTTTCAACAGACACGTAAAATGCCGTTGGTCACATTTTAGATGGTAACCTAGGCAGTCTCAAAACGAATTTAAACCCGAGAATATTATAATTGTCTGTAACTGAGAGAAATGGATTCATAATATAGTTCGTGAACCAATAATACAATTTTGCGTTGTGGAACTTTTAGATCACAATGCCTGAAAGGGTTTTAGGAGGTGGAGATAAAATTGTGGAAAGGAATTCTAATTTAACCACCCACCCACTAATGTAACGATGGGACAATAAAAACCGTACACCACGGTATCTTGTAACATTTTAAATCCTATGTAAAACAGCTGATGCCTATCTAAAGATAAACTGTTTGCCGATGTTGGCTTGTGCAAGCGTACCTTTAAAATGGTCGTGGTCGCTTAAGCATTAATGGATTTCATTGAAACAAGTAAATTTAGAATTGTAATTAAATTGTTAAAATAGTTCGTGTCTAGCAAATGTTATATAACTATACTGATTTTTGTATTATTTGACTTAAAAAACTTTCAACAGACGTCATTTTGTTTTATTAAAAAAAGTAATACAATTATTTTTTATATTTTCCTATTATCTATTCAAATATTTGTTCCAAATTAGGTGATTTAATTCAATTACTTTTAGAGATAATATATTTTTTTAGTAAAAAATGACAGCTAGCGGCTAAACGAGACATTCCTCGACATAAAATTATATAACATTTTCTGATTGAAATTATGAGTACTACCTGCCACAAAAGTTTGTGATGCCCTTTGGGAACACTTTATATACATATATATTATAATATTATATACATAATATATACTTTACGTATATAATATAATATATATACATATATATAATATATATGTATATATATTATATTATATACCTAAATACATATAATATATAATTATGGCTGTATTATATATAATATACAGTAAACTTGTTATTGCAGTTATGATAAACATCCAGAAATGCAGAATGTGGCAATTGTAATGAAACGGGATAATACAAGACTGCATTTAGATATATTAAAAATAAACCAATCAGTTCCTTGGTTAATAATACACGTAATAATTTACATAGTTTTTTTTTATCTAGAGTTAAAGATGATGTTACTTTTGAATTAACTTAATACTCTCTCTCTTAATACTTAATAACTTAATAAACGTTGTTCGTTCTGCTAGTTTTGAGGCACAAATATCGGAAAGAGTTGTAAAATCGAAGATTATTTAGGTCAGGAACTAGTTGCAATGGTGACAGCACAGGGTTGCTGTGTGGCAGGTTTAAAAATACTTGATAACTGATGCAGGAATATCTGTCTTTCCATTTTGTGATGATATTCTTATCAACTATTGGATATGATATAAAAAAGCAAAACTATTCTGTGTCAGTTAACTTTGGAGCTTGTAAGGATACTCGCAGTTGGAGGTCTTGCAGCAGTAGTGGTCCCTCTGGCTGAACTGTTTGCACACCTCTCTGTCGACTGGAAAATACGTGTGAAGTCTTATTCTAAGTGATTAAGTCAGTAGAGACAAGGGAGATACACTTTTGAATGAAGGAATTATAGAGCGAAGCAAATCTTCATAGGGGGCCCAAGTGCAAGTCACATATAATGCTAACTATAAAAACTGTATGGTGATAGATTGCTCTCAAACTATTTACAAATATACTCCATTAAATATTCAACTTCTACCAAAACTTGGTGATACCACTATAATATATATCAGTGAACTATGTAATCTGTGTAATTTAAATTGCGTATCACTAGTTTCCTATTACAGACTAGGACACACTTTAAACTGCTTTAGAAGCATGTAGAAATTTGGATAAGTTTTTTGAATCCCTTTGGTTTCAAAGTTTCCAACGAATTATTAATAATTTAATTAGAAACGAAGGGTTGTCTGACCCATTTTTACATCAAGCGCTGTTGTCACTGTTTGTGCTCGGAACAAACAAGAACACGATAAAAATCTGAAGAAGTTTCTTGCTTTTGCTAAGTTTAATTTAAGAATCAAAGAAGCAAAACAATATAACTCGTAAAGCTGATATAAAGAGTCAGTTTCAGTCTAAGTTTATTACATTTTCAAACCCTTCAGGTAAATATGTAATTATGCAATTTTTGTGGAACTTCTTCATATGATCAGAGTGCCTAGGTCAGTTACCGTAGGCTCTAAGTGCAGAGGAATCTCTTCACGAGCTTCAAAGTTATTTTCCTCAGATAGAGAGTGGTTGTCTTCGCTTAGGAAGACTACCTCCATTTCTTCATGACCTCCAAGCAATGTAATTACATCCACTTTCTAGCTTCTGGAGTCGTCATGAACGAGGTTACTGATGGAGTGGTACGGATGTGAACTATTAAGTGTTGTTTTTTATGTAATCAAACATTTTATGTAACATGTATTAGGTAATTTCAAAATCGACAATGGCTATGTAAAGTAATAGACCAATATTCAAAATATATTGAAGGTTACGTTTTCAAACAGATCAATTACTCTTTCACTATTGAACACAAACCAGGTATACGAGTAATCACGTGAGATCCGAACGGACTGAGTAGGTATATGGAAATTGGATATGGAAATCCCGTGTTGATATGGAAATTGACGCTGACAGAACGGAGGAATCCCATGTATGTAATAACACAAGTCAAATATTTGCAATCAGTCCTAAAAGTTACAAATGTGGACAATTATTTGTATTTCATAAGAAACGTAATGAATGTCCTGATTTAGACACAAAAAATTAGAAGAATTTGGTGACATTATTCTCTTTTAGCCTCGAGAACATTCAAACCATACAATTAGTGCTCTCTACTGCCTTCACACTGTAAAGTTGATGCTCTTTACTATCACTATCCTTCACAACGCATACCTAGTAATCTGTACTGTCATTACTTTACACACCTTATATTTAGTGCTTTAATATCACTATCCTTCACACCGTATAGTTGGTGCTCTGTACTGTCATTACTCTACACACCGCATATTTAGTGGTCTTTTCCATCACTATCCTTCACACCGTATAGCTAGTGATCTGTACTGTCATTACTTTACACACCGTATAGTTAGTGCTCTTTACTGCCATTATCCTTCACACCGTATAGTTAGTGCTCTTTACTTTCATTGTCCTTCACACCGCATAGCTAGTGCTCTGAATTGTCACTATCCTACAAACCGCATAGCTAGTGATCTTTACTATCACTATCCTTCACTCCGTACTTATAGCATGATCAGCGACTCCTGCTACTTTAGTTGAGAAGACGCTGTAAGCATTGCATAAAGGTTTGATAGCAGGAACCCATACAGCTAATACTGTTCATAGAACGGGTAGCTGTTACTAGACTAACGGAATAATACGTTACGAAGCATATGTTAAATAAACGTAATAGTACATTAATAATACCTGTGGCAATTGCGAAACATTTTAGTTTTATTAGTTTCATAAGCATAGAACAAATTTGTAGTGCCGGATCAGTTATTTATGGCCCCTTTCAATGTCAAATAAGGTATAATAATTTGTAATATATGATTTGTTATACAGTGTCTGTTAAAAGTTGGGATATACTTTGTTTAGTTTTTTATGGATAAATATGGAAGGATGGAACTCGAGACATCTTGATAGGAACAAAGTTAACTTTTAAGTCACTTTTAAAACTGTGCCCATTTCTCCAAAATGAGATTTTGGAGGAGTGACTCAAAATATTTAAATGTAAAGACCCATTAAATGACACTTAATTTAAAAGTCTTAATTAAAGAAAAAAAACAGTCGAAACTTGAGCTATCTATTTCAACCTAGTACAAATTGTCAGCTTATTGAAATTAATTAAGTTAAAAGCATTGATGAATCCTGCTCAACCTTCAACAGACAAAGATAGAAAAATGAAAATCAACTTTTCTATCTTTGTCAAACTTACAATTAAAAATTTTAAACTGTCCTTCAATAAGCCCATTTAGGGGAAATTTTTCTTAGAGGGTTTCCTGGGGTTAATTTTTATATCTTTGATTCATCCATGCTTTAAATTTAATTAATTCAATGAGCTGCCATTTTTTACTGGGTTTAGATACAAAGCTCTAGCTTCCATTGTTCCTTTTCTTTTTTAAATATCTTTTAAATGAGGTGTCACGTAATTGGCATTTACGTTTAAAAATTTTGAGCCACCCCCCAAAATCCCATTTTGAGGAAATGAGCAAAGTTGTAACACTACCTGTAAAGCTCTCTTCTATTTCCTAGAAACGTAACTCGAGTTCCATCCCTCCATCTCTATCCATCAAAATCTAATCAGAGTACATCCATACTTTTAACTCACACTATATAGTTTTTAAATTGAAAGCAACACATGTTTCAATTTATATATTATTTATACTGGTACATGCACTTGGTTTCCAATGAATATAAGTTGAATTTAAATAGGGTATAATGGAAAGTATTAGAACAAAGCTTCAATAAAAGCTCCCCTAGATCCTGCTGATGATTAGAATCAGACAAGTAGTGGGCGGAATCTTGTTTTAGCTTGTTGATGGCATCAAGACTGTATAAGTTTAAAAAGTTTTATTTGGGACGAATGCTTAGAATAATATTTCCCAGTTTATTATTGTTTAGTCAATTTTATTATATTTCTTAATACATAAACAAGTTTCAAATGTAGAATACACTATATAAAATCAAAAATTCATCGTAACATTTTCTTTAATATCTAATGTACAAATACTAACACAATCCGAGTTCACTGACCCCTGAAAAATCATGCACATAAATAAAATATACATGATGCATAGAAACATCTATTGCTTTTCATATTTCATGTTTATAACTCAAGTAGTTTAGTCTAGAGATATGTTCTGAACTAGAAGACTCTAAACCCTCACAAAGTTGTTTCAAAACATATAATATATTATTATACAACATACAGACAAAAAGTGGGTTACTGTAAACTTTCGAACTGTTATACATGAGATCTATGGTCCGTACTTCATGTGTTTTACTAGTAATACCAGTAAATAAAGTGCATTAATAAACCCTTTACCATTCACCTTCATGACATATCCATACATGACATATCAGCTAAAATTGTAGGATGTGGTAAAATGTTCAAGTTCTATATGAAATAAAGAAATCCAAAATCATATCATATGCTGATAGGTTACTAAAAAATTTCTAATACAATATATTCTGTTTTTTACGAGTTATTTTTTCATTATGTGATTTTTTGGTTGAAAACACACTTACTCAAAAATCAATGTCGTCAAGTTTATTTCCTTGGATAGAAATTTACAGCATATAAGCAGAAAACAAAAACAATTTAGAGACATTATTGTATTTTTGGTTTTGCTTCTTACAGTTTTGTAAGTTATCCTGTGGAAGCAACAGTGCCTAAACGTGCCATGAATTTTCCTTGCCAGTTCCAATACGGGGTAATAAGATATAATTAAGTTTTTTAGCCGTTTCTTAAAAATAAAAGGCAAAGTAAATAAGGTTCAGCGGTTGCAAGATTTAAGAAGTTTATGTTTCAGGTCAACGTGGTACACAAAAACCTTCGTCAACGAACCTGGTTCCGTAAAACCCACAAAAATTAAAATGAAACTGAAACGCGTTAAGCTAGTGTCTTCTGAGAGTTTTCGGATTTTGTCAAATCCATGATTTTAGACTTATCAGGTTAGGAGAGTTCTCCGCCTATAGGAGCTCTTGACCTCTGTTAGGTGCCGGCCTCTGGAACCTTTCAGCCTCTGGGAGCTTTGAGCCTCTAGAACCTCCCAGCCCGAGTCAAGTCTCGGCCTTCGGAAGCTCCCAACCTCTGGCAGCACCCCCACCTGTAGCAGTTCCTGGCCTTTGAAGCTTTCAGGCTCTTGGAGCTACCGGCCTCTGGCCTGGTCAGGCCTAAGACAGAACCTGCCTCTGGCCTGTACCGGCCTTTGGCACTTCTTGTCCTTTGGGAGCTCTCAAACTCTAAGATCTGCCGACCTTTAGGAGGACCTAGCCTCTGGCAGCCCTCAGAGTCAAGCCCACCAACAGTTCAGACTGCGCTATGGTAGTTTCTATTGGTTTTAAATAATCCACGACGAGGGTGAACTTATAATTTCTAACGGCCACCGTTGGGAAGGGAACCTGCAAGACGAATGAAATTTCATTTTGAATAGACTAAGTTGTCTACAGGCATTTCCCTTTAATGAACTCGAATCGCTTATGGCGAAGCACGACGCATGACGAGAGCAAATGTTGTAAACTATTTTTGAAAATATTTTCTAAGAAAAATTTGACAGTAACGATATTTCCCGATAATGGCTGCAAACATCCAATTTCTCTATATCGTACAAAAGTATTACGATGCCTACAGTAAGGACCATCACAGAGTGCAGTTGAGGGAGGAGTCTATTTGGCCTGTGACCTTGGAGTAGCCAATGAGGACTGAGCGACGTTGCCAAACTTATTACCAAGAAATTAATTGAATTTCGCATCAAAACCTTCAGTAACCAAAACATCTATCCAAATATCCAAAGTGCTCCAATAATATCAGAAGGAGGAATGAATCTTCGAGACTAATTATGGAATGGCATTTTCGGTTGATTCAGAGTAAGGGCGTGTGTACGCCGGCTTCCTGGCCATGTGGCTAGACACTAGAACTCTGCCATTTATTTGGCCACTCAATATTTGACAATGGCCGATGTTCAGCATTTAAACGCCTCTGTACCAGAGATAATTGTATACCTCATCTCGTAAGTTGCCATGATATGGATAGACATCTCTTTAATAGACTGCCCATTCACAATTTGATGATGAAGACTCCAAGGACCATTCTAGGACTTTAACACATTAGAAAATCTAGACATTAACTAAAGACACAAACAAATTCCCTACAATCATTGCTAAAATGTATGTGAGGGAAATTCTCATTTTTATATATTAAATCTTGATGAAGGCAGGTGGCACATGTTTTTTATAAGAAAAATTTGAAACATTAACAGGCTGAAAATCAAGACAAGTCTATGCAAATATGGAGAAATCCACCTTTCCGAGGGGTATGAAAGTAGTAAATATCCGAGATATTTTTGTAAAATCCAAAAAAATTGTTGTGTTTTATAAGAGAACTACATGCAAGCAGGATATTAACTTAAACATTGTTCTATGGACATAAAATCTCGACTTTATCTAAAGTTTAAGCATAACTAGACTATAATTACACTATGTAAAGTTTCAGAATTTCCAAAAATTATGGGCATCCAAGTTACTCTTAGTTAATTACCCAAGAATTCATAAATTAGAACAGAAAAACTCACTGCAATTCTATGGATATAAATATTTGTGTAGAGTAATGTCACATAAAAAGTTGGAATAGTTCGAGATTTAATGGTGCAGATGTTAATTCCAGCTTAGTGTAATTAATAGATAATGAGACTCATAGATTTATAAATGAATTAATGAGAAATTTGATCTCTTATGGAGGTGTTCTATGATGAACGAGATAATATTAAGTACCTTGAATTATTAAAATCCGGATTTCAATGGTAATATTCAGATAAACTGAGTAAGCTGATTGAGAAATTCCATCGTCACTCCAGAAACAGCGCAAAGGTCACAAAACATTACATTTATTCTTAAATCAAATAAAAGATTTCGTATTCAAATATTCCCGAGTACATGAGCCAATAATCAATTAGTCATTCGTCAAGGCTGGTTTTTTAAACATTTCTAAATGAAGAATAATAATATCACATAGCCCACATTATACAACTAGACTAAAACGACTGATGAGATACATAACCTTAATGAGCGTTCATTTTACGTGACCACTTTAAGAAGCTTTTACAGGGCAATGTAGCAACATGTTATAAGTGTAAAAGCTCTCTACATGTCAAAACATCTCCTACACGCCCAGAGCAGCGCGGTAATGCTTTTACCTGAGGTTGCGCTGTTTACACTTCTCATGTTCTTCGTCTTTAATCCGTCTTACTCGACCAGCACATCTTTTAAGCAGTTTCCTAATTACTACTATAAACGTAGGTAAAACATCTTGTGTAGGTAACACATAAATACTTCGTATTTACGACTGAATTTAAAACGACCTAAAGAGGCTGGAAATGGTGAATATAAGTTAAGTAATGCGTATTTATATGGTTGGATAACGCTGTTTTAACTTTATTTACTTGACTAAGTAGCGGTTTTGAGTATTTTAAGTAAAACATACGGTATTAAAAAATAATTATCATTTAATTCTAGCCGTTACCCGCACCTCCACACGATATCGTAGGCATTCAAACACTGGAGCTTTTTTAAATTATATATCAGACTTATCTGTGGCATCTTATGGCCTCTAGAAGATATTCTAATGTCCTGACCATTTTCGAAGAGTTGGATGTTAGGTTACAAAAAGTGTTGAGTGCTTGAAAACGGAGAGTGAAAGGTTTTTAATAAGTACCTGGTTATGATTTAATACTTACAGTTAGTCACAGCTTCGCACTATATTCATGAAAATATTACATAAAACCTTGGACATCTTAGTCTTTCAAACATTGGGACGTTTTTAAATTAGACATATAGATCCTCTATGGTAACTTACGGTCTCTAGAAGATATTCCAATATCCTGATCCATTTTCAAATAGTTGGATGTTAAGTTAAAAGAAATGTATTTTGAGGATTTGAAAATGGAGAGTGAAATGTTTTTAATAAGTACCTGGTTATAAGTACAATGAATAAATGCAACTTCGCTGCAACGCTCTAAGAAATCTTATAGAACAGTTCTAGTGAGTTCAGTAAGATTTTAAATGCAGACCAGTGTTGATGTAAATAAAATCGAGTTTCGTAGTTTTTTTTAGTGTAAGCACTTACACTTTAATCCTATGCTGTAGTCTGTATTATAATAAAAATAACTTAATAATAAAAGCTTCGTAATTTAACAATTATTGTGAAATTGTATGTAAGTATATACTAAAGCACTCAAAATTTTTAAATGCACACTAAACAATTTGTCTAGCATAAGTTACTAACAAAAAAGTTATTTTCTATTTTCACGGAAAACATTTACTGTTCACAGTGAATGGAGTCCTCTTTGTACCAAATCTGTGTACTCATTCAAATTCATGTATTCAACACTGATGAGAGGTTTAATGTTTCACTTTCAGCTTGATAACGACACATTCACAACTCCCTCATCGTTAGTAGAGGACACATTTAACGAGCGGGCTTAGACAATATTCGCGGAACAGACATAATGTCGACCTCTACCACGCCATGTGTGTAGTCTTAACTCATATGAGGATTATTCAAATACATAAAGAAAAACAACGTATGTCTTCGGAGCAATGATATCCTGGCTATCATCTTGTAATATCAACTAAATATGCATAATTACTTTTGAAGAACACAGTTATGAAAATAATAATTAATTGCTATTGAAGTTCTAAACCTCCAATATATTTTGTAAGAAATTAATAGTTTTAAGCAAATTCTTTCTTGCTAAACACATTATAGGGGTCAGAGCTTTTATAAAAATTCTGTAAAAGTGTGAAATTTTTCAATTTTATAAAGTTTAGTTCATAGTCGAGTTGAGAAATAGAGATACTTAAATACTTATTAGATCAATCAATTTTGATATTGCAACTTTAAATTAAAGTTTACAGGAAATAATTGACGGAATTGGTTTATCGGGTGTTATCAACTAGATATTATGTTTCTAAAAAGTTTCGATGTAATAATACCACTTCGAAGGTCTAACTCAAAAGTAGCAAAACTCTACAAATTCGTGTTGTTTTTAAATTGAAACGTTACGACCACATGATTCTTATTCGCGAAGTAGCTTTTGCCTATGGAATCTTATGCAGGTTACAAACCTGTATTATGATTCACAAAGTTCTACCACATACAAGATACAAAATGATTTATTAAAACTAGTTTGTAGTATTGGATATAAACTAACTACAAAAGGATGTAAACATTTCTTTACCGTATGATTGTCTGTCGCTCTAGCTGTCAAACAATGACATGAGAGCTGTAGAACTCAGCAAAGCCTGTTACGTGACACGTGGTGTGGCATACCCTTACCTTGTTATATTATACTCTGAAAAATATGAAACGATCGTAAATCCATACAAAAGAGTGTGCATTTTTATATTGTTCATTTATTTTGTATGTCTGTCTGTTCACGGTTATCTCGGAAACGAACTGACTTGTAGAATTTAAATTATGCATGAAGTTTCATTTCTAATGCGAGGGACACTGAGTTACATGATGATGCATGTCATCCCATGGTATTTGGCTGAGTGTTAGTGAATATTTTTACGTACATTGGTGTTATGAGTAACCATAATGGCAGCGAGAATAAATATGTTTTTAACAAACTAATTTTTTTCTCTCTTAGGACAAGAAGCTTATAAATTTCACTTAGTCCTGTAAGAATCTTTGCACTGATCCCGGAATGACAGGATATTCAGGATGGGTAAGATTAGGGAGTAAGGGCCGCCTCCTATCGAGATCCATGAGGAAGAATTAGGACACTACATCTCAAAGTCATGTCTCCCCGAAATAAGGGGAGGTCAGATCTGAATCAGCCTCTCCAGTCAAAGTAAGCAGGGGTGGCACAGCCTTGTTGAGGCTAGCAAGAACCTCTGAGGTTAGGGAACAAACCCCACCAACTCCAACAAATCTCTCAAAGTAGACTAGACCTATCGGATTGCCCTTGAACCTCAGAATCTCGACATTTGCGGTTAGTGATCCATAAGGTTGCCCAGATTGAAGTGACACATCGGTTTTTGCTGTGTCCAGTGGTGGGTTCAACTGGAAGGTATAAAACCAGCCAGAAGTGATCCCTGCTGGGTAATAACAAACTAATTACTTTATTAATAGATTTTAAGATTATATTAATAAATACATATTAAAAAAAATTAAATTTATGGTGAATTGGTTTTGTATAATATTTTTAATACTCAATTTAATGAATATAAATGTAAGTGTATTGGCAAGTTATCCCGAGAAATATTTTAATCCCAACAGACATTTGTAGGGACACTTATCTGTTTGTATTTATTTATTTCTTATTGGCAACACGTCTACACTCGACATATAGTATGAAATTTCTTTTGTACATAATCGAGACCGTTTTATAGTGATGCATGACCAATCATGGAATTTTGGCTGAGCGTATTTGAAGCACTCAGTAGGTGGACACATTTCTATTTGTTTTCTGGGGGATGAAGATATTTCTTATTGGTGCAGTGGAACCTCGTTCATTCGGACTAGCAGGGACCGCGACATAACGAAAATCTGGGTCAACCGCAGAAAAATGAAAAAATAAAGAACAACATGTACAACATATTTGTTTATTGCGGAAATGTCCCTAAAATACACGTCACGATAAAGAATAATACAGTATATACAGTTTAATATTTCTAAAAGAATTTTGTTAATGTGCATTTCGTCAACTTTGTACGCCGTTTCCGTGATGTTGTATTATTAATTGTCATGTTTAGTTAAGAAAATTCACTGCACACTTGATATAATTATCATCTCGTCGTTATATTATATCAAAGAATGATCTGCTAATAAATATTGGTTGAGAAATGTTATATGAATATTGCATTATATTCATGCCTATGTCTGATTACTTTATAAAATAACAAATGTAAAAGTACACACTTAAATGGCTTAAATACTTCGTGCAGTAGGTCTTGCCGAAGATGTTTCTTGAAGCAGAAATTAACTCTTCGTGTTTTCCTCTAATTACAAGAGCCAATTATAAAAGCGATACTCGTTTTAAAAATAAGCGATTTTTATTAATTAACTGCTAATTATGATACCATTAGAGATAATTACGTATGTCGTATAAAATTTCATGAATGAAATAAATATTTTTAACTTTTTCTGTATTAAAGAGATTTTATTTAAAACCCATGAACACTACAGTTAAAATGTAACCATCTATAAACGCATTCTAAACCACCTTTAAATAACGAGAATACACATTAAAAATGTTAAGATTAACCTGAAATGTAAAGTTTTGACTTTATATATTGTAATTGAGATATTAATAACATTATGAACATAGATAAGAGATACATAGGATGGCCTCAGTAATAGGTTGTAGTGGTGTAATGTATATTTGTAGCTGTTGAATTTTGCGTCATCGCATTGCGTGTCAATATTTCCTAGATATGAAATATTTATAAAGCAATTAGCTTAGTATACACGCGGCTTCGTCCACAATTTATATGCAACATTCCGTGTATTTGTTCGAATAGCACCTATGATTTCAATAAAACTTGAACTATTTTGTATCAATGTAAAGGAACGCCATGGTCAAAGTCTACAGCTTTCTTAGTGAAAGCACTTGTAATGTTATACGATACCGTCCTATTATATTTTTTTAAATGGAATTAGTCATTTATCATGCATCAGGTACACATTTTTCATTGTTAATGATTAAAAGGGACCGTTAAGAAGCGAAATTGCGAGTAATTCTTATTTAAAATTTTGCTCTTTAGTTACTTCAAATTGATGATATTCCTAATGCAAAATTGTAGTTTGTTATTTTGCTCCAAGAAACAATAGAAATAGACCTATATATTTTTTTGTAATGCCGTTCGATTGAAAACAGTATAGTTTTTTTTTAATTATATGGATATAGATATTGTTATTTATTGAAAAAATTTAAAACTAAAGTCAACATCAATAATGTTTACACAATACTTACATTATGACAGTTGTCATCCATACGGAAAGATGATTACATGATACAGTAAAGTACATGTTTTGCTACCAAATATTATTCCGTTGTTCATATCACTGTTCGCAATTTCATACCACCCATTTCGTCGGTCCATTAGAGGAATTATATACCTTAATCAGTATCTTATACCTCGTTAATGAGAAATGGATACGATGTCCCCCTCGACGATTTTCTATCTTAAAAATTGCATTTAGTGTCTCGTGTATTGCTTTGTGTTTCTACTTGGTACAATCACTAACTCACTACGCTCGCTTTGTTTCCTCAAACTGTAGTCACGGAGCGAATGGTTTGTAGAATCAAGGTAGTGTCCAGTCCCTCTGTCTTGGTCCTTCAGCTACTGTAAATATACCGTCTCACAAAGTCTGAGTAAACAAAATTCCATACCTTATATGTACATGTTCCCACATTAGTTCATTAATTAAAATCCAAAATAAATGATTTGAATTGCCTTGTTGCCACTTGAAATATGAAATCACGGTTTTGAAATATGAAATATTGTTACTTTTGTTATCTTTTCACTCTATAAATGTAAATTTCAAATATTGCTCAAATTATTTAAAACATATTATCGTACTTTCATAATGCAATGTTTACAGTAACAATTGATAACATTTAACAGGCTCTTTCAATTCATATGACACAACTTTTTAAAGACGAAGATGGGAATTTTTTCGGATTTAGAGGTCAGTGGAGCGAAGCACGATTTGTATTGTAAACAAGAATAGGCCTTTATTTATCCCAGGATCCCTGAGAAAGTCCATGTAACATTTTAGTAAAATCGTTTCAATAGCCTACGCGTCTGAATGCAAAACAAACAAACAAACGCACTTTCGACTTAATAATTTTATTAGGATTGTTTAATTATATACTCAAAAATATCGCGTGCCGACAGACAAAAGAACTGCCCAAGGATACAAAGTTCACTATCAGGGAACAGAGAGATATTTGGATACAAGGGTATCACAAGGAGAAGTCACTGATGGGGATGTGAGCAAAGTCCTCCCTGTCAGTGAGAAAGCTACATTGGTCAGCATCTTCACACGTTACTAACAAGCTTATACCTAAAAGTTTAAAATACTGTATAGAAGGAAACACATCATTGTAAGCATAGCCTTATGGGCTGCTACAAATACAATTAATATCAAACTTAGTAATGAGTGAATAAGCTCGAAATCGCTCAGTGGTCTTGAAAGTCTATATTGGAAACTAGAAGACTTATTACAACATTCATAATATTACTCAGTCCGTGAATAAGCTTAAACTCGATGTTTGAGCTCCCTTGATCACTGAAATTCGTTTTTGACACTGTAAATGATTTACAACAAACATTGTTATAGGTTAAACCGTTTACTACAAGACTCTGGGTGATTTTAGTTCACACGCGGAGTAGGGTAAGTACCCCCTCCGCCGCTGTGATGCCGCCCTTCTCCCAGTATCCCCACTACTGCTCGGCACTCGCCCGCTTGCTCTATCCCCTGACCTGGGCCCTGCTACTTAGCTGCTTTACCTCACACAAACACAATTAATATTTCTGTTCATTAATAATATTGTACGCTTGAATAGACCTACACACAAAAAGACAATTATACTTATAAAATAGGTAATTAGCTGCAGTGTAAAAAAATAGCCATGAGCGAGACAAGATCCACACAGTTCCCCACCACTGTTTCAGATAGTTGCTTCTGCGCAGATTTCTTTGCGAGCGGGTTATCTATAAAAAGCATGTGCTCGAATCCCAGGAATTGTGTTCCAGATGCTGAGTTTATTGCGTTTGTAAAACATTCTCTTTGTGCTCACTTGTCAGTTAGTTGATGTCATATTAAAATTCCCTGTCCATAATAAAGTGACATAAAATCAAACTGATACTTCACGATCGTCACAAATATTCATGTTACATGTGACGTTGTAAAACATTCTCTTTTGTGCTCACGTGTCAGTTAGTTAATGTCATATTCATATTCCTGTCCATATTGAAGTGACATAAAATCAACTGATACTTCATTATCTCATAAATATCATGTTACACGTGACGTTGTAAAACATTCTCATTGTGCTCACTCACGTGTCAGTTAGTTGATGTCATATTCAAATTCCTGTCCATAACTGAAGTGTAAATAAAAGTCAGCTGTGAACTTTCATTAGACCGAATCATGCCTTAATTCCTGTAAAACATTCTCATTGTGCTAAACTTGTCAGTTAGTTGATGTGATATTAAATTCCTTTCCATACTGAAGATGACATAAAATCAAAGACTGTACTTCATTTTCACAAATAGAGCCTAATGTTACCACTTGACGTTGTTGAAAAAACACTTTTTTGTTAAACACTCCCATTTAGTTGATGCCATATTCAAATATCCATACTGCATTATGGTGATCTCGAAAAGACCCTGCACGTTGTAAAACAGTCCGAAATTAATCCAAGTCCGAAGTTAATTGCTGTAAGCCTAGACATTTATTAACGAAACAAAACTCTGCTTCACTGGAAAAGGGTTAAACAAGTTCAATAGCAATACTGGCTTTAATCATGGAAATTTAAATGAGAGAGTTTAGATAATTTTTATGATTCACAGTAAAATACGTTAAAAATTAATATTTACAAGAAGATTATCGGCTTAATAACTATTATCATAAACAAAATTATAAACTTATGGACTCAGCTCGCGGGAATTTAGTTTCAAGTCAGAGACAGGTCATTTTCATGTAACGGATATTACCACACTTTTACCTGATATGGTGAGTTCAACTCAGCCACGTAAAACAGAAACGTTCATAACATAAATTGTTTATAGTACTATCCGGGTCTATAATCACTGGTCTTTAAAGTACCGAAAATCCCGTCTTGGTCCCTAAAGTTATGAAAACAAAATTATTGCAACTTTTTATGTAAACAATTTTGTACAATCTAAGAAAAAAGTACAGTAAAGTTTCTATTGTACTCCAACAAAGGTATTTCGCATGACCAGCTTCACATTATAACTTCCGATTCCAAAGTATGAGCTTAACTCTCGTATGAAAAATGCAATAGCTCCAGTAGTTTTTAGGTATTTTCAAATAATTGATAAACAGTAATAAAGCTTAAAAAGTAATTACTTAATAATTTTTAAATATTATGTTCATTGCTAATTTGTTTGTAAAAAGTTTTGTTAAGAGAGAATACGCCTATCGCTTACCCTTTCTCCTTCCACTTCAGTATACAAGTAAAATATCGAGTCGCTTCTTGACAAGATTGAACATGCTGAAAACGTACGAAGACAAATGGACGTTTACAATAAACGTCATTCGTCTAGACATTTGGAATGGGGATAGACTGCACCCAAAATCGATAGAATTTGCTTTTTCGGGTGTATTTTTTTTTACACATATTTGTCATTTCCTTCTATAAAAGTATCTGCTTTCAATTTATGCAAAGCTCCCCACCCCCCCCCCCCCCCACCCCCCCCCCCCCCCACCCCCCCCCCCCCCCACCCCCCCCCCCCCCCACCCCCCCCCCCCCCCACCCCCCCCCCCCCCACGTGTTTATATGACCAACTGAGGAATTATTTATTGTATGAAATTTTTAGCTAATTTAAGTACAGTGTCATCTGCATACACTAATGATTTTGGAATAGTCCATCATATACATGTACTGAGCTAAGCCATTCCTGAGTAAGAGGAAAATAAGTAAGTATTATATATATATATATATATTATATATATATATTATATATATATATATATATAAAAGTTTAAAAAATATCAAAAATTTTAAATTGTATTTTTTGATTGTGCAATTGTTCTCAAATTGTAGAAAATGTTATGTACTTTAGCAAAATAATAATATCTTATTCGGTAGTGAACATTCTTTAAGAGTGATTATCCAAAAATAAAACATAACATTCCAGAGTTAACTAAGGGCAGCACGGATATTTTAAATTTTAAAACCAGCTTTTTTCTTATACACAATAACAAGATATTTAAAAGTCAGATCAACGAAATTAGTTTCAAACTTTGTCTTTTTTGTACCTACCTGGATTAGTCTATATAATCTCGTAGGGGAACTCGGGGCAGAACGGGATGGTGGGATACAACGGGATCCTACTATAATCTAAGCTAGATAGTGCTGTACCGTAGTGGACTTCTGAGTGATCTGCTGTTCGTGGTGGTTTTTGCTGTACATTTATAACTTTTGGGAAAATGAACATCAAGGTGAGATGTTTACCGTTACTTGTAGTAATTTTAATCATAATTACTTATAAATTAAATGTTATTGGCTGTTGATAGGTATATTTTTAACAATTAACAATCGTGTGTTAAAGCCGGTAGAATAACATAACCTAAAAACGTGCACACGGGCCGGGGTACTATCCCGTCCTGCCCCCGTTGTTTCCTCAATATGAAAAGGTTTTTAAACTATTCTAAACAAAGGACAATGTGGACCTTTCGTCACCATCTTCTCAAGCATCCACGGAACCTGGTAATGAGAAAGCTAAATCCAGCCACAATTTGGACCCAGAGCCTCAACCTGGATATTCGTGGATGCTGGATTATTCTGAGAGAAAGTCATCTTCTGAGCAAAAATCGTCAGCTTTTCCAACTACATCACCTGCGGCTTTGATACCGATTCATCTCATAAAAAAAATGTCAAGAGAACAAGAGAAAGAAAGGTAAAACTGTTATATTAACTGATTCTCCATACAAGAACGAGTTGCAAGAAAGTATCACCGAGAAAGAGGAGAAAGAAAAGGAAAAAGAAACGCAAGAAGAAGAAAAAGACGAGAAAAAATCGGGTAAACTGTCAATTGCAATCAAACTTTTTGGTAGTGATAAAGCTAAGAAGAATAAGCCTGGAAAAAAGGAAATTAAAGAGAAGAACAAAACTATTATAGAGGGAGACTCAGATTCAAATGTTGACGAAGCAGAATGTCTCTATTGCAGGGATTTCTATTCCACTTCCAATGAGGGCTAGGTTTGCTTGCCAGTTTTGCTTTAAAATGGGCTCATAATTCTGTGCGGGAATCGACAGTGTAGAAGATAAAGAAATTTCAATCTGTGAACATTGCCAATACATTTTCTAGCATTTTCAGATTAAAAAATGTCCTTTAAGTTTCATAATATTTCATTTTGAAGTCTTTTGGTTTTAAACGAGAATAAAAGTAGTGTTTGCTGTCTTAAATGTTTTTTCTATGAGTGTATTTCTTTTAAAGTAAATTAAAGATTTTTCAGGTCAATAAATGATAAAACCAATAGTTGTGAGCACCTATCCCGTTCTGCCCCACCTACGGGGCGGAATGGGAAAAAGTATATAGTTACTAAATGTAACATTTTAAAATATTAATTGTAGTACTAAGCCGTATTACTCATCAAATGTTGTTCGTTAAGAAATATACTTACTTTTCTTGTAATTATGGTGTCTTTATTTGCCTTAAAGAACGGCAACAACATTTTTGAAAAAAAAAAGTATCCTGATCCGCCCCGAGTTCCCCTACTTACTAAATAGTACTAGGCGACCGAGCGACGCTTCGTAAATGTTTTTTTGGAGTAACGCTTAATGTCATGATACTTCGTCAATACGGTAAATGTTTAGGCGAGGACCAAATTTGAAAAGAAATATTACGATTGAAATATTAATACTCAGTCATAACTATAACAGCCCACAAGAAACATAGAGCTGTACTTTTAACACGAAAACAAGTATTACGAAACCAGTATTACCTGACACAATAATAAGTGAACAATGTTACGGTATTTTTAGACCTTGGATAAAAGCAATAAAAAATTTCCACGAAATAAGACGCTGGGAGTTTGCCAAACTTTGTTCAGTTAATTATGTTCACTAAGATGAAAGAAGGTTTGTCATAATGACATTTCAGAGAATGAATTTTTGTGTGTAGGTGGTGAGAAACTTTCACAAGAAATCTTAACTTTTGTTTTGATAAATCATCTGTAGTATAATACTTATTCTTGTGGAGACTGCAATACTCAATAATGGTACAAATGACACGGATTTATTTTTAGATAATTAAGTAATAAGCAATTACTAGTAAAGACAAGAAGAAACGCAATTATCTTTTTACATAATGTTGCAAGGAATATTAAGTTGTATAACTTGAAACAACTTTCATAATATATCAATACAGTGCATACCGAGGAATTTTGCTTTCGCGGGAACACCCACACGTACAGTAAATATTATTTTCTCTCCGGATATGAAAGAATGTTGATATCCGGTGTGTATGACGTAGGGTCGGAGGAAAAATTGCTCGGAGGAGAACAGGAAGACGTAAGGCTCTCACATTTCATCGTAACAAACTTACACTGTTTTCGTTCCTTTGGATTGTTTTGCATTCATGTTGCCAAGTAAATCTTATTAACTTCGTATAACAGCAAAATATAATTAAAAGAGCAAACTTTATGAATGTGTTGATAAATTCTAAAACTGTTCGATTTATTATGTTAATTATTTGTAATATAGAAATCTAGATTTCTGCGTAACTTGATAATCTTAATATTTATATATTTATGTACAATGTTGCCTTACAATCTAAATAATCTAAAATATTAAAATTGTTTGCAGTTTTATATAAAGAAACAAACACGTAAATAGTGTCATTTTAATGTACTTTTAACTAGTATTATATATAAAAAAGTTACTATCTAACTTTTACATTCAATTTAAAGACTCATACGACTAATCTTAGTTGCCTTTTGACAAAAACAGGCGTCTCTGATGTGTAATATATGTATATATTGTTGATAAACAAGACAAAGTCAAATACGAAACAAAAATACTAGAACTTGATGTTTTTCTTGATGTGGCAACAAGGAAAAAAATTCAAAATTGGCGACGGAAATCTAATTTACTCGAACCAGAAATGCTCATACACGTGTAAAGCCTACAAAAGTGCGTAAGAAGCCTTGAGTAAGTAATATATTTCTTAAGTAAGAAAGTATATATTAATATAATTTTTCTGTATGTATTGTGCAACAGAAAAGCTGCAGAATATAAATATTCCAATCGTTGTAAACCTTCGCAGACAACTTTTAGTTACCAAATTTAAAGGTTGAGTGGAACTGAATCAACAGCACTAGGAAACAAGTGTATAGCATTGCATATAAAGAAAATATTCCATGTTGTAACTGAAAACCTGAATATGTGTAACAGTCGTGTTTCTTCAAAGGTCCGCTGTCACATAAATTTTTGTTGGGGTACTCTAAATTTAGATCTTCTTCTTCCCTTGACTTTTATTAAGGTTGCCACAAACCAGATTTTTACTTTTGATAGTAAATGTTTTTAATCTGAGGACCATGGAAAAAGGTCTAGATCTTTTTAGATGGCTGGAGCATCATTTGAAGGACATAGGATAATGCTCACAAGATTTATTTTTGGTCCATTTTTATTTATTTATTTATTAAGGAGAAGCCGATCTTCTTTTTAAGCTTTATTCTGCCCGTCCTCAAGGGCCACTGGCCTGTGCGAGGATCTTATCAAACAGAAAAGGGGGAGAGTCGATACAGTACAAGGTCAATGGTACTGATAAAAAGTGCAAGGGTCACAGACAGGATTCGAACCTGCGCTATCTCTAACTCAGACTCAAAGTCCGACGTCTTAGACCGCTCGGCCATCGGCTCTCCCATTAAAAAGCTTCAACATTGTAGGCAACTTCGTTCTCAGAATGTTCAATAAGAAATGTCGGAGGTGGTAAAATTTAATTCATAGTAGACAGTAAAATGATGAAAAATAAAATAAATTATTTTGTAAAATATAGTATAAAATATTCCTCTCGCCCATTTAAAACAATGGCTGTCATCAACTATGCTTCATACTCATCGAAATATTACAGAATAATTCGATTTCCCCGAAAAATGGATTGGTGATTAAGGTCCCTCTGGAACAGTTAAATTAATGGAGCCAGTAGGATTTGCAGTGTGATAATCTCTTCGATTGCCAAATGGCTTGAGGTAATTAATCACATACAAATTAATTAAGGCAATTAACAAAATTATAGCTTACAATGGTATTTTCGTTTCATTTGTATTCTAAAACTATAAAGGTTTTGATAAATTTGAATATAATAAAACAATACTTATTTATAAGAATACTACGGGAAGTTATATTGCATAATAATATAATGTTTAATGTTCAAGATAGTAATGGGACAATAGACAATGGGACAATAGACAATGGGACAATAGACAATGGGACAATATAATGCATTATTTTCTTCGTATATGTGGTAACGGTTACCTAATTTCAAACGCATACATTTTAATCCTTACATATGACATTATTATATGTTTATACATTACGATGGCTGTGTTTTTGGTACATCAATATGACCATTTAATAGCCGTGGTACAATGTTGTGTTTAAAAATTTTTTAACAATACTTAAAGTATTAGTAAAAAATATCTCTTTTTACATAAAAATGATTAATCGCCGTCATTTTGTACAGGTAAGAATGTAATATTCATGTTATGTATGTTTCAAGGAACTAAATATTTGAGAAATATATCGAATTGAAATAAGGTGTATGAAAATAAAGTAAAAGTTTGCTTTATGAAAAAAAAAACACAGAGCATTTTTAAACACATGTTTATCGAGTTATTTTTTCAAGTTTTGATTAACTGGATTTAAGCCGAATACGATGTCAGAATTCTGTATGTATAATAATTTAAGGCAATTTTTTTTAAACACAATTCCTTTGTTCTTTATGAACCGATTTTAAGGACTGAATTTTCTGCCTGGTAGCCATGTAACGTGGATTTAAATGTTTATTTCTTTTACTTTTGAAGGACACACACCACTTTTACAATAAGGATGACATAGATAACAGTTTAATTACAAAACAGTAGATTCTGTTTATTCAGAAAACTGTGTAAAATAGTTTATTCAGTAAAATACAGGCAAGTAAAAACCAAATAAATAACTTTTAATTCGGTTCTAAAACAGCTTTTTGATTCAAAGGTTCAAATTCCACGAGTTATTATGGAAACATTACATCGTCTCCTTGCAATAAAATAAAGTGAACCTTTGTTCTCTTTCGTAATGTTTACCATTTATAATTGTAATATAACTTTAAACTACTATTTTTATGAATAGCGTAAGGTATGCTAATCTTTAATTTAATATATAAGACAGAAAAGTAAGAATAACTAAGATATGAGAATAGCTTTTAATTTGTAATTACTTTTGATCGCAAAAACTAGTATAAAGTTTCAAATTAATTAGTTAAGTTTAACAAGTAGTTCGATTCCACGACGCTTGTGTTACTCATATTTCAGTTACTGCATTATACTTTGTGCAACAATAAAAAACTAATTGCTATTTTATTAGCACACAATTTTTAATGATGGGTATTGCTCATTTAAAATGTTTAAGTAAAATATAAGGTATTATAAATTTTTTACTGTGATAGGTGCCAGTGAAAACCCTATATAGGATGCATTCTTTTATTATATGGATGTACTTTTACTGTGTGGATTCACCATAAAATATGAACTCCAAACATTTGCTGCTTGACGAAATTTACTTTAATGTCCCAGAGGAAGGAACAAAACTTGATTATTAAAAAAATTCACATTTTAACCAAACTTAATTTTCATATGTACTAGATCAGATTAATCCATACGATTAAGTTGAAAACTGTGGACCAGGTGTTACGGAAAACGGCGTTAGAATGTCTGCCTCGTTATTATCTTAACAAAACGTGTTACAATTTGTTAACAGCTAATGACTGACAAGTAGTGTTACTGATTTTTTGTATCACTGAACGATGGCAAATGTTCTTTAAAACCCGTTTCCTTCACAATACATCCATCGTCAAAAACAAACTTCAAAAGAAGAGGTAATGACGTTGCCAACAATGGTTTTCGTCATATAATTCAAATATTACAATATACAGGGTGGTGCATATGTCGGTTTCCCCAAAAGAGAAATTTAAAGGCGTTATATAGGTTAATTGGCTGAACACTTTTACACAAGAAAACCAATTCACTATATGAGATTACTTAGATATTACCATACAATGTTATAGCAGTTGTTCGAAATGTCCACCTTGATTTTGTATACACTTTTTACAACGACTGAGAATAGAATTACAAATTTTTAGCAATAAAGATTTATTGTTATTAACAGGTTCAAATGCATTTATAATTTGATTTCTGAGTTCGTGAAGATTTTGCAGTTTCTAAACATACACAGTCTCCTTTATAATACCCCATAGTGAAAAATCACATGGGGCCAGGTCTGGCGAGCGCGCAGACCAATCGATTGTACCACAGCGACCAATCCATTCATTAAATGAGTTATTTAAAAAAATCTCGAACTTGGATACCGAAATGTGCTGGAGCACCATCTTGTTGCCAGATGAGCGAATGGATATTGAAAATAGGATTGTTTCTAAGTTGTGGGAACTACTACTACTTCTTGCAGCAGTCGTAAGTAACCTTGTGAGTTAACATTTCCTTGAAGAAATTAAGTACCAATCAGTACAGTACTCAAAATACCTCCCCATACCATAACATCAAGCACATTGAGTTCTGTTTGGATTACGTTATGAGGATTTACATCCGACCAGTACACGCAGTTATGCCGATTAACGCGTCCATTTACTTTGAAACATGCCTCATCACACCACAGAATTGATCGCAAGAAATTTGGATCAACCTCTGAGTGGATTATTGTCCCACAGAATTCCAATCACCTATCGGAATCAACCTCGTAAAATCCTTGGAGTAAAGATGGACGGTATGGTTTAAAAATTGTAATTGCTTTAACATTCTGTGCGCGCTTCTACTTGATATGTATAGTTCAGCGCTAATAATATTAAGTCTGCCAATATTAGTAATTGTCAATTAAGCCTGATAATATTGCATTACAAGTCAAGTTACCGGGACTGGCTACAAAAGCTTTAGCAACTGTCTGCAGGTTTTCTTCGTTGCAAATTGATCGTGGACGACCACACTTCGAGGCATTTGAAACGCTTCCTGTCTTTTCAATTTTCTTATTTAACTTCCGAATATACTGTCGAAGGGGTATCGCAACACCTGGATATTTACCACTAAATTTTTCAATTATTATAGCAGTATTTTTATTATGCTTCCATCACAACAGAAGGATGTAAACTCGTTGATTGGTTGTAAACATTTTAAAAACACACACAAACAAATAACAGATGCAAAGAGCGTCACTTTACACTAGCCACTGAAACAGACAACAATGAACTTACTCCGCGTTGCTGCCAACTTAACATTGTTACCAACCTATAGAAATAAATATCCCAATTTATGCGAAAACTGACATATGCGCCATCCTGTATAATAAATAGAGTACCCGAAAATATCACGTTATCGCTTAAGACTGGGTCTAATATCATATCATATGTTTTATAAATGTATTATCAGTATTAATTTTTATGGAAGTTTCAAAGTTGTTTAGAATTTAAACAAATCTTTCAAAAAAATACTTATTGTTAAAACAAAATGATAACAGAAATATAAAACTGGATAATTTGTTATCAGAAATTTTGTTTATAATAAAATGTAATTTAGTAAGTAGATTGTTTTACTATATTGCTTCTTTCAAAATCTTAGATTTCTTAGCCTATTAACAATAATAAGCTGATAATATTAACGTTGTTAGTTGTTAAGATATCAATCAGTTAAACAGGTTTTGTTGTATTTGTGTGATTGGAAAAAATGTGCTAAAGACTATGGCTAGATGTAATATTTAAGCAATTGAATGTCATATATTTACTTCATAAAGGACAATGGTATACAAACAAGTGTATGCATTTCATTTTATATTTCATATTTTTATATTTAAAACCGACTAAAGTGCGTAATTTCGAATTACGGGTGCACTAGTTCTATTTAGTCGTATCATATAATATGTAACTGCCTACAGAAAAAAATTAATATAGTTTATATAATATATATATATATATATATATATATATATATATATATATATTAATATAAATGAATGTTTGTGTGTTTGTCCTTTATGGAATCGTGAACTATTTGACCGATCAATATGAAAATTTGTATGTTAATGTATTTTTCGACGGAAAAGGTTTATATGCTATCCCCATTGATCTATCTCGCCACCAGGCGGCGCTGCAAAAGTTAAACGTTTTTAAAGCACCTGCGCACTATAAACTGCGATACGAAACAGTTACGTATATTAAATAGCGAAAAACTATTTGAAGGCGCTAAGCCTTGATGTATATTTGTATTCAAAATACATTTCTGGTTGAACTTAAAGCTTGAGTGTTAGACCACTTTATAATATAGTACATGTACGTAGAAAATGGCTATAAACATACACTTTTGACAGATTTTCTTGATCGTGGCAACAATAAAAACTCTACATCGTCGTTGGAAATATAATTCACTTGAACCAGAAGTGCACATACACGGGAAAACCTTACGAAAACCGTGCGAAGCCGCGGGAAACAGCTAGTATGAAATAAATATGTAACAATAAGTAGGACAATACTAGTGTACCCAAGCAATGTGTTACCACATTTTTGGACTTGGGTAACCCCAAGATTTCCACTAAGTCTGAAAATAGTTTCCTCCAATCCTAATTCTTTGCGACATACACATTGTTACAATAGAGTAAGTAACTTAATATTATGCAGCTATTATAGTATATTCAAGTATATACTGTAATCAGTACATACAAGTTTGTGTATCAGTTTAGTTGTGCATATGCGTAAATTGTTGCTTCATATGATTACATCACAACAACTTAGTATATCAAAACATCCACCAATATAACATGATTATTGCAAACAATATTGTTACCAACAGGCTAACTTCTAAACAATATATATTAGCAACATTATCTCTGGGACCAAAACTATGGGACGCCCATTTATATAGTCAAAGATCACTGCCGTACACGTTATCCAAAATAAAAATTGTATTTTCCTCTTGGATAATTCATTATATGAAGTATACGACTTTAGACATTACTGACATATTGGCAATTATTGTTAATCTTAAGAAATTCTTAATAAGGTTTTTGATTGTTTATATTTGACTTAATGCTTCTTTTATTATGCTCGGGCGTCAGAGTGTTGCATTGGTCTTAACTTTTATTGTCCAACAACAGTATGTTTTACAAATTTGTAGTCTGTACTAGTAATAAATGAGTATAATTGAAATTTGTTGAGTAAAATAAAACAATGAACAAAATTAGTAACACTTACCTTAGGTAAATCTAGGAAATGAGATTTGAATGGGTAGTTGGAACTATTTATATTTTACTTCATTTTATATGCTTATTGAAAAAGTTTGCGAGATGGAACTATACTGATCTTAAATATCAAGGATCTTTAAGTACTAAGAGAGTTAAATCTGTTACTTAAAATCCTACTGAAGAAAATTAAAGCATGCTTATTTTCTTCACTTTTCAGTACAAGATTATTTAATATTTTAAAATCTCATAAAATCGGAGCACATGTGATATTTTAATAGGTATAAAAAATAACAACAATGGTAGTAGTTCTTTGTTTGAAGGTTATTTTTGACGATGGAAGGATTGTGAAGGAAACAGGATTTTGGTAGTAGTCTAATTTTATTACTATAATTTTCGGCATGAATTTTTTACTACAAAAATGCAGTAACTGACTTAATTAATACCTCTGAAGTTATCTGAATTGTGGAAACTATTATATTAAACTATTAACGAGATGAAAGTACAATATATCGTGGTCAAAAGCATATTTCTGTATTCAGCTTTATAATGCTATATGCTGTTGGAGACTCTTCATAGCTTGTATCTTTCTTCTTTATGATACGGAGCCAGTCCACAAACTTGAAACAATATTAGTTGTCTTATAAGTGTACCAGTTTCAAATTTTTAAGATTTTCTGGATCCTGCTAAGTCCAAAATCATTTTTGGTCTGCCACAGAACAGTATTGACTTTGCGGTTGACAATTTTCAAAATCATGTCTTAATTTCAAAATGTTAAAGGTTCAAGACCTAGTTACATTAAAATCCTCTCCAGTGTTGCTGTGAATGTTGTCGTCTTGGACAATTTCATAATGATCTGGTGAGATCGGTGTGTTTAATTGTATCAATGCTATATTCAAGGGGAGTCAGGAGCCAATTTACATAGCATAAAACATGCTGCCTAATGTTTGTGGAAATCAATAGAATAATCCTCCCCCCTTCCCCCCAAGAAATAAGTCAGTCGTCAGCTGCGAAGTTGTGGGGGTTGAAATATGAGGGTATTGGGGTTATCATCTAACAGGGCTGCTTAATATAAAACAGTTTTTCCTCAAATCACAGCTTTAATTAACTTTTATACGCTTAACATTGTTAAAATTAAAAATTAACCTGCACAAGGTAGACTCTAAGCTCTGTATTTCTTATGTATTGCTAAACTATCGCAACGGGTTAAAGTTAGATTAGTACTTTCATATAAGTAGTTTGTCATTTAATAGTAAAAATGTATTGGAAATTAAATCACTATTTAATTTTTAATGAGCATTTTCTCCAAATATTGATAACATTTAATTTACTAAACTAAACAAACTGGTCATCTTAGCTCTTAGTGAAGCATAAGAAGAAGCAATACAGTGAGTAGCATAGGAATTATCATGGTCTTTATTACTTGCTTCTCGCTTGGCAACTTATCTTTAAGATAAGATAAGACCCTGGGCTCTTCACAAATGTCACTGCGATCACCTTTAGGAAAATTGAAGGTAATTTGAAATTATGTTAAAAGATCTTCCTATACGAGTACTTACTGCCTTTAATGATGTCATCAGAATGTTGAATCAAGAAAAAGAGAAATTGTTTAAATTATTTAAGGATACGCTATTCATTGTTTTCATTAAAATAGTTCCGAATAGATAACTGACATCTTGATGCTGGATCTTTTTGTGATTTCCTTTCATCATTATTTAGTGTGTCTAATATTTTCCTCCAGTTTATAGCGTGAATATGCGTTATGTAAAATCGCAATGTGTCTCATAAAAATGCTCAAGCATATTTAGAGGCCACAACCCAACTCATTAACTTGTATTTTTAACATGGGGATTATCCCTCACTTTTTTCATAAATAAATGTCAGTTAGAACTATTTTAATAAACCCACGATATAGTAATAACATGTAGTAAATTATATAACTTTGTTGGAAAAGTCTATGTTCAGAATTACGATCCTCATTTTGATATTTGTTCAAATATTAGTTTATTTGTATTAACTAAGATTGTACGGTACTCAATATATTAAATGAATCTCTTTTATAATTTAAACAAAAGTGCAGTTCAGTTTCATAGTAAAATTGTTGTTACTTTTTCTGAAACTAAAAATTTTCATGTTTTCTTTCATACTTTTACAAATTATGACCTGTTTGAAAAATATATTCTGTAAATTCAGATTTAAAACTAGATGCCTTATTTGATTTTAAGGCTTGTTATGTTTCTCAAAACGTAACTTGAAATTAACACTTTTCTTAACTTACCGAAGTGTAATAATTTTCAATTTATTTTTAAGGCCTTTATAAGAATGATTTCATGTAATACAATGTTTAGAAAAATTTGAATTCACGCTCGTCTAAGTATTTGATTTTAGTGGCTAGTGTAAAGTGACGCTCTTAGCATCTGTCATGACTTAAAATTTCGAACTCTTTTTTACTTATTAAAGCCATTAAAAACATACACTGCTGTTATAATTTCAAACTTTGAACATATTAGGGCCTACAGAAAGTATGACAACGTTGAAGCAATTACAAAAGAGGGGGTGAAAATATCGCACTTTAATGTTAAGAAATATATACAAAATATCAAGATCATCTTAAACAATTTCAGAGTTCATAATGGTTTCCAGTTTTTATCAAATCTTTAAATATTCCTAGTAAAACTACCTATTTTCGTTTTCTGTAGCACTATTAACACGACCTACAAGTTGATGTCGCAAAGACAAATATAAAGTCATATTACTACATTACAACTACCTAATTAACCAGTGTCTTTTACTGACCACTTTATAAAAATGATGGCGAATAAAGAAAATGAGATCAAATGCAAAACGAAACAAATGATGTAAATATATTCAGTGCCGGTCAACATAACAGCTTGCAGGACTATTACTCAGAACGCTGTTCACAGGTCATACATCATAACTACCCCCCCTCCCACCACCCCATAACTCCCCACCACCCGCTTTCCCGCCACTGCGCATCGTAGCGCTAAAACATCTGATCTGTTGATTACGAACCCATTGATTTAAATAGTACGTACCCACTGGTTTATCACTGTGAATCAATAAGTAGCTTCTATTTTTTAGAGAGGTAACATTAATTAATTGAGTTAAATTATATTACATATGTGTTAGGAAAATAATATACCTTTTAGAAATACACAAAAATAAAATTTAAAAGTAGTAATATTTTTACTATATGACTACATATAATATGATACTGAAAATAATGGTAGATTTGCATTGCATAGTAGGTATCCTAACATGTTCATACCTAAAATACTACAACTTACAATAGTAATGAGTTCTTTTACATTACACGGATTTATACTGTAAATACTACACAGTAACAAAAACTGCAACATGATTAAGTGAATGTATAAAATATGACACTTTTAATAACTGAGTGCAATTGCTTTGACTTTGATACATTTGTGTCATAACGGATAATGTCAAGTTTTCAAAGCCTTGTAAATGAAATAGAAGATCCAGAATTCATTCGTATAAAAAAGAAATTTTAAAATTAAATTAAAATGCTGTCATTCCTAATTCGTAATTCACGCGCGCATGCGCGCGCATGTCAGTAGTGTTGCATTACAAAACACTGCTACTTCTATAAATAGAAGACTCATAGGTCGATAGTTTAACACGAATGAGCAATACATTCTTAAATTCTGTATTTAAAATTGGTATTTTAAAAGAATTTAGTCTAATATGAAAGGACAGTACTTTAGATTGAGTGCAATTATGAACCATTTCTAGTTTATAATAAATTTTATGCTAGGCATAGTTACAATTGAACATTGTTGTGATTATACTGAGGATCCTTAAATCAAACGACGAGATTTACGAATACATTAATGCCACCAGTTGGAGATTTGTGTATATAATTTTACTAAAACTGTATAATAATCTGACAATAACTTCTAACTATTTTTGGCCTATCTTTATAACAATCGCAGACTAACTACTATGAATGGTCTATCTTTATAACCATCACAGACTAACTACTAACTATTTTGGTCTATCTTAATAACAATCTGAGACTATCTACTAACTATCTTCGGCATATAACAATCTGAGACTTAGTACTAACTATCTTCGGCATATCCTTATAACGATCACAGAGTAACTACTAACTACCTTAGGTCTATCTTTATAACAATCTGAGACTAAGTACTAACTATCTTCGGCATATCCTTATAACAATCACAGAATAACTACTAACTATCTTAGGTCTATCTTTATAATAATATGAGACTAAGTACTAACTATCTTCGGCATATCCTTATAACAATCAAAGAATAACTACTAACTATCTTACGTCTATCTTTATAACAATATGAGACTATTGAATCAACCCTTCCTACCATAGCTGCTTTATGTCAATTTGAGACTACTACTAAGTGTTTTCAGCGTATTTATCTATTTATTTCCAATCTGAGACTAAGTACTAACTATCTTCGGCATTATATATTGAAGATTCATATAATTAACTTATAAACAAGCGTATCTTTATAACAACCTGAGACTAACTAACAACTGGTCTATCTTAATAACAATATGAGACTAACTACTAACTATCTTCGGCATATCTTTATAACGATCTCAAAATAAATACTAACCATCTTAGGTCTATCTTTATAACAATCTGAGACTAAGTACTGAATCAACCCTTCCTACCATAGCCACTTTATGTGAATCTGAGACTGCTACTAAGTGTCTTCAGAGTAACTTTATAACAACCTGAGACTACTGAATCAACCCTTCCTACTATAGCTACTTTATGCGAATCTGAGACTGCTACTAAGTGTCTTCAGAGTAACTTTATAACAACCTGAGACTACTGAATCAACCCTTCCTACTATAGCTACTTTATGCGAATCTGAGACTAAGCTACTAAGTGTCTTCAGAGTAACTTTATAACAACCTGAGACTACTGAATCAACCCTTCCTACTATAGGTCTACTTTATGTGAATCTGAGGCTGCTACTAAGTGTCTTCAGAGTAACTTTATAACGAACCTGAGACTACTGAATCAACCCTTCCTACTATAGGTCTATCTTTATGTGAATCTGAGGCTGCTACTAAGTGTCTTCAGAGTAACTTTATAACAACCTGAGACTACTGAATCAACCCTTCCTACTATAGCTATCTTTATGTGAATCTGAGACTAAGCTACTAAGTGTCTTCAGAGTAACTTTATAACGATCACAGAGTAACTACTGAATCAACCCTTCCTACTATAGGTCTATCTTTATGTGAATCTGAGGCTAAGCTACTAACTGTCTTTAGAGTATCTTTATAACAACCTGAGACTACTGAATCAACCCTTCCTACCGTATCTACTTTATGTGAATCTGAGACTAAGCTACTAAGTGTCTTCAGCGTATCTTTATAGCAACCTGAGACTAACTACTAACTATTTTCGGCATATTTTTATAACGATCTCAAAATAAATATAACTATCTTAGGTCTATCTTTATAACAATCTGAGAATACTGAATCAACCCATCCTACCATATCTACTTTATGTGAATCTGAGACTGCTACTAACTATCTTCAGCGTACTTTATAGCAACCTGAGACTAACTACTAACTATCTTCGGCATATCTTTATAACGATCTCAAAATAACTATAACTATCTTAAGTCTATCTGTATAACAATCTGAGACTACTGAATCAACCCATCCTACCATATGCTACTTTATGTGAATACAGACTGCTACTAAGTGTCTTCAGCGTATCTTTATAACAACCTGAGACTAACTACTAACTATCTTCGGTATATCCTTTATAACGATCTCAAAATAACTACTAACTATCTTAGGTCTATCTTTATAACAATATGAGACTACTGAATCAACCCTTCCTACCATAGCTACTTTATGTGAATATGAGACTACTACTAAGTGTTTTCAGCGTATTTATCTATTTATTTCCAACGAACATACTTCTCCATTTTATATTGAAGATTCATATAATTAACTTATAAACAAGCGTATCTTTATAACAATCTGAGACTAACTAATAACTGGTCTATCTTAATAACAATATGAGACTAACTACTAACTATCTTCGGTACATCTTTATAATGATCTCAAAATAACTACTAACTATCTTAAGTCTATCTTTATAACAATCTGAGACTACTGAATCAACCCTTCCTACCATAGCTACTTTATGTGAATATGAGGCTAATACTAAGTGTCTTCAGCGTATCTTTATAACAACCTGAGACTATTGAATCAACCCTTCCTACTATAGCTACTTTATGTGAATCTGAGGCTGCTACTAAGTGTCTTCAGAGTAACTTTATAACAACCTGAGACTACTGAATCAACCCTTCCTACTATAGCTACTTTATGTGAATCTGAGACTGCTACTAAGTGTCTTCAGAGTAACTTTATAACAATCTGAGACTACTGAATCAACCCTTCCTACTATAGCTACTTTATGTGAATGAGGCTGCTACTAAGTGTCTTCAGAGTAACTTTATAACAACCTGAGACTACTGCTATGTCTGAATCTGAGACTGCTACTAAGTGTCTTCAGAGTAACTTTATAACAATCTGAGACTACTGAATCAACCCATCCTACCGTAGCTACTTTATGTGAATCTGAGACTAATACTAAGTGTCTTCAGCGTATCTTTATAACAACCTGAGACTAACTACTAACTATCTTCGGTATATCTTTATAACGATCTCAAAATAACTACTAACTATCTTACGTCTATCTTTATAACAATCTGAGACTACTGAATCAACCCTTCCTACCGTAGCTACTTTATGTGAATCTGAGACTGCTACTAAGTGTCTTCAGCGTATCTTTATAACAACCTGAGACTACTGAATCAACCCTTCCTACTATAGCTACTTTATGTGAATCTGAGGCTGATACTAAGTGTCTTCAGAGTAACTTTATAACAACCTGAGACTACTGAATCAACCCTACTATAGCTACTTTATGTGAATCTGAGGCTGCTACTAAGTGTCTTCAGAGTAACTTTATAACAACCTGAGACTACTGAATCAACCCTTCCTACTATAGCTACTTATGTGAATACTAAGTGAATCTGAGACTGCTACTAAGTGTCTTCAGAGTAACTTTATAACAATCTGAGACTACTGAATCAACCCTTCCTACCATAGCTACTTTATGTGAATATGAGACTAATACTAAGTGTCTTCAGCGTATCTTTATAACAACCTGAGACTAACTACTAACTATCTTCGGTACATCTTTATAATGATCTCAAAATAACTACTAACTATCTTACGTCTATCTTTATAACAATCTGAGACTACTGAATCAACCCTTCCTACTATAGCTACTTTATGTGAATCTGAGGCTGATACTAAGTGTCTTCAGAGTAACTTTATAACAACCTGAGACTACTGAATCAACCCTTCCTACTATAGCTACTTTATGTGAATCTGAGGCTGATACTAAGTGTCTTCAGAGTAACTTTATAACAACCTGAGACTACTGAATCAACCCTTCCTACCGTAGCTACTTTATGTGAATCTGAGACTACTACTAAGTGTCTTCAGCGTATCTTTATAACAACCTGAGACTAACTACTAACTATCTTCGGTACATCTTTATAATGATCTCAAAATAACTACTAACTATCTTACGTCTATCTTTATAACAATCTGAGACTACTGAATCAACCCTTCCTACCGAAGCTACTTTATGTGAATCTGAGACTGCTACTAAGTGTTTTCAGCGTATTTATCTATTTATTTCCAACGGACATACTTCTCCATTTTATATTGAAGATTCATATAATTAACTTATAAACAAGCGTATCTTTATAACAACCTGAGGCTAACTAATAACTGGTCTATCTTAATAACAATATGAGACTAACTACTAACTATCTTCGGCATATCTTTAATAACGATCTCAAAATAAATACTAACCATCTTAGGTCCATCTTTATAACAATCTGAGACTACTGAATCAACCCTTCCTACTATAGCTACTTTATGTGAATCTGAGGCTGCTACTAAGTGTCTTCAGAGTAACTTTATAACAACCTGAGACTACTGAATTAACCCTTCCTACTATAGATACTTTATGTGAATCTGAGGCTGCTACTAAGTGTCTTCAGAGTAACTTTATAACAACCTGAGACTACTGAATCAACTATCTTCGGTATAGCTACTTTATAACTATCTCAAAATAACTACTAAGTGTCTTCAGAGTAACTTTATAACAACCTGAGACTACTGAATCAACCCTTCCTACTATAGCTACTTTATGTGAATCTGAGACTGCTACTAAGTGTCTTCAGAGCGTACTTTATAGCAACCTGAGACTAACTACTAACTATCTTCGGTATATCTTTATAACGATCTCAAAATAACTACTAACTATCTTAGGTCTATCTTTATAACAATCTGAGACTACTGAATCAACCCTTCCTACCATAGCTACTTTATGTGAATATGAGACTAATACTAAGTGTCTTCAGCGTATCTTTATAACAACCTGAGACTAACTACTAACTAGCTTCGGTCTATCACTATATTAATCGCTTACTAATTACTAACTATATTTGGTCTACCTTGATAACAAGATGGAGTACGCCACCCCATGTGTCACGTAACAGGCTACTCTAACAATTAATGCAAAATGTCATGTCTACACTGCAGCTATCTGCTCAGCCCAAAGGATATCAGAGAACATGAGCCTTCAAATCTTATAGGCGTCTGTAAAAGCTTCAGGTTCTCAGGGCAAAACTCGAAATTAAGGATGGTGAAAAGGTCGTATACATGGACCATGTTGCAAAAACAACCACAACTGAGAGATATATTAATAAAGAGTTAATTAAAAGCTACTTACTTCAGTTACAATAAATGAAAAGAAACTCTATAACGAATATGTGTAGCCTGTGTAAAGCAGTTTGAATGAAGAGCTACTGAATAAATGGAAAGAGATTTTCACTCTTCCTGAAAGCAAGTAGGCTGAAAAAGAAGTATGTTCCCAGTTCTAACATACTAAAGGTTGCTAAATGTATGTTTTGCCTTCAATTTATGTTTTTTATTATTAGAATTTAATTGCCCTTATATTATTATTAATGCGTTAGGTATTAGTACTTTCTGAAAAGTAATGAGGGGAAGGGGAGGGTAAATATTCTGGAGCATCTCGAATTCTGTTCCAAAAATTATGGTCTCATTATTCTAACTCTAATTATTCCAACCATTTCAACAGGAATCCTCCGCAGCAGACTAGCCATATGGCCAATGGCGCAGTGTAGTGGGTACAACGGTTATCGGAAGATAACCGGATCAAGCAACGTCCAGCGTGGCTGCTGCTTGGATGGGTGGCCGCTGAGCGATCCTGTCCTTGCAAGCAGCCCGCCTGCCCGGCCCGACCGTTGGTGGTGGTTCGGCAGTCACCTTTAAGTTTTGGTCCCCAGGTTAAGTGTTAGAGAAGGCTTCTTAGCCCTAACTTCGCCAGGTAAAATAAGACATCTTTACTTTAATAACCTATCAACCCTACGGTTTGTGATGTGCCGCTCTTGGACATTCATTGATTTGCACAGATACAAGTGACACCAGTTTTTGTTTTACGTAGTTTAGGTTGAATTAGAAGTAAAAAAAAAACAACAAAAAGTAAAATTTATTTTGGGACATAATAAATGATAATTTGTTGTATACAGTACTTCAGAAATCACCAAATGAATTTTGAAACTAACCCCTTTTGGGCTATAAATCCCATCTGCCTCACATATTGCCACAATATCGAAATATCAAAACTTAAGCATGTAAAACCATTAAATATATTTGATTGTTAAATATTTAATAATTTAACAACACGTTTGGGGTAGTTTATTCAGTAAAATGATACAACTGTCTAAGCGAATTCACGATTTGAACATATCACACTGAGTGAAATGTATATCTTCATTGTCAAAAGCACAAATTGGAAAACAGTGTTGACAACAGTGTTTGTTTTGTTGGCGTTAAACTGAAATAAATAATAAATGGAATTAATCTCCTCTGAAACCTTTCTCAAAGGCAGTCCTAAATAAACCAGGCAACTGTGACACAGCAGCAACAGCAAACGGCGAGACTGAAATATTCAGTTGGCTGATCCGTCCTGTTCTGTTACGTAGTAATTACCAAAGGAAATTACATGGAACATTATACTGCAGAATATATTTAATGGTGTAGTAATCAGTAGCAATGAGATCCTTTTAAACTTAATAAATCATTTACAAACAATTTGCACCTGTGTCGCATTTTGTTTTTTCCAATGTTTTTGTTAAAATCTGTACCATTTCGATGTTTTATTAAAATAATTTCATACTATTTTTAAGTGCTTCTTACTATACTGTGGTTGTACCAAACACATCGTATATATTCCACTTCAAAATTACACATTGATATGTATTGCGATAAATTCATGCTATTGTCTGTTTTAAACAAGAAAAGTATGAGTCTACATCTAAAATTTCGAGCGTTGGTAATATTCTCCTATCATGCATTTTCTACTACTTGAGAGACACGTAAGTATTTGATTTGATAATAGAAATTAAATAGTCTGAAGTGTGATACTGTTACAGAACTGATTCCTGAAATCTGGAGTCAATTCGTCTGAAGGGATCCAAAACATAGCCAGCGACAAAGAACGGTGAAGTTCAAAACGAACTCTGCAATTTTTATCACATCGCTTCAGACGAATATGACTCAGGTCTGCAAGAGCATCAAGTTTTAGATGCTGCACGTGAGAGGAAGGTAAGCTGGAGATAAACTCAACATTCTCATTAGATCAACCGTCACCACTATAGCTGCTTTATGTGTAGAAGACTCGGTTGCTCCACCGTACTTTAGGATCGTTCAGTTTACATCGTAATGCGCTAAATTGTGCACCTGATGAGACAATGAGAATACCTCTTCACCTAGGTTGCACTACATTTTATAGTCAATTTGTCTCTCATGTCGAAACGAGGCAGATTTCGTTTTGAGCTTCTCAGTTCTTTGTCACCGACTATTTACAGATCCCTTCAGACGAACATGAGTCCAGATTTCAGGAGTCGAGTTTACAAAAGCGTCAGATTTTAGATGCTGCAAGTAAGAGAAAGGTGAACTGGAGCTAAACTCACTTTCGCAATACAAGTCTGTTAAAATGTTATAGAACCACTATCTTGACTGTAGCCTCTATTTGGAGACTAAAAAGATGAAGAAGTGGCTTAGAGTAAAGTTTTGAATATTAAGGAAAACCCAAAACTATTAAGGAAAAAGCAAAGAAGGAAAACAAGATTTTAAACTCCAATTTAACAACAAAGAAATATATTACAATTTTTAATTCCATTTTACATGTCCTTTGTGTGAACAAAATCTGAACCAAACCTTTTTCCTTATTACCTCCTCAGACTTCCATTGAATCGAGCTACTCGTATTTGACCCATCGTAAACTGCTGTTTCTTCATTTTCAGACATCTCTTCTATTAATTATACGAGTTATTGAACTTGGTACAAACTATATTGGCAGTAAAATTTGCGATTCTTTTGACGAGCAAAAATACTTTAGATGTTGTTGCAAATTTCTACATTCTCTTGAGTAAGAATGCATAATTAATTTATTCTTTCATTATTTAGTACATGACCAATGCTAAAAACAAAAACTATGTTCGGAAGTGCTAACAAGTCATGATGACTAATTAAATTGACCAAAAAAAGCTAACTGCACATTTTAAAGTTCAGTGAATGTTTTTTACTGATATTGACGGTGCGAGGTTACTTTCTGGATAAACGTTTCATTTCGGTTGACCTGATAAATGCAGCCATACATGATTCAATTTCCGAGTTCCGAACTATGGCGATGTGTTTTCATTTCACCAGCGCCCTCACTATTCCCTGATAGGAAGCGAAATGCTTGTGTAATATCAACCAAATGCAAACAGAAAACTCTGACTGTTTTTCCTGAGTAAATTAAATTTCTCTCCTTAATGGAAGGAGAGAAACGATGTCATCACCCTTTTATATTCTGTATTTCGCTTTTATACGTAAATATTTTTAATAAGTAAGGAAGAGACTCTCTTGTATAAAATTGAATATTAAAATGTAAATTGTAACGCAAAAAATGCCGCTTTTTCGATAACGTTTTATTATAACAATATCAATTATTAGACTTCTCGGTATAAAATTTCGGCATTTGCCGTTTTCAAAAAGGTATAATAAAAACACGGCAAACAAACAAAATTAACATCAGTAAATAGAAATTTACATAAATAATCAGACATTTTTCAACATTTGATTAACAGCTGAGAGAAATATCATGAACAGAGAAAGAATTCAGAACAAAATTAGAAAAGATAATACATAATGACAATAATTTATTAATTCATCTTTTATTCTGACCAAAGGGTACTTTTGATTTCAATATTGACTGATGTGCCTGTTCTAGACTTTCTAAGTAAATTTTGTTTCCATCTCCGGTACATTGCAAATACCTTTCAGTGAATAGCACTGTCCAACATTTCGTTGGTGGCCTAATGCGTGATGGGAAACCAATTTTTCATTCTGTTTTTTAGACAAACAACGATGATTATTCATTCTTATGTACAATGGATTTATTGTCAATCCAACATAATACATTGCACAATTTTTACATGTTAACTGATAAATTACATTTTTATTTTTACAATTAATTTCTTCTCTAATAGGGTAAGTTTTTCATTGTTTTACTACTAGTAAAAAATTGGACGATTTTTATAATTTTGCAAGTATTATATAGTTTGTCTTTACAGGGTTGACACTTATAATTTTTCTTCTTCTCAGAATTTTGAATGTCAATAGGTGGCAATTTGGGCCGTACCAGAAAACTTTTCAGGTTAGTATTTCTACTAAACACTAACCTGGGTGGTTTTGAAAATAATTTTTTATTTATTGGTGAAGATTCAATAATTTTGTGTGCCGTTCTTAGAATTTTTGTTTGATCTAAACCAGGGAAATAATTTGATATAAATTTTACAACATCATTCTTTTGAGTTTTATGAACATTAGAGTCTTTAATTTGATTATTTATGAATTTTGAAGGATACTTTCATTTGACAAATGCATTTCCGATTTTTTTTTAGATATTTTGAAAATCTGCACTATCAGTACATAATTTTTGGCGCTATCTGACAAATTAGTTTAACCACTAGACCTAAGCACGCCAGTCCCAGCACAAAATGTATAATGACATTACTTAATTTTATTTTAACTATAAACAACTTTAAATTTCAAGATAAACATTACCTCCAAATTAATAGAACACCTATGGCATCAGGATAGCGCCTGCGTATGCTAATCTATTTATGGGAAAATTAGAAGAAGGTTTTTTGAATTCTCAATCCTACAAACCCCTTGTATGGTTGAGATTAATTGACGATATTTTTATGATTTGGAATGATAGCTTTAAACTTTTAAAAGCATTTTTGGAAAATCTAAAAAAAATTCTCGATTTTGAAATTTACCTGGAAATTGTCTAAAGAAATCATAAAATTCATGGATGTAGATGTTTTTATTAAGGCTGGATTTTCAAAACAAAAAATTATATTAGACACTAACACAATGGATTATATACATTTTAACAGCTGTCATCCTGTACATGTTAAAAAATCAGTACCAAAGGGTTTGAAAGTTAGGGTCCAAGAATTATATACTGATAGTGCATACAAATTTGCGGTATTTCAAAGTGATTTATGAATGGGAATATTAAGATATAGTTTTACATCTCTTTCCTTAGTCTAATAGCGATTAGATAATCTCCTTAACTATTTTGGTTACATTCAAGTTTAAAGATGTAAATATTGAATTGTATGATTAGTAGTGTCCATGCATACTGATTTAATTTGACATCCCTATTAACATTATATGTTTATTTGCGAAAAAAATACTAACACACTCTTACCAAACGCGGGCTGTTTAGAAATTTTTTTGCATAGTCTTTCATATATATTTCAATTAAACAGAACACTAAAACAATAAACAGTAATATACGCAATGTTACAGCAGATTTAATTCAAACTAGCTAGTATATCCAAAACGGGTTATTAATACTATTTCTGTGATGCACACTGCTCTGAATGCGTAACTAAAATGTAGACTGTTTATAAACCAATGGTTTTCTTATGACAGTTTTCTTCAACTTCATAGGCCAGTGGGGCGAAGCCCAGATAATTTAGTCATATCTGGTATGTTTCCTCAACCGACCTTCGCACTCAAGCTTGAAAACGAATTTCGAATAACTACTTCATTTTCTTCCCACCATAAGAAATTTCCTGAAGACCGATTAGCTTTTTGGTTTTCTTAAGCAAGAAGCTGAGAAATTGCAATTAGTACTTAAAGGACATTTGCGTTGCTTCGGAGTGACAGGATATTCTGGATGGGAAAGTTTGGGGTAGAGGCCACTTCCTGCTGAGATCCATGAGAAAAGATTTTGGGCTTGTCTCCTTGGAAGAATGGGAGGCCAGCTCTGTCCAAGCCTCCAATCAAAGCGGGTAGGGGTGGCACGGCGTTATGTCTAGGGTAGAAACAGCCTTTAACACTGTGGGAGCTCCACCAACTCCAACAGTCATCTTTGCGAGTAGTCTAGGCCTATCGATATACCCCAATTTCTCAAAATTTGTAGTTACTGAAGTTCCACTCTTGGACATCCTTAGGGTTGCCGAGGTTTTAGTGGCCCATCGGTTTTTACTGTACATAATGCAGGTCGCTCCGAATTCACACCGGACTCCCTTCAAAATTAAATTAGACATGTGTTACTCAGCGATTATTTGGACGTGAGTAAACAGCACACGTCGATATCGGTGGCCTTGTGATATGTTGCGTTCAAACGCGGCGCCGTTGCTTTGATGCGGTACTGGCATTGTCTGCAAGTTCTACTAGTGTAAAGTGTATTTACTCATAGTCACGGAGCGAATAGTTCGTCGAATCATGTTGGTGCCCGATCCCTTTAGAATAAGTATATTTTATTTTAGTTACTTTCAATAGAATATGTGGCTGGCTGGTATTTCGGAATAAGGGTATGTCTATGTATTATTCTTATATCTAAATAAATGCCAATTTCTCCACTATTTTTTACGTTATTAATGTTCAAACACCTTTACTAATTCATGTTGGTGCAGTAGATAAAACAGTATAAGCATTACTAGCAGAGTGCTAATTGTTGAATACTGTTCTACGAAACCGCTGAAATCGTTGCTACAGTAACTAATACAGTATATATATGTCACTAGCACAGTCATTTAGAATAATGAGCCAATGAAATTTGTAGACAATCCTGGATTTTAACAAAGTTCTAATATATAAAAATGAAATGACGTTTGTTAGTCTGATTAAAACTCGAGAACGGCAGGACCGATTTGGCTAATTTTGGTTTTGAAATATTTGTAGAAGTCCAAGGAAGGTTTAAAGGTAAGATAAATTTATTTCTCAAAATATTTAATAATTCTGAAAAATAGTTATAATATTTACGGAACGTAACCCAAAGTTAACTGACCCTACACAGCTGTTGACAATTTCAACTGAAAGTGGCAGAAACATTTTTTACGTTTAAATTTGAGAAAATAATGAACAATTATACAATGCTTGATCAGTAGTGTATTGCATATTTCAAAGATTGCAAGGACAACATTACTATCTAATTTTTATTTTAGATTGCACCAGTGACGAATAAACCGTCTATTTAATTAAATGTAATATTTAAACGGTGTTGTAAAACTCACCTTGATGAACAAAGCTGTAAATTTTCTGCACGTAATGTAATCGAAACTGGGTTTCTTCCATAACAATTTTAATGTGGTTAAAGGAAAATTAAAGGAATGTCAAACTCTGCCCCTTATATCAGAAGCACAGTAAAGTAGCCTTTTTAAAGTATGCACATACTTTCTTGATCGGGGTAAAACTCAATATTACTCATAGCACCGGAAACAACGCAGATCGCAAATAAATGCTAAATTAATTTAAGTTAGATTCTAAATCCCACATATATGTTTATTTTCTTGGTCAGTGCAATAAAATAAATTCACTTGTGGAACCGTAAATAAGTTAGAGCGGGAGTGAATTTAATCGGTCGTATCTGACTCTTTTGGATCGCTGTAACCTTTTAGTGGTATGTAAGTTAAACATTTTATTTAACGGGACAAAAACAAACTATCAATATGGCTCTTGAAACATTTCAGACAGAAATTAAATTAAAAGAGCCTAAAGTACACGGTTTTTAATCGAAGTTGGTTTTTCCTCTATATTTTCTTCATTGGCAAACTCAACTATGGCACTTAAATACCTTAGATAGGTATTACATCTAAACAGACGGAAGTTGACAACTTTTGACCAATAACTTATGTATATATATATATATATTCATACAACAAAACCTAAAATAGAACCAGTGAAAATTGTATATACGGTTTGGATCTCTCAAAAATTTATACTGAAATGTATGTACCTGATATGTCTACTTATGTTTAAAAAAAGTAGGGTTACATTATATTAAACCATAAATGCATTCACTAAGAAATCTATGACCTTCTTGTTTGAAAATTGCATGTGAAGCGGTGAGTAACTGCTAGTATATATTAAAGAATGTAATTATTTATATGAAAGAAACTGGATTTTATTCTAAATTTTTTATGCTGCTTTAATAGAAAACCAGGCGATTGACATTCGTGTCCAAAAAAGACATTAATTTTTTAAATTTTGAATTGTATCTGTCACAAAAATTAGATAGTTCCTTATGTCAAATTTAAATGTTTTATCGGACGAATGTTTTTATTCTTGAAGTCATATAGAAATAAGATTTTTGTATGTGTTTTTTGTCTATAAACGAATTTTTAACGAGAATAATTTAATTCGTACTGAGTAGTCTGATAGGCTTCGTGCCGATTATTAACTTTCTTACAAATATTACCACGACGAAAACAAAGAGCTAGATCACGTGAGGTTAAAGAGCAGTTACTTCAGGCCACACATGAATAAAACATGGCATACAAAGCCAACAGGGGTGCAGTGAGCAGGAAAACATTCAAACCACCCCATGTGTGTTAAAGGCATTACTGCTTTGAAAACATAGGTTAGCTGTGTATCTTCGTGTATCCATACAGATATAAATGCGCTAGTTAACCCTATTAACATCCAGTTTAAAATTAAATTATTAATATTTTATTAATTTGACTATTATGTTAACATTATTCAGTATACTTTTTAGTAAGTAACGATGTTAGATAGAATTACTACACACAAACACTCTGGTCACTTTTTATTAGCATATTCAGGATATATATTCGGGATATTCAGGATTGGAACAGGTTTGTTGTCACTAATGAATCTTTTCATCAGATTTTGAAACACGCGGGCGTATGTGTCTATTTGTAGGTAGTCATAGAAGGAAAATATATAAAACTGGAACAATAATTCTTAATGTGATAACATTAGAACCTCTTATCATGTGATCCTCAGTCTATATACTGCAAAGAGGTATGTTCTCGTATGGATTTAATAATTATATGCCGTACATAATACTTGTATATATTAGTTAATACGCAAGAAAAACATTTTATGGTATTAATATTAATATGTATTAATATGTAAATATAGTAATTTTAGTATTTTAAAAACTTAAATAGCCTCTATTGGGTGTCCTAGAACTCTCAAACGATTCAGGTATTATTCCTAGTCGAAATACAAACCAAAATATCATATTCAAACTTCCGAAAAGTCCATAATTGTCAAAAGTTTGCATTTTTTACTTCTCTATTTCAAAAATTATGAACGGGTTGTTATATTAAGTAGATGTTTGGTATAAAGCTTTATAACGTAAACACGTAATTACAAAAAATAATAATTTGTACAAAGTTTTTGACCAAATAGCGGCTTCAAGTATACATGATACAAAAGTAGCAGCTATTATATCACAGCAATTCTGAAAAACATATTAACAATAAAAATTAAAGTATCAACAAGATTGGAAATTTTTAATAAACAAATACGGAGCCACAGTAAGGTTTTAAGAAGTTCACCTAGAATGAACCAATAATAAAAAAATACTCACTCCGTCCTTCCATATTGCCGCTATCCTGTATCTCCGTGATGATCGCCATTTACTATTGGCCTCTGGTCAGTTTTATTTGGTTGGCCGATGAATGCAGATCTATTGCGACCTTTGTTTATTTATTCTTCCAACGGAATTACACCACTTGTACATGTAATAAGTTAAAAGGAGTATAAATTATTAATAGCTCTAATATAATGTATACATATATAATTAAATAACAAGCAGTGTTAAAATAAGTAATAAAAAAACAGCGAATTAGTAATAAATATAAGTTAACAAATAATCAACGAAAAGGTAAAAAAAAAAACAAAAAAACAAAAACAATAATAAATAGTTAAATATAAAAACGAAGCAACAGTAATAAATGTGTAGTGTATGATAAGAATTAAATAACAACTAAGTGATAACAAAATTTGACACATGCAAAAGTAACAATAAATAACTAGCGACATGCAAGAAAAGATAAATAATCAGGAACATGCGTAAACATAATAAATAATCAACAACATCTTAACATCTTAAGTAATTTGTTCTTTAGTTCAGTTTTAATAACGAGTGTTTAGTTTTAGTTTAAGTGCATGTTTTAGAATTATTTTGCATGGGAGAAACACAAAAAATGGTTGTTGAGGTTCCTGATGAGTGTCACAACGCTCTGGTATGTTTTGGTAGATTTTAGATATGTATTAGGTTAGCCATTCGCCTGACGAAGAGATCAGAATACAGATCTCGTAACGTAGTGATACTTATTGTATTGTATTACTAAACAATGGAAAATGTCCGGAAAAAATCCTGTTTTCCTTCACAATCCTCCCATCGTCAAAAACACACTTCAAACAAAGAATAGACAATTTAATTACAAATTCAGCGATACCATGGTTGAGAAAATTGGTTAATCCATAAGGGAGATGATTTGCTTTTAAAAAGCCGACTATTAAACAAAATCAAATATCACTGTGTGTCGTTACTGCTGCCTACTTGTGAACCACAGCAATCAGTTTCATTAATTACTTTTACCTGATCTAAGCAGCTTATTACAGCATTACAGCGTTGGATTTTGATCACAATATACTTACTTAATACTGGGTTTAGGTTTAATACATAAATAATCGTTCTATAAAATTAAACGTGAATTAAACCGATGATGCTAGAAGACTATTATAATTGAAATGCGGTACGGAACTTTTTTGGTAATTTTTCTAGTTTTTTTAATTTAAGAATAGTTTATTTTTTTCTATTGCACGTTTTAGATGATTAATACGTATCTTGAACATGAAATCTTAGTAATATTTACTGTGCATTAAAACTGTACATGTCCAAATGGAATTATACGAAAGGGAATAGTTGTATATTTTAATATTATATCATTTAACCGTGCATGAGATTTGAATTGAAGTTTTTCAAATATATTATTAACTCTATTCACATATTCATAATTGACGTACACATAACTTTTTACAATAAATCCAACTTTAAATCCAATGTAAATCCACTTTAAATCTGCTTACGAAAAACAAACACAGAGTACCATGTAGATTTGTAGGATTACTCTTCCAGTTACGGGAAGAATGAACGTACTTGTAGTAATTACACAGTGTAAACAAGAGATCTACATGCAGTTTTTTTATTAAATCATTGACGAAGATCAACTTAAAGGATACCCGGATTTCGTTCAGTTTTAGTTTAAATACTACATTATAAGACCCCGCGTGAGTTTTTTTAGAGATAAGGTTAAGCTTGTATTAAGAAATCAACAAACATCATTTGATAAAGAAGCTACAGATCTGAGCGCGTGGCCAAAGCTCTACTATCCATCGACGAAACATTGACCTCACCTACGCTTTGTCATTCTGTGATTGGTTCAAAAGGACTGAACTATGTGAACACCTTTTCTTAGAATTAATCACGAGACAACTGAATAAATCAGTAAATATCTCTGTTGCGTCTTGGGTCACGAGAATAGCAAAGGATGGGCTCTAAGGGAAAGCCCTATGTTCTCGGAAAAGACGCCCTCACCCCCGCCCACCTGGTCTTCACAAAGAGCCCGCGCAGATCACTTGGTCCCATCTGTAAAGGCATAATTTGCCACAATACAGTGTTTCGTTAAAAATTATATGCCTCATAACATCTCAAAAGGCATCGACAGCGATAATCAAAATAAACACATTGCAACAGATCACGCATTTCAGCAGGAGAGTGGAGACTATATAATTGATTTAAAAAACACTTAAATCGGTGATTTATGTAATAATATTGACATTCTTTTGTGGTTGAATGACAGGATGTTGTCTAAATAGACAATAACAGAATAAGGATTGTAATGATTTCTAATTTCAATTTTCTCATACTTCAAAAGTAACATTGGTAATAATCGTCCAACTTTTGGGAATTGCTCCTAAAGTTCAACTGTGGTTTATCCTCATGGAAAGTCATTTAAGCCAAACTACTGCAAGTCAGAAACTGTCGGAATATGTCTTTAAACAACTGGATTTGTGTCGAAAAGAGGGTAACTTTTGTAAGCTAATACTTTCAACTTTTAAAACAATGCATTGCCTTAGTAGGATTTCAACAGTTTTCCATTACCATACTCTAGGATTTCCAGCCGATTTTATGCATTTAGCATGTTCCACGTTACCGTAGAGAGAAGCAGCCTTTCCAGGAAGTATGGCATTTCTTACGTATTTATTCCATCAGACATGTCTATATGATACAGGGAAAACCAATATTGGATGTCTTAAATTTGAACACTATTTATTTTAATAAAGCTAACGAATTACCAGTATCTTTGTTACCTGATCTAAAACTCTTGGAACTATTTTCACAATATTACAGGTGCAGCAAGCGCCGTTGCAGGTTTCAATTTGGCGCGTTAGTTATCAGTAACCGTGAAAACGATAGTCAGCTGAGTCGATCAATGGGAGCCTCCTACTGTCAATACTCCAGGACAGGTTCTGGTAGGCATATTCCTGCCAACGACAGGCAAGCGGAGAGCGGAGGTTGTGTCGTAGTCGTTGTGCGGCTATCGTGTGGTGTAGGCCGCATTGCGGTTTAGATCGTCTAGGCCCATCTTTTATAGTTATGGAACGTTCTGAAACTCTTTCAAATTAATAGTTTATAATATTCTCATTAAAGCTGGTTGGGTTTGGATAGAGGAAATCTGGTGGCGGATCCACGGTAGATAAATTAGTCCTCTGGAAAGGTGCCCTCTTCCGGTCGCGACGACAGTAAGTTTATAAATCTGGACCAAGTATAAAGATATAAAAAATGGACGGAATATTGAACATGAACTAGTACAAGAAACGCATTAGGAATATGAAAAAACCAGCACAATAGAAAGACTAACCAGGTAAATGATCAATGTAATATGAACAACAATAATAAATTTAACTGATCAACAAAACACTGATTTTTCTACAAATATGTTTATTGCAGACGTTAAAAATATAGCTTAGAGCACAAACTTAGTAAAATAATTTATTCATTACAAATAGTTAGTTAAGAATCTTAGAACTTAGGCAGAATGTTAAAGCCTCCTGTAGTAGTTCGCCACATTATTTATTACATTATATTAAAAAAAGATTATAAAAATAAAACTTTAAACCATGTTGGAGTTATGAGTAGAATTGAATGGGTACGTTTAAAAGATGTTGAGTGATCCCTGCAGCACGGATATGCTCGGAAACCGTGTGAGGGATTTCTCGATATCAAACCAAAGCGCCGCACCGCCCTTTTGTTGTTCAGCTAAGGGCTAACTTACCTGCTTGCTTATTAACAATAGAGACATGGGCCAAACATCCTGTCTGGATCGATAGCTGGAGCGGTATAAAGACACGGTTATTACGTAACTTAGGATGAATTAGAAAGATTCCAACACAGGAACCGTTTCTGCGGCCATTCCAATAAAATACTTGGGTTGAATGAACATGGTACGTTCTCTAACTTAAGACCACGAGGGAGATTGTGTAAAAAAACTAATTTCATTAATATTCATACCAAGGATGTTTACCACTTTTATTTGCTTTTTTAAATCTCTTCTAAAATATAATCACGATTACTGAAAACTATTTTAGTACTGTATTTGCTTTTGTCAAGGCCTTTCGAAATACAATATCGACTAAAAATGTCATAGGCCTTTAATTTCATCTTTCTAAGGTCTTCCAAAATATAATAAAGTCTACTGAAAAGTATTTTAGCACCTCTATTTGCTCTTTTTAACTTCTTCCAAATTATAATAACGTCTACTGAAAAGTCTTTTTTGATATTATTGTTTCAAGGTCTTCCAAAATACAATGTATACTGAGAAGTATTATATTTTGAAATTTTTATTAGAATAAAATAAGCCAGTTTAAATTTTGATAAAGGTAAATGAAAACAGCTAAAACCATGTCTTCAAAGTTAATTTTATGTACAGAACTAATTTAGATTAATTTTACGATTCGGTATTTTGTTTCCTTTTTGTGCTTGTACGTAGTACAAATATCCTTTGATAAGATTTTGATGAGGAGTGGATTTGAAAGTCCACTCTTTAAATTTATTTAGAAATCTATTTGTTTGATGAAATTACAATGTAATTTCCATTTTTACATTAATTTTGAACTTTTTGTCGGCCCAAATGATTAATTTTTAGTTAAAATTTTCTAAAAACGTAAATTTTGTTTGTTGTTCGTTTTAAAATTCGTATAAAGAGAGAACTGCAGTATTTTATTTTACTTGAATATATTTGCTGTGAAAAATTTAAACAATTCTTTCGTTATATAAGCATATGTTAAATACAAAGCAAGTTGAAAAGGGTCTTAGACTTTTATAATATTGTGAACTACTTGAGTATTAAAACTATTAACTGAAAATGTATTAAGTTAATTTGAGCAAAATGCTTTACATTTTGATTGTGTTAGAGTTTTCATTCTTATACAAAGTTTACTTGTAGGCATAAATTATTTAATAATTAAATAGCAATGCATTGCAATTGCGGCTCGGTGTAGACAAACAAAAAATATAAAAAACGTAGTAACCTTATCTCGGAACACTATACATTTGATTGCACAACTAAGCTGTTTATATGGAGCTTATTTTGTCTAAGTGATAAAATATTTCATTGTTGCAATGGAATTGTATTGGAGATATTAAAAGTTTATTGCAGTGTAGAGGTTGTGTACTCTACGCGGTAAATGTATACGAGGATGGTCTGAAATTGTAAAAGAGGTAATATCTTCACTTACCGGTATAGAAAACGATAGTAGTTTTTCTGTTGAAGGAGATTAAAAACAAAAATGAACATATGATACGCTTGATGGAGCTAGTAGTTTCAAACGCATTACCAAAAATGTAGGCCTAATGAACTTAGTAAAGCAACAGAAATTAAAAATCTCAGAGATTTGAAAACACTAGTCCAGTTAGTTACTTTAATATGTTCTATGATGAGGAAGTTCTTGACTTATCGTATGCTTTTTCAAATTTATACGCTCTCCAATATAATGACACATTTCAAACTGAGTAAAAATGAACTGTGGGGTTTAGCAATTGTTCTGCTGATTCTTCAGTGGCAACTTCTGTGTTTAGATTACGAAGGTACTGAGAAGAAATGCCAGATACATTCAGCAAGGCTATTTCACTCAAACAGCTTCATTCAGATAATAAAATATCTGAACGTTTGTGACAGTAAAATCTTGCAAATATTCATTTTGTGAAGGCAATGCCTCTTTGAAGTCTGGTAAGTGATAAGTGGTTAAACTATTTTCTACTTGAAGTCTACGTGTCTGGACGAGACGACTCCTTACTACCGACCTCAGGGCAGAACGCAGTACATATACAATAAACCAATACATTTTGGGTTCAAGGCAAGGTTCCTTTGCACCCGTTTATATTATGTTGTCCAATAAAAACTCTATGAAGCATAAAAAACAGAAATAAAAGCCATATTTAGGGTTAAGTACTTCGTCTTTGACCTCATAGAAAATCTAAATAGCAACAGGTCCAGTATTTATGTTGTCATGTTTTACAAGTGGTCCACTGCTGGAAACTCTCCAGCAAATAGATATTCATGGTACTGAAACCGTAAGAGAAAATATTACTGAAAGCCCCTCTAACAAATGTAAACAATTGCCAAAAAGAAAGAAGAATTGTGAGTCTGTAACTGATTCAACCTTGGATGTCACATTGGCTCGTTACATGTACAATAATGTAATCAGGATTACATCAGAACAATAGGAGGCCTCAAACCTTTGTCTAAGGTTAAGTCATATAGTCAAGTTTTGAAGAAAACGTGTATGTGAATCAATGTGCATGAATAGTTGTGCACAACACATTGATGGAGTTGTCAGCATGGGTGAGAATGTGGTAAATATGAGAGTAAACGTCAAAGGGAAAAAATTGTACTGGCAGGTATTTTTATTTTTACTAGAGGCATCCGTAAGCACTGTTCGGCAGCTCTACTGTTAAGTAGTACAACAAACCTCAGAAACTTTATCTCTTATGCTATTCAAGGACAATAAGTTTAGCTTACATACAGGCATACTCAGCAAGTTTATCTCTTAAGCTATTCAAGGACAATATGTTTAGCTTACGACAAAACTTTGGACAATAAACTTAATATTCCTATATATGTTCTTAAAAGAAACATGTTTTATTTGTATCTATTCATAATTATAATAAATAAGCCTACAACCAAATTTCCCACGTGTCTAAATCACAAACTTTATGTTTTCATGGAATGGATTTAACTAACAATATTCTACCCTTTCAAGCCCCCTGTTCCTAAACAATGGAATAGATAGAATAGGAACATTTTTTATTTCCAAAACATATACACATAGATATTAGATTTATTTACATTTGATAAATAGTAAATTACCCTTTAACTATACTGCTAAGTGGCGATAAAAATAAAACAATTTAATTTTAAGTATAGTAGTTGGATGAATATTATTTATATAATTTAAGTAAACTATATATTACGTATTAACATATTAACAGGAACTTTAGTATGAGTAAAAAAATATAATTTGGACCAAAAAGGATATAGTTATGTTTAATACACATAATATTAAAATACAAACAGAAAAATAAAACATTTTAGAAGAAAAAATTATGGTTGCCTGTAAAGTCGGTTTTTACGGGCGAAGATTTTACGTGACAACGTCCTTTTTCTCGGTAGAATATTTATTGATATGAATATTATTAAATTGCACAATAGGAACAAGGAATTGAATGAAAATAAGAATTGCACAAATTTTAACTATAGAAATATATTTTGTTTACTAAAACATTGTACATAATTTGAAATTAATTAAAATTTGTTATTGTAAATGGTAAAGTTGAATAAAACATTTACTAAAATTGGAATTTGAAATTCTTGCTAAACACAGTTAAATTCTAACTCCGCGCGTGGTTCAAAATTATTAAACACTGACAACGTTACAGGTCAACTTTAACAACTTTAATTGTTTAATGTCCATAAACATACACAAAGAGAACTGTTCCAGACCAATAGTTTAGTTTGTTTACGTTTGCTCAGAATTATCTATAACATTCTGTATTGTAAATACAAAGGTAAATGAACACAAGGCCCATCAGCTATTGTCGCATTTAAAATTAACTTTTTGACGTGACAACGTCTTAAATTAGGTTGCGGCTCGGAGTCACTCATGAAAAAGTGTAACGCCCGGTAACGTTACGATGCCCGTCCAGTGGGTCCGCCGCACGGGATGCGCACGGGATAAAGCAGATAACTGTGGGTCCGCCGCACGGGAGTAGAGAGAAATTGTATGTTCTAGGACAACCGTTACACGGCCAAGGTCACACAACATCAACACAAAGGTCAATGACCCCTCGCCCCCCTCGCCCCCCTCCACCCCCTCGCCCACAGAGGTCAATGACCCCTCGCCCCCCTCCACCCCCTCGCCCACAGAGGTCAATGACCCCTCGCCCCCTCCACCCCCTCGCCCACAGAGGTCAATGACCCCTCGCCCCCCTCCACCCCCTCGCCCACAGAGGTCAATGACCCCTCGCCCCCCTCCACCCCCTCGCCCACAGAGGTCAATGACCCCTCGCCCCCCTCCACCTCCAGAGGTCAATGACCTTCAAGGTCATTCGATGACCTTGACCTTGGACTTCAAGGTCACTTAATAGCCTTGACCTTCAGTTGTAAGAACGTTTCGTCATAACACTTGAGTCGTCATACAACTGTGACAACACCTGGCTATACGTAGTTTACTTATGATGTAATATTTATGACGTAAATATGAGATCATTGTAATAGTTTGTGGTATTACTGATATTGTATGTTGGCACAAGACATGCGCAGGAAGTAGTTTTCCTTCTGGAGTTTTTGATTCATTAATATTAATAAAGCGGATGACCAGAGTGATTAAGCCACGCGCAGTGCAATTTTGTTGCAACAGTATAATAATAAGTATTTATTCACTATGGTAATGGATTCAACGAAGTGCGTGTAAAGTAAACAAGTGTAGTTATGCAACGTGTGATACAGCCTTGAGGTTTCTTTATAAGCTGAGGAGGAAGTTTTACCCATCAGTGTTCTGTTCATGCTTTCCAAGACACTTCTAATATACAGGTATGTATTTCATACAATTACGTTCCATTATTTTCTACGTTTTTTGAAAAATATGTTGTTTTTCCAAAACTAACTATTGGTAAATTATTTACAAATTGTGTTAAACTAGTATTAATTTGGTTTTATTAAATAGATGAAAACAGTGCATTTTAAATTTTGTAATTTAAAAAATATTAAATTTCTTTTGTATTGATTATTAACGATTTTAATTTTGTGTTTTAGAAATGGATTCTGAAACAGTCGTTGACTTGACACAATCCGAAGAGCATTCTTCAATACTACGTAAGCTTCTAAGTACTCCTCCACCTCCACCACTTAAACAGCAACAGCAACAGCAACAGAAACAGCAACAGCAACAGCAACAGCAGCTGACACAACAACCGTCTACTTCTTCATCTTTCGGTACGTCAGCAATGATGAGTTTCTTAACATTGACACAGATTATAGAAAATTTATGGATGATTGGGTTTCGAAGTTTGGATAGTTGGGAACAATTGGTTAGTCAACTGAAAAAATCAAAAGACATTTGCATGAACCCTATAGCAGTACAACTGCTATTTATTTTCCAAAACTTATGTGATTCTTTGACTAAATATTACCTAGTAGAAAATAATGACTTATCTGCAGATAAACAGGTTTATTATTTATTAGAAGAGCACACGTATGACATGTTATTAAGTATTTTTGATGATGTATTAAAAAATGTTACTAATGTTTCGTTTCCACTAAATATTGTACAAAAGATTCAGGATATCGGAAGAAGTAGATTAATAGAATTAGAAGGTAATACTGAACAAAAAGAGAGTAAAAAATTGAGAAAAGGAGTTAAAAGACCAAAAAGTGATTATTCGTCTGATTCAGATCAACTAAACTTTGATGATGACGATGATGAGGTTGACAAATTTGCTAAATTATTTAACCATAAAAATAATAAATCCTTATTCATATCACAACATTTACAGTACCAGTCTGGCGATCAAAAAAGAAAAATATCAACACCTGGCGAGACTGGTACTCATTTAATTAAAATTGAAATCACCGATGTTAAAGATTTGAAAAAATGTAAAAGTGAAAAACAATATTGGCAAAAAGTATCGAAAAAAAGGCTATTTTTTATTAGACGTTAAAAAAAATCCAGAAGACAAAAAAAAGTTTGAAGTAATTAACAATGTGTTAACGTCTGTTGGTCAAAACATATTAAAAATGGACAGTGTAAAACAAGAAACAGTTACATTTGATAAAAAAGACAAATCGTACTAAATGTTAAGTAGAGTTTGTTAAATATTTTTAGGCTTACTATGTCTTATTGATTTTACAATAATTTTCTATATTAATTAATTAGTTATTATTTTTTCAGCTAGTAACACTCTAAAATTTATTCGACTGTCGGAAAATGGATTTCCACCCGAACGTTGTTCACCATTAGCTGCGGGCTTTGATTTAAGAAGTGGAGAAAATGTAGTTATAAAAAAATGGGATCGTAAATTAGTAAAAACAAATATTGCGATAGTATTACCAGACGAGTGTTATGGTCGAATAGCGCCGAGATCAGGTCTATCTTTAAAAAACGGTATACATGTAGGTGCTGGAGTTATTGATCCAGATTATAGAGGAAACGTAGGAATAGTGCTGTTCAATTTATCAAACGATAATTTCAGTGTAGAAATTGGTGATAGAATAGCTCAATTAATTTGCGAGCGAATAGTTTGGCCTGATATTGAGGAGGTTACTAAAAACAGTGTGTTAGAAAAAACTAGTAGAGATGAAAATGGTTTTGGATCAACGGGATTAAAATAATTATTTTTATTTTTTTTTCAGATCATAAATAATGGAATCTTTTCTACCATTTTAAAAAAAAGAAAACATACTTTTGTTTCTGAACCAATGAACATTGATAATAATGAAGAAGAAGAGCTCATGGAATTAGAACAGGAAAATAATTATTCTCTATCACCATCTACATCATCATCATCATTATCTTCTGATGAAAATAAATTATTAGAAGTTCCCAATTTAAAACGAAAAAAACACAGATTAAAATTAGTATGTCCAAATTATAAATGTATAGAAATTGAAAATGCGTTTTAAAGGTATTTTAAAAACGTACTATTTGAAAAATCAAGACAAAAATTTAAAAGATATTTGTTTAATTTTACAAGTTTCTAAAGAAGAAATAAAACAGTTGATATTAAATTTTACTAAATGAATATGAAGCATTAAAATTTAACATTGTTGTTGAATGTACTTATATGAAACCTTTTACAAAGGAGACTCAAGAAGTGGCTTTTAAAACCTCTAATTTTACAGTGTTTCGTGAAAATTCTTTAAATAATATCTTGAGAAATATGTTTACAAAACTTTGTAGTGAAGAAAATGATTATTTAGGAAAAGGTAGCGGTTGGACATTACATTCTGTAGATGGAATTCTTGTACGATGTAGTAAGTATAGACCATTAGCCGGCTCTTCATACATTACTCTTCCAAAGTGTATTCAAAATAAAAAAGCTATTATTAATCCGCAAAATCTAGATGATGATAAATGTTTTCAATGGTCAATTCTAGCTCGTTATGTAGAAGGCGAGCATAGAGAACGTGTAGATGAAAGATATACATCTATAATTAATAACTTCAATTTTAATGATTTAGTTTATCCATGCACTTTAAAACAAATTAAAAAAATTTCGAAAAAAATAATTTTGGGAATAAGTGTAAAATGTTTATGGTATAAATAAAACATTCGAAATTTATCCACTCAGAGTATGTGAAGAAGAAGCTGAAAATCATTTTGATTTATTGTTATTGTCCAACGATCAAGGTATTAACCACTATTGTTATATTAATGATTTTTCAAGATTAATTAGAACACAAATTTCACTCAATACGAAAAAAATTATATTTTGTAAAAGATGTTTTGCTCATTATTCAGGAATTGATAAACAAGTAAAATTAAATGCTCACAAATTAAACTGTAAAATCAATAAGCCTTTAAAAGCACAAATGCCGGATAATCCATCAATTTTAAAATTTACAAATTTTCATTTTAAGTTTAAGGTTCCAGTTGTTGCTTACTGCGATTTTGAATGTATTTTGAAAAAAGTTGATGAACAGCAATCAAAGTACACAACCATTAATGAAATACATGAACCAATGAGTTTTTGTGTGTATTTAGTTATTGATAAAGACTTTCCGGAACATATGACATCTCAATTGCCAAATGAAACCGTATCTTTATAGAGGTCCTGATGCAGCTTCAAAATTTATGGATTATCTAATTTCAATTGCAAATTTGTTAGCAGAATTAATTGATATTAATAGACCTATGATACCATTGAGTGATTATGAAAGAAATAGAATTAAATCTATTAATAATTGTGAATTGTGTAATTTAGAATTTACCATGATTGAACAACCTGTAAAAGATCATTGTCACTTTACTGGACGTTTTAGAAATTTACTCTGTAACAAATGTAATTTGAAAAGAAAAAATCAAACATGTTTACCAATATTTTTGCATGGAAGTTCTAATTATGACACACATTTTATTGTTAAACAGTTAGGTTGTGACCAACAAAAAATTAATGTTATTCCGAATTCTTCAGAAAAATATGTTAGTTTTTCTAAAAACACGACTGGTAAAATTAAATTACATTTTCTTGATAGTTTTAGATTTTTAAATACCAGTCTAGCTCAGTTAGCAAATAATTTACCAAAAGAAAGATTTTATCATACTAAATTATTTTTTAATAATGAAAATGATTTACCTTTTGTTACTAGAAAAGGTGTGTATCCTTATGAATATACAGATTCGTGGGAAAAATTGGAAGAAACTCAATTACCTGCAAAAGAATGTTTTTTTTAACAAAATGTCAGAAGAACATATTTCAAATGAAGAATTTGATCATGCCAAAAAAGTTTGGTCACGATTTAACTGTCAAACCTTAGGTGATTATTCTGATTTTTATCTAAAAACTGATGTATTATTATTAGCAGATATATTTGAAAATTTCCGCATTATATGTCTTAATAATTATGAATTAGATCCAGCTAATTACCTAACTCTTCCTAGTTTAACATTTGATGCGATGTTAAAATTTACAGAATTAGAATTGGAATTATTAAACAATTATGACATGTATATGTTTATTGAAAAAGGAATACGTGGCGGTATTACTAGTTGTATAAAAAGACACGCTATAGCAAACAATAAAGATTTAAATGATACATTATTTGATTGTAATAAACCCTCTAATTATTTGACATATATAGATGCAAATAATTTATATGGCTGGGCCATGATCAAACCTATGCCAAAAGATGGATTTAGATGGTTAACAAATAAAGAAATAAAAAGATTCAATGTACAATCAATAACAAATGATAGTCCTATTGGATATATTATTGAATGTAATATTGGTTATCCATCATATTTACACGATTATCATAATGATTTACCATTTCTACCTGAAAAACAATGTCCGCCAAATTCAAAACAAGTTAAATTACTCACTACTCTTAATGATAAAGAATATTATGTGTGTCATTATGTCAACTTAAAACAGGCACTAGATAATGGATTAGTTTTAAAAAGAATACATCGAATCTTACAATTCAATCAGAGTCCTTGGCTTAAATCATATATTTTATTTAACACTGAAAAGAGGAAACAGTCGAATAATGAATTTGAAAAAGACTTTTATAAATTACTTAATAATGCAATGTTTGGCAAATCAATAGAAAATGTTCGAGACAGACTTAATTTAGAATTAGTAAATACTGAGAAAAGATTGTCAAAATTGATTTCCAGACCTAATTTTAAAAACCGAATAGTTTATTCAGAAAATTTAAGCGCAGTAGAATGTAGTAAAGATGTTGTATTGTTTAATAAACCTATTTATATTGGATTTACAGTCTTAGAATTAAGCAAATTTCACATGTACGATTTTCATTATAACATAATGAAACCATTTTATCCAAATAAAATAAACTTACTTTTATATTGATACTGATTCATTTTTTTATGAGATATTCACTAAAGATTTATATGAAGATTTCAATAATTTAAGTATAAAAAAATATTTTGATATGTCAGATTATCCAAAAAATCATAAATGTTATTTTGTAGAAAATAAAAAAAAATAGGCTGTTTTAAAGACGAATGTATGGGTATTCCTATAGTAGAATTTATCGGATTAAGGAGCAAACTTTATACCTACAGAACTATGAACGATTTGTATTTAGAAGAAAAAAAGATGAAATTAAAAAAAGCTAAAGGTGTAACAAAATCTGTAATAAAAAATCATATTAATTTTTATGATTATAAAAATTGTTTATTTTCATCATGTAACATTAGAAAAGAAATGAGAATGTTTCAATCAAAAAAACATACTCTAAGAACAGTAACAATAAACAAGTTGGCTCTAAATGGAAATGATGATAAAAGATGTATTCAAAAAGACGGAGTACACACATTAGCGTATGGTCACACAAAATTGAAAATTTAATTTTTACATATCCATTTCTGTATATTATATTATATTTGTTATTATTTTTATTAATATTATACTAACTTTTTGTAAATATTGTACTAATATTATGTATTATTATCAAATATATTTACATACAATTGAATTACCATATACTATTGTACTTATTTTACCTCCTATTTCCTAATTTGAATATAAGGATAAAATAATAACACATCAATATTTACAAAAAAAAATCATATTTATTTTTTTATATAATCTTTTTTACAATTCCTGATAATGGTGTGTACTGTACAATTGCATCATTTATAATTAAACAATAAACTGCAGTTCCAGCTGGAAAGTCTTTGTTTGCCTGCAATTCAACTCTTATATCCAATGCTCCGGTTTTTATTGTATCAACTTGCTTTGAACAATCAATAACGAAAAGTGGAAATTTTTTGTAGAAACTCATTTTTACTCAGACAAGGTTGGTTATCACTTCCTGTATAATATGAAGACTGGAATCTTGAATACAATTCATACATCAGTGCTGTGCATCCATTGAAATTATCATAAGGATAATATTTGCTATTTAAATAAAGTTTTACATTTTCCAAATCACAAAAATCAAAATGTGATGAATTTTTATCATTTTTATCTTTTCTATTTGTTTGAAAGCCTATTATTACATATCGAGGCTTTTTCCACCAAAGATGTAGTTTTAACAGTCCAAGTCTGAGCTTTAGAAACAGGAAGTGAGGGATATTCATGAATTTGCCACCTTCTAAACGCCATTGTTATGGGCTGATCAGAGTCAGTAATCTTTAGTAATGATAATCTTATATTATCATCAACACGAACATAAGGAACTTTCCAAACAATCTTATTTATTTGAAATGAACAATCGTGAAGACTTGGTGTAGCTTGAAAAAATTGCATTTTTATCAGTTGATGCGCGTATCAGCACTAATTCTTGTTTTACATTCAAAAGTATTTTTTTTATAATCTTCTGCAAACCCCAATAACAATTGGAGCGGTACACAAAATGAAAAATTAGTTTTATCTGCAAGAACGTCCATCGACGGTGGATTCCAGCCTGCATTCTTAATCCAGTTTTCATCTCCCGGTTTCAGTGTAAGTATATTTTTCATAGTACTAGTTATACCAACATTTTTTACACGATCAATTTCCGTTCCACAAATTTCATATCTAATTTCATCAAATAAGAAAGCCATACAGTTATTAACTAGACTTGAAGTAGTATCATCTTTTGAATCAGCAGATTTAATAATTTTCCCTTCAATTAGTAAAAAACTTTTATTAGGACACGTATATGCGTCTTGTTGATGAACAGGAATACGAATTTCATCACTATTTTTAAAAGAATTAGACGTGTATGGATTGTGAGAATGCCATTCCCATTCTATAAGCGATTCATCAATTTCTATATTTTCATTAACATTCAATATATTACTCATTTTTAATTCGTTTAAATTCCGGAAGATTCTGTAGAAAAATTAAATTTTTCAATGTTAACGGTTTCAAAGTTTGACCATGACTAATATCTTTTTTAAATTTATTATTTCTTATACTAGAAACGCTAGTTGTAATACTGTTATTGTTATTTTCTCTAATCGGAAATACAATACCCATTATTATTTATTTCTGTTTTTTTTCTTATATCAACTCTTAAATTGATTTCTTCGTTTCTAAAATTCACTAAGTTCCCTTCTTGATCCTCTAATGTTATATAAAATTCACCTAATGTTGATTGTTTTGTAATTGGTAAGTATTTAACAATGTTTGGTTTTTCAACAATTTTATAACCGGGTGCTACAGCAGGATAAAACTCATGAAGCACATGGCCTTCTATCCCGTTTCTATAAGATCCTTTAACAATATTACAAGTGATTCGAATGATATCCACTTTATTAATGGCGACCTGATTAGGTGATATATGCCATTTATTTGCTTCTAATTTTTGACTATTTGTAAATCCTAACAGATTCGCTATAGAATTTGGAACTGTAAAGTCTACAATTTGATTACATAATATTTCACAATGAAGTGTGTTATTATTTGCAACAAGATTAAAAGTGGTAGAAGATTTTTTTTCTTCTAAATCTTTTATAATATAATTCTTAATATCTTCTATCTCGTATGCACCAGTTGGTAAACTCAGCACGTCTGTACCAATTTTGATTTTATTATTTATATCTTCTTCAACATTTGGAATTGAATTATATGTCATTAAATCTAAAAATCCCATTTCCCACTCATCAGACGAACTCAAATCCAGTGGTGGAAAAAGAGAACATTTTAAATTTGAATGTTTTCCAGTAACACAAATCATCTTCGCACGGCTAGAAAGTCTAAACACAAATGACCACAATTCACTGTGCCGGCTCGTTGTCTAGGAAAATAATTATATTTTATATTCACTTTGTTACCATCAACACTTTTTAAATATTTTTGAATTTCAATTGGTGGACGTAAATTCCCGAAACTGTCGAAATATTCAACATTTAAACCTATTTTGTAAAAACATACCCAGTGTGTACCTTGTCCTGCATAACTGTCTAAATTTATAATTGCGGATTCTTTATTACGTATTCTAATTGGTAGTAAATCACGCATAAAAACCCCTCTGAAATGTGGTAATTTAAGTTTTTTTTGCACATTTTATTATATCTTTATTCGTTAATGGTCTATTAGCTAAACGATCGATTATTTTTGACGAGTACATTGTGATTTTTTTTGAATGACCGGAACCTTTATACGGTCTTAAATATAGACCTTTACCTTTTTTAACCGTTTTCTTTTTATTAACTTTCCTTTTTATTTTTTTCTTACATTTAAAGCAATTGTTTGACTTTTTTCTTTTTTCCACCTCCTCCTCCTCCTCCTCCAAGTTTGGTTTTTTGCTTTCATGATATTAGTAACTGCCCATGCGGCTGCTTTTTCACCTAAACTTGAATCAGATGCTTTAACTCTTTCCCAAGCGCCTTCAGCTAATATACGATCCGCAATAGATCTCTGTTTATTATCACTATACTTTGCATACGCTATATCGTGTTGACGGCACAAAGAGTCAAGTTTATTAATTCCTTTTTGACCTAATGCAAGTCCCTTATTCAAATTAGTTCCTGGACCACAAAACTGGTAATTTGGTAAGTGTATTTCCGTTGGTAAAATATCGATTGCTTTATTTAAAACTGAACCTGCTGCATTGGCAAGTGATGTTATCAGTCCCGAGCCTTGATAACTACTAGCACAACTGTTTTTTCTCCTAGCCATAATATATAATTGTACTAAACGTCTTCTTTATCGTCTTCCAATTCTTCTAATATTTCTTGAATCGTATCACGAACATGTGATTTAAAATTATAATAATCATTTTTTAAATTTATAAAATCGTTTTTAGTAAAATTTTCGAATTCGTTTTTTAAATCTAAAGTGTTTATTTTTATTTCTCTATCGGTTTGCTCTAATTTTTCTCTAGTTGAGTTTAGTTCTTGTCTTATCACAACATCGTTATCATTAATACTGGCACTAACATTGACGATCCTTCTTTTTTTAACCAGCGCGATGTAATAGTTTTGTATATTGAAAATCGATTGCTCTCTATTTTTTATTTCATTTTTCAATTTAGTTTCAAGATGATTAATTAAACCGCTAACTTTTCCCTGAAAATCAGTTTTTAATTCTTCAACTTTATCATTTATTACTGTAAGACAATTTTGAATAGCATCGCTGAAAATACTAAAATTTATTGCATCATTAGGTTTTGCCGCGTCACCTAGATTACAAATTCTCTTATTTAATACATCATAGTTTCCATCACCATCGATATGGAATCCATCACCCTTAGGTCCTCTCAGATTACTACTAGAACTAATACCACTACCATTCGAAAAGTGACCAAACTTATCAACACTCATAGCTACTATCAGATACAAAGGTTGAAATAAAAATGAAAAATACAAGTATTGTAATCATTATTTATTAAAATAATTTATCTCTTAATTCATATAACTCTTCTAATATTGAATTTATGTCATTTGAATGTGCTGTATTGCCCGCCTTTTGAGAAGCCAATAGTATTCTCAACCTATCGACCAGTTCGTTAGGATCATCATAGTAAATTACATCTGGTTTTAAATTAGATAATATTATTCCACTGTCTGCTGCCGTTTCCTGGTGATTAATTTCATCTGTATAAGTGTTCATCATCATCATCGCAGAATTTGCTTTTCTTTTCTTAAATATTGGAAAATTATTATTATTATTATCTTTGTTTGACTGTGATTTTGTTTTTTTCTAAAGAAGAAAAATTAGACAATACTATTCCACTACCTGAGGCCGCTTGTTGTTGTTGATTACCACTTTCATCGGTATTAGTGGTATTCATAGATTTCGGTTTTCTTCTCTTTAATAATCGAGAAATAATATTTTTATACTTGATGCCTCTATTTGATCTTATTTTTCCCGAAGAACGAATAATTAGATTTATGTACATTGGTTTGCATTATAATTAAATAATAGTTTTCTAAATCATCTTCAGAATAAATATATGCATTAGGATTATTCATAAAATATTAATTCATAAAGTCCTCGTGTTCCTTCATATCGTATTCCATCAATAATTAAATCATCACCGTCAATATCTACAAGTTTATCACCGATTTTCCAAGAATCACCTTCAACATGTAACCCGTAATTATGATCTATATGTTTTAGTGCCTGTTATTAATTTAGAAAAATATTCTTTGGCTATTTTACCTGTAAAATTTTTATCAATATAATATTTAGCAAGTTGTTTTCCTTCGGGTGTTTTTAATAATTCCTCACCCGTAGGCCGGGTTTGATATATTTTTTCAAAAACGTCTGATCTTGCTGGAGTAACAGCAGTGGTTGTTGTTGTTGTTGTTTCCATTTCTTCTTCCTCTTCATCCGTTCCAACTGTTTCCATATCACTGTTATCATCATTCGGAATTTGAGTTGCTCCTCTTTTAGATTTTTGGAATTTCTAAAGTACCATCATCGTATTCATAATCACTTTCAAAATCATGTTTTGTTGGTAGATTAATTTTCTGTTTTCTTTTTAAACCCTGAGGAGGATTTACAACTCGTAATTTTACAGGAACCGAATCAGATTCAATTTCGTTTTTAAATAATTTTTCGTTTCCGTTCAATTCTTTTAGTATTATCTTGTTCTTGTTCTTGTTGTTCTTCTTTTATTAGTTGTTTTAACGGTTCTGATACAGGTTTCAATTGTTTTTCCCACAATTCTTCCGTATCAAATTGTTCTCGTTCAATCGATCTATGTTTATTTTTTATATTTTTTTCTTAATTTATGTATTTCTTTAACCACATCGTCTTTTGTTTTGTTTTGAAACCAAGAATCATCAAATTTCTCCATGATGTTAACTCAACAAAACGTGTGACTACAATAATGAAATTCTTGCTAGTTTGTAGCTTTTATTAAAATCCTGTTATAAACATATCAAAACCCGAACGATAACGTCCATTATTTAAACTTCTATCTTTGTCAATCACTAAAAATTTATTTTTTCCCTCGATTCCATACTTTGATACACATTTCTTTGAACTGTTCAAATGACATGTCTATATTTACATGATCATTATATACATGGTGTAAATTTTTATCATCTTGTTTAAATAGTATTATCAAGTTTGCATTATCTCGTACTAATTGTTTTGGTATAAAACTATATGTTTGACAAATATAAAAAGTGTCAATCTTACAATGACGTCCCATTGCAAAATAATTTTTTATGTTTTTTCTGTCCATCGCAAATAACATCGTCAAAAATCATAATTGAATACGGTTTAATTTCACTAGGAAATGGAACCTCATCTTTATCAGAGAAAGAAAAATATCCTACTCCACTTATATTGTCCAATACACATTGTAAAAATTTATACTTTTGTTGAAATAAAGATTTTGAAAAAATATAAACATTAGAGAAAAATAATCCTTTTGACGAAAATAATAAGTTTAAAACTAAATTAGTTTTACCGCAGTTAGAAGGACCGCATATTATACATCTTATTGTATTAGGTAGTAAATCACCGTGTCGTTTACTTTTTTGCATTTCACCAGAATTTCCTTCTACTAACTTATCCAAGTTTAATATCGGTAACTGAACAGTTTGTTTAATAAATTTCATTTTACCAGCTCTTCTTTACTAATCCAACTGTCGTGTGATTCATCGAATCCTAGCCAGCGTACTAAAACTTTATCACCTTTACGTCTTATTATCTTTTCTATCAAATAAATATCGTTAAATTTAGTTTTACTTAATTCTTGTTGATAAAATCCACCTTGTACTATTTCTCCTCTATCGTCTTTCAAAATGTAAGTAACAGGAAATGTGGATTGTACTTTCCATATTGTATAAATTTCATTGCTCCATTTTGGTAAATAACCTTTTGCAAAAATATTACGAACTCTGCTTATCCTGACTCGATCACCAACCTTAAATGATTGTTTCAGGTAAAATGTTTTTCTTGCATTTATAATTCTAGTTAATACTTTTCTTTCATTTTTACTATTAACTTCAATTGGTCTCATTCCTATTGTACGGTGTACGGTATTATTATATTGATTTACCAAATTAGGTAAAATATTTAGCCAACAATAGTTACCTTGTACACTAAACGAAATCCACATTTTATTTTTCAATGTGCGATTCCAACGTTCTACGATGCTTGCTTTTAAATCAGAGAAAGATTTATAATGATTGATATTATATTTATTGAATAAAGATTGAACTTTCACATTAAACCATTCTTTTCCCGCATCAGTTTGAATATGTTTCATTGGAAATTTGGATAAAATCGGGTCTAATGCTAGCGCAACATCGGTAGCGCTTTTTGATTTTAACGGAACAGCTATTGCAAATTTGGAAAAACAATTAATCATTGTCATTATATATTTATAACCTTTACTACATTTAGAATAAGGTATCATTTCAACTAAATCCGCTTGATATAAGTCTTTTAATCCCTTCAATTCTACATATCGTCGAGGAAAATTTTTACGCGCTTGTCTGTGCAGTTCTTTTGCTATTTCCTCTTTTACACTCATAGCTGATATGAAAAAGTAAATAACACTATTTTATATTTATAAAGAATAAGTGCAAGGTAAATAAAAAGAAAACATTTTTTTTTCAAAAGCACACACACATTTATTTATTTACTATACACAATTTTCACCATAATTACAAAAGTAACAGTCCTTTATTTTCGGTTGTGGACCATCATTTTCACAAAGTCTGGGGAAAAAATGCTCTTGACAACGTAGTGATTTTAATATGTCCTTGTCGTTTTTCAAATAAACTGGTAACTTATCATAAATACAATCAATGTTAACAATGTGATTTAATATATATTCTTTTGGTAGATATTCTAATTGATCTTTTGACAAATTTGTGTAACCAATTGTGGAACAAAGTTTGATTGCTGTATTAATTTTTTTCCAAATTTTCCTTAACATATTTTGTATTTTTCCACCAATTTAAAATTGCATGTACATTTATATATGCGCAATTTGATGAATTATGACTGAACACACATGGTTTCAATATATCTACATTCATTTGTTTTCTTAAATTACATAAACTAGGACAATTGAGATTTTCAAGATTAATTACTTCAACATTGAATTCGGATAGCAATTTTTTTGTAAACGTTTCTTTTTCAGTGCCTTTTACATAAATTTTACCTTGTATTTTTATATTTTTAAAAACGTCTTTCAATTCAGAATAGTGTTTAACACCAGAACTCCATTGTAAACCGTGATGTTGTTTCTCTAACCAGTTTGACTTGTTTTTTGTAAATGTGTAGGGAGATTGTTAAAATTACACGGTGGTTGAAACAACTGCAGTTGGTACACTTGCTCGTCCGTTGATATTAGAGCAAGCTCTTTTATGACAAAATCGTTGATAATGTTTTTGAATCCTTGAAAGTCCAGTATAAACTCCATCCTATAAAACAAAAAATTAAAATAATATATTTTAAGTACTATATTGGTAATTTAATCTCTTCCAAAATTCACCATCAATAGTATTAATTTGTTTTTTAAATTCAGTCCATTTATCAAGATCCATATAAGCGAAATTATGTTTATTATCTTTATTTACAATACAAATTTGAACTTGGTTTTGCCAGCCGCTAACAACTACTTTCATATCTCCTGTAACAATAAAAGTTTTACTGTAAGAATACTCCATATTACCTGTTCAGTTCAACAAGTAGAATGAATATGAACTGAATATTATCACTCAAGCATATTTAACCAATAACAGTAGCAGTTCATTGAAACTAAAAAACCAACTACATTTTGATTTTCTTTAAGTAACCATATTAAATCGTTAAATTTTTGAAAAGTGATGTTATTTATTGGAAGATTTTTATATATTGATACATAACAATAATCATTGTGTTCTGAAAAATCTATAATTCTAAGATTATCATAAAAATTGACTCTCAAAAAATCTATTGTAACACTTCGTAATATATTAATATCTAATAATCTAGAAAGACTAAATTCAGTATCACCTACAAATATTGCATAATTTGTAATACACCCATCCTCAACATAACAATTTCCCTTTTTATAAAATATATGTAACCATTTATGTAAATGATTACCTACGTAAGCTACAAAATCTGAAGAAATTTGATGTGAATAAATTTGACCCAAATACAATCTAGATGCATAAAAAGAAACTACATGCACACAATCTTTATTTAAAGTTTTATTAAGAATAACATTACTTTTCCAAGAAAATATTGCATGTTTTTTTTCAATACAGTGTTCTTTACAAAATAGATACCAAAAATAATCGTTTTCTATAAAATAAACATCTTCATATGAAAGGTTAAGCAATATTTTAAATTTTAACTCAAGTCGAAGTGAAGAAATATAATGGTTTATTAAATCACTCATTACTGTTCACAAAGTTGGCGACCTTGAGACGGTATAAGTTTCACAACTCGTCTTTCATTAACACACACATGAAAGTTTTCCACTCACGTTGCACTTGGATTTTTTTCAAAATTGATTTAAACACTTCTTCAAATTCAGCTATTCTTTTTCTAAAACGATCTCTGTCTCTTGCAATTTGTTCCCATTCGGATTTTCTATCTTCATACTCATCTAACATATAACATTTACTGACTACAGGATTGGAAAATGATACTGTTCTATAATCAAGTCAATCAGTTATATCTTCATCATCATCATTGAAATTATTATGTCTCAATCTAAATTCAGTATCAATAACAGAAAAATATTTTTTAAACTTTTTCCAATTATCAATATCTAATATAAAAGTTTGATTGTTTAATTCTAAAACAACTTTTGTTTTATTTAAATGTTCTCGCACAAAAACTTTAAAAACATTGGTAAGTTGAAATAGCCTTTCTTTAGGAAGTTCCATATTTAATTACCTGTATTAACACACACACACACACAAACTAAATAATCACTTTATGAAATGTTGTTCGTTACTAATGATTTCGTTCACAAATAACTCGGTTTTATAGTAAAATTATGACGTCAATAAAAAAATATTCTTATGAATCATGATTTATATTAATTTTAACCAATCAAATTAATCCTATACTTATATAATAAACATATTTTTAATCACCTGATATCTCTGGCGGATGTAAAGTACACATGTATTTCATATGGTGATGCAACAAAAAAGTTTGCACTGCGCGTGGCTTAATCACACTGGTATTTCCTATGCTGATGCAACAAACAACCTGGCACTGCACGTGGCTGGTATTTCCTAGTCATGCGCGTTTACACTGCGCAATCACCTAAGTATTACATCATTACGCTAACACGTCACAGTTGTATGACGTACATAATAAGTAAACTACGTATAGCCAGGTGTTGTCACAGTTGTATGACGACTCAAGTGTTATGACGAAACGTTCTTACAACTGAAGGTCAAGGCTATTAAGTGACCTTGAAGTCCAAGGTCAAGGTCATCGAGTGACCTTGAAGTCCAAGGTCAAGGTCATCGGGTGACCTTGAAGTCCAAAGTCAAGGTCATAGTGTGACCTTAAATCCAAAGTCAAGGTCATCGAATGACCTTGAAGGTCATTGACCTCTGGAGGTGGAGGGGGGCGAGGGGTCATTGACCTCTGTGGGCGAGGGGGGTGGAGGGGGGCGAGGGGTCATTGACCTCTGTGGGCGAGGGGGTGGAGGGGGGCGAGGGGTCATTGACCTCTGTGGGCGAGGGGGTGGAGGGGGGCGAGGGGTCATTGACCTCTGTGGGCGAGGGGTGGAGGGGGGCGAGGGGTCATTGACCTCTGTGGGCGAGGGGGGGTGGAGGGGGGCGAGGGGTCATTGACCTCTGTGGGCGAGGGGGTGGAGGGGGGCGAGGGGTCATTGACCTTTGTGTTGATGTTGTGTGACCTTGGCCGTGTAACGGTTGTCCTAGAACATACAATTTCTCTCTACTCACGGGATAAAGCAGATAACTATGTTTTATTCGTGAAAATGTGGAGTGCTTAGATTCGTCATTTACAACAACTACAACAATAAAGGTAAATAATTGTACACTGATATTTCATTATCGTAAACTATGATTGATTGATTAATTGTTAGATTGACACAAAAGTTGAGAAACTGAGTTTATAGGTTATGTCATACTATTGACAAATGTTGATAGTGTTAAGTAAATTATTAGTTTAAATCACTCTGCAATCAATCGTAATTCAGTCGATTGAGAAGAAACAGCGCGTATTGCTAGTCAAACATTTAAAATAACAAATTATAACCTCTAACCTGTCATAACAGTGCGACCAAACAAACGAACTAAACCGACCAATCACCACGCGCGGAGTTAGAATTTAACTGTGTTTAGCAAGAATTTCAAATTCCAATTTTAGTAAAGGTTTTATTCAACTTTACCATTTACAATAACAAATTTTAATTAATTTCAAATTATGTACAATGTTTTAGTAAACAAAATATATTTCTATAGTTAAAATTTGTGCAATTCTTATTTTCATTCAATTCCTTGTTCCTATTGTGCAATTTAATAATATTCATATCAATAAATATTCTACCGAGAAAAAGACGTTGTCACGTAAAATCTTCGCCCGTAAAAACCGACTTTACAGGCAACCATAATTTTTTAAGATATATCTTTGTCCGTTATACTTTTTCTAATTATTTCCATGCTATTTTTATTGACCTTGGATAGTAGTATAGAACTTTGTCAGTGCTTTAGTTTCGTGGAATTCAACTCATTGTTTTGTTTTTGAACTGTGATTGTTATAATTGAATATGACTTTTTTACATTGCAATAGTGCTTCCGTCTCAGTCGAATAAAGTAGGTAGATTTTGTTACAACTGAAATTAATATTAAGTTATCTGCATGGGATTAACATGTACTTAATATATCAAAATCCGTTAAAAAATATGAACAGTTTATAACAAAAGATATGGAAAATGATACAAGCATTTCAGAAGACGTAGGCTTTTGTTTTGTTTTAGTATTACTATCGTGTATGATAATCGATACTTATGATCCGTTTATGTTTTGATGTTTAGTAAATGTTGTTCCATTATACTTTTAATTTTTTCTCTAGGTTCATAAAAAAAAAGTTATAAGTTTTTTTATAGTTAATGACCATTATAGGATACTCTAAGAGGCATTATCGTATATACATTCTATATACGATGAAATAAAAATATACGATATATTATAAAATATATTGTGGTGGATTTTGGGCTCTTAGGGTCTTATCTGGTGAGGTTATAGACAATTTTCGGTAGGTGTTACCGAGGGCAACATGAGGAGCAACAGCAATAGGCTGATTTTGTCTACAAAATATAACTAAAACAAGATGCCTATGGCCTATTAAACTATTAACAGTGACGCCGAAATAGTTCACGAACTGTGTTTTGATAATTATGTTGTTGACGTAGTGTGAAACCGGAAAATTTAATTGATTCTCATGTACTTATACAAACCAAATTTAAGATCTAAGTGCCAAAAAAAAAAACACACAAGTCAGTTCAAAATACAAAATTGATCATAAAAACTGGAAATAAACTTCCTAATTCAATTGAGCTTTCGACTAAAAAACGCATTTCAGGCAGCTTTATGTCATAATGTTGAAAGCAACATTGTAAAAATACATAACAGTCGTTCCCTATAATCAAAATGGCTAAATTAGTTTGAATTGTTGTGAACATTATTGGTGTAATGGGAATACAATATGAGTAAATTCTTTTTTTGAAATTCTTGACGATGGAAGGATTCTTAAATAAAACTAAATTTACCGGACATTGTCCATCGTTGAGTAATTTAATATAATGTAACACTACGTTTTGAGATCTGCAATCTGATCTCTTCTTCAGGTGAATGGCTAAACTATGCATGACTACAGTCAAATGTAGTACAAATCAATTTAAAGTATGGATCTTTTTTAGTTTGGGATAAAATATGATGATCATTTAATGCAGATTTGTTCTTTATTTTGAAAAGAAAAAAAAAACACTACTCTCCACAGTTTCTAACAATAATTCGAGTGCGGTTGCCAGTTAGTTATAGCACTGCTTGAAAGCGGCAAGTTCTATACAAAACTCAAACCTTTGCTCTCTGTGGATAAATTTCTTGCTCGACATTTTTCTTCAGAACCAGTGAACAGAACTAGCTAATATCGCACTAAACCCTGTACATGGTATTCCGTGGGTTGAACAAGCTGTGAACTATGTTACATAAGTCCTCTATTTATATATTCTTAGTATAAACGTTTCGTGATCCATAAAGAAGATTACAAATACATCTCTTTAATCTCTAAATGTTATTGATTTTGTAAGTTTATCTACTCAAGTAATTGCTAACTAGATAATTGAAAACTACTATTTTATTTGTGTTATTATTGCCATATATAATAGAAACGCACAGTAAAGTTTTACATATGAAAGTATAAATTCAGAGAATATTCTGTTTTGTAATATCTATTCATCGTTGTACATGTACTTAAAAACTTGCGTGGAAATGCTCTGAAAAATTTAAATAAAATATAAATGAGATTAAGAAAAGCAAATAACTTTTTTGTAACAAAGCCTAAAAAGACATTTTGCAAAATTATTTTCTTTTATAGGTCCGAGGACATCGTCAATATAGGCCAGGTCAAAATCGTAGGAACATAAATATATTTCCTACAAGAATTAGAGTATGGTTGATTACAAGATATGATATTGAGTACATGTTTTAAGATAATCATTTAGTGTATGGTTTAGTCTAGTCTGCAATGTTGTAATTAATAATATTTAAAATAGTCACGTTAGAGCATTATAAAATAATGGTTTATAATATTTTAATGTCACAAGTTTAAAGCCATTTTGATCGTAAATAATGCATAAATCATTTTATGTAATACACCACAATAATTATATTAAATTTACAAATTTGAATCCTAATAGTACATTATTTACTACATAAGCTACAGTAACAATTTTTTAAGATTCAATTCTTGCTAGTTTCCGCTATTTTTATTTTTTACTCTTTTGTATACAGTATCACCAACACAGGCTCAGCCTTATGGGGGTATCTACATTTCCCTTATTGTGTACAATTTATTGGCCTAGTTATTAGTATTAAAGAAAGTAAAACCTGAAAGAATTTAACCTATTTTTATATTTTATTTACTCTAAGGCACACGTACCAATTGTAAATAAAATAAGTAGGATACATTATTTTTGTAATTTTTTATTTTATTCTATTGTAAATACGTTTAGTTTTGTCATAGTGTTATTTATTTTTAGGCACTGGCAATAATATTTTGTTGTAATATTCAGTTTTTTATTTTGGAGAAATACACGATTTATTATTTATCACTTTAAAAGGACATAAAGTACTGTTTTAAGTAGTAAACATAAATCACCTGTTTACTATTCTAATTTAACATATATGATTATGTTTTATATTCATAGATCTCCTTTTACAATTGTACATTGGGTTTACCGTTGAAAGTGAAATGGATAAATAAATAAATTGAAGTATTTCCAATCGTCAAGTAACTATGATTATTCTAATGAAAATATCTTCTAGATATTTGACGCTTGGAAATCATTAATGCTAAATCCGCCCAGATTAAAAACATTAGCGAGAGAGCGGTACTTGAGAAGAAAGTGGGCTCCCAGTATCGTTATGAACATGAGTAGATAGAGTGTAAGGAAAAGCTTATGCATTTTTAATATTTCACGGAGACTAACTTGATGTAATGCCAGTAAAGTTTGATATACGAGCAGATCTTCATTCAAACACTACCGACGCGATTAGAAGATTTCTATGAGATTTAATAATTACAGATTTGTTGGAAATACCGTCGTTAAAATTGTTCGAAATGTACTAATTAAATCTTTTAAATAAAAGTACATCGCCAAGTGTTGCTAAGCGCTAATCTCAAGAAAGGCTGGACCAATTTGGCCAGGAAGGTTTATGTGATGAAAAAAGTTTGGAAAAAAACTGCAGAAATTTATTAAAATTCACAATAATAATATTATTTGTGCTTTATAAGCCAAATTTAACTGACTAAACAACTGTCGATACCTTCAGATGAAGTTCGTCTAAAAGGTTTCAGACATTATCTTTAAATTTAAATAAAATATTAAGTATACAGTTCATGATCAGTAGTTTAAAGAAAATAGCTCAGACACAATTATTACCTAATTTATACTCCAATATTGCGCTAGTGAGGAATTAAACAATCTAATCCATTTGAAATAGTACATAAAAACTGTAATAAAACCACCTTAATTAAAAAAGCTGTGACCTAGGACATACGATATTCGAAAGTGGTCGGCATCTTTGACATTAAGAATAGCTTTTTTAAGTGACTATGCTCAAAAACCACAATTTTCTAAATTGCAGTACGAAAACAGCAAGACTTTGTTAGGATTTCTAAAATACCTATTATAAACGATTTTATCTATTTAACGTTGCAGGACCTTCATATAGGTATCTCAATTATACTTGACTTATATGCTATTTGAGCGATGTAGGCTTCTCATTCATACGTATATGTTATGTTTTCTTAAAAAAAAAACAAAAAAAAAAACAAAAAAAACACAAAAAAAACAAATGAAACAGAAAAATAGTACTGGCATTATATTTATAAATATTAAGATGACGGACGTAGAAAGCATTTTGACAGAAGTCAGTTTCCGAGATCAATATTATGTCTACATTTTCTTGATCGGGTTAAGAAGTTATACGCAGTTGTGGCGTCATAAATTAACATAAATAAAAATTAGATTGAAAGTAAATTTAAACGGCCAGAAAAGACATTTTCGATTGCCTTAGGCTCCTCAGCCTGGGTATGTATAATATATCTCAAATTCATCGGAACAAGACAAACTCAACTATGGCACTGAAAATGCTAATGCAAATAACAACAGTTTTGTTGAGTTTGCCTTGATATATGAAAAACAACGGATAGCAGTATGGTTTATAACGATTGCAGTTATAAGTGCATTAATCAGCATTATTGTTACAAATCAGCCACGTGATCATTGGTAGAGTGGTTTGTCTTCTCTGGTAACAAGTCATCAGTGAGTTGTAACAATAGGATAGGTAGAAGTTGATCATTGTATGTTAGCAAACACAATGTATGGCTCATAGCAGACAGTGATCAGCACTTATCGAAGCATGATTCCATAATTGTTGTGAAAGTAGATTTGAAGCTCTAAAAACCAAATACATTCCTATCAGATTGCAATTTAAAATCACAGTCTATATATCCCATAATAAACATAAAGTTACAACTTAGAAACAATTTAAAATTTATATTTAATTTATTTTGTAACAGAACATGTTATAAAACTCGTGCAATAAATACCGGGTCAGCTGAAGTCTCCGTTAGTAGCGAGGAAAAATAAAAAATTAAAGTGAGAAGAATAAATCATAATTTTAAACGCTTTTATAGTTATGTATTGTTACTAATATTGGGTCTTGATCAGTTGCTTAATATATAAAAAAAAAGGAACCATATTCCATCCTTTACTATTCATAAAATATAATCCAGTACTATAGTTCTCTCTCCTTATTTTTTTCCCGATGAAGAAAAACATAAGTATGAAAGAGAAGCCTAAAACGGTCAAAGAGCATATACGAGAGTATAATGGAGATACTCATATTGAGATCCTGCAACGTTAAAAATAAATCATTATAATAAGGTTTTTAGAGGTCTAAGAAACTTTGTAGAAGTCCTTACTGTTTTCGGACTGTAGTTTAGGAAAGGGTGGTTCATTGAGCATATTTTGAAGCCACTGTAAAAAAGCCAAACTAGTACCAGAACGTTTATAAAAATATCAGTCTTTGAGTTAAAATCGTTTTCACCAAACATGTTTCCTCAAGCCTAATTCCTTAGGTAGTATTTGAAGGCTCGTATGTTACTGCAAGAGAAGCTACGGGTTTCTCAAAAACTTTGTTGTGTTTTTTGGATTCATATTTCTTTGGTATTATTATTATTATTATTACAGCTTTTCCCCTTGAAGACCTGAAAGAGGCGTAATCAAAATCCATGATTGTAACATGCTGCTTTCAATGTTGAAAATGTTGCCAATAACGACCTGAAATTCCCGTGTTAAAGCATGTATTGTATGTTGCAAATTAAATAATAAATATAAATATATAATTTAATAATATAATATAAAATTAATATAATTTAATAAATAAATTAATATTAAATTATACTATAATTTCTACTTAAATAAATTAAATAAAAAAAATAAAATAAGTTGCTTGTAATATTTTTAGTTTAGTGCATTGAAGACTTTTGGTTAGGTCTGTTATGTTGAAAACCATCTATGGCCATTATGTAGGTTTATTTATGAGCAAGAGTATCAAAGCAGAAGTTTAACGGTCCAAAAAAATAGCAGATATTGTTATATGGTGGGAGTTCCTGTAAGCTTGTGGTCGTGGCTTTCAAAAATCTGTGACAGTTTAATTTTGTAAATTGCAAAATTATATAAAAATAGAATTTATTATGGCATTTAACATTTTTAAACTGGATTTTAGAGTACACGTGTTTTCTAGATTTTAAAATTTACATGAAATATACATAAATATACAATAAATGTTGCTATTCGTGTTGCTAATCGTCATTTCTTTTCATGAATTTCAACAAGCATAGTTTATAAAAATAGTGATATATTTTTACAATTTCTAGAAATGAGATATTTTTATTTCTTACAAATGTTACAGATTGAGAAGCAGATGAAAGATGAAAATCATTAGATACTTCGCTCGTAGAACTTGAAGTTTGGACACGTTATACAATAACCGGTTTAATCAAAAGACAATTGTTTAGAAATAATGAAATACAAATAAAGACATTTTTCAACGATAAATAATAAACGAAAAAAGAAGAACAAATACTACAGTTGATACGTTCAGAGGTGAAATGAAAAAGATTGCGAAACAAGATTGTTCATTTCACAAGAATAATCAATCTTAGTTGGTTTGAGAGATCACCTGTAGATGTCACCACGAGCGTCACTGACACTGCCTCGTCTCTCTCTGTGGCAGGCTGCCAGCACTTTTAGTTATTTTGCTTCCACGATTTAACTGAAAACTCATTGTGTTTAGTTTATAATAGTCTTAATAGTTACACAGTCTGTCCGTTTATAATTGATTTATTTCAACGGTTTCCCATTACACAGACTAGATACAGTATTGTGAGGCAAATACACTTAATATAGTAGTTAACGGCAATAAAAGTTTAAAATAAAAAAAATTTTTTAGGGTTAATTAAATTAAACTGTTTGATGGTAAAGGGTTTTAAAATGAGTCTAATAAATTAATTAAAAAAACAATAAACGTATTCTAAGTATAAATATATAAATCAGGATAACAACAACGAAAACTAATAGTTAAAAAATTCGTGATCGTATTTAGATTATCACTCTAACAGAAGAGAGGACAATTTATTGACTAAACGAGGGAAAGGGAAAAAAATTTAAGGCTTCAGGTGGCGTCTGAGGACACTCCCTGTAGTCTACCATCGACTGGGCGAAGATGTCTGCACTGCTCCCCAGCTCGTTGGTGTCATTGAGGAAAAACGAGGAATACATCCGTGATGAGCATAAGTGGTGGACTAGAATCTTTCTCAAAGAGACTCATGGATCGAGTACCTCTTGGCAATCGATATTTATTATATAATTATCGATTTTATTACAATTTATATTCGATAATCGGATATATTTATTCGTATATTTAAATTCCATATATTCGATATAATTTATGTCGATAACTCGATATAATTGATATCGATAACTCGATATAATTGATATCGATAACTCGATATAATTGATATCGATAACTCGATATAATTTGATATCGATAACTCGATATAATCGATATCGATAACTCTATATAATTATCTAGTTCCTAATATCTTCAATAATTTTGAAAATATCGATGCACAATTACTCCCACACATCTTTTCCCTCTTAAGTGGGTTTCTGATGCATATGAAGTTAACGTACAAAAAATAGCCTGTACACGTTTTTTCATATACGAGTAATCTCGTTATTCGTCGTTACTTCAGAAAGCATTAAGCATGTTACAGTCCTAATTTGAGTAAGTTTTGCTTTACAACATTGTCTAGAAGTGTTATCCACATTAAAAATGACAATAAACTTTTCGGACGACCTGATTGTTTTTTTCTTCTTTAGTTCCTACAAAACTATCGTTAGTTTGTATAGCTACTAAACGACACATTTTTTGTACTATTAATCACAGAGGTTTGTGACACCATTGTGTGAACACCCTGTATGAAAGCATAACTATTCGAAATAAAACTCGAGTAAAAACTTCATTGTGTAAACTTCAAAATTTTGCAGGAAATTTCATTTCTTTATGGACAAGAAAGTGTTTCCATGATGATAAAATGTTCACCTTTAGGATTTCGGTGAACGTCTTTGAACTCACTCTATTAATCTGGCACAGTTATTTCTCTGATACTTATTATTTTTACTTAATAAACAGTCAACTGTATCCTGATCATATTTTTCTTTTGCCGAGGAAAACAGTTGCCTAGACATGCAGCACACAACAGGTCGACTGGAGATATTTTTGCTTCAACCTAGTCAACGTAGGCGAGACACCTAAACCTGCTCCTCAGGTTTCCAATACAAATGTCTTAATCCGATCCTTTTTTCTTCTCTCGTTGCCTTGGTTTCAGATCCTTGCTTTTTAGTTTGAAAGCAGCCAAAGAAAAAATACTATAAAAATACGGCCGTGTAACATATTCTTCAATAAATTAATGTAATTTTTTGGATCGCGTTACAATACTAGTAAACTGATTGAACAGAATATCTATTTTTAAAAAAAACAGAATATCTATTTTTACAAATATAATATTTATTTGGTATGCTGACAAACAAACAATTATAAAAACGATTACAAACGATTAGAAATTTAGAAAACAGTAATATTTCTATATATTTTAAAAATAAAATTCACACTATTTAATTTATATGATTGTCTGTTACAACAAAATAAAATAAATAACAAAAAAATACACTATATCTTATTATGAACAGAACAAAATATTACTAATAATGTTTTTTAAAATATATTTGTGGTTTCCAGATTTTATTACCACTTTTTGAGAAACAAAAACACAAATTTTGTGTGAGTGACATTTGTAATGTGGGTATTAATCCATTTCTATGTTAAAATTTATTACACAAAACAGTCAGGACGATTTAATATGATAGTAATTAGAAGAAAGGTTTTACAAAACCTTATATATAAGTATTTTATAAGTTATGTCTGAATTGGAGTCTGTAGAAGGATCAGTACGATTTATGAGGTAAATATATCTTAGTAGGTCTTGGCTTTATTTATGTTACAATTGTCTTAAAGATAGAAGAAAAGTCACAAACATGTAAAGAACGATCTTTAGAGTCATAAATTACAAGACTATAAGTATCACTACTAAAATTAATTTTTACTTTTAAGGTTAAAAAATGTTTTGTTGAAGAAAAGTTCAAGAAAGGAAAAGGCATTGTTATTATTAATTTGTTTTCAAATTCATTAGTTAGTTTCAGAATTGTATGATATGCATGATATATTTCTGATATAACATATTTTTTACATAAATATAAATCCTAACAGACTGCCAAAATTCAATAAAAAAATTCCCTTTAATGGCCAAGGCGTTCAAAAGGGCGCCTTAAAAACCTCTTGGTGTCACAAGCATTTTATAATGCAGGGGAGTTTTTTAGCATTTAACTGGGAGACCGCCCAATTACACGACTGATACTGCTGTTTAAAGTGGGATATTATTGGCGAATGATGAAAGGTGCATAAGTGTAGAATTGTATGTTGTGAATGAGAATTTTGTGGCATGAATGTAAGAAATTTTAGATTAAAATTAGTGGACGTTTGCTACTACAATTGTAAATATTGTCGCTGCAATTTAAAAAGCTGCTGATTTGAATTTTGATTTGATTTGAATAATATCATAAATGCGGATGGGAATATGTTTGTTGTTTGATTTCAGGCGTAAACTATTCAACCGATTGTATTGAAATTTCACATGAGCATTTTTTACGGTCCCTGGTATAAATATAGGCCTATTTTTACTTCAAAAATTCCTCAGAGATATTCCCCACTGGTCTCTAAAGTTGCAAAATATTAATTGAAATAGTCTGTAAAATGTAATCGACTGATTGTGTAAACATTGTTTTGTGACAGCACAGCCATATTGTTTATAATTAAAATAAATATATATTTTCAATTTGATTAACATTGAAAATTTTAAAAAATTTTTACCCCCCCCACCCCCCCCCCCCCCCACCCCCCCCCCCCCCCACCCCCCCCCCCCCCCACCCCCCCCCCCCCCCACCCCCCCCCCCCCCCACCCCCCCCCCCATTTTGACTGTTTTGGATGAAAAAAAGATTAAAGAATTGAATAAAAATGATAAATTACACTTGATTGTTACTGGAACGAAGACTATTAAAGATAAAGACTGTTGTTACAATTAACTTTGTAGAATAAAGATTTCGAAGATTTCTGGATTTTTTATTAAAACAGCTTAAGAAATTAGAAGCCTACAATGAACAGTAAAACAGCTATAGATTCGGTTATTTTCCATTCGTGGTTTCTTAGATTTGTTTATGGTTCAATGGACAGTATTTTACATTGATTTTCTGACTGTCCCAAAAGTGCGCTAGAACCCTTATATTCATATCTACTTATATCAACAACATCACGTTTTGACTGACAAACGAACCGCCCAAAAATTCAAAGTTTACTACCAGGGACCAGAGAGATGTTTTGGATACAAGGGTATTGCAAGGAGAATGCTGATGGGCAAAAGATGTGAACAAGGGTTTCCTGCAGCGAGAAGCTACATTGGTCAGCATCTCAACACGTACTAACAAGCTTATACCTACAAGTTTAAAATACTGTATGGAAGGAAACACATCATTGTAAGCCTAGCCTTATGGGCTGCTACAAATAAAATTAATATCAAACTTAGTACTGAGTGAATAAGCTCGAAAATCGCTCAGTGGTCTTGAAAGTCTATATTGGAAACTAGAAGACTTATTACAACATTCATAATATTACTCAGTCGTGAATAAGCTTAAAACTCGATGTTTCAGCTCCCTTGATTACTCAAATTCTTTTTTGACATGTAAATGATTTATAACAAAAATTGTTATAGGTAAACCGTTTACTACAAGACTCTGGGTGATTTTAGTTCACGCAGAGTAGGGTAAGTACCCCTCCGCCCGCTGTGATGCCTCCCTCTCCCAGTATCCCACCACTGCTCGGCACTCGCCCGCTTGCTCTATCCCCTGACCTGGCCATATTGCACAAGGTAAGTTTTATATAATATTTATTAATTTTGGAAAATTATTACTCTCATATAAAACTGTTTAGTTAAAAATAAAATATTTAGTAACTTGTATACTACAAATATCAGATTCGAGAGAGAAGAGTTCATGAAGTTTGTTTGACGGTTTTCTGTACTCAGAGGCACAAAGCCTCAACTCAAGTGCTAGTTACAACTTCGGAAACGTAAAGTATTTTTTATATTTCTAACCCTTCGCCCTTTAGTTATTTACCACCAAGACTGAAAATCTATTTTTGACAGTCCTACATTACCTTGTTTTTTTCAGTTTTATAGAATATTCCATTCAAAGTAGCATTGTTTCTAAGCTATTAAACTAGGCTGGTTTTTGTTTAAAAATCTAAATTTGGTTTTAAATATGAAGAGAATAGCTTTTCTTAATGAGGAGGAAATAGTCAAGAAATTAAATGCATAAAGGATGATTTAGCACAATGTGAACCGGAAAACGTGCTTGATAATGATATAACCTGCCAATAAACTATAGATAATAACTTGGAATTCCTGTCTCAGGTTTGTTATATTTTTCAAACGAAAACACCAATTTTCTATTAAAATTATGGTGACAGCTAAATAATTGCTGCTTTCGTTTAGTGTATTAATTACGTTAGGTCGACAAAAAGTGCTACCTATTTCCAAGAACTGCAAACCATTAAATACAAGCAAAATTTTGTTTAATCATCGGTCAATAATTATAAACGCATTCACTGTAAAATGAGGCAGTTTACAAATGGTTTTTACTCACCACCAAAAATGAACGTCGGGATATAAAAATATTTCATTCAGTATAACCAGGAATCATTGCTGACTGGAACTATGAACGTCATTTCCGGGCTCGAATTCCAGCCCCACCGACAGTGATGACGGTTCCTCGTCCATTACATACATACTTCATACTCCACTGGTTTTTCATCCCCATCCCCACTGGCACTTCCATAATCAGTTTAGATAGTATAAAACATATATAAAATGTTAATAAATCACTCTAGCAATATTATCCACTGCCTCTCTTTAAAAAAATTCTTGTAGAGTTGTTAAAATCCTATAATGGTTATCAAACATTGTTATTGAGTATGATTCATCTCTGCGTCAAGAAAACAAGCGTTCAATAAGTTCAATATCCCCCTCCATTAAGCAATAGTTACATATAAGCAGTCATGATGCACTGAACACAACAACAAACAGCAGAAAAATGAAATGTTGACACGAAATGCAATAGAAAGAACAATGCACGCCGCAAGCAAACTGATAATGGGCTCACACTCAGGCAATGTTTGAGTTGAATATAGACGAGTATCCTCTCAATTTCTCGTATTTTGCAAATGCCTACTCATGTTCAGTTGAATAAATGCAGGAGTAGGCTCTCATGTTTGTGAGTTTGGCTCTCAATTACTTGCGAGTGCTAGTGATCGAACATTTAACAGAATCGAATTCGGTATTATAAAAAACACACTCGTATTCGAATACTTGTACTCGAATACCTTATCTGCGTTAAGCATATCTAACAGACAAGTCTAGACTTGTCTTACTTCTTTCCTGCAATATATTGCTTCTCGGATATTTGCAATTGTCCCATGCCAAAACAGATGAGGAAATCCTTTACGTGTATTCGACAAACATGTCATACCCATGATTTATGAAGTTCAGAAAATATGTATTGTGTTTACCTATTACTTCAGTCCCGTCTGGAAGATTCTTTTTATACTGCAGGTCTTATCACCAATGACCTTAAAAATACTTTAAAAGCCAAAAACACGACAATAATATTTGGTTTTTACACAATAAACATAAAATAAACATTAAATTTTGTGTGTAATATCTAAAAATTTATTTATTAATTTAGTATTTTATACATGTTTGTACATTTAAAAATTATTTATTCCAAAGTAATGAGTCTTTTTTTAATTATTCTTTTCAGAGTTCATACATTTATTTAAAACCCTAAGATGGATACTTGTAAGTGAATATGAATACAGCTATGGAATACTTTATTTGAAGACTATTGGTCCGAATGAACGATTACTGCGGGTTTTTGAATTCAATTCTTTCAGAGATATTGTATTAATTTCTAAAGTATTCTAATTTAATTTTAAGGTATTCGAATACATGAATACCCGGGCTGTATTCGGATAATATTCGATTCTGTATTCGATTCTCCCATCACTAGCAAGTGCCTATTACAGTTTTCTAAGTGAATAAAGTAGAGAGCCTACTCGCATACGGATAGCACACTCTCAGATTATCGAGTTTCCGTAGTAGCAGACTCACCACAGTCGAGAGTTTTTTCTCTGTAGTTGTCGTAGCTGAACTTATACTAGTGTTTAGGCACAAAGTGTATAATGAAACCAGAAATGCACTGAGGTTAAACCATTCAAAATTTAATTTGCAGGCTTTTAGGAAAAGAACCAAAATTGAGAGAAACCTTTAATTTTTTGTTCGTATAAAACACACACACACACACACACACATTACTAAATGTTAATAATACAATACTTTTCCAAATTGTTAATTTTTTTTGGACGAGGCCTTTCTAAACCAAAATTTTCATCACAAGGTGACTCTAGAAATAATTAATATTCACATTATTTTTATTACAATTTAAATACCATATGGTGTTTTTTAAAAATATTTCAGCTAATATAAACAATTAAATATGACTACAGTATAATTTATTTTTAAATTGAGAAGAAAGAAATGTAACATCTTTTTAATATATATATATATGTCAAATATTAGTATTAATATATTAATATAAATATACATACATATATATATATATATATTCATATATATATATATGTATATATATATATATATGTATATATATGTATATATATATATATATATGTAGAAATATGTTACATTTTTGTAGTCCTGGCTATAAAAAAATAAATAAAGTTAAGTGCTTTTTGTATCTAAGTATAAATATATTTTTTTTAATTAATGTTGTCACTTTACCTTTAAAATGGATAATGGAATTTAATAGAAACATCGATGTTTTTACGTGATACTTATTTTTTATATTTGTTTATTATTTAACTCACCATCACCATAAACTGATCATGCACTTGTTCGCAACATAATAACAATTAATGCGAATAATCCCACGTTTGTTCCCAGTAAAAAATTCTAATGCCAGATAAATAAAAAAATGTCTTAATTGGTTGCTAACACAATTTAGTAAGGTCAACATGCGTTGATTTGGTTAAATTTGTCACGAGGACCTAGTACATGTTTTTTAGGAGGATAAAAAAGAAAAAAGTTAAAGTATCTCAGTATTTGATTGAAATGTTTTATTTATTTAAACATATATTTTAACGTATTAAATTTTTTTGATATACATAGTTTTATACATGTGAGCCCTCGCGTAATAGAAGTAACTTTAATTTGGTGGCCTGGTTTACAAATTAATTAGAACACAGGTGTGACATATTCTCATCACTCCGACGTATGCAGTGACGGTGTCATCTGCTAGTTAACTGGTGCTAATGAACCATGTAACCTTCACACTAACGAGGTTCTGTTTCGTGATTTTAGTCTAATTGGAGTAATTCCGTCGTATTTTAATAAAAGCTTCCATCCATTCTAGTAAATACAATTTTAATAAAATATTGGGTTAGGTTAATGTTTTTGAAACATATTAATATAGTTTATTTATTTATTTATATAAATTTCACACTTATAAATTTATCCCTTCTCTCCTAGCTACGCTACAGGCTAGAACATTATGTTTTTTGATAGCAGTATTTTTGTAAAGATTGCTGCTAACTACATTTATTACCTAAAAATAAGTTTCTTCAAAGACTTTAATTTACAGGGAAGTAAAATAATGAGGTAATCACACACGGCCACTCACTCATCTTGTAGGATGGTCTCCTCCCTAGTTAGCTGATACTAATGAACACGGCAAACTTACCTAACGAGGTGCACCGCCATTTGTATTGTGAGAGTGGCCTTTGTATTATATAACACATTCACGTGTGCAATAGAATGTAATAGGAGCATATAGCTGCACATCAATCTTGAAAGAGGTGCTTTGATATTTTTGTACTGTGATGATATTTTTATTATAAGATATTCATGAGTGAAATGGAATGTAATCTGAGAATTTAAGTGCGCATAAAACATAACAGATGTGTTTAAATATTTGTATTTTGATAGTGGAATTGTAATTATAATTTATACTCACAAGTAGAATGGAATGTAACCGGAGTATATATGTGCACATAAATCTTAAAAGAAAGTTTTTCGACATTTTGTATTGTGGTAGTGGTATTTTTACTATAATATATCATATAAGAGTATATCAATTTTTAAATGTATTTCGGGAGTTGTATTGTATGTAAGTGTGGCTTTTTAATATAATAAATTTACATGTGGAATATAATTTAATCGCAGCATATAAGTGGACATCAATCTTAACATACGGGATTCAGTATTTGTATCGTGAGAGTAACCTGTGTATTGCAACGTGTAAGAGGATGGCCAGCCTGGGTCATTATGCAATGTGAGTTAAAAGTATGGATAAACTCTGTTCAGTTTTTTAACAGATAAAGATGGAGTGATGGAAGTCGGGACACCTTCCTAGGAAATTATGAAAAAGAAAGGAACTTTATAGTATTGTTACAACTTTGCTCATTTCTCCAAAATGGAATTTTGGGGGGGGGGCGGCTCAAAATGTTTAAATGGAAAGGAACATTACGTGACACCTTATTTGACTTCTAAAGGAGGGGATAATATAATGGCTATTACCGAAAGCCTGTGTTGTTTTAGTAATCAGTCATCATTTAAAATGCCTTTATACATAAATAATTATATATCAATTGTACGTATACAGGGTGATTCATGAAGTTCTCCCCCCACTTCTACAGCACATTTTAACTAGTAAAAATAATGAAAAAATGTTATATAAACATAGGTCCGAAAACGCTTCGTTAGCGAGTTACAGCTAGCGAAAGATTTCGCCTGAAATTCCCTAGGTAAAGAGTAAAATAAAGCCATACTGAACTTTTGGAAAGGTTAATTAAGTAAGAAATATCGTGGATTCTTATGAATTTTTACCTGATAAAGCTAATAAAATAGGTTTCAGAACTGTACCTGTAGTAGTTTTTTGAGGGATTCAGGGTTAAATGCAAGAAATAGGGGCACGAAACAATGTTTTTTTTAAGTTTGATGTACAATAACTTTGTTAAATTGGTACTAAATACATAAAATCAACAAACATTAATTGTAGAGAATTTAATTCTGAGAAAATTGATATAATCAAAGTCTAAAATAAAACAGAAATAAGTACCAAAAAATCGATTTTATTCAGTACAATACATTACTAGCTGTAAAGAAATACCGTACGGTATTTAGTTAAAATAAAACAAAAACAAAATGTTTGTTCCCTAATGATGAGATAAATTGAGAAAACAAGATTAACTGTTAAATAAATTTGTTTGTAAATAAAAATATCATGTTTTATTACGTTGTATTTTTTTTAAATAAAAATTTACATCAAATGTTCGAAAATAAATTAAGCAAACATTTTCCCATTATTGTTTACTAATCATCGAAATACAGTTTTTTGTTTTATTAATTTCTAAGTTGGTAACGCACGAATAACAGCTGATCAACAATGGTATTCTGTACTGTTACGTTAGAACTGTGTATTAATGGTGTTTTGCAAGCTACAGCAGGAGATCGGGTTCTGTGAATCGTGTTATTAAATGCAATTTTTCTGTGAGTTATAATTCGATTGTTTATTCAGCGAAAAAATGCCTTACTTATTTACATCAGAGGAATACGCTGATATGGTTTTTATTTTGGGTTACTGTAATGGTAATGCTAGAGCTGCTGTAGAAGAATATGAACTACGTTACCCTAATAGGAGGATTCCAGATACCAAAACAATTTCAGGAACTTTTCGTACTCTTCGGGAAACAGGATCACTACCAAGTACTAGAACCAATTATGAACGAGCTGTCCAACTTGATGATGATATTGTTATTAATGCTGTTCATCGCAGTCCAGGTGTAAGTACACGACGTATTTCTAGGCGGATAGGAGTTTCGCAGTCAACGGTGTGGAGGTCACTTAATCGAAACAAATTTTATCCGTTTCATAAACAAAAGGTTCAACATCTACAGCTAGGGGATGGTCCGCTTCGCTTGGAGTTTTGCAACTTTTTGAATATTAATAATCAACTCTACAAGCGTATTTTGTTTACAGATGAGGCACAATTCACTCGGGATGGTGTCAATAACTTGCACAATGAACACTCATGGGCAGAAGAAAATCCACATGAGATAGTGGAACAGAACTTTCAACACCGATTTAGCGTCAATGTCTGGTGTGGCCTTTTGCACAATCGGCTGATTGGACCTTTCATATTACCTGGACGCCTAAATGCTGAGTTCTATTTGCATTTCCTTCAAGAAGAGTTGCCGCAGCTGTTAGAGAATGTTAATTTACATCTCAGACAAAATTTGTACTTCCAGCATGACGGAGCACCTCCCCACTTTTCACGTGCCGTTTCTGCTTACTTAAATCATCAATTTCCTGGACACTGGATTGGTCGTGGAGGGCCTCAACCTTGGCCACCAAGATCACCAGATCTATCTCCATTGGATTATTGCATCTGGGGATGGATGAAAGACATTGTATACAAGACAAAAGTGAATTCTCGTGATGAATTAATTGCCCGTATTATGGATTCGGCTGTGCAGATACAGGGAAGTCCTGAAAGATTTAGAAACGCAACAAAAGCAATACACAAACGTGCTGCAAAATGTATTGATAATGATGGCCTCATTTTCGAACATCTATTATAAAAAGGTGCGTAAGGTTGGCCCAACCTGATTAATTTTGCTTAAAACTAGTAATGTATTATACTGAAGAAATCGATGTTTTGGTACTTATTTCTGTTTTATTTTAGACTTTGATTATATCAATTTTCTCAGAATTAAATTCTCTACAATTAATGTTTGTTGATTTTATGTATTTATTACCAATTTAACAAAGTTATTGTACATCAAACTTAATAAACATTGTTTCGTGCCCCAATTTTTTGCATTTAACCCTGAATCCCTCAAAAACTACTACAGGAGCAGTTCTGAAACCTATTTTATTAGCTTTATCAGGTAAAAATACATAAGAATCCACGATATTTCTTACTTAATTAACCTTTCCAAAAGTTCAGTATGGCTTTATTTTACTCTTTACCCAGGAATTCAGGCGAAATCTTTCGCTAGCTGTAACTCGCTAACGAAGCGTTTTCGGACCTATGTTTATATAACATTTTTTCATTATTTTTACTAGTACAATGTGCTGTAGAAGTGGGGGGAGAACTTCATGAATCACCCTGTATATTGTTTCAAAGTGTCTTATTGAGGTTAGTAAAGCACATTAAAATTTTTAATCAGTTATTTACATGAGCTATGCCATTTTAATTGATGCAATTTTTATTTTAAAACGCAATTATAACTTATAAATAATACACATAATGAATTATCAGTTGAAATATTCAAATGGCAGTGACGATCAATCTGTCTGCAATCGTTACGTTTGATACAAACTTAACGCTTATTGAAGTAAACTATTTAATTACTTGAGGTACATTAGCGTTCCCTGCCTGTGACGTGCTTTATAGCTCTAATGGCCTCAGAGTAATTAACGGGTAGTATTCATTCATCTTGCTAACATAATACAGCCGTTTTTCATTTACAATTTCCTTAACCGTTTTTCATCCAGTAATCACTCCATAATCCTTGTAAGCTTTATCGTTTTCGACTACACACAGAGTAAAGTACCGGGTGTTTATAAATGAATATTGGAGATGTAACGTTTTGTAGTATTTATTTGATAAAACTTAAAGATATGAATAATACATGAAATTAAAGAGCAACTCAAATAGACCTACAAGCTCACAAATGTGCAATGTGACCTCCATTCGTCCCACTGCACATTTCAAGTCGAAAACCCAGTTCTTCCCAAACTTTAATCAAAGTGTCTGGAGTGATTGTTTCACCAGCTGCTTCAATCCTGTTCCGTAAGTCGGGTAGGCCAGCCGATAGTGTAGGCACATACACATAATCCTTTATGAAGCCCAAAAGGTAGAAATCACATGGCTTCAGGTCGGGTGAACGTGGAGGCCATGTGAAACAAGTTCTGTCATTAGGCCTCTTGAGGTCAATCCAACGGCAGGATACGGTGACGGTCAACCAATCGCGTACTGGGTTATGCCAGTGAGGTGGTGCATCATCTTGCTGCCTAATGAATTTATGTGGTTCATCTTCTTCCAATTGAAGAAATAGTCGTAGTTCCAAGAGTATCAAGATATGAAAAAAGAAGTTAAAGTTCCTTCTTCAAAATATAAAGGCCCATACACTTTTTCGCATAGGTATAGCACACATAACATCCAATTTAGATGTCTCGCTGCAACTGCACCATCCCATGAGGGTCTTCTGAAACCCAGATACGCACATTGTGAGTGTTCACATGTCCACTGAGGTGAAATGCTGATTCATCACTGAACAACTCATCGTGCAACAATATTTTTTTGCAAAATTGGCACGTAAACCATTGTTTATTTCCGTATCACATGTTCTAGTACTAATATTACATTAAAATAAATATTAAATTATGTTTTTTGTTTAAGCTTTTAAATAATAGAATATAGAAAAATTTTATAGTTTGTTTTTTAAGAAACAGGTAGCTGCATCACATCTATCTAATTCGTTTTGTATAAAAGTTGTACTAAAACTAAAACGGGCTTTTTATTTATTTATTCACGGTAAACCCATTAAATACAAAGATTACACAAATTGAAAGAAAAAAGCTGATTAGAATAATAAATAGTAAAGCAGTTGAAAAAGGTGATGACTATAGTAACAGAATAATTTGAATTAATAACATAGTAATAATAATAATAATAATTTGAATATAGATTACGTAATAATAATAAACATATCAACAACGTTATTAAAATAAATAATCTGAATAGCAATAATAACAATGAATAATTTGAAAAATTATAACTTAATATAAATAGTTTGAAAACAATAACGTAACAACAGTTGAAAAATGAAGTGATAACATAACAATATAACAAAATATATAGTATAAAAACTATAATAATGCACTATTTTTTACAAAACAAATTAAAAAAATATTTGTGAAAGTGTGATAAAGGAGAGTAACGCTGTTCTAGGATGGCAAAAGTAGTTCTTTTAAAGGAGGCGATTTTAAACATGGAACCTTTTTGGCAGATAATTCATAAACTTTTTTACAATAAAAACAATTTAATTTAGTACCAATTGACTCAGAAGTCTCCCTTTGAAGCAGTCAACAAGAACTATGCTAGATAAAATCTCATTGGGAAGATTTTTTGAACTAATGTACCAATTACAGCTCTAAATGTTCTAACATATCAACACGTTTACTATAAATTTAAAGACTGATATGTTATAAACCACATTTAGGTCTCTTTTGTAGAAGTACGGTTCTCTGTTATGAGATAAATATTTTACTGCTCGGGTAACAAAACGTACTAGGAGTGAAGTAAATTAAAATGACAATAATTATTTTAAACTTTTTTGTGCATTTTCATGATCGTGGCAACAAGGCCAACTTGACATTGGTGTCGGAAGTATAATTAACTCAAACCTGCAGTGATTGTAAACGTTCAACGCCTACTAAATTGCGTGCAAAGCAGCGGATACCTGCTAGAAGTGCAGATATAAGAGGCAATATAGTCTAAATTTTATTATATATTTAAAGACTGTTATGATACTTGTATAAGATGTCTTATGTCAAAGGTAAGCTTTTCCAGAGCTGCATATATATTTTTCTTAATCGGGAAAGAGGAAGAATCAACTTTGGAACAAAAGACCGGCGTAAATGAAATTTACGATAAGTATGCATTTTTATTAAAGATGCATAATTAAAGATTATAATTGGTATAAATAAAAAAGGAGACTTCAATTTGTTTTTAATTGTTTGGCATTTGCTAAACAAAACTGCACGCACGCAAACACACACAAACAATTTAAAATATAATGGTTCTTTCTGAACTATAAGAAGTAAAAGGTTTTAAGTCTAATCCTGTTTGGAAAAGTGAGCAGTGAAAACAGTCTTTGTCTGAAGAGAAATTCGTTACCGCCGAACCAGATCTCATTGCATTCCAGAATTCTGATTAATGAACATTATGAAATGTATTTTAATATGAAATCGTCGTTGTGTAGCCAAAAAAAGTAGCTTTATTTATCTTGAAATTTATTTATATTATACATTGTCCATCTTGAAAACCTGTAATAACACTCAAACATTTACACACGTATAAACTTATCTTTTAAAAATTAGTAATTTTTTAAGAACAGCGTTTCAACAAAGACAAAGTCTAATTTGTTAATTTTAAAAAATCCAATAATTTTTTTACTGTAATATTTTTTTCTAATGATCACGAAATATTACAAACTCTCAATTTTCACCTTGTTACATAGGGTGTCTCGTTACTCTCTGGAAAAAGGTATAACACGTCACACTGCTCAGGTCAAGAAAAAATTTGTCACCATATGAACATGGGAATCTGATGCTTAATTTCCCATCTGCCTGTCTGTATGTGTTAAAAAAATTAATATCTTAAAAAGTAATAAGTTTAATTATACCAAATTGGGTTTAAATGTTTATGATACAAAGGTCAACTACCAAAGAAGTTATCATGAGATTATTTTTAGTATTTTCAAAATGGTGGCCAATAAAACTATTAAAATTAGAATATTTTTAAAAACCAGCAGTTTTTCTCGAACAACAAAAATAATAGTTTCTAGAGGATATTATCACAAATCAAATCACACCAGTGGCAACTGCCGTTTATTCAGTTTTTTATGGTTGGCTATTCGTTAAGAACCTCAATGTGGGCCATGTCTTGTCACAGTAAATTTGCTCTAAATTAGTTATTTATTATTCGATTTCAATAGTGTTGAAGATATTTTTTAAGGAACTGGTCTTGTCGTCGTAAACGTTTGAGCCAAATTTGGTGCAATTTAATTTATTGGTTTTTGAGACATTAATTTCTTGATAAAAAATTGATAAAAAACACATACAGACAGACAGATGGGAAACTAAGCATCGGAAACCCATGTTCATATGGTGAAATATGTTTGTCTTGACCTGAGCAATAATGTGGTATACTTTTACTCAGAGAGTTACGGGACACTCTGCATTTTAGAGAGTATGACATTTATCATAATTGTACACACTCTTTTAGGCAAATAAAATATAAATACCAATATAAAATGTGATAAATAGTAATTTACGTAATCTAAATCAGTATATTTGTGAATGGTTTTAGCTAAATTTATATCAGTTACTAGTATACACCAGTAGTAAGTCAGTTTGGTCGTACAAGAAAAGCCACCAGAAGTTAGTCATTAAAAGCCTTGTTGCGGACAGACCAGAGATAATCAGATTTGCTGCCTAGAGCCACTCGCTTCCGAGAAAAGCCCTCAATAGGCTTTGTTGACTTAGTAACTTATCGAAAATTATTCCATCTAAACGCTTGGCGGTTGAAATCCCTCGACAATACTATTACGTTCTAATCAAATTACGACTTCAAAGAAAACAACCTGGTAGGTCAAATATTTTAAATTCTATATTTAACACGTACATTCCTCTAAACAGAGACCAGCGTAATGTTTATTTTGATTAAAAAATTAGTGTAGTTTTGATTTGAGTTTCCTGTTAATTTCTTAAATTTTTTAAAAATTATTGAATTCAAATTTTACTCAAACAAATGGCTAGTTTAAAAAACCAAATCTTTTGTTTAATTTAATATTTTACATTTCCAAGAACTCAAATAGAAACTAACTGAACCAAATACTCAATATTATGGAAAAGCAAGAGATAAATTCACTCATCCCATTTAAATACCTGATCCCAAACAATACATTCAGACTTCCGAAAATATTTTTTAGTTGGTTATGGCAGTATAATGACCTGCCTACCTTAGTGGAAGCTAATTTGTAGTTGAATACGTCTATCAATGTATCTATGGAAAGATGTACGTGAAATAAAAACGAATTTATTTAGTACTATAAACTTCTTTAAATAAAAATAGGCCGACTTTTAAGAACCTTTATTTATTTTATTATGAAGTTTATGTTTTAGAATCTATTATAGTAATATTAAAAGTTTACTATAGTATTAGTAAAAAATCAAACCTTACAAGTAAAAAAATAACTTTTTCGGAATAAACTTATTTAATAGAATCAGTCCAAACAACTTGAAAGTACCAAACTCTCTTAAATATATTATTTAATTAACAGTTATCTCTTATTTATTCAATTTTTATTTAATGCAGTATTTGATTTTTTACAGCAAAATTAAAGATGCCATAATAGAGAGTCTGTCAAAAAAGACTGGCCATCATAGAACTCAATTTTGTATGTGGAAATGAGGTTTTATTGAGGTTAGGAGGGTACTGCCAGATAAGAGTGCTTTAAATAGTTTTGACAAAAGAGAAACCTAGATTAGGAAATCAATTGTAATCTAGATAAAGAGAGGTTCCCATGTTTTATCAGGTGGATAATTGAGAGCACTTTGATGTTATAGACTCGATTCTAAGCACGGGGTTTTCCAAGCACAACGGAGTGTTCTACACATAATATAAGCTATGGTGGAAAAGGATGATTCAATGTAAATGTTGAGTTTAGATACGGTCTGAAGTCTGATGCTGTGACAGTTTAGATCCTGGGATCCGGAGTCATATTCTTCTAAAGTGGATCCGACGATGAAGAAGTTTAAATAGAACTTTTTTGAAACGTTTTAACATCAGAGAGACCTAGGTAAAAATTCAAGGGCGATCTAGGTAAAGAGGTGTTTACATTGCATCATCATGAGCATATTAGTGCACTACGATGCTTTAGACACGATCCCAGAGCACAGTGAAGTAAACGGACTTTCTACACAATATGCTTATATGGTTGGAAGGATTGATCCAGTGTGAATGCTAAGTTTTGCTCCAGTTGACCTTCCACTTAGTGCAGCGTCCGAAGTGTGATGTTATCACAGACTTGACTCCTGGAATTTGAGCCATGTTAGTTTGAGTAAATTAAAAAATCAGTCTATGAAATTTGAATCAAACTCAAATGTGCACACAATGATGCAATAAGAACACCTCTTCACCAAGATTGCGCTTGATTATTTATCTAAGTGTCTCTGGTATCGAAGGGATTCAAAGAAAACTTGCCTCGTTGTACCCTTACTACTTCATAGAACCTTTTATTATTTAAGTACTTCGAGATCGACATCATCTTCTTCAATGCCGACATTTTTTTTCGATCTCTTTAAAATAACAAGAATCCAGATTCCAGGACTTGAGTCTGTTACAGAGTCAGACCAGACACTGCATAAGTGGAAGTTTTGCTGGAGAAAACCCAACTACAATATTGAATCAACCCTTCTCGGTTTCTCCACCGTGGTCAGGGATGGTTTTCTAAAACGCAAGTAGATTACAAAGGTCCAAGTTAGACACTTTTTAGTCAAAGATTGTTTCCGAGACCTTTATATTTCATGAAATGAAATTGATTTGAACTCCTGCATACGCAAAAACTGAAATAAGTAGTAAAACTTTTATTCAACTGTTGTATTTCTCAACGATCAACACTGAAATAATAAATTCCAGAGATATAACTACTTCAGGTTGAAAATTTTTATAGGGCTACTTCATATTACATTATAAAATGTTTTCAAAAAAATGGGTACGCAGTTCAATTTTGAAAATCGCGTGTCAAGCCTGGGGCCTGCAAGGTCTATAATAATCTTTATCTGCAATAGATATGAAAAGAATTCCAATTTAACAATGTTGTACAATTAAACTTTTGTCAATATTTCATATTACGATATTGTGTTTTTAATACTGCAGTATTTAACACACAAATACAAGAACCATATATTATTAAATGTTTTGTATACTCCAAACGTAAATATTGAAACAGTAAGTATTTAGCAATATAAAAAGTAATAAAATATGTAACGTATTCATGTGTGTAATGTGTGAGTATGCCGTAAAAATGATAAATCATTTTATTTCCAATTATAGCCAAATTTTACAATAGAGTACAATTTGTTTGGAAATTTACTGGACACTTTTACAAATAATCTGACCAGGTCAAAGAAATTAGTATTTAAAAAAACAAAGTAAAAATTATAAACTTATATACCGTCTTCTGCAGTAACTGTATGTTAAAAAGTAAAATATTACCAGGAAAAGGTTATAAGTTATAAATGAATATAGAACTACTGTAAACTAAAATATGACAATTTTGAATAACATGACAATAAAAACAATATGATATTAAATATAATCATGAGAGAACGTCAAATAAAAATTTAAAATTTTGCATAAACGAAAGCCAAGTAAAAGTGTTTTTACAAAATTTTGTCGTAGAAAAACTATTTTATATTTCAGTTGGCAGTGGAGTGTAAAATTTAGAACCTAAACACTGGAAAAATATTTTACTTCGGGGAACCGAATGCTTTTACCGAGAACGTATCTCGTATTATAATACAAGTTTTAAAAATTTCTAATTCTGTTAAAAAAGAGCCTAAATATCTTAAAGATGCCGAATTGTTAAAATAAAATTTCTTGAAAAAGGAAGAAAGAGCTTACCTTTTTTAATTATACGTAAGTAATAGTTTTATGTTCTCAATTGTCTATAAAAATCTAAAATATTTATTTATATCGATCTTATACCATCTCAAGTACAGTTCGCTAAGTAAGGCAAAATCTGTTGCGTCGATTTCAAACATTATGACATATACCGTTTGACTCTAACCCGTTTTACGCCAGCCCAGTGAACCCTTATTGTGTTTTCCGCGCGTCAGTGAGAGTTACCGTCGTGTAAACCGAAAACAAATTTGTTGCCCACGTTCTCCCAAGATACTGACGTAACTGTTTATACGTGTACCCTGCATAGCAAAGCCTGTGTTTTCCGCGTCAGTGAGAGTTACCGTCGTGTAAACCGAAAACAAATTTGTTGCCCACGTTCTCCCAAGATACTGACGTAACTGTTTATACGTGTACCCTGCATAGCAAAGCCTGTGTTTTCCGCGTCAGTGAGAGTTACCGTCGTGTAAACCGAAAACAAATTTGTTGCCCACGTTCTCCCAAGATACTGACGTAACTGTTTATACGTGTACCCTGCATAACAAAGCCATTACCATTCAATAGTCAGTTGTTCTATTTTGAACTTTTGAAAATTTGCAAATTGTGTTCATAAATAACTATTTATATTTTATACCTTCACAGGTGCAGTTCGCTAAGTAAGGCAAAATCTGTCGCGCCGATTTCAAACATTATGACATATACCGTTTGACTCTAACCCGTTTTACGCCAGCCCAGTGAACCCTTATTGTGTTTTTACGCGTCAGTGAGAGTTACTGTCGTGTAAACCGAAAACAAATTTGTTGCCCACGTTCTCCCAAGATACTGACGTAACTGTTTATACGTGTACCCTGCATAACAAAGCCATTACCATTCAATAGTCAGTTGTTCTATTTTGCACTTTTGAAAATTTGCAAATTGCGTTCATAAATAATATATTTTAGTAGTGTTCCGAACGTTCTATGAAATATTATTTTCCTCCAAAAATCTAGTTGCCAGAGTATATTATTGCCCATTAAGAGTGAGGGGGAAAGGGTTTAACAATAAATTAATACAATTCAATATTTAAATATTCGATAATTTTTCAGACCCTCTAATATTCTAGGGTAATTCAACGATATATGGTATTAGAAAAGAACAACGTAAACATAAGCTAAAGGAAACAGGATTTTTCCGGACATTTGCCATCGCTCAGAGATACAAACAAACTCAGTCACACTACGCTTCGAGATCCGCAATCTGATCTCCTCTTGAGGTAGTTTGCAGATCTCTAAACGTAGCGTTACTGATTTTTGTATCACTGAGCGATGGCAAATGTCCGGAGAAGAGTATGTTTCCTTCACAATCCTTCAATCGTCGAAAATGAACTTTAAACATAGGCTAATGACATTTATGAAATATGGTAATTATCTCTTTATTAGTTTTTGACAATATGTCGTATTGTATAGGAGTCGTCAATATATGAATATTCAAACAGCAACACACACACATTCACACACAGTCAGGCTTACATTTCACTAATTCACACTATCTTTGGATCCAGCTTCTAAGTTTTGTTAGTTTCATATTTTTTAGATATCCCAGCGTTTCATCACTAAAACCCCTGGCGATTAAGTGCTTTGACGCTAAAAGGCATTTGTGCATGTACTATATATAACTGAGTATTATGTAAACTAAATTACAATATGGCGGCCTTGCCCATTTCTAAGAGTTCTAAGGTAGGGGGGGGGGGGGTTGCAAGGTAGGTTTGAATTGACACGTATTATGCCGTTGGTCACAATTTAGCTGATAACCTAGGCAGTATCAGGATTATTCAAAGCCGAGAATATTGTCTGTATTGTATCATTGTCTGTAACTGAGAGACATTGACCCATAATATAGTTCGTAGACCAATAATACAATTTTGCGGTGTGGAACTTTTAGATCACAATGCCTGAAAGGGTTTTAGGAGGTGGAGATAAAATTGTGGAAAGGAATTCTAATTTAACCACCCACCCACTAATGTAACGACGGGACAATAAAAACCGTACACCACGGTATCTTGTAACATTTTAAACCTTATGTAAAACAGCTGATGCCTATCTAAAGATAAACTGTTTGCCGATGTTGGCTTGTGCAAGCGTACCTTTAAAATGGTCGTGGTCGCTTATTCATTGATGGATTTCATTGAAACAAGTACATTTAGAATTGTAATTAAATTGTTAAATTAGTTGGTGTCTAGCAAATGTTATATAGCTATACTGGTTTTTGTATTATTTGACTTAAAAAACTTTCAACAGACGTCATTTTGTTTTATTAAAAAAGTAATACAATTATTTTTTATATTTTCCTCTTATCTATTTAAATTTTTGTTCCAAATTAGGTGATTTAACTCAAATAATTTTAGACATAATATATTTTTTTAGTAAAAAATTACAGCTAGCGGCTAAAACGAGACATTCCTCGACATAAAATTATATAACATTTTCTGATTGAAATTATGAGTACTACCTGCCACAAAAGTTTGTGATGCCCTTTGGGAACACTTTATATATACATAAAGTATATATTATGTATATATATATATATATATATATATATATATATAATATATATATATATATATATATATATATATATATTTATGGCTGTATTATATATACAGTAAACTTGTTATTGCAGTTATGATAAACATCCAGAAATGCAGAATGTGGTAATTGTAATGAAACGGGACAATACAAGACTGCATTTAGATATATTAAAACTAAAGCAATCAGTTCCTTGGTTAATACACGTAATAATTTACAGAGTTTTTTTATCTAGAGTTAAAGATGATGTTACTTTTGAATTAACTTAATAATCTCTCTCTTAATACTTAATAACTTAATAAACGTTGTTAGTTCTGCTAGTTTTGAGGCACAAATATTGGAAAGAGTTGTAAAAACGAAGATTATTTAGGTCAGGAACTAGTTGCAATGGTGACAACACAGGGTTGGTGTGTGGCAGGTTTAAAAATACTTGATTACTGATGCAGGAATATCTGTCTTTCCATTTTGTGATGATATTCTTAATTATCAACTATTGGATATGATATAAAAAAGCTGAACTATTCTGTGCCAGTTAACTTTGGAACTTGTAAGGACACTCGCAGTTGGAGGTCTTGCAGCAGTAGTGGTCCCTCTGGCTGAACTGTTTGCACACCTCTCTGTCGACAGGAAAATGGGTGTGAAGTCTTATTCTAAGTGATTAAGTGTTCATTAGAGACAAGGGAGATAAACTTTTGAATTAAGGAATTATAGAGCGAAGCAAATCTTCATGGGGTGCCCAAGTACAAGTCACATACAATGAAAACTATAAAACACTATGATGATAGATTACTCTCAAACTATTTACAAATATACTCTATTAAATATTTAACTTCTACCAAAACTTGGTGATACCACTATAAATATATATCAGTGAACTAATTAAGGTGTGTAATGGAAATCACTAGTTTCCTATTACAGACTAGGACACACTTTAAACTGCTTTAGAAGCATGTTGAAACTCGTAACATTTTTTTGAATCCCTTTGGTTTCAAAGTTTCCAACGAATTATTAATAATTTAATTAGAAACGAAGGGTTGTCTGACCCATTTTTTTATCAAGCGCTGTTGTCACTGTTTGTGCTCGGGAACAAACAAGAACACGATAAAAATCTGCAGAAGTTTCTTGCTTTTGCTAAATTTAATTTAAGAATCAAAGAAACAAAACAATATAACTTGTAAAGCTGATCTAAAGAGTCAGTTTCAGTCTAATTTTATTAAATTTTCAAACCCTTCAGTTAAAAATGTAATTATGCAATGTTTGTGGGAGGTTCTTGACATATGATCAGAGTGCCTAGGTCAGTTACCGTAGGCTCTAAGTGCAGAGGAATCTCTTCACGAGCTTCAAAGTTATTTTACTCAGATAGAGAGTGGTTGTCTTCGCCCAGGACGTCTATCTTTATTTATTTCTTCATGACCCCCAAGCCATGTAATTACAACCACTTTATAGCTTATGGAGTCATTTCCAACGAGGTTACTGATGGAGTGGTACGGGCACGAACTGTTAAGTGATGTGTACTTTGTAGTATAAAATTGTTGACAAAATGATTAGGTCATTTCACAATCTACAACGGCTATGTACATTAATAAACCAATATTCAAAATATATTGAACGTTAATTTTTCAAACAGATCAATTAATTACTCTTTCACTATTGAACACAAACCTGGTATACGAGTAATCACGTGAGATCCGAACGGACTGAGTAGGTACATGGAAATTGGATATGGAAATCCTGTGTTGATATGGAAATTGACGCTGACAGAACGGAGGAGTCCCATGTATGTACTAACACAAGTCAAATATTTACCATCAGTCATAAAAAGTTAGAAATGTGGACAATTATTTGTATTTCATAAGAAACGTAATGAATGTCCTGAGTTGGATACAACAAATTAGAAGATTTTCGTGACATTATTCTCTTTTAGCCTCGAGATCATTCACACCATATAATTTGTGCTATCTACTGTCATTATCCTTCACACCGTATAGTTGGTGCTCTGTACTGTTATTACTCTACACACCGCATATTTAGTGGTCTTTTCCATCACTATCCTTCACAACGCATAGATATCTGTACTGTCATTACTTTCACACCGTATATTTACTGCTCTTTACTATCATTATCCTTCACAACGCATAGATAGTGATCTTTACTATCACTATCCTTCACACCGTATGGTTGGTGATCTGTACTGTCATTACTTTACACGCCGCATATTTAGTGGTCTTTACTATCACTACCCTTCACACCGTATAGTTAGTGTTCTTTACTGTCATTATACTTCACACCGTATAGTTAGTGCTCTTTACTTTCATTGTCCTTCATACCGCATAGCTAGTGCTCTGAATTGCCACTATCCTACAAACCGCATAGCTAGTGATCTTTACTATAACTATCCTTCACTCCGTACTTATAGCATTCTAAAAATTCCCAGCGACTCCTGCTACTTTAGTTAAGAAGACGCTGAAAGCATTGCATCTAGGTTTGATAGCAAAAACCCATTTACTAATACTGTTCATAGAATGGGTCTTAGGTGTTACAAGACTAACGGAATAATACGGACGAAACATATGTTAAATAAACGTAATAGTACATTAATAATACTTGTGTGAATTAATTACGAAACATTTAAGGCTTATGAAACTAGTTGAGCCATATAAAATAACTTTTAGTACCGGATCGGTTATTTATGACCCCTTTCACTGTCAAACAAGGAAAAATCATTTGAAATATATGATTTGTTATACAGTGAAAGTATGGATACACTTAGTTTAGTTTTTTATGGTTAAAGATGGAAGGATGGAACTCGAGACACCTTTCCAGGACAAAGTTAACTTTTAAGTTACTTTAAAACTGTGCCCATTTCTCCAAAATGAGATTTTTGGAGGAGTGGCTCAAAATCTTTAAATGTAAATGTAATTTTTCTATCTTTGAACGATGAGCATGATTCATCCTTGATTTTAACTTAATTAATTCAATAAGCTGCCATCTTTTACTGGATTGAGATACGAAGCTCCAGTTTCCATTGTTCCTTTTCTTTTTTCAATATCTGTTAAATAAGGTGTCACTTAATGGGTCTTTACATTATAAATTTTTTAAGAAATGAGCAAAGTTGTAACACTACCTGAAAAAGCTCTCTTCTATTTCCTAGAAACGTAACCCGAGTTCCATCCCTCCATCTCTATCCATCAAAACCTAACAAGAGTTCATCCATACTTTTAATTCACACTGTATAGTTTTTTAAATTGAAAGCAACACATGTTTCAATTTATATATTTATACTGGTACATGCACTTGGTTTCCAATGAATATAAGTTGAATTTAAATAGCGTATTAAGGAAAGTATTATAACAAAGCTGCAATAAAAGCTCCCCTAGATCCTGCTGATGATTAGCATCAGACAAGGAGTGGGCGGAATCTTGTTTTAGCTTGTTGATGGCATCAAGACTGTATAAGTTTAAACAGTTTTATTTGGGACGTTTGCTTAGAATAATATTTCCCAGTTTATTATTGTTTAGTCAATTTTATTATATTTCTTAATACATAAACATGTTTTAAATGTAGAATACACTATATAAAATCAAAAATTCATCGTAACATTTTCTTTAATATCTAATGTACAAATACTATAACACAATCCGAGTTCAATTACCCCTGCAAAATCATGCACATAAATAAAATATACATGATGCATAGAAACATCTATTGCTTTTCATATTTCATGTTTATAACTCCAGTAGTTTAGTCTAGAGATATGTTTTAAACTAGAAGACTCTAAACCCTCACAAAGTTGTTTCAAAACATATAATATATTCTTATACAACATACAGACAAAAAGTGGGTTAGTATAAACTTTCGAACTGTTATACATGAGATCTATGGTTCCGTACTTCATGTGTTTTACTAGTAATACCAGTCAATAAAGTGCATTAATAAACCCTTTACCATTCACATTCCTATATAGATGAAATTGTAGGATGAGGTAAAATTTTCAAGTTTGATATGAAATAAACAAATCCTACATCACATCATATGTTAATATGTTACTAAAAAATTTCATATACAATATATTCTGTTTTTTACGAGTTATTTTTTCATTATGTGATTTTGTTGTTGAAAACACACTTACTCAAACCAATGTAGTCAAGTTTATTTCCTTGGATAGAAATTTACAGCATATAAGCAGAAAACAAAAACAATTTAGAGACATTATTGTATTTTTGGTTTGCTTCTTACAGTTTTTTTAAGTTATGCTGTGGAAGCAACAGTGCCTAAACGTGCCATGAATTTTCCTTGCCAGTTCCAATACGGGGTAATAAGATATAATTCGAGTTTTTAGCCGTTTCTTAAAAATAAAAGGCAAAGTAAATAAGGTTCAGCGGTTGCAAGATTTAAGAAGATTTATGTTTCAGGTCAGCGTGGTACACAAAAACCTTCGTCATTGAACCTGGTTCCGTAAAACCCACAAAAATTAAAATGAAACTGAAACACTTTAAGCTAGTGTCTTCTTAGAGTTTTCGGACTCTTTCAAATCCATGATTTTAGAATTATCAGGTTAGGAGAGTTCTCCGCCGATAGGAGCTCTTGACATCTGTTAGGTGCCGGCCTCTGGCACCTTTCAGACTCTGGGAAATTTGAGCCTCTAGAACCTCCCAGCCCGAGTCATGTCTCGGCCTTCGGAAGCTCCCAACCTCTGGCAGCTCCCCCACCTGTAGCAGTTCTTGGCCTTTGAAGCTCTACCGGCCTCTGGCATGGTCAGGTCTAGGACAGAACCGGCCTCTGACCTGTACCGGCCATTGGCACTTGGCCTTTGGGAGCTTTCAAACTTTAAGATCTGCCGGCCTTTAGAAGGACCTAGCCTCTGGCAGCCCTCAGAGTCAAGCCCACCAACAGTTCAGACTGCGCTATGGTCTGCTTCTATTGGTTTTAAATAATCCACGACGAGGGTGTACTTATAGTTTCTAACGGCTACCGTTGGGAAGGGAACCTGCAAGACGAATTAAATTAAATTGTGAATAGCCTAAGTTGTCTACAGGCATTTCCCTTTAAATGAACTCGAATCGCTTAAGGCGAAGCACGACGTATGACGATAGCAAATGTTGTAAACTATTTTGAAAAATATTTTGTAAGAGAAAGTCGACAGTAACGATATTGCCCGATAATGGCTGCAAACATCCAATTTTTTTTCTATTTCGTACAAAGGTATTACGATACCTACAGTAAGGACCGTCAGAGAGTGCGGTTGAGGGAGGAGTCTATTTGGCCTGTGAGCTTGGAGTAGCCAATGAGGACTGAGCGACGTTGCCAAACTTATTACCAAGACATTAATTGAATTTCGCACCAAAACCTTCAGTAACCAAAACATTCATCCAAATATCCAAAGTGCTCAAATAGTATCAGAAGGAGGAGTGAATCTTTGAGACTAATTATGGAATGGAATTTTCTGTTGATTCAGTAAGGGTGTGTGTACGCCGGCTTCCTGGCCATGTGGATAGACACTAGAACTCTGCCGTTTATTTTGGCCACTCAATATTTGTCAATGGCCGATATTAAGCATTTATACGCCTCTGTATCAGAGGTTAGTGTGTACTTCTACTCGTAAGTTGCCATGATATGGATAGACATCTCGTTACTAGGCTGCCCATTCACAATTTGATGATGAAGACTCCAAGGACCATTCTAGGACTTTAACACATCAGAAAATCTAGACATTAACTAAAGACACGAACAAATTCCCTACAATCATTGCTAAAATGTATGTGAGGGAAATTCTCATTTTTATATATTAAATCTTGATGAAGGCAGGTGGCACATGTTTTTTTTATAAGAAAAATTTGAAACATTAACAGGCTGAAAATCAAGACAAGTCTATGCAAATATGGAGAAATCCACCTTTCCGAGGGGTATGAAAGTAGTAAATATCCAAGATATATTTGTAATATTTTTGTAAAATCCAAAATATTTGTTGTTTTTTATAAGAGAACTACATGCAAGCAGGATATTAACTTAAACATTGTTCTATGGACATAAAATCTCGACTTTATCTAAATTTTAAGCATAACTAGACTATAATTAGACTATGTAAAGTTTCAGAATTTCCAAAAATTATGGGCATCCAAGTTACTCTTAGTTAATTACCCAAGAATTCTTCAATTAGAACAGAAAACTCACTGCAATTCTATGGATATCAATATTTGTGTAAAGTAATGTCACATAAAAAGTTGGAATAGTTCGAGATTTAATGGTGCAGATGTTAATTCCAGCTTAGTGTAATTAATAGATAATGAGACTCTTAGATTTATAAATGAATTAATGAGAAGTTTGATCTCTTATGGAGGTGTTTTATGATGAACGAGATAATATTAAGTACCTTGAATTATTAAAATCCGGATTTCAATGGTAATATTCAGATAAACTGAGTAAGCTGATTGAGAAATTCCATCGTCACTCCAGAAACAGCGCAAAGGTCACAAAACATTACATTTATTCTTAAATCAAATAAAAGATTTCGTATTCAAATATTCCCGAGTACATGAGCCAATAATTAGTCATTCGTCAAGGCTGGTTTTTTAAACATTTCTAAATGAAGAATACTAATATCACATAGCCCACATTATACAACTAGACTAAAATCGACTGATGAGATACATAACCTTAATGAGCGTTCATTTTACGTGACCACTTTAAGAAGCTTTTACAGGGCAAAGTAGCGACATGTTATAAGTGTAAAAGCTCTCTACATGTCAAAACATCTCCTACACGCCCAGAGCAGCGCGGTAATGCTTTTACCTGAGGTTGCGCTGTTTACACTTCTCATGTTCTTCGTCTTTAATCCGTCTTACTCGACCAGCAAATCTTTTAAACAGTTTTTAATTACTACTATAAACATAGGTAAAACATCTTGTGTAGGTAACACATAAATATTTCGTATTTTACGACTGAATTTAAAAACGACCTAAAGAGGCTGGAAATGGTGAATATAAGTTAAGTAAGGCGTATTTATATGGTTGGCTAACACTGTTTTAACTTTATTTACTTGACTAAGTAACGGTTTTGAGTAAGATAAGTTAAAACATACGATATGAAACAAAAATAATTATGATTTAATACTAGCAGTTACCCGCAGCTCCGCACGATATTCCTGAAAATATTTCCTAAAAACTTAGACATCTTAGTCTTTCAAACACTGGGACCTTTTTAAATGAGACATATAGATCCTCTATGGTAACTTACGGTTTCTAGAAGATATTTCCAATAACCTGATCAATTTTCAAATATATGGATGTTAAGTTAAAAGAAATGTATTTTGAGGATTTGAAAATGGAGAGTGAAATGTTTTTAATAAGTACCTGGTTATAAGTACAATGAATAAACGCAACTTCGCTGCAACGCTCTAAGAAATCATATAGAACAGATCTAGTGAGTTCAGTAAGATTTGAAGTGAAGGCCATTGTTAATGTAAATAAAATCGAGTTTCGTAGTTTTTTTAGTGTAAGCATTTACAATGTAATCCTATGATGTAGTCTGTATTATAATAAAAATAACTTAAAATAAAAGCTTCGTAATTTAATAATTATTGTGAAATTGTATCATAATAGGCTATAAGTACTAAAGCAGTCAAACATTTTTAAATGCACACTAAACAGTTTGTCTAGAATAAACTACTAACAAAAAGTTATTTTCTATTTTCACGGAAAACATTTACTGTTCACAGTGAATGGAGTCCTCTTTGTACCAAATCTGTGTACTCATTCAAATTCATGTATTCAAGACTGATGAGAGGTTTAATGTTTCACTTTCAGCTTGATAACGACACATTCACAACTCTCTCATCGTTAGTAGAGGACACATTTAACGAGCGGGCTTAGACAATATTCGCGGTACAGACATAATGTAGACTTCTACCACGCCCTGTATGTAGTCTTAACTCATATGAGGATTATTCAAATACATAAAGAAAAACAACATATGTCTTCGGAGCAATTATATCCTGGCTATTATCTTGTAATATCAACTGAATATGCATAGCTAGTTTTGAAGAACACATTATGAAAATAATAATTAATTGCTAATGAAGTTCTAAACCCCCAATATATTTTGTAAAAAATTATAGTTATAAGCAATTTCTTTCTCGCTAAACACATTATAGGGGTCAGAGCTTACAAAACAATTACGTAATAGTGTGAAATTTTTCAATTTTATAAAGTTTAGTTCATAGTCGAGTTGAGAAATAGAGATACTTAAATTATTTATTAGATCAACCAATTTTGATATTGGAATTTAAATTAAAGTTTACAGGAAATAATTTACGGAATTGGTTTATCGGGTTGTTATCGATTAGATATTATGTTTCTAAAGGTTTCGATGTAAGAAATACCACTTCGAAGGTCTAACTCAGAAGTAGCAAAACTCTAAAAATTCGTGTTGTTTTTAAATTGAAACGTTTACGACCACATGATTCTTATTCGCGAAATAGCTTTTGCCTATGGAATCTTATGCAGGTTACAAACCTGTATTATGATTCACAAAGTTCTACCACATACAAGATACAAAATGATTTATTAAAACTAGTTTGTAGTATTGGATATAAACAAACTACAAAAGGATCTAAACATTTCTTTACCGTATGATTGTCTGTCGCTCTAGCTGTCAAACAATGACATGAGAGCTGTAAAACTCAGCAAAGCCTGTTACGTGACACGTGGTTGTGGCATACCCTTACCTTGTTATATTATACTCTAAAAAAATGAAACGATCGTAAATCCATACAAAAGAGTGTGCATTTTTATATTGTTCATTTATTTTTGTATGTCTGTCTGTTCACGGTTATCAAGGAAACGAACTGACTTGTAGAATTTAAATTATGCATGAAGCTTCATTTCTAATGTGAGGAATACTGAGTTACATGATGATGCTTGTCATCCCATGGGATTTGGCTGAGTGTTAGTAGATATTTTACATTGGTGTTATCGGTAAATAATGGCAACAAGAATAAATAAATTGATAGCAAACTAATTACTTTATTAACAGATTTTAAACATGCATAACAAAAAAATATGGTGACTTGGTTTGTAGACTATTGTTTAAGTAGCCAATTTAATGAATATAAATATAAGTGCATTGGCAAGTTATCCCGAGAAATATTTTAATCCCAACAGACATTTTTTAGAGACACTTATCTGTTTGTATTTATTTATTTCTTATTGGCAACACGTCTACACTCGATATATAGTATGAAATTTCTTTTGTACATAATCGAGACTGTTTTATAGTGATGCATGACCAATAATGGAATTTGGCTGAGCGTCATTGAAGCCACTCAGTAGGTGGACACATTTCTATTTGTTTTCTGGGGGATATAGATATTTCTTATTGGCACAGTGAAACTTAGTTAATTCGGACTTGCAGGGACCGCGACATAACGAAAATCTGGGTCAACCGCAGAAAAATGAAAAATAAAGAACAACATGTACAATATATTTGTTTATTGCGGAAATGTCCCTAAAATAAACGTCACGATAAAGTATAATACAGTATATAAAGTTTAATATTTCTAAAAGAATTTTGTTAATGTGCCATTTCTTCAACTTTGTACGCAATTTCCGTGATGTTGTATTATTAATTAATTGTCGTGTTTAGTTAAGAAAATTCACTGCACACTTGATATAATTATCATCTCGTCGTTATATTATATCAAAGAATGATCTGCTAATAAATAGTAGTTGAGAAATGTTATATGTATATGAATATTGCATTATATTCATGCCTATGTCTGATGACCTGATAAAATAACAAATGTAAAAGTACACACTTAAAAGCCTAAATACTTCGTGTAGCAGGTCTTGCCGAAGATGTTTCTTGAAGCAGAAATTAACTCTTCGTGTTTTCCTCTAATTACAAGAGCCAATTTATTATAAAAGCGATACTCGTTTTAAAAAGAAGCTACTTTTATTAATTAACTGCTAATTATGGAACTAGCTGATATTAAATACGTATGTCGTATGACATTTCATGAATGAAATAAATATTTTGTACTTTTTCTGTATTAAACCGATTTTATTTAAAAATCCATGAACACTATAATATAAAATACGACCATAGTGCTTAAACCATCTATAAACGCAATCGAAGCCACCTTTAAATAACAATAATACACATTTATAATGTACGATTAACATAAAATTTTAAGTTTTGACATGATATTGTAATTTGAGATATTAATAATTATGAAAATAGATAAGAGATGCATAGGATTGCCTCAGTAATAGGTTGTAGTGGTGTATTAATGTATATTTGTAGCTGTTGTATTTTGCGTCAATCGCATTTCGCGTCAATATTTCCTAGATATGCAATATTTATAAGGCAATTAGCTGAGTATACACACGGCTTCGCCCACAATTTATATGCAAACATTCCGTGTATTTGTTGGAATAGTACCTACGATTTCAGTAAAACTTGATCTATTTTTGGCAATATAAAGGTCGAAGTTCACAACTTTCTTAGTGAAAGCACTTGTAATGTACGTAATACGATAGTGTCCTATTACATTTTTTTTAATAGAATTAGTCATTTATCATGCATCAAGCTAGAATCGAATTAATGAACTTTCTAACGCAAAATTTTTGTTTGTTACATTGTTTCAAGAAACAATTTAAACAGACCTATATATATTGTATATAAGTAGATATGAATGTAAGGGTTCTAGCTCACTTTTGGGACAGACAGAAAATCAACGTAAAATACTGTTTAAAAGGACAATAAACTAATCTGTAAACTCACGAATGAAAAATTAACCGAATCTTTAGCTGTTTTACTGTTTCATTGTAGGCTTCTAATTTCTAAGCTGTTTAATGAAAAAATCCAGAAATCTTCGAAATCTTTATTCCACGAAGTTAATTGTAACACAGTCTTTATCTTTAATAGTCTTCTTTCCAGTAACAACCAAAGTGTAATTTTTTCATTTTTGTTCAATTCTTTAATCTTTTTTTTCATCCAAAACAGTCAAAAATCTGTTTGGCAAGTGTACTTTACAATCTTCCAACTCGGCAATTATTGTAAACCCGAATTTATCTTTTATTTTCTCCAGATTCACAATTTTGTATTTCTTATTTTCTTCTAATTCTATTAATCTCTTGTATTCTTTGAACTTTAAATCACCAACCTTATTCAACTCTTGTAACAGCGCCATTTACATAGAAAAAAATTAATACTTCTACACTTTTAAGGTGAAAAATCAAAACTTATACTTCCAAAATACACAAAAAACCGGGGTTTTAGGGTCAAAACCACAGCTCTTAAGGTGCATATACTAGAGTTTTTTTGAAAAATCCTGAAAATCTACTGAATTTTCTCTAATTATTGCGAATTTTTAGCTTTAAAGTTGATAATGTGAACGATATTTTCTCGAAAATTCTGTTGTAAATATATTAAAATCTTAATGAAAAATCTTGGAAAAGTTTAAAGAAAAAAATATTGAAAAAATAGTATTATAGAATTTAAATTACCCCCTACAAACCAATAATAGTAATAAAAGTACTTTTATTACTATAACTATACTATTTTTTCAATAATTTTTAAGTCTTAGTTTACAGATTTTTCTATAATAAATAGAAGAATCTACAGCTGTTTTACTACAATTTGTGCTGATTTGTGTCAAAAAATCACCACTTCTCAAAATTTTAGTTTACAAATTTTTGCTCTTTAAATATGGAGCGGAAAAAGATAGAGTGCCCATACTGCAAAAAAGATGTTTTTGAACATCATTTTACCAGGCATTATAAGTCAAAGAATCATCTGAAAAATAAAGATATTTATGAAAAAGAACTAAATTATTTGAAGACTTGGGCTAAAGAAAATCAAATTGCCGATCACCAAAACATGTATAATATAGAAAAATTGCGTGAACTAAAGAAAAATTTTAAGGAAAGTAAAAAAGATCTCAATCTATTTAAAGATGAAAAAATTCAATCAATCGCTGAGAAATTGTCCCATTGAAACAAACGATAAAACTAAGTCTGAAAATTATCGAAGAAATTGACAAAACTCTTAATGAGAAACCAGAAAATATCATTGATGTAGAAGTTTTATCCTCTATCCATGGTCTTTTCAAGCAATACATTTTAACGAATTTAAATGAAAATTTCATGTCAATTTACAAATATCTTTCTATTTTGCGTCCAGAAATTAAAAGTTTAATCGAAAAATTTCAAGAAACCGTTAAAAATATGAAGGGGCTATCTCTCTTTAGAATGCGAATACGAACGTACTTTAGTGAAACGGTGAAACACAAACTTGTCCAATGTACTTTACTATAAAAGCAGACGAAATCTTTGACATAAACGACTTTATTACTAAGCAATTTAATAAATTAACACATCGAGAACAGACAAATCATCCAAATCGAGGTTCTGGATGGACATTAAAAACGCTGTAAACAACTGATTTTGAGCCTTAATAAACACGAATTTATGAACGCAGGATCATATATCGATTTACCAAAGAAAATCAAAGATAAGAAAGCTTGTATAAATATCAAAAATAAAGATGATTATTGCTTTATTTATTCTATCCGATGTGCTATTGAAAAACCTGAAAAGAATGCTGATAGAGCAAAAACAATACGAACAATTTGTAAATGACGAGATATTTTCAGGTTTCGAGTATCCAATGTCTTTAAAAGATATACAATTATTTGAAAAACGAAGCAGTAAAGCAAAGTATAACTATCCGAAAATGTCTGTAAATGTCTATAGTTTTGATGAAAAACTCAATATTGTTCCGTTGGCAAATTTCAGAAGTTTTATGACGCCAAATTAGAAATCAATTTATTGTTATGTAAAACAAGATGAAAAATCTCATTATGTTTTGATAACAGATTTAAACAAACTTGTATTTTCTCAGTTATCTAAGTGTAAAAATAAAAAATTTCTATGCAGAAGATGTTTAAGCCATTTCTACAAATCTGGAGATTTAACAGACCATTTAGAAATTTGTAAAAAATCACGAAGTTTGTAAGCCAATTATGCCGTTTCCAGGTCAAACAACAACATTTATTAATTATCAAAAGAAATTTTCTCATCCTTACGTTTATTTATATGGATTTTGAAAGCATATTAGAGAAGATTCCCACATGCAAAAACAATCCGCAAAAATCGATCACAACCAAGATTCAGAAGCACATTCCATATGGTTTTACTCTATACTTAGTGTCTAATGTGACCAATCGTATGTACAAGCCGATATGTTATCGAGCAAAAAAATGAAGAAGATTTGCCAAATGTTCCTGCAAAATTGTTTGAAGAGCTCAATAAATTATCGAAAATACATAGCTACAAAATATAATTCTAAGAACAAAAAACCTATGAAATTAACTGAAGAAGAAGAAATTGCATATCAAAATTCAAATCTTTGCCATATTTGTGAACCTAAACCTAAAAAACACGAATTTACATGTAAAATCACGTTAAATTAAACGTAAAACACAAAATTTACGTTCATGTTACGTTCTTGTTACGTTCTACGTTCCACGTTCTACGTTTCCACGTTCACGTTCCACGTTCTACGTTCCACGTTCCGCGTTCCACGTTCTACGTTCCACGTTCACGTTTTTACGTTTCGTGTTCACGTTTTACGTTCCACAAATCAGGTATATGTAGGAAATAAAACGCCAAAATTTAGATCGTTTGATGTAATTGAAGTACATTGTAATCTCGTTGAAACCTAGTTTTGAAAATCATACCCGAACATTTACACAAAGAATCTGAAATTTTGTACACTTTTTTCCCAAATGTTGCTTATGGATCAAAAATCAGTGAAAAACCGAATGAAATCGATTATATTCCAATTAGAAAAAATATTAAAAGAATTCAAAAAATCGTTCTGACTATACAAGACTCTGAGGGAAATTTAATAAATAATGAGAGTAAAACAACAATTTATTTAAGATTGTCGAAAGAATGATGAATCAGGGGGGAACGAATCGTTCTTACCTTCAAACTTTCCAAACGAGTTGATAATGATGATAAATACCAATACTTTTATCTAAAAGATAAGGTAGCCCTCGAGGGCCACCTCACAAATATTCACAAAAAATACGAATAAAGACAATGTTTAAAGAAAAATACAAAAAAAGCTTTGAAAACATAGATTCTGACAAGGGTATCGAATCGCGACTCTTACAAAAAAACACTGTTTTCGTTAATGAATCTGGACTTTATACTCAAAATAAAAAATTGCTTGTTAAATTTTTCTATCTAAATGGAGTCAGTCATAGATCTAAGAAATAATCAACTAAAATTCCAATAAACAAACATATCTTTACGATTGTTGACGAAAATAATGAATTTTGGTTTAAGGCTTAAAGACGTAGCAAAAATTCTAGAATATGAAAATACTATGCAAACGATCAGAATAAACGTTGACGAAGATGATAAAAACTTCTATTTTAATCTAAATATAAGGGGGGCTATAAATAGCTTACCTTCAAACTTCCAAAATAACACTGTTTTCGTTAATGAATCTGGGCTTTATTCTCAAAATAAAAATTACTAGTTAAATTTTTTTCTATCTAAATGGAGTCAGTTGTGAATCTACTCAAATTCAATAATAAAGAAATTTTAACATTTGTTGACGAAAATAATGAATTTTGGTTTAAGGCGAAAGATGTTGCAGAGGTGTTAGAATATAAAGATACGAAGAAAGCAATTAAAGAACATGTCAAAGAAAAATATAAAAAAAGCTTCGAAAACATACATTCTGAAGGTAGGGGTGATTCGCCCCCGCCTTCAAACTTTCAAAAAAACACTGTTTTCATCAATGAAGCAGGCATATATTCTTTAATCTTGAAATCTAAAATGAAAATAGCAGAAAATGTTTCAAGATTGGGTTTTAGAAGAAGTTTTACCAAGTATTCGTAAATTTGGTGTGTAACAAACTTGAAAACAAGATTAAATATTTAGAGGACGAAGTTAAACACTTGCAAATTAAAGATGAAATAAAAACGGAAATAATCGCAAAACAAAGTGTAAAAATTGACCTAAATGAAACCAGACCTTGTTTGTAAAGATTTTGCTAAGAAAAAACACCATGTTTTTGTATTAATTAAGAAGAATCACATGTGGGAATATCCTTATTACGTTTATCAGAGCTCAAAAAGAGAGAAATACCGAGAAGATTGAAAGAACTTGAAATTGATTACCCAGAAATGGAAATTTATATTAAGACAAGGAGATCCAACTAGTATAAATCTCTACAACCAAATGAAAGAATCTTTGAATATTTTATACAACGGAAATCATTTTACTAACAAATATGGCAGAATCTCGACTGATTTATAGAATATCTAAATTACACGATGAAAATGTTAAACTCTCGAATTATGATATTTTGTTTGTAAATGTTTAGCATAACTAGGTAACCATTGAAGAATTCGTCCACATTCGCAATGAGTCTCTTTTTTTTTTTCGATTTTCTTGGTCAATTCTTCTAGCACAATCCTTACAAAAAGCTTGTTTTTTTATCTTTACTATAATGCCAGTTGTGAAATTCTGAAATATTCTTAATTTCTTTACAAATACAACATTTTTTCTCTTCTATAGTTAATTTTTTTCTATTTTATCATATAGTTCTTTGTAATATTTACTGAAACACTCTTTACAATAAATCTTTAATTTATCTTTTCTACTTTTTATCTTTATAAAATTCTTCAAGACCTTTTATTTCCTTGCACATTGAACATTTCTTTTGGGCCTCCATTTATATAGAAAAAAATCTTTGACTTTCTCAATTTCCATATTCGTAAAAACTTCCAGTTATTTCTCAATTTTCAAAGTTTCCAAGTTTATTTAATTCGTCTAATATATCAGATTTTGCTTCGCCTTTATATCCATACGGTACTGTATCGATCTTATTTTCTAGAACGATTCTCTTATCATCTTTAGCGTTTAGTGCCAGTTTTGTTTATGGTGATGGTATACAATTCATGTTTATAGCTTTTTATTACAGTCATCTCCCTAAATTCTTCTTCTTTATCTTCGAACAAACATCTCTTCAAGTTTTCGATATTTATTGGTTTTATTTACAACGCTTCTCTTTAATTCCTTTACACCTAACTGGATTTTTATCTAGATATTTGTACGAGTACATCTTAGACCTTAAACCACAAAATTCTTCTAAAACTTCGCTATTTAACTCATCTTTGAATTTCCCTATTACCTTCTTATTTTTAGTCGTGAAACATTCATGATCTTTTGGATAATCACTTGTATCAAAGTCATCTATATTTTCTTTAATAATTTTAAAAGGATCTCGTTTCAATTCTAGAAAATAACTGTCTGTATCCATGTAACACAGATTCAAATCTGGATCAAACTTCTTTAATTTGTTGTAATAAAACTCGTACATTAGCAATTTTGAGAGGTCGAGAACTGAAAATCCTATGTAAATCGGTTTGTTAAATTTAACCTTTTGTTTGTACATGTGACTCGCTATACAGTTGTCGTCAAAGATGTTAAAGCATTTGAAGTTCGTTTTCTTGGCCTGTTTCATTGAAAATTCTTCATTTCCTAGTCTAATATCACATCTGTTTCTCACATTTTCCATAGATTTTCCAAAAACTGAGTTGTTCATCAGCTTATAAAAGTCCTTTTCAAAGTCACTTGTAGCTTTGGTTCTCATGTTTGTGTTAAAATCAATGTAATCTTTCATAAAAGGCTTCTGATCGAATGCAATAACTCTATTCACATGTTTTCAAAATCATACCTTGTTCCAGATAGAATTTTTCAAAATTTCTAGAATGAACAACATATTCAGTTTTATCCAGTAGAGTTGTGCAAAGTTTGTTGTTATAATGTTCTGGAGCAAGAGGCAAATCTTTATGATTTTCATGTAAATTCTTCGGATATTCTAGATCGACTTCGAGAATATAGCCATAATCTTCGTCGCCATTGAGTTCCAAAATTGTTTCTTTCCAATCTGCTGTTGTATACGTTTTAGGATCCATCCACTTGATTTCGTTATATCGTAAATTTTGCATTAGGCCATACCCATAAAGGTTATTAGCATCGACGTACAACAAATAGTTTTCAGGCTTTGTCTTATCAAAATCTTTTAAATATTTGTTATTTGCTTTCACATATCGTTTAATACATTGAGAAATGCCTCGCGAATACCTTTTTCGATCATCAAATACATATTATAATCACTAATTAATTGTAATTCTATATTCGTTAATTTTAACATAGCATCCCATGCAAGACTGGGAGCTGTTAGATAGTGTGCTGGATCAAGTTTATAGCAATTCAAACAAATATTCCTAAAATTTTCAAAGATATCAGCGAGCAATAGAACATCTTGAATGTTATAGAGATCAGAGTAATTTCCTAGATTTTTCTCTTTTAATTTGTTCCAAACATTTAAGTAGTGTTGAAAATCTTTCTCAGATATGCTCTCATCTGTCAAAAAGGGAATAGAAATCTTGAATTCTCAATTCTTCTGTGTAATCAAGTTTTTCAATACTGTCGATAAATTCGTAAGGAAAATATTCCTTTTCCAGATAGAATTTTAAAGATTTCTTCTTCGTCATTTGGTTGTCTATCTAGAATTGCGTTCAGACCATCTTGTATAAAATGATTTGTATGTTTGAAATCATCTTTTTTGAGGTTTTTAGCTAACTTTTCTATAGACGATGCCATAAATCTGAACGTATCTACGAAAGAAAACTTGATGAACTTTCTTGGTTTATCATCTTCAAACTCATACCCATATCCAGAATTTTACAGAATAATTTATGTATTTTTCATCGGTGTTTGCGATCAAATCAACGTTTCCATATTGTTTAGCCAATTCTTTTATGTACAAATGAGTGTCGTAACATGACATATTGTGACAGAAAACTGGAATATTCTGAGGAAATTTGAGATTCAAGTTACAAGATAAATGAGCTGAACCTCTAAATTTACCTGTTAAATGACAATGATCTCGTACTTTTTTTCTTGTTTGATTATCAAAACCCTCACATTCACAAATATGGCAAAGATTTGAATTTTGATATGCAATTTCTTCTTCTTCAGTTAAATTTCATAGGTTTTTTGTTCTTAGAATTATATTTTGTAGCTATGTATTTCGATAATTTATTGAGCTCTTCAAACAATTTTGCAGGAACATTTGGCAAATCTTCTTCATTTTTTGCTCGATAACATATCGGCTTGTACATACGATTGGTCACATTAGACACTAAGTATAGAGTAAAACCATATGGAATGTGCTTCTGAATCTTGGTTGTGATCGATTTTTGCGGATTGTTTTTTTTTTTGCATGTGGGAATCTTCTCTAATATGCTTTCAAAGTCCATATAAATTACGTACGGATGGCTAAACTTCTTTTGATAATTAGTAAATTTAGTTGTTTTGACCCGGAAATGGCATAATTGGCTTACAAACTTCGTGTTGCTTGCAAATTTCTAAATGGTCTGCTAAATCTCTAGATTTGTAGAAATGGCTTAAACATCTCCTACATAGAAATTTCCTTTCTTTATGCTTGGATAACTGTGAACTCACTAATCTATTTAGATCGGTTATTAAAACATAATGAGATTTATCTTCTTGCTTAACATACAATAAATCGATTTCTAACTCGGCATCATAAATTTCTGAAATTTGTAACGGAACAATATTAATTTTTTCATCATAAGTATAGATATTTATAGACATTTTTGGATATTTGTACTTGGAATTGGAGCTGCGTTTCTCGAATAATTGTATATCTTTCAAAGACATTGGATACTCGAAACCTTGAAAATATCTCGTCATTTACAAATTTTTCATATTGTTTTACACGTTCAGGATGAAATTTTGATTTTTCAATTGCACATCGGATAGAGTAAATAAAGCAATAGTCATCTTCATTTTTGATATTTACACAAGCTTTCTTTACCTTGATCTCTTGTGGTAAATCGATATATGATCCTGCGTTCATAAATTCGTGTTTATTAAGGCTCAAAAATCAGTTGTTTACAGCGTTTTAATGTCCATCCAGAACCTCGATTTGGATGATTTGTCTGTTCTCGATGTGTTAATTTATTAAATTGTTTAGTAATAAAGTCGTTTATGTCAAAGATTTCGTCTGCTTTTTATAGTAAAGTACATTGGACAAGTTTGTGTTTCACCGTTCACTAAAGTTCGTTCGTATTCGCATTCTAAAGAGAGATATCCTTTACTATTTTTCACAGTTTCTTGAAATTTTTTCGATTAAACTCTTAATCTCTGGCCGCAAAATAGAAAGATATTTGTAAAGTGGCATGAAATTATCGTTTAAATTCGTTAAAATGTATTGCTTGAAAAGACCGTGTATAGACGATAAAACTTCTACATCAATGATATTTTCAGGTTTCTCATTAAGAGTTTTGTCAATTTCTTCGATCATTTCAGATTTAGTTTTATCGTTTGTTTCTATGGACAATTTTTCAGCGATTGATTGAATTTTTTCATCTTTAAATAGATCTAAATTTTTCTTTTCAACTTTGAAATTTCTCTTTAATTCCCTTAATTTTTCTATATTATACATGTTTTCATGATCGACAATTTGATTTTCTTTAACCCAAGTCCTCCAAATAATTTAGTTCTTTTTCATAAATGTCTTTGTTTTTTAGATGATTTTTCGAATTGTAATGTCGAGTATAGTAATGTTCAAAAATGTCTTTTTTTTGCAGTATGGGCACTCTATCTTTTTCCGCTCCATATTTAAAGAGCAAAAATTTGAATCTGCCAAGTTTTACTATTTAGTAAAATATCTTTTTATTAAGCTTAAAAATAGCAATAATTCAGTAGATTTCTAAGGATTTTTATCAAAATTTGATAAAAATTAGCACAATTTATGTAGAAACAGTGTTAAATGTTTCTATTTATATAGGAAAAATTTAAAGATTTTGATACAAATCAGCAGAATTTATGATTTAACAGCGTTAGATTCTTCTATTTATATAGGGAAAATTTGTATAACTCAGACTTTGAAAAGTGGAGAATTTTACTAGAATTTGACACAAATCAGCACAATTTCTGGTGAAACAGTGATAGATTCTTCTATTTATTATAGAAAAATCTGTAAACTAAGACTTAAAATTTTTGAAAAATTATAGGACAAAATATTACTATATTGGTTTGTAGGAGGCAATTTAAATTCTTTATACTATTTTTTCAATATTTTTTTCTTTAACTTTTCCAAGATTTTTTATTAAGATTTTAATATATTTACAACAGAATTTTCGTAGATTAGAAGCAGATATGAGATTGATTCGAAGCATATTTGACTAAGTTTCAGCTTAAGAAAGTAGAAGCAAACAGCTATAGATTCGTTTATTTTTAGTTCATGATTTATAGATTCGTTTATGGTTCAATGAACAGTATTTTACATTGATTTTCTGACTGTCCCAAAAGTGTCCTAGAAACCCCATATTCATATCTACTTATATATATATATATATATATATATATATATATATATATATATATATATATATATATATATATATATATTTTAATACGGTTGGATTGGAAACAGTTAAGTTTTCTAAATTAATGGATTATAGATATTGTTACTGGAAATTGAAAACTAAAATCGACATTAATAATGTTTACACATTTCAATAAGTAACATAATGACAGTACTTATCCATATGTATAGATGATACATAATACATGTTCTTGCTTCAAAATATAATTCCATTGTTCATATCACTAGTCGCAATATGATACCATTTCCTCGGTCCAGTGGATGAATTATATACCTAATTAGTATCATACACCTCATCTATGAGAAATGGATGCGATGTCCCTTAGACGATTTTCTGTCTAAAAAAATGCATTTAGTGTCTCGTGTATTGCTTTGTGTCTCTACTTGGTACAATCACTAACTCACTACGCTCGCTTGTTTCCTCAAACTGTAGTCACGGAGCGAATGGTTTGGAGAATCAAGGTAATGTCAAGTTCCTCTGTCTTAGTCCTTCAGCTACTGTAAATATACCGCCTCACAGTCTGAGGAAATAAATTCTATACCTTACATGTACACGTTCCCACATTAGTTCATTAATTAACACTTTGAGTCCCGGGTTTTTTGTAATATTTATATGTGCTGTACCAGCCATTTCAAGGGTTTTTTTAGTTAAATTGTAAAAAAATTGTAAGTTATAGTTTATTAGCAACCAATATATCAAATTAAAAGGAAGAAAAATATAAATAAAACTATTAAAAAATGTTACTTACCTTTTTGAAGTCAATACAAATCTTGAGTCCATAAAAAGTGTGTAAAATACTGAAGAAAAGAAAATTGGAACATAACGCATAAAATTTATTTGCACATTTTTCTTCTTGACTATTTTGTGCTAACCATAACATGTTACTACATGTGTACATTTATATCCAAAATAAATGTTTTGAATCGGCTTGTTGCCACGGTTTTGAAATAAGAAGTATTGTTACTTTTGTTGTCCTTCATTCTATAAATGTAAAAAATTCAAATATTGGTTAAATTAATGAAATATATGATCGCGCTTTCATAATGCAATGTTTACACGAATAATTTGTAACATTTAACAGGCTCTTTCAATTCATATGTCACAACTTTAGAGACAAAGATGGGGATTTTTTCGGATATAGAGGTCAGTGGAGCGAAGCACGATTTGTATTGTAACAAGAATAGGCCTTTATTTATCCCAGGATCCCTGAGAATGTCCATAAAACATTTTAGTAAAATCGGTTCAATAGTCTAAGCGTGAACGCAAAACAAACAAACAAAGGCACTTTCGACTTTATAATGTTATTCGGATTTTTGATTTATATATATATTAACAAAAACACCGCCTGGTGACTGACAAAACGAACCGCCCTTAGATGCAAAGTTCACTACCAGGGACCAGAGAGATGTTTGGATACAAGGGTATTGCAAGGAGAAGTAACTGATGGCCAGTGATGTGAGCAAAGTCTCCCTGTAGTGAGAAGCTAAATTGGTGAGCATCTCACACCTACTAACAAGCTTATACCTAAAAATCTAAAATACTCTGTATAAGGATACACATCATTGCCAGCCTGGCCGTATAGGCTGTTACCGAACCCCACTTCCCTCTCACGTAGGTGACTAAAATACAAGTACATTTATTGTCGTACTCAGAACTGAGTGAATAAGCTCCCTAGCTCTCTGACATTCGATTTTTATATCGTAAATAATTATAATTGTACTATAAACTAGATGCTGCTGCTACCAAGCTACGCAAGAGCAATACGCTTAAACTCACTCCCTAGTTCAAACTCGCTCCCTAGTTTACTAACATTCGTTGTTGACATCCAAATTATTTATAACAGCGTTATAGGTAAACAACTTAGAAAACTGCAGCTTAGTATTTTGTTTTGTTTATGTGTGTCCTAGGTGTTTGGTACTTTTTTGTACCTCTCCACCGCTCCATGACCCCCTCTCCAAGTATCCCCACCACTGCTTGGCACTCGCCCGCTTGCTCTATCCCCTGACCTGGCCACTGCTACTAAGCGGCTAACCTCACACCAAAATACAAACTCCCTGGTTACGTCTATGACTAAATTAGTCTGTTAAATTAATATTTTACGCTTGAATAGGCCTACACTCAAAAATACAATATATTTGTAAAATAGGTAAGTAGCTGCAGTGTAGAAAAAATGGCGCGAGCGAGACACGATCCACACAGCTGATAAAACAGAGACGACGAGATGCTTTTCCCACTCCCCACCACTGGAGGGGGGCCCCCTTCTGCGCGCGGCTGTTCAAATATTTGTTTCTGCGCAGGTTTATTTACAAGCGGTTTATCTTTTAAAAGATATGTGCTGACATCAGCAAGCTGCGCAACAGTGGATGAGCTCAAATCTCAGAATTGTGTTCCAGATGCTGAGTTTACTGCATACTTTATTCACCCGGTTATGGTTTTAAAACACGAAAGCGCCGAAAGTGCCCTTTCCTTACTTGATATTGACTAACATTCGTACAATTTAGTGATAATATTAGATTTAGATGTAGAAATTATATTATGTAGAATAGAATCATACCTGTGATGGTAAATCACTATTTAGTGAAGCTAATTGGACATCAGCTGTTGGTGACAGGATTGCGGTCAGTTTCAGTGATTGGGCTCGGACAATTCGATTCCAATAATGATCCTGTGTAATAATCCAGCAATTACACCACTTATACTACATTATCCCTATGTCTCATTACCTGTAGACTTAATAGACAATTTAGGTAAACATTGCTTCCTACTGCATAATTATGCAATCGATTTCTCACAATTTATATAGCTTATTCGAGACATATTTGTCATAAATATAATCCTAATGGAGATATTTTACATTTACTGAAAGATGCGTAGTAAACAGTATTCTAAAGTTCTCTTAAGCAAATATTATAGTAATTGCTTGTTGCCTATCAGCTAGATATTATAAACTATTTAAAAATTCTAAGTTCATGCATATAGTTCAGTTTAGTAATAATGAACTATATACATATGAGGTGAATATCTAATAGCATATGGAAACTATGTTTTAAAAGCAAAATACCAACTTGTTTCTTAATTCATATTATGTTGTTTAATTTCTTTCGCAAATGTAAATATTAGTGTATTTTTAATAAGGAGTAATTTACTGATAAGTGCATGAAAAGGTTTAATCAGCCTTATTATTAATAAAAAAACAAATACCTGATTAGTGGCAACAACAATAATTGTAATGAAAAAAAAAACCTTTAAAATGCAAAAAAAGTCTTGCCATTAACACTTTTAAAAATGTAAAAATTTACAAAATCACAAAGAATTGCAAAAACGTTAATTTAAAAGCATTAAATTTTAATAATCAGAATAATACACAGATTACGTCTTCAAGGTCAGCATTACTCAAAAGCAATTATCGGCTAGTGTAATAGTCCACGACTTTCGTGACAGAGTGAGAATGTTTTGTAATCATTTACATTTTATCTTTTGCAAAGTTTATAGTAAACAATATTAAATTTACAGCAATTATAATATATTTCATTTACCATAATATGATTATATCGATAGGTTATTTCTAAATAAACAACTTAATTTTGCGGTATATAATATTGTGATATTCTCTAGAAATATATCAGGTATTGATTTAACGTATTTTAGAACATACATCCTCCAAACGTTTTGAAACATTCTCTTTGTGCTCACTTGTCAGTTAGTTGACGTCATATTCAAATCCCTGTCCATACTGAAGTGACATAAAATCAGCTGATACTTCACGATTTTAAAAATATCATGTTACACGTGACGTTGTTTAAAAAAACATTCTCTTTGTGCTCACTTGTCAGTTAGTTTTATGTCATATACAGATATGTTGCTTATGACGTTTCATATTATTAGGATTTTTACGGAATAACTGATTAATTTTTTCACATAATGCTTTAGCGATATCTTGTAATATTTCAATAATAAAGAGACATAGATTGCTCTTATTATCTCTTTAAAAATTTCTTTAATTATTTAAGATTTCTGATTTCACTTATTCAGAATTATCAAATTAGGACTCTTTTGCCCAATTTTAAAAATAATTCATTTCATTACCCGTCTTTTACGAGATATTTCTTATAGTTTTAATGTTGATTATAATTTTTCTTTTGTAACCGAAGGGAAATTTAATGTTTTCATGCTTCATTCATATAGGTTGGATTTGGCTATTTAGTATAATAATTTTGTTAATTTTAGAACGGTTGTTTTAAAACGTTGTAATATTTTTCAATGTTCATATCCTTTCTGCAATAATTTTATTGAATTAGAAGGATTTTATTCAATTAAAAAAATGGAGCTTAAAATGTAAAATTGTATTATATATTTATTGACCTGAATAGAAAACTAATAAGTTATTTTCTGTAAATGTTTAAATAATATTTTTTCGGGTGTTGCAAATGTTTCTGTCTGTAACATTTATTGTTTAATTTATACTCCATGATAGATTTTACTTTCATTTAGGCTCCTAAAAAATTGTAGTAACATTTAGTATACTATTTTATACATCTGTTTATGGTATTTTGCACATGATTTATACTTGAATTTTGAACATTTTCTAAAGTGTTGTTGAACCCAAATTTTTTGATCACGTATAATAGACATACATCACATATATTTTATAAATAGATGAATGCAAGTAGTTTTTTTTTGCCTCATAGAGTCTATGTGTGAGCTGTATGTTACTTTGAGATTAGACAAGACTAGCCCCAGCTAACCCATGATTTAATTTGATGGTTGCTAACATTTATAGTGTACACCTTAGGTTATTAACCGTAACTGTTATACCGAATTACAGGGGGTTGTACACCAGTAGATAAATCTCAGTCGTTAGAGCTTATTTGCTCTAAAGTAGAGTAGAGCTGTGTCTTTAGAACGAATATGCCTAATTCCTGAACACTTCCTTGTTAAATCCCAAAGTATCCCAAGCAATTTTCCATACATATATTTCCCTTTGACTTGAATCCACTGCATGCTGGTGATCTTGAAAGCTGGTACCCGCATAAAACAGTCTGAAATTAATTAGCCGAGACTTTAATTAACGTATAATAGAAAACCGGTTCACCATAAGGGTTAAGCACGTTCAACTGCAATACTGGCTTTAATCATGAACATGTAAATAATAAGAGTTTAGATAATTTTATGAATCACAGTAAAATACGTTAATATTGATATTTGCAAGAAGATTTCGCCTTAATAACTATTATTATACGCAAAATTATAACCTATGGACGCAGTTCACGGGAATTTAGTTTCATGGAAGAGAAAGGTCATTTCATGTAACGGATATCACCACTGATGTGGGTGTTCAATTCAGCCAAGTAAAATAGAAACGTTCATAACAAAATTTGTTTGCAGTACTATAAAATATTTTAACTATTCTATACGGAACACTGTACTAGATTTTATGCTTACAGATTGACTAGGCTTATCACCATTGTGAGTGCTATACCCGTATACTGTTGACTAACCCCAAAGTAGATCTACTATATTCCAAATTAGGAATGTACCTACAGCCCTAAAACTACATTCCAACCAAAGGAGGACTACGTACCTAGAGGATCACCAAAGACTGAGGGATGCTTGGATTTTGTTCACGATAGGTTTTTGTGAAACAACCAACAGAAAAAAAATCATATCCGTAGCTCCTTCTATATGGTCGTATGGTTTGATTTTATGTAAAAACTACAATAAATAAATCTAAAAAATGTCTTGCAATCCCTATTATAATGCCTTTAGAGTTTTATATGTTCTTGTAATTTTAAATATACAATGCGTTAAAATATGTGGGTAAAATTGTTTTGTATGTACTAAATAGTTTAAAATAATGAAATCATTAACATTTTCTATAATAAGCCTCCTATGGTTTGATTCGCTGCGTTACCTATACGTATTTTACAGCATTTTAATTGTGAATGCATGCATGATTGTAATTAGGTTGGTGTTTTCTCTAAAATAAAAATATACAGTTAATAGATTCAAAATTACGGCGTTTACAAGTTATGAATAATTATTGCATTAAAATCATAGAGGAAGGAAGAAACAGTTCAAATATACAAATCAAACAAACATTGCACAACTTTTTGTTCTCTTAGGACAAGAAGCTTATAAATAGTACCTAGTCCTAAGAGACCTTTGCACTGCTTCCAGAGTGACAGGATATTCTGGATTGGTAAGGGTGGGGGTAGGGGCCCTGTAGAGATACATGAGGAAGAATTATGGATTTTAATCTCAGTCATATCCCTTCAGAATAAGGAGAAGCCAGCTCTGAACCAGTACCTCCAGTCAAAACAGGTAGGGGGTGGCACACCCTTGTCTAAGATAGCAAGAACCTTTCATTCTTAGGAAACCCACTAACTCCAAAAGTCATCTCCCGCAGTAGACTAGACCTATCGAAACTACCCTTGCACCCCAGAATTTCGATATTGGCGGTTAGTGATGTGCCGCTCCTGGTCATCCATAAGGTTGATCATATTTAAGTGACACATCGGTTTTTGTTGTGCCCAGTGTGGGTTCAACTGAAAGGTATAAACGAGCGAGAATTGAACCCTCCCAGTTAAGAATACTTAATTAATTTAGAGCTGATGAACAATGAAGAAATACATGCGCATGAAAAAGATAAAATAAACTATATAAGGAGGTGGTTAGTACAAAAGCTAAAATTGCACGAAATTTCAAATCTTAAGAATATTTTACAAGAGATGGGATGACCAAACATAACAACATCGTGACAAGAACTTTTAAAACAACGCAATTGGATATTTATTAAGCCAAAAAGTTGTTAAACTTAGGTTATTTTGGTTACCTTAATTTACAATACTTAGAGATGAAACCAAGTAAATTTCAGCGATTTAAAAAACTTACAAAAATAACATTTTAGGCACACCCATGATTTTGCGGTCCAAGATAAAATTTAACAAGAAATTTGAATGGATCTATAGATCTGCCTAATACTAACTTTTATCATCCTTATGTCTGTGGCCTTTAGTTAGGATCCACAACGTGTTAGTGGTATTCTCCACTCTTCTTAAAATTTAGTGTTGACTAAATATTTCGTTTTTGATTAAAAGCAAATTATATATTTTATTTTGCAAATTATGACAATCATAGAAACTTATATATATATTCTTTTTAATTATCCTACCTGGATAAGGAAATATATCAGATCTCAAAACGTTATACTTTAATAATGATTGTATAAATTACAGTTTTATAATTTTTTATTTTCTTCTAATATCATAAGAATACATATTTATAAATTATAACAATACTGGTCGAATGTACAGAAGCGTAATGTCTTAATTTAATATCATATAATGAAGCTGTATATTACTGAAAGTTATATTTACCAAAAAAATATTATTAGTCTATTGGAATATTTTAATATACAATAAACCAATTAGTAATCCTCTGTGTTGCAACTGCGAACAAAACCTGTAGTTTAATAGGGTACTAAGATGAATCTTATAAAATATAATTAGACGGTATCACTTGAAGTTCTCCTCACTTCAAGTTAAACAAGAACAACTCGTGTAGTTCTAAGAAACGTTCTGGAAATGTAATACTGACATTATCGTTTCATAAATGCATTTGTTAATCTTACATCAAAATGTTTTAATGTAGTGAGTAGCATAGTTAATTGAAACAGTTCGAAGCGTAAATTTAATTAGAGATTATTTCCTTGAAGTTCTACGTTCAAGTCAAACAAGAACAACTTGCGTAATTCTAAGAAACAGTCTGAAAATGCAAAGCTAACGTTATCGTTATGTAAACGTCCTTGTTATTCTAGTATCAAAACAATTAAATTAAATATTGCTGTAATTAAAAGTGTTCAAAGGACAAATTTAAATAGAAGTTTGTCGTTTAGTTTAACTTTCCTTGTATTAAAGATGAAAAAATGTGCTTAATTCTTAGAATTGATTTGAATTTAAGCCTTACATCTTTATTTGACGAACCTCTTTTATTTATCTAAGAACACTTCTGATATATTATCATAAAATATGTATTAGTTAATATCATATATCCATGTTTGGGTATGTTTGAACCCTTTCTTTTCCTTCTTCATTTTTTTCTGTTCTTTATTTTTGTATGTAATAATACCTATCCTTCGATGACGAAGGGGATAGATTTCTATCCTCGAAAAGTTGTGTTATATACTTTATAACCTATAACGACGACCCGAAATCCTGTTATACTTTCATTTGCAGTTTAACATTAGTTATGAAAATGTGAAAGTAGCTTTTTTATCAATTTGAACGGCCCTTGTGTGCTGTAAAGGGCGAAGAAGTTTGGGGTTGGAGGGAAAATGTCTCCCTATTCTCACACAATATGGTGCTGCCCAGGACCGGAAGCGTAACGGATATTTACTGCGGTATTCTCTACCTACACCGGAAACCACTTTAACTTTACAGCTTCTTCGTCTCTCCCAAGGTTAATTAAAGTATAAACTGAGTTTCATCTTGAATGCTATAACGTAGTCCAAAGCATAGCGCAAGCAATTTAAATAAACGTATGCAAGCATTGATACCATTCTGTAGGAATGACTTAGAACTTATCTCTGTATTATCCTTTGAGCACATATAACTTTGTATTGAGTTTAAATTTTAATGTTTGGTGTAGTTTAGTTACCAATGTCATGAAATATTGTCAGAAGAATGGTATACCTTTTATAGTAAGCTATTTATGAAAATAACGACTTAAATATGACACGTTTTTGTACAAAATATGGCTCAATAGAATTTTTTAATAGAGAATGACATAATCTTGATATATATATATATATATATATATATATATATATATATATATATATATATATATATATACATCTGTATATAGGTTATTTTGTATTAATAAATATAATATACACATATAATAACTTTTCATGTCTTAGTTAAATTATTATTCGCAAAATAAAGTTTTAGGACAAAACAAAATTTTAAAGGTGAATATATTTAACCAATATTAATTATCTTTTTCTAATATATAATAAACTAAGTACGCAAATTTTAAGATACATGCAATAGAATGCACCGCTTCAAAGATATTAGACATTTTTAGAAATAATCTATATTTTCTGTATCTAAACTTTGAAGCTAGCACTCCAATCTAGGGTGGATTGTTTCTGAGATTTATTAATTTTTGTAATAATCTTAATTTTCCATTACTATAATCTAAATTTGAAATTTTGAACACATCAGCTTTAAAATGTTATATAAATCTTGGATCTGATCTGAAGAAAAAGAAAAAGTTTTTCAAGCAAAACTTTAAAGGGACATGCACAGTTTTTGACATATTACGCATTATTAGAAATAATTTTAATCTTCATTCTCCACCCACTTCCCTATCTATTGAAAGCCGCAGTTTATAAAGTTTTGTTTAACATGGTCGCTCAATCTAAGAGCAAATTAAGTACGCAAACATGTCAAGGAAATTGGACTAGGGTGCGCCATTTTCTATATGTTACACATTTACAGAAACAATCTCAATTCACTGTCTTTTTTTAGTAAATCATTAATTTATTGCGCTATATTTTGAATGGAGTGATAAACTTCAATAAACCTTTTACGAATGGTTACCTTGTTATAGGGCTGGTAAAGTGGTGACTATCTTGATTTTATCACCATAAGAACACACTCAAACTTTATACACTTTTAAGCCTTTATTTTTGTTCACAGGGAGGTCAACGATAAAATCGCAGAACACATACATTTATTAAAAAACTGCGTTCAATAATATACCATTTTGACAAATCACATATTAAGACATGTAGCTTAATAAACTGAACAAAAGACTTTACATGTTTTCATTGTAACCTCAGCAAAACCAGTTACGTGACACATGGTCTAACGTACTTGTTTGATTAACAGGAGTACTTTATCATATAAAATTAACTTTTTCCGAATAAATCGTTTTCAGATTTGAGGTTAGAAATAACTTGATTTGTATAAATTAAGCGATAAAACAAGGGTTACAATAAACCTAGGACTGCAATAAAATTATCTTATCTTACTATTATCTTATCTTATTTTATCTTATTATTTCAACTTACGATTAAACTCAACGATCAAACTTTTAGGAGTAGTCAGTAAAGTTATAACTTTTGGCTGTCGTTATAAATGTCTGGAATTAATCATAAATATTTGTTGTCTCATTATTTTTAAAGTCATTTCCTTGTTCAAAAACATTTTCTAGTCTAACCTTTTATTATATACATGACGTCAAACCCATCCAATTATTGTTTATGTTCATTTAGGGAAAGTACAAACAATATTTCACTGTATTTGTGTATGGTAGTGATGTGTTGGCAGCGCATTTATCAAACCTGTGGACAAAGCTTTCCCAGCGACCGTAATGTGCGGCTGCATCCATTAGGAAAATTACAACAGAACCGAATATTGTGTTCATCTTTTATAGAAAATTCAAATTGAAATAAATTTATTTACTCACATGTAAGAAAAACATATAGAATTTACAGAACTTACATATAGATAGTATATCTTTCATAAAGTGTACAAAATAAAAATAAATTAAATATGTACACAATAATTATTATAAAATCAGTGTATATAATAATTTTAGCCATCGCTTACTACAAATGTTACTCTCTAATGGCTAAAACAATCCAACTTACACCAGCAAACCATATCCACTATTCCAAGTTTTCAAATAACGTTTTTATTATCAAGCTTATTAATCGTTACTGCAAACGTATCAGTGCCTTTACAACAGCACTACCTAGCCAGAGCAACCACTCACACACCCTCCACATATACTCGGCCTCGGCTATACTTCCTCTCTCAATCTGAGATAGAGGGTGAGTTCCTGTTGTAGGGTCCAGATGGACCATGAACCATAGGTCTAGTAGTCTTGACAATTTCAGAAAGAGGGTTGTCCATTTATGGGTCGGATACTTCAGTGAATATACTTTCCAATGGAGTCAGTCTTATCTTATCTTTTACCCATGGGTATAAGGTATCATGAGCGTTTACAGTTCAAGTTTCTGCCATTTTTACTTGCTTAACTTTAATATGAAAAAACAGTCCTCTAAATCTTGTTTGTCATGAGCCCATAAGGCTGCTTTTAGAGCTTTGATTTCTGGCCATTTTGGACGGCAGGCAAATGTAATGAAAATATTCTGTTTCTAGTGAGTAATAGCATCTCAATAATGTTCATGTTTATAGCGAGGTAATCTATTACAAACGGATGGCAACATAATTGTCTTGCCAAGATCTGTTATCACCCTCATCTCTTGCCATGGCGTCATTCAGCAGCAGTATTCCTCACGGCTAAGGTTTGTTTGTTGCAAATCTAATTAAGTTTTTCAGTCTAGATTTTCGCGAACGCATTACCACAACCCTGATTAAAGAGGTTAAGGAACACTGATAGGAAGCATTTTTCTCCATGATGCTCTATTATCATATAACTCGACAAGCCAACTGCAGATACGGTCTTCTTAAGAGACGCCTTCGACTTTGGGTTGCACTGAGGAATATTTATATAATAGCCATCTTCCCTACAAAAGAACATCAGAGAATACTGAAAAGTGTACAATTTACTTATGCGTCTTACTTATTTGTACCATTTTAAGCATCTGCTATGAGAATGAATCTCTCTCGTTTAAAACTCCTGACTAAATTGAGGATTGCGACTTCTCTACAAGTGGGTGCATTGCAGCCACCACGGCGAGGCCTAGGAAACATTCAATAGGCATTAATTAGGAATAGGAAGTCGTGATTCATGCCGATAGGAAGTTTTAATAGCAAATTCAGCTGTAATACGAAGGTGGTATCACAACAGATGTCCTTCTTATTCTCTTTGTCACCGAGGCTCTAACATAAGGGTCCCTATTCTGTGGTAATGAAAAATTCGAAAAGCTAACTTTAAAACGTTAAAAAACTTAAATTAAAAGCAAACTTAAAATTAGGATATACCTTTATATGAACACTTGTGCTCATTTTAATGTGTAGAACAAAATCCCAAAGTATTGCAACAATTTTAGTGAACACTCTGTATATATCCATAAATAATCACGTCTAAAACACACACACACAATATTTGCCGATGGTTCGTTCACTATATTCACTCCTAACTAAGGAATCACGTTTTATAACTAAAACTAAAATCAATTCCTAATAGTTCAAATAAAGGATAAAACAAAATATTACTATACAAAAAACATGTTGTTACTGTCATCACGTTATTTTGGAATCTGAAATTTGACTTGATTCTGGAAGAAAGTGATGATATAGCGATCGATTTTGGAAGTATCAAGAAGGATTTGTTCTCTAAGACCTATATTGCCTTGTTTTTACGAGGACACCTGAGAACTTGTGTCTTATGGTACTTTTGTCAAATCCACAACCATCAAGTAATATCCGTTTATCGTTCTCATAAACTTTAGTTATTGGTTTTCCTAAGCTCGAGAGGAAGGTTATAAACATTTAATTTGACATGAGTCCAGATTGGTTTCTTAGGTTTCAGATTTATTGATGTATGATTTTCTAAAAGAAAATGTTTTACAATGCATCATTAAGAGTCATCACACATTTTACCTCATTATTTAAATTAGACACACTGTATCACTAAACAACAAATAAAAAATATTTATTGGATGTAACAATGCACAAGGAAAACACAAATCCTACTGACGAAGATTAAGTAGGTTATGTTTTATCAAGATGAATGTTATGTAATTAGTTTGCAGATGCCTGCCTTTGACACTACCCCTCCAACGATCCAATATATAGAATCGATAATGCAACAATGTAGGTTATATTGCTTCAACCCACAAAGGACTTTATGGAGATCTTATCAATGAACCCTTTGGTACGTTTATAATCATATGTTTATGCAAGTAAGTAGTTTCATTAAAGTGCCAACTTCAAGTCTGTTCTGTTACACTAGGTAAATGTACAGCTTCATATAACACGTTATCTAATTTAGGTTTTCATAAAAATAAAATAAAAGCATTGATTTCATAAATACAGCTTTCGCACTAAAATATTATAACTACAGTTCCCACCGATCGTTCTGTACGTAGAAAAACTGTAGAAACTCACTGAGAACAATAACTACAAGAACAACATTATACATAAAACGTAAACATGAGTCATTTCTTAGTAATTAGGCAAGATTTTAGTACCATATATCACATTTAAGAAAATATTTTGTTTTATTATTGTCGTTCATATTGACAGGGTTATTTATATATAACAATATATGTATATACAATTAAACTGATTTTTGACTGGATTAATGATGTTTCCCCCGTGCATCCCCCACAGCACCTGACTAAAGGAACAAGGGCCTCCTTATTCAGTTCCTCGTGGCGACATTGTCTTCTTTATCCTTCCCGCAGTTACCGTATTCTTCTTGCCTGTCAACGTTCCTTTATTCACGATCGCCACCTTCTTCAGCGCCCCCATTTGAACAGAAGGCTTTATCGGCTACCTCTGATTCTAACCATGCCCCACTACCTATAGTTCCCTTCTTCTGCGGATAATAAAACTCACCAAATTGTACTCGTATCAATTGCCTCAAATCCGGGATGACCAATCCCGTGTTCTGCATCTACAGGTACAGATGTTGGAAGCTAAATCCCCTACACCTGTGGACTCAGACCATCGGATCCGTTACCCAGCGAGTCTAGGATAGGGCACCTTTAGCCAGCTTTCACCGACATATCCCCAGAGTTACAGGATACACCCATGTGTGTGACCATCTGCAGAGGTGCTTCTGAACAGAGTTCTAGTAACAGCCCAGAGCAGCATCCCCATGGGAAAGCCCACTTCTTCAGCTCCCCGGGAACATAAAATGCCTCTCGAGGACCGTGGTCACTCTGCTATTTGTGCTTATGGATGCATCCACCAGCACTTCGTGAGTCTCAATAACGGAATACACTTGGTTTTGTAGCAGAACATTTTCGCATTTCTGATACCATTAATTTAATTTATTTGACAAAGACTTTGATGGTATCTCTCACAGTACAGCACTTAGTAAAATTCGTCCAAGCCTATTCGGTAAGGTTCTGAATCTTGTTTGTAACGAAAGCTCATATTATACAATGCATAACGAATATATTATGTCACCGGAATCACGCACTGCAATCAAATCTGTGGTTTTCTCTAGTTATTGTATGTTGTGGCATCATAAGCAATATAAATGCTGTAATTTGCAAATGTGTAATGTCACCGCACAGTGGTAAAACCTGATATACGTATGTAAATGAGACCTACTTTCTGTGATACATTGCGACTTCTTAAACGGAAGCGTCGTAGTAGTTTTAAGTTTTTCCTTACCTTTAAGTACTATAAGGAAACACTGTCACACTTTTACGTTTGTGTTGTTTTTAACACCTTCATACGTTTAACACCTTTCTGCCAAAAATTTAGACTAGTACCATAGAGAAATGTCACTATAATTTTTATACGTACTTTGCGGAAAACCTGATGTATAAGTCAGAAATGCTTTTCTCGTGATATTTGATTTCATGTTCAATTCAAATAATAATCTGCATTCCCAAGTTATCTAGGTTAGTTATTTACCTGAAAAAAAAAACAAACAAAAAATTAGATTGCAAATCTAGAAAAAAGTGTTACTGACTTTTTTGTTTCACTGAACAATGGCAAATGTGCGGAAAAATCCTGTTTTCTTCAATATCCTTCTATCGTGAAAAACAAAAAACAAGCAAAGAACGAGTTATCTAGTTATATAGAGAGATGTGCCGTCATTTTCATTATTGTAATATGATTCTAAATCTATACCAAATGCGCATTTATGATCATCTGTGACTCCATGCACAATACCACTTGTACATGTTATAGGTGCCAAACATGTAATATCAGAGAATCCTGATGTCTCGAAGTCAGAGCAGCGCAGTTGAAGTGCAACGGCCTCATAACATCTGACAGTGATAAACAGACCTGGCTTTAGGGAGATAAGGTTTAGTCCGTGATGGATAGCTTTATTTTCCTTACAAGTCTTTATTACCCATTGTTCACGGTTTAGTCAGAGCTACTCATTAAATACTTGAGTATTTACCGTGCTATATTCTTAAGTCGTGAGGGAAGTTTACTAGATATTCTGATCTTTTTAAACAATAGGGGTTTTATTAGCTTATAGTTACAAAGTATATTCCCTTTTTGTTTGATGTTCTGTCGGTGTGAGGAAATAGGAAGACTACGGATATCCCCTACCATGAAGTCGTGTTAACAATTATAGGACAGAAACACGAAGTGACGTCATTCTGTGGAATTTATTTTCTTATACAAGTGTTAAATACGAAAACATAAATTAAATGTATCCAAAAGTGAACACATACAAAAAATCTACGGTAAAAAATACAATGTTACATTTCTATACGCAAAAAAACAACATAAACATAAAAATAAATGACTCCAACTACGTACAGTGTAGAGAATTACAATCGACGCAGTGGGCAGGAAAAGATAGTTATGACACAGTGATTATTGGTATACCTATAAGCGGACGGACGACATGTAGGTTAGGGAAGGGAGAGTATGGAAAAACGGTCACATCTGCCATATTGTTTAATTCTATCTTATGTTTTCAATCTGGAATTTTATTGCAAGAAGTTGTGTCCTTGAAGTTTAATTATTTCTGTACATTATTAAATTACCGACCAATGTTTTACCAGGTTATTCTAAATACCAAATATATATAATATATTTATTTATATTTGTAATATATTGCCCTATCATCCTTAGTTTTATGTCTGTCGAGTGGCACATAAAATCACACATTTTTAGTGGACTATTGATGAAATGAGTAAATATGACTTTTTTGTTTTGTAAATATTGCAAATTTTTGTGAATATGTTAACATATCTTAACGTTTTAGATTACAAAATTGCATTAATATTGCATAGAATAAATATTATATTTTTAAAGGAATTTTCTTCACATTCAGAGTTACCAAAACCAATTCATTTTTTATTTTTTAACAAGCAGTGTACTTGTAAATATCAAAATGTAATAAAAATCATTCAGCCGTTTATCCTAGAGATAGAGACAAGTACAGTCACGTGTTGTAGAGGATTACTTAACAGAACTTAGTGTCTTTCTTACATTGAACAATAATTTCAAATTACATTTCGCTAGCAAAATACGGGTTTTTGTTGTGTTGGACATTATAATACATTACAGCTGAAGATTTTACGATTTTAAATTCAGTTTATGATGCATTTATTGATTCAACTCTTTGAGTCACAAATTATATGTGGTCATATTACCAAAAACAGAACAAAAACCCCGATATATTAACTTTTTAGTGAACTCATGTGTTATTAGAAGCATACAATTTTATTTTACAGTTATGAAGTTTTAATTACATCTTGATATATCGTTTCATCAAAAATGTGATGCTATGAAAATAGTTACATTTTATTATAGTAGTACAAAAAACTTGCATCTGCATATCATATCATTGCAATACATTTGTTCAAATATACTCAAAAGGGACTTTCAATACATTTTACAAAAATTATGAATTTTTAAGACACAGAGACAGAAACGAGAGACTTAAGTAAGTTATACTCAACGTTTAGTTACTAATAGTAAAACTAATTTAATTAATTAAAAAGAATAGTGTTTTAGAGTACATGTCATAAACCAAAATTGTAATTATCGAACTCGTAAATACATATTTTCACTTCTACTTATCTCGTTCAGGTCATAGTCAAGTTTTCACTTTAATGCTGTTTAGCGAATATTTAGCATAATAGAAAAATAATTACATAAGAGAGTGTTTGATACTAAAGAGATGTCAAAGAGAATTACAATTTGTAAATTATAAACATATAAATCGGATAGAAAAGAAAGATACAGATACGGATTCAAACGTAAAGCAATAAATTAGCTCTCACTTCGGTAGTTCTATGGTCCCAAAGAGCCGTTATCTGGAACCGGAATGGATGTGTTCTTTCTGCGCCTCTAGCTGAACACATTCTGAACACTTTTATAGCCCCGTTCGTTTAAAATATATCCGCCATTTTTAAAACGAACTGATCATATGACTAAGTGTGATGGAGTAATAAAGAAATAAAGCAGAATAACAAACCCTCTAAGTCTGAAAAGTCGGTGAAATGTCCTATGTCTGTTTACACAGGATATAACTTACTGTCCAGAAATCAAATTGTTATTTGGCAGAGAACAAGCAAAATATAACCACTTAAAAATAAATAGAAATTTCTACACGATAATACATTCATGTTAATGAAATTTTAGGAGTTAGGGTTTTGAAAAGCTACACTGTAAAAAAGAAAAATACTAAGACTTAGTCATGAGTTTTCTTTACGGCTGAACAGCTATGAGGTAAACAATCTAAAAATACTACGAGATCTACTCACAAGATCCATTGACTTATATGACGTATTTACTTTAGAAGTAAACAATTGTATATACAATTGAGCTATTGAGAACTCCATATTTATTTTATCTCAAAAATGTAATACTTTTGATGTTTTATTGCTAAATAGTATATAAAGACATTGGTTTTACATTGTAAAAGTAAGTTTTTTGACCATATCCTTTAAATGACGATCTTGAACATGCTGACATTCCTCAAGCCGGCTGAAAAAGCCACCGAATACTTGTTCGAGCATATATTGAGGAACTGACAAAAACTTTCTCTGCAAATCCTTTGCTTCAGTTCATGCAGATTTTTTGGACGAGTTTGAAAAACTTTACCTTCAAGTAGCCCCATATGAAACAATTATTTGGTGTGCGAATAGTTTTTAGAATTTCCCTGATTTTCTTTTGGGTAGAGGTTTAATTTATAATAAACTTACCTCATTTTTAATTCTTTATCGATCTGGAATGATTTAGCGCTAAGTCGACCAACGTTGAAATGAGTTCTAAACAATCTTTAAGTCTTTACATAAGAATCGCTGTACTCAAAAACCTGTTTATATCAAAAGCACGTTGTTCCGTCCTAAAAAATGTAATTTTAAATAAAACTACACAGTTTACTTAATGTTATGAAAACAACAGATGAGCCATTGATGAAACATTCCAACATATGACAGCATAAACAAGTTATGCCTCACCCTGTATTACAATAAAATAAATAAAATATAATAAATGAAAGAGTGGAATCTGCTTTGAAGAAAATAAATCTAGGCATTATTCTATAAAACTTCTTTTTAAATGTAGACTTTTTACAATATTTTAACAATATAAAACAAATTATCTGTAGCTTTGACGTGTTGGACTTGTTCTTTTTAATTGAACTAATAAAATTATTATTGGTTATTGATAGACAAATTATAAGAAATATCACATGCTCTCTTAAAAGGGAAGAGACTTACTTAAATCCATTATTTAATATTAAATTAAAGTCTTAAATTGATATAATGCAAACACACAAATATTAAAACACAACTAAGCTTTTCTTTTCATTTTCATCTATCTAATCAAAACACTGAACAAAAAACAAGATTTTTTACATATCTTAATTAAAACATCTCCAAATTTTAAGCTATGTAATCTTCAAGCCATATTGGTTTAGTTGATTTTCTCTCTTGTGTGACATGGGGCTGGTTTGAAGTGAAATATGTTTCTCAAACAATTAATAATTAGGTATCGATTAGGTAAAATCTATGATTTCCAGACACTTCAACGACCTTTCTATGTTTTCTAATATATATTATCCATTCTCTACCCCTAGTTGTAAGGGATTTACAAGGGTTGCTCGTTGTGTATTACCAAACGATGCTATATACCATGTATAATTGTTTTCCTTAAACTCATCATTAACATTAAGTTTCTCTTGCAATAAATATTCTGTTCAGGGTAGCCTCCTCCTTGATATTCTATTCCTAAATAGTGTGGGACTACAACCATGCGAATGTTGAGTTCAGTTCAATGAACTGAACCTAACTGAACCTAGGTTCAGTTCAATTCAACTGAACCTAGTCCAGGTCATTGCATTGTGCATGATCAATTGGCGTTAGAACTGGTCTTTTTTAATGCATAATTCTTGATAACATTAGATTATACATCTATGATAGTGGAATCATACTGTTTGCAAAAGGCAGCCATGTGGTCTTCAGAAGATATAATAAATTGATGACTAGACTAGCAGAGCTAATTAGAAAACTCGTCTTTTCTACGCATGGGAGTAGCAACAACCAGATAACAATGGATTCTATATTTATGGCAGAGGAATAACTAATATGTTTCACAAAGTCAGCTATGTGAATAGAAAGTATAATACTTTGATGACTAGATATTTAGTGTGTGTCTCTCCCACAGGCAAAAGCAGCAACACTCGGTATTAATTTGATTATTATTACTATGTTTGTATTACGTTTAAACTCAATAGATATCTCTGAGATCATAAAAATATAGTAAGTACAAAAACCTTCCATTATTTCGTCAATAACGTGAGGTTCGTTGCTGGATAAAGTTCAAACATTAGAGAAAATAATTTAAGTGGACTTAGTCATTTTTTTATTGGTTGGCTAATGTCGACTCTAGCTTGGGAATATTTTAAAGGTTAAACATTTCGTTTCAGGAGCATCTGAAGGAGATAAGTTTAATCTCACATGAGATAACAGCGCTCTGAGACCGAGAACTACCAAAGAGAGGGAAGATTTGTTACCTTACCTTTGAATGCGAACATTTCTTCCTCATCTGGTGGGAGACTTAGCAAAAAGAGTGCTTAGCATTCATTAACTAGATTCTTATTAATCTTGATTGCTCTCTCGAAAGAAGTAATTAAATAAGTTTGGATTGTTCCAAAACCGTCATTTATGCTGTCAGTATAAGTGATTGAATTAAATATTTAATCGTGCCATGAAATTACAGACATCGGACCACTTCGATTGTAGATATTTGAAAATTAAAATAGTGGAAATAGTGTAACAGAGTTGTGTGTATAAATTAGTAATAAATAAAAGAGAAAATTGTTACAAATTCAATTTTAATCTAGTTTTTTTTTTTGTTCCCATAAATTTCAAGGAAATGCTGACGTGAATTAGTGTTAACGGAATTCCTTTTAGGAGAAGCCGATCCCTTTTTGAGCATTATTATTATTCCCATCCTCATGGGCGACAGGCCTGTGCGGGGATCTTATCAAACAGAATAAAGGAAAAAGTCGGTACTGTACAAGGTTGATGGTACTGATAAAAGTACAACGGTCACAGACAGGATTTGAACCAGCGCTATCTCTAACTCAGACTCAAAGTCCAACGTCTTAGACCGCTCGGCCATCGGCACTCCCAATATATTTTGTTGGATATATTATGTTGAGGGGTTGCTAGGCATTCTCAAACAGTTTAACGATTATTTGGATTCATTGATTTATATTTTCCCAGTTGATACCAAAATTGTAGAAAATTAAAGATGAACTGTCACCTACCCCAAGAGCTGTTGGTGTCTATCAGGTTCTGCTACCTGTGCCGAGCGACGCTGCCGGAAGACGACGAAGCCTGGGTGAGACCTTGTCGATGTGTCGGACCGACAACTTGGATACACCAGAGTTGTGGTCGACAAATGGTTCAGCGGTTCGAGACTCTCTACCCGACTAAGAGGCCGAGATGCAGGTTCTGCAGAACACGCTACATTATAGTACCGAAGAAAGGCCCAATAGTCCATGTAATGGAGAAGATAATCCTAAAATTAAAGTCAATAGTTGACATAGAACTTATCGCTGCCTACCCCATAATAGAAGCAATCGCGACTACCTGTGGATGTCTAACTCTCTCTTATATTTATGGCTATGAAGAAGCCAAGCAACTTTTAATTGAATGTAATCCAGTAGAAGCAGCTTCAACGTGTGCACTTATTGGATATGGCTTATGGTACATAAGTGACATCACATGGGAAGATTGGCTGTTACGTGCTTTAAGACGGTAAGGAACTTTTAAGCACCTCAACATTTTTTGTGGGTTGATTGTAGTCATCGTTTTTTTAAATTTATTAATAATTTATAGCATTTAAATTTACTGAATCTGTCAAATTATATATAGCTTTTTTTATAAGTTTTCATAGAATATCTTGAGAAGGTATTTATAAAATCTTATCGTTGGTTGTATGCCTATAAATAACAAATGATACGCGAGTAGACGGACAAGCTGTAGACTATCAAGATCTTCTAAGGCAGGAAAGATTTAATAGTTCACTTACGTCTCATACACTGGCTGGCATGGTACCCGAAGAGAGATAAAGCTTTCAATCTTCATCGGAGTACGCTGTAACACAGTGCTAACTGAAACCTGATACTTATCTGTGTCTGAAGATACGAAAGTCTTCGAAACTGCTTCAGTAGCGATTTTCGGAGTTGTTTTAAATGGCAACCGAGACTGGTTTTAATCTTCTCGCGACTGACGACAGACAGACATCTCGAAATGCATTACAGGTATTGTGAGCTATCGTCCCATCTGGGACTTTTACCCTCCTCAATGAGAGGCTGCACCCAATACGAAGTTGAGTGAATATCATTGCAGCACTTTATCTCTACTGACCGAGTTTCGGACTCACATTTACACAATGAGATAGTCTGCTACCAACTCGAGCACAGAGGTCCATGCTGCTTGGGGTGGGCGAACCTCCTATCAGGTCATCCTCACCCATTCCTGCTCACCAGATAGGTTTTCAGGCTGTAATACAAACATTGGAATTCATTCCTTGTTTTGGACTTAAAGCCATTCTCAGTTCCAATTATATTGGCTGGTAAGCTCAGACGAGACCACTCTCTTAGTGCGCTCTTGCGAAAACCTGATAGGTAAAGGAGTAGACACTCCGACTAGTGAAGCTCTCTCTAAGTTGTTTTCGTTTCTTCAGTCACTGATAGACAACATATTCCAGACGTCAATGTTATTACAGCGTACTGAGATGAAGTTTAGGAGTTTAATCTCTCTTCGAGTGCCATCCTAGCAGTGTAGGAGACTAAACTCAACTATCAAATGGTACATATACAGGTCCCTGCTGTCCACGGGAAGATTTTGGGATGAAAAGAGAACATAAAACCATAAAATTATAATTAACCTTTGTTGGGATATACGGTAACCGTTTGGCCATGATAAATTAGTATGATGAACAATCGTAAAGAAAAATTAAAAAATGTAAACATTAAATTTCATAGCAAAACCTTAAATGAAACTTATGATGAACCGAAGAGGAAATACTTAGCTAAATAAAGTACAAGAAGTACTGTAAGAAGTTAACATTCTTAGCTTTATACGACGAATGTCTAGCAATACCGAGAATAGTAACAGTTAAATTTCCTAGGAATTTCACTTCTGTTTTACGAATTTATTCTTGAATAAGAATCTCTCCACTCATTGTAACGATTCTTAGAATCCTTCTTCCTTCTAAATGGAGTTGTTTTGGTTATGTTCCTGTAACGTGTCTATAGTAAGGTTAATTTCTATAAACCAATTACAACTATTTTTGTTTTTGTATAAGAGCGATCAATTGGGTTGTAAACTAATAACTCTTTATTTTAACAATGCACAAGTTCCAATGGAATCCAATAATTAAGCTCAGTATCAATTAATAGAAATTTTAATAAAAATCAACACCAATAATAGATCAACGCCAAGCTATCTTTTTTTACATTTAATTTATTCTCACTATTTAGTATTTATAAGCCATCAAATGTTCACATGTCCAGCCTTAAAATTAACAATGAATCAAATCATTCAATAATTGTGTCCTTCAAGTTCTCAGTGCTAATATTTTCAACACAAACTCAAAATTAAAATCTTCATTAAATTTCAAAATAAAATAATCTTCTTCAAATATAAAATGAAACAAATAATTAAATAAGACTTCTTCTCAAAATAAAAATCAAACAAATTAAGGTAATATTAATAATTAATATATGAACAAAGACAAAAAATGTCCAACCAGTTAAACTCAAAGTTGCATCAATTACAAAGTTCTTATTTCCTGTAATTTTCCAATTTACAAGATTATTGAATTATCCAGAATAATCTGCTTGGCTTTGAATATTAAATTTAGGAACTTGTAAAATATATATAGAATCTCAAAGTATAAAATAAATTTTCTTTATCAGTAGGCTATTCCTGATTTAACCAACTTGAACAGGAAAATATCATCAAGCAATTTTCTATTTAAATGTTAAATTCTAACTTTTCACAGTACCTCACAATTTCCAGAAGACTCCACCAACTAACAAAAATAACTGTTATAGATTAATTAATTGAAAATACAAACTTTAAAATTTGAAAAGAATTTTAATCTTAATACTCAACCTTCCTACCGAAAAATCTAAACGGCAAGAGTAGGCTAATCACTTCCACACGAACTTCTCTCTCTGAGCACACAGCAAAGACTCCTTGAAAACCTCTTGAATCCACCGGAAGGATCTAGAAGTGCCTCCCGCATCCTATAGTTCCTTATATCTGCGTAGTTTTATTTAAAGCAAAAATCACTTAAAGTATATGTATATATTAATCACATACAAGAAGCAGTCAGAAATTCAAATCTACTAGGTAGCAATTACTTAAGCTGTACTTAAGACCTAAAAGAACACAATATTACTAAATCTCTAAGGGTATAAAGATTGCAATACGGTTATATTCAGTAAAATCTTTGAATTATAAATTGAGTTGAAAAGATGTTATTAAAATTATGTGTCCTTTTAAAATATCTATCATTTGAGTAACTTAATTATTCTTAAATAATTATTTAAGAAAAAATTACAATTTATTTTTATACAACAATATATCAGATATATATAAAAAATAGTTAGCTAAACAATAAGTTATATCTTTCAACCACTCTACGACGAAACACAAATATTAATTCACATTAAATATACATTACATTTCTATATTAAGTTGATTTGCTTCAGTTATACCTGAGCATTAGCGTTGCACCTGCCTATTAATTATAACCAAACATACAGGAAGTTAGAGGTATAATAATACAAAGTACACAACTGCTAGCACATGGTAAATACATTTTATAAACAATAACTCATAATAACCAATCTGGTAATATAAATTTTCAGTTTCGACAATAACAATTACAATTTATTAATCGACCTTGTTAACAATATTTTTAGGTAGGCCATAATTTTCAAATACTCTTTATTTAAAAAATTATAGAATATGTTACCTTTATAAGTGCAAATTCCAGACGTACTTTGAAAAATAATTTCTTTTAACGAGGATATAATAATTCATCTTGCTAGATTTTCGTGACTCAGCAAACTAATCCTGTCCTCTGTAGATTGAAGCTTTACAGCTAAGGTAAGCTGTACAAGTTGCACCTTTTGTTTTATAACAGCACTAAACTTTAGATTGTAAAAAATATTTACCATTCTTCTTTTGGATATTAATGAAAACCTATGTAGATTAATAAGTCTGGCAAATAAATTGTTATGTTTTATAAAGCTTTAAAGCATTATAATTCCATTTTGAATACTAAATTCAGGTTCAGTGTTCTTTCTGACAATACGTTGATAAACTTCACTAATTAAAGCGTCATTTTCTGATCCTTTTCCAGTTATAATAATTCCAAAGGCATTACATTAAAAACATTTACACAGTTATTACTTCAATACCTACATCCTTACTGACAGGTCCATTCATCAATTTTTCTATTTTTAAAGGAACTTTATTGTTCACTTCCGTATCTTCTATAAAAATATCGACAAAAAGTCCGCAACTGCATTGTCTTTAACCTCAAAATGGCTAATTTTGAACGGTACACTTAAATTAGTCTCCACCAATTTGAACAATTTTCCAAAATGGAATAGTGGTGGCTGAAGTCACAGTCGGGGGTTCTCATAATCAGGTGTTGACAGGATTGGAGGAGTAACAATAAATGGTTTATCTTGTTAAACGAATTTTCACATTCTTCACTCTATATAAAGTTCGAGGACGCTTCTAAGTTCATAAAAGGGTGCAGCTGTTTCCACATATTTCGAAATAAATTTAGTAAAGCAACATGCCATTCCAATAAACCTGGATACCCCTTTCTTATCTACTAGCTGCTTACACTCCTGAATATTTACTGTACGGTCAGAATTAAGTTTTATTTCTTCCTCTGATACCATATGATCTACAAATATAATTTCTTTCTAAGACATTTTTGCCTTCTCTGGATTTACAGTTAAATTGTGTGTTTCTAATCTTTTCTGTATGACCTAATAACCCTTAATACGTTCATAATGTTATGCCAGATTTTTAGAATAAATAATTAATTCATCCACATATTTTCAACTGAAGTCCATCTAGTATCTCGTTTAAATATGCACTTAAAACAACGCTTTCTATAACCATATCATATATATGCTTTTTACGAAAATTACGAATGGTGCCCTACAGATGGTTAGTTTTTGACTGTGTAATCAAATGTACATTAACCTGACACTTTATTTGCTTAAGCCAATGGCACTAAAAACCTTAGTACCTATTAAATCATTAATTCAAAACTTCATTATTTATTCCTATAGGATATTTTCCTTCTTTTTTACCCATTAAAAGGCAGAACTCGAATACTCAATCACACTGTTTTATTATATCTTACCTCAATTAAGAGCCAGTAATCCTTTGCATGTTCAATACATTTGGGAGTTCAGTCAATCAATAGCTTTTAATTTTATTTTGTACTCTTAATTTAATATTTTTCCTACTTTATCCGTAAATACAATCGGGAATTCCTTAATCATTATGATGACTTCATTAGTGGTTACCGAGTACTCAATTTTATATTGCAAATGTAAATTTACATTGTTAACATAAAATGCTTGCTCAAAGGAGATGTCAATTTAGCTATTTAACTATTACAAACGTCTTTACAAGTAAAATTGGTAATTTACAGCTCTATGTCGACTTCTTCGAAAATTTACATTTTACCATTCACAACACTGAGGCATTCTGTTCACTAGAGCGAATGTTTTCAACTAAGCGTTTACCATGCAGCAAACTATACATCTTATCACTAACTATAATAACACAACTGCCCGAATCTACGATTATATCAATAAACAAGTTCTAATAAAAAGTCTACTTTAAAAACTTGCAAATTATGGCTCACAATAGCCGGATTTCTTGTGTATTATGATTAGCAAACTTTTTTATGAATACTAGTTTTCTGGGAAACATTATAAAATCCAAACTTCCCAATTTGCAAGTGTTTTGAACATGTAGAATTTTGATGACGCCTATCGTATTCGAATGGTATAAAAGTTCGTAAACCGCTTCTTGACCATGCTTGACGTTCAAAATCGTTACCAGGATGCCCTACCAACTACAGCTCTCTTATTTATACATTCTTAATATCACTTACAAATTTGTCCTGTCCGTACATTTTCTCTATTAATGCCTCGACGCATAAAGTCTGCCAAAACCCAATTTATGTAAAATTAAGTACATTTGATCCAAATCTCAGAGGTAGTGGGATTACCTATGAAAACTAACTCAATCCAGGTTTCTAGATTAATTCCTATTTTATTTCCTATTAATAATTCAACAACGTCACATCGTTTATATTTCACTCCAACAGTTCCACGTATAATAAATATTGTATGTCGGTATGTTTAATTAGCTCAAATTTAATTTTATTCTCTGTGAGCTAGAGAATACAATAATTTAGAATGTACCCATGTAACACCTTTAGACTGCAATTTAGATTTTTCATAGCAATAACTTTTTTCCTGGAATGACCTACTACAAAATAATTTAATCAGTTCAAAATTTTCACTATCCCTAATTATCGTTTCTCTATAAATTCAGTTTTTTCTACAATTGTAACTGAACTGAAGTTAATAACTAACTTTACATTCACATTTATTGAATCCGCCAACCATAGTTATGTTATGTGCAGGAGACGGGGTTGCTTCATCGTATTTAAACATTGTGTCCAAGATATCGTAGAGCACCCAATTGTCCACCTGATGGGATAATGAGAATTCCTCTTCGTGTAGATTACACTATGTTTTGTAGTCTAGGTGTTTTTGATGTCGAAACGACGGAAGAGTTCATTTTGAGTGTGTACTTCGCTGACTTTTTTTAATCTATTCAGACGAACATGCCTCCACATTCAAGGAGTCAAGTCTGTTACAGCGTCAGATTTCAGAAGACGAACTATATGAAGAAGATGAACTGGGTTAAACTCATCATTCACATGGATCACTTCCGGATCATAAATATTGTATGATTCTATCAAATAACAAGATCTGATTAGCCACTGTTTATCTTTGGGATTGCATCAGGCCAATTCTAAAGTTTCTCTGTCCTAGATTTCTTCCTCCACTATAACACTACTAACTGTAGTTAATTATTTATCTTTTCCCAGTCGTCTTTATATTGAATGTTGCCTTTTAATTAAAAACACTAAATCTTAATATTTCTTTGGATACAAAAGTAGTACTTTACTTTAAAATAAAGTATCAACTGTCTTTTTATCAAATATTATTATTTCATATCATTAGAAAATGGTTACAACAGGCTTAACTAAGTCCCTTGTCTAAATGTTTTAAGGAATTTTATATATATATATATATATATATATATATATATATATATATATATATAAAAACTTAACCTACAGAAATAAAAATTTATTATACTATAAAAACAATTCTTAGAAATATTCTTCTAATTATAAATAATAATATTAAAAAAATTGTATAACCTTTATAATAAAACAAATAAAAAACAAAAAACGGGAAAGACAACTAAAGTAATTCCCCTTATTCATTCAAAACACGAGATAATAGTTCTAATACATTTTACTTTAAATTACGATATAATAATTTTTACTAAAAAATAAAAATTTTACTTCATAATTCCTAAGTTCTAATAGTAAATAATAATTCTAAAGTTTAGAATAATAGTTTAACTTTAAAATTTTACACTTCAACGAAATAGTGAATTATTGTAATGTAACATTTAGAACCTAGAAAGAATCAGTAAAATTTAGAAAAAAACATTTTTTTATAATTGATAAATATTGAAAACTACGGAACTTGAAATTAAACAAGAGAATGTTAAGCAGTTTACAAAAGTTAGTAGAAGAATCTTGTTAGTTTATTAAAATAACACAAGGATACCACGTAAAACTCAACTTGACGCTATACTTCTCCTACCACTCCACAAATTGAACTAACCCCAGGCAGATGCTTGGCAAGGAGAAGACGTTCTCTCCCTTCTAATCTCGCATCACACGAGAGTTTAACAAGTATCTAGTGAACATATGTTCCATAGTTATAATCATAATTTTGTACAACAACCGGATTTAACTAATTCAATGCGTAGCAAGAGTTGCACATGGACTCATATACTCCTAATTTAAAACCATTGTTGCTTGTATTTACATTCTACAAATACTAATTTTCATTTTCATTTAACAATATAAAATGTAATTTTCAATAATACGTTTAATTAGACAAGTCCATAAAAATTGGTAAAAATGCCTTTAATTTTATGAAGATTGAAACTTCTGAAGATGAACATCCGGTGGGAGACCTCCTCAAAAAATTAATGAAACAATGATTGAACTGATTATAAAAATTATTAAATTGATTTAGTATACTGATTATAACAATGATTATACTGATACTATGGTAACAGCTTGGGAGGATAAAGAACTAACTCCCAAAATGTATCAATCTATTTGGTCCCTTTGTTCAAATGTCTTGCTTCCTAAATGCTGCTCTGGTGGTTTTGTATACACTGAATATGTATAAATCCTTCATTTCCCAATTAACATTTTCAAAGAGAAAATCCCAAATTAAATTCTTATAAAACTCAATTTTCCTTAACACATATTAACCTGTTCACAGATGACAGGTACAGTCATGTACAGGTCATGTACAGTCATGTACTTATAATGTACCTGTATATTAATATGTTTATAAGGATTTAGATAGACATTATATGATATTTGTTCGTTGCCATAGTTCCCTTAACGTTTATTGAGTCCTCTTCAAAACTGAAATAGAAACCGTTATTGCTGAATTAATTGTCTCTATGAAAATATCTAAAATCATTAAATTTATTTATTCACATATCAATAAATTCACCTTTATTTTTGTGTAAAAATCAAATTGTATACACAATTAAAATTGTTTAAACAAAGGTTTTTGACAATTGAAGCGATAATACTTCTTTGCAATTGAATTTACACTCATTGAAAGTAGTGTGAAATTATCTTTTGCATGGCCATCTGGTGGTAGGTTACATCAATAGCCATAGCATATAAACCTTTTTCGTGGAAAAAATACATATGCATAAAAATTTTCACTTTTACCTGTCAAATAGTATACGATTCTATAAAGGACGTACTACGTTCTACGTTTCCTACCTCCTCTTAAATAAAAAAAGAGCTTGAAACCTAAAATATGTATAAGAGGATCTATGTACATAACTGTTTATTAAGGCAATACATGCAACCATTGAATTATGTATAAAGTGAGATAAACTCAAATATTCTGATAAAAAAAAGAAATAATTGTATTACAGTGATTGTATCATTATTTGGTATTTTCAATAAAAGTTTATTGAAATTTTTAAAAAAAGATTAAAGAAAAAAGGAAATTTAAATGTAAACGTATTTTCAGGTGTTCAAGGGTGTCATTCCTAAAAGGGGTTTTCCCCAGGGAGTATCCTGACAGCCTTGCCAGAAGCAGGAAGAGGATGTGGTCGATATGCAGCGCTATCGCGGGAGGTGCTCTGCTACCGGTGTACGCTAGGATCATCGGCACACTGATGTTTAGTTCTGTGGAGAGTCCGGCCAATCAGCTATTGTTAGGTGGAACTTCCTTTCTGGCCGTGAAGGGGATTCTGAAAATGTATTATGCACAGAAAACATATGTGCGACAAAATTCTTTATCAATTGAAAACTATAGATAAAGTCTTGATGATAAGTTGAACTCAGTATAGTGTATTTAATGTGTCACCAAGAAAAGTAATGAATAACTATTATAATTTTATTGACTAATATAGATTTTTACCTAGACGATACTGCACTACCAAATCCTGTGACAGAATATAGCATAGTAGAGTCCAGGTGAATGTGCAATGGCTGTGCGTTTTCATTACGGTATCGTTAATCTTCCTTTTAAATTTACATATTTCGTGACGTTGTTTTATTGCTAATTTCCATCACTCAAAATTATAATTTTCCTTAGAATCTTATAAGAAAAGAACTATTTGTAATTTTATGATAACAACAACCTTAGCTGTGTCATGACAACTTTTAAGGAGTTTTATTCCTAGAGAAGATTTTACATTTCTGAAATATTTTTCTACTCATATTTACCTAAATCCAATTTTGGGTAAATGGGAAAATTTGGAACAGGGACTAAAATGTCCACTTCTGTTTCCTAGAAAAGTGTTCCGAGGTCCATCCCTTCATTTTTATCGACCAAAAACTAAACAGAGTGTAATCATACCTTTAACTCACACTGCATATTAAAGAGGGAGGAGCATTAGCATAAGTGTCTGAAGTGCAACTAATCACTAAATAATGTGTATTTTATTAAATGCTGCTTCTCAATTATTTACAAACTAAAGGTGATATCTTTAATGAAGTTATCAACATAGGTTTTAATAATATACTAAGACATTTAGGCAGGGGAACGGTCTTCAGACAACAGATATTAAATCAAACCCCCAGAACTAATAAAGCAAAGCTGAGTAAAATGAGAAGGAGATAACTGAGAGTTACTAACAATTAACTAATTTGTAATTAACGCAGATACATATGTACTGACTGTAATCTTTTTATCAACATCATTTTATATGAAACTATTCTTGAGGTGTATAGGCTTCGCTAAAAAGAGCGAAGAAACATATGTTAAACAAGTGAGTAAGGTGGTAGGAGTTATATCATGATTTCCTGGAGCGCAACCTGTCAGTGATTAGTATAAATTTCATAGTGCTTCTTGAGAGTTTGACTAATATAAATATGTTATCTCTGTTATGCAAATTTTAAAAAGATTTGAGTAATATATGTCATACTTCTAAAAACATCTTTCTTGACACATAATTAAATAAATTAACAAGACTATTAATTTACATTCAGAGGTCGGAGAAATACCAAAATTGAATTTTTCGAAAGGCTGGAGTTTGACAAAACAGTGATTACTGGAACTTCCATAGTGCTAGTTATAATTCTTATATGATTTAAAGCTGTTTTCAAATAAAAACAAAAAGGATAAAACAAACTGAGAGGTTTAGTAATGTACAGATTCACAGTTAGATTGAAGAAGGAGGAGTAATATTATGATTGGAGGGAGTTTAACCGAGCAGTGAATAAAGTGTTGCTTGTCATTTACTTATAGACTGAAGGTGATATCGTTGATGGAATTATCGACATAAATTAAATGAATGACTAAATATTGAAAATAAAACAGAAAACGTCAGAGTATTCTAGAATTCCAAATAGAGTTTCAAAAAGGTAACATACGAATATAAATCAAACGTTTTTTTATTATACAGTAATTAGTATTATATATTGATTGGACTTAATTCAGGATCAAGATTAAAATTCTTTTTCCTACTTGTTATAAATTTTAACTTCTGTATATATAAGTATTATAATACGTTTATACACAAATTTAAAAAAAAAAATAATGATATAAGATGGATAACAACTGCCGTAATGTAGATGTTGAAATGTTTCAATGTTGCTGATTTAGAGTTTTGTTTCCAGACAATTTTTTTGATAAGTATAAGGTTCTGGTGCAAACGATAAAAATCTACAGAGTATTTCAGTATTATTAAAAATCTATTCTTTAACCAATCAAAGTATTTGTTGAAGCTGAGTATCCAGAATCAGTATGGTTTCAGTATGGTAGATAGATTAATTATATAAAAGCACATATTACGTGACGTAAAGTATTAAATATCTAACGGAAGACAAACGTTGTCTAAATCCCTGGTCTCAGAGACATTAATATTCAGGCTGTGGAGTTTACTGCCCCTGAGATCTGTCTGAGCACGGTTCTCAGACAACCTCCCAAAAGACTCTCTTCCAATGTTATTACTCTTCTTCGGGAAGAATATGCTTATTTGTAGTAAATAAAACATTTTAACTCAAGCAGAAACGCATTTTCAGCAACGAATTCCTATTTACTCAGCTGCCACCCTATGTGAGTGCTCCTAGTAAAGTGTAGCAGTATTAGATTAATTTTACTATCGTATTTTACACTTTGGTGGAGATGAGATATGATTCTTTGTTTTGCCATTATTATATAATAAATAATAGATTGTGTGTTTCTAATTGATAGTAATAATAAATCTTTATAAATCTTATATATATATATATATATATATATATATATATATATATATATATGAATGTTTGTCTATGTGTCCTTTATAGAATCGTATACTATTTGACCGATAGTAATGAAAATTTGTATTCATATATATTTTTTACACGGAGAAGGTTTATATGCTATGGCCATTGATGTAACCTACAACCAGGCGGTCCTGCAAAAGGTAATTTTTTAAAGCGCCTGCACACTATAAACTGCGATTACGACACAGTTACGTATATTACGAGTACATAGTCAAAAATTATATGAAGCCGATAAGATCTGTTGTATATTTGTCTTTAAAATAAACATCCGTTTTAATTTAAAGCTTGAGCGCTAGAACACTTAATAATAAAATGCATGTGCCTGCACACCAATATTGTCAAATGAATATAAATCAGTCTTTTATTGATTTGCATTTATGTAGTATAGTTTTACATAAAAATTTACAAAACTTTAGATTAAAGTTGTACAAAATACATTATTATAAAATTCTTATATACAGGGTGAGTCAGAAATATGGTAAAATATTTTAAGACGTGATTCTAGAGCTAAAAATAAGAAAAAAATGTTATATAAAGGTAGGTCCGAAAAACGCTCCATTACTTATTAATGGCTGGCGAAAGGTTTTGCTTTGTTTTCAGTTCACCTGGTGAAATTATGTGATTCTGAAAGGTTTTGTTCTTACTTTTTAACTCAAATAAGATAGATTTATAAAGAAAATCACCTGAAAAATCAAATAAAACCACTCTAGAAGTTGTAATGTGAACAGTTTTTGAGAAAAAAGTATGAAAATTTCCAAAAATCTAATAACAAAAATACCGTCTTAACTGTTTGATGTCGATTAAAATTGTTAAATGACCAATAAACAAATTGTTTTTCCTAATACAGATCGTAAAGAATTTCATTCTGAAAACAACCATAATAAGCAAAGTTAACTAAATGTGTAAAAAAGCTATGTTATTGACTCCTCAGGTATGACACTACACAGCAATGTTTTTGCTGTTTTATAATAAGGAATGAGTATTTGATTGGTAACAGCCGGTAATAATTAATAATTTAAACAACAACTGTTTAAACATTTTTAAATAATAAATAATCAGCAGGGAATTTATTATTAGATGACATATGTCACCTCATTGTTGAACAAAACAACAAACTGTAAATATACTATGTGCTCGTGTTAAGCCGTGTCCACACTATGCCGCGGCTGGCTTTTGGCAATGCCGCGTTGGCAAAGCCAACGCGGCAAACCTAGATTTTGGCTTGTCGTCTACACGTGAGTTGGCATTCAGTCGCAAAATGTCTGACGAGGAGGATGTACTAGTTGCTTTAGGCGCGTTTGTAATTATCAATCACGAAAAATTGCGTAAACGACGGTTTTGGGTGCGTCCAAGCCTTCAAAGTAGAAGAAAATACGGAACTAGTGAGTTGATGAAGGATTTGGTATTGGATGATGAAGACGAATTAAATCTCGAGTACAGATATGGATGTGGTTTCAAAAACTTCTTTCGAATGAAAAGTAGTGACTTTGAAGATCTTCTAAATAAGATAGCTCGTATCATCCAGAAACGAGACACGTCCTTCAGAAGTGCTATTCCTCCACATGAACGCCTTGCAGTTACTCTGCGGTTTTTGGCAACGGGAGACTCTTACCACTCGTTAAGTTACACATTCAAGATTTCAAAGCAAATAATATCAACCATCATCCCGACTGTTTGTGAAGCAATTGTCAGTGTATTACAGGATTACATCAAGGTAAGAAAAAATTTTATATTAGAAAAAACCTTTATTTGGTAGACATGCGTCTCAAGTTCCGAACAAAACACTCTCCATTACAAATGAAACCCTTATTTACTTAGTTTAAAATGAGTATTAAGTTAATTACAATAACAAAAATGAACAAAAGTCTTAACTCAAATTTGAATTTTGAAGAGATGAGGTGTAAAATTCTCTTTTATTTAAATTTGTAAAATTATTATTACAGGTGCATCAATATATTGTCGATAGAGTCATTGTCCGTATGGGTTGATAGCGAGGAGCTTATGACTGAATCTGGAGAGTTTGCCTGTGTGATTCCGTGAAAAGACAGCTGCTCACTACATGGGTTTGGATTGGGACAAGCTGGTGGCATCGGGACAGAAATCGGTTGTTGTACGTAGTTCGGTGTTGGGTAGAATGGCTGTGAGTAACTTCCGCCGATTGGGTTGCCATAGTCGTACTTGCCCATTTCTGCTTCAAACAGAATATTACTAATAAGGTGTTTTGCAATTTTCTGAGCATTTGATGATGGGAGGTCTTTAATACGCAGTCCTACTTGCTCTCCAAAAGATTTGAACTGATCCATACCTTTATGCCGACCTTGGATACTTCTCATAATTGACAGAGCTTCTTCTGTAGCTGTAGTCTTTTTTTTCTTTTGTGGGCCTCCGCCTGGCCGATCAGACTGTTCCTTTGGCAAACTTACACGTTTTCGAGGCGTTTCTCCACTTGGTCCAGCAACTTGGTCCTGGTTGACAGTTTGCGATTGGTTTGCAGTATCTCCATCTTTATTTGTATGCTCGTCCTAAAAAAAAGGAAAAGATTAATGATTGGATAATGAATATTGCTATATTGTTGTCATTTTGTTTCAGATGCCAAAAACAGAAGCAGAGTGGAAAGTTATTTCAAAAGAGTTCAATGATAAGTGGAATTTCCCAAACTGTGTGGGGGCCTTTGATGGGAAGCATATTGAGTTGCAAGCACCTATCCATAGTGGCACAGAATATTTCAACTACAAGGGGTTTTTCAGTATAGTTCTATTTGCGGTGGTAGATGCGCACTACAACTTTATCTACGCAAGTGTTGGTTGTCAAGGAAGAATATCAGACGGAGGTGTGTGTTTAGTCACACAACATTCAGAGATTGTCTGAGGAACAACACAATGCATCTTCCTCCTCCTACTCCTCTTCCTGGAAGAACAGATAAAACACCGTATGTTTTTGTGGCCGATGATGCTTTTCCTTTATCGAAGCACATCATTGAAACCATATCCAGGTATTCAAAAAAAGGACTCTAAAGAAAGAGTGTTCAACTATCGGTTAAGTAGAGCACGTAGAGTTTCTGAGAATGCATTCGGCATAATATCCTCTGTGTACCGCATACTACAAAGACCTATGCTATTAAAACCAGAATGGGCTACGCTGGTGGTGTTGGCAGTACTTTATCTGCACAACTACTTGAGGAAAAGTAATTCCAAATCAGTGTACAACCCCGTGGGAACATTCGACTCTGAGTGCTCAACTACAGGTGAGATCAATCCAGGACATTGGAGACAATCCCCTTCAAATCAAGCTTTGGTCAACATTCCTCGAACTTCAAGAAGAAGCACTGATGAGGCACAAGCCACTAGAAAAGAATTTGCAGACTTCTTCGCTTCCCCGGCTGGAAAATTATCCTTTCAACAAGACAAATAATTAGCCCTAACTATGTAATATGTGTTTGATATGAACGTAAAATATAATTACTAATACTTACTGTGTCAATATATATTTACCTGCGTGATTGTGTCCGTCGTTTCGTTAGGTGTATTTCGATCCTGGAGAAATAGCATGTTGTTATAGCAAAACCATTTACTCTTGTACACATCAGAATTTCCCGCACCAGACTTACTTGAGTCTCTCTCCTTTTTTATTTCACGTAAAAAATGGCACACTAGGTTTTTAATTTTCTTTTCCACTACTGCTTTGTCAACACCAAAAACATCTGCTATTTCTTGAAGAGCATCTTGTTTCTTGTTTCTGTCTTTGTACCCTTTCAAGCGACAGTCCCACAGAACAGGTTTATCACGGTAGAGCTCAATAAGTTGACACACTTTATCGTTCGTCCACTCCATGACTGTACTCGGCACTGTCTCAGCCACAACTGAACCACGTGCATGCCGCGTGAAGCCAACGGTTGGCTCGTCCCCACTACCGGCTCTCACCGGCTTCCTTTGATGGAGACCGACACTAGAGCGATTTTCGTTGGCAAACCATTGGCTCAGCGGCATATGCCAACGGCCACGTCTACATTGCATTGGCTTTGCCAACGCGGCATTGCCAAAAGCCAACCGCGGCATAGTGTGGACACGGCTTTAAGTAATTTAACCAGTTATTTCCATCCATTTTATTAGTGATTTTGTGTTGTGTGTTTAATTTATTAAAAATGGAAGGTAATGTTCATGTGTATTCAAACTCTGAATTAGCAGACATGCATGTTAATGTATGGTTTGGGACGCTGCAAGAGTACTTCAGCAAGACGACTGTATCAAGAGAACTTTCCTAACCGCAGGTATCCAAGCCCAAGATATTTGCCACTATTCATCAACGCCTACCTGAAACAGGTTCTTTGAAGTCTTCGAAGCATAGTAATGCAGGCATCGCCCGATCATGTAATACTGTTTGAATTAGAAGAGTTGGTTCTTAATGAAATTTATGATTATCCTGAAAAGAGCACTAGAGAATTGTTACTACAGTTAAATGTCAGCCTATCTAGTATTCGGAGCATACTACACGAGTACCAGTTACACCCATACCACTTCCAGCATGTCCAAACTTTTTTGCCACAAGACTACGCTCCCCATGTTGTTTTTGTCGATGGCTTCTGTTAAAATGTGCTGATCCAAATATTTAAATACAATTTTGTTTACCAATGAGGCTCACTTTACAAGAACAGCTATCATTAACTTCCATAACAACCACATTTGGGCAGACAGAAATCCTCATGCTATAAAACCTAATAGCTCACAACATCAGTTTTCAGTAAATGTTTGGGCTGGAATCTTAGCAGATCATTTAGTCGCATTCGTGCTTCCTCCCAGACGTGGTATACTTGAACTTTTTAAGAGACGAGCTACCTAACCTGCTTGATGATGTATCTCTGCATTTGCGCCAAAACATGTGGTTTATGCATTACGGGGCACCTGCGCACTACTTTCTGGCTGTTCGTGGACACCTAAATGAGAGTTTCACAAATTAATCGATAGGCCGAGGTAGAGACCAGTTTCATGGCCAGCAATATCACCGGACTTAAATCCTTTGGACTTTTACCTTAGGGGACATTTAAAAATATTAGTTTACTCTTGCCCAATAGATACCATTGAAGAACTCCGATTAAACATTTCTAATGGAATAGAAACCATTAAGCAGACACCTGGAGGTTTTGAACGGGTCCGAAACTTGATGAGAAGACGCCTGAACGCGTGCAGTTCGAACAACGGAGGTCATTTTGAGCATCATCTTTAATCTTCCTGTGACACTTAAAGCTATTGTAGATGTTTATTGTATTTAAAAATAAATTTTGAACTAAAAATGTGTTTCTTTTTCACGAGCTGTTGTTAATCAGATACTCAGTCCTTATTATAAAACAGCAAAAGTTTGCTGTGTAGTGTAATATGTGAGGAGTCAATATCATAACTTTTTTACACATTTAGTTAACTTTGCTTATTATGGTTGTTTTCAGAATTAAATTCTCTACAATCTGTATTAGGAAAAACAATTTGTTTATTGATCAATATAACAATTTTAATCGACATCAAACAGTTAAGACGGTATTTTTGTTATTAGACTTTTGGAAATTTTCATACTTTTTCTCAAAAACTGTTCCACACTACAACTTCTAGAGTGGTTTTTATTTGATTTTTTAGGTGATTTTCTTTATAAATCTATTTTATTTGAGTTAAAAAGTAAGAACAAAACCTTTCAGAATATTTAATTTCATCAGGTGAACAGAAAACAAAGCAAAATCTTTCGCCTGCCATTACTCAGTAAAGGAGCGTTTCCGGACCTACCTTTATATAACATTTTTTTCTTATTTTTAGCTCTAGAATCACGTCTTAAAATGTTTTACCATATTTCTGACTCACCCTGTATATATATATATATATATATATATATATATATATATAATATATATATATATATATATATATATATATATATTTTTTTTTTTTTTTTCATTATACACACCTATACCCATCCATCTCTATACAGTTTAGGCACAGTTTAACCGCCATATTAATATTGAATGGATGAAAACAATCCAACAGCACCACTAAACCACATCCTACAATAATAATTCTTATGTAGATAATATTTCCAAATAATTTGATTTTAACAGGCTTCTACATAATTTATTAGCAGCATCACCCAGGTTGAGCAAACACCGACCCACCCTACGCTTGTATCCGGCTACACTTCCGCCCTCTGCCTCTAATATGTGCTCTGGTAGATTTTTATAAAGTTTGAAAATTTTGGTCTTGGTATCCGATATCCAAACTGTATTATATTTCTGGTAGTATAGTTGTGGTGAAGCGCTATAAAGATAAAATCTTTGTAATTACTCACCCATGTCTAGTAACATGTGATAAATTACAGTTTATTATTGTAATATACGTGTTTCTTTCCTTGTTGACTATTGCTTTGCAAAGCCCTTATTAACATTTAAAGATTTCTTGTTTATATATATACTATTGAATATAATATTATTACTTACTACTTTTGGTTGTAGGCCTACTATGCACTATTTTACAATATCTCTCTCTCGACACAGTCAGAGAAATAGAACTTCAATGTGGTCGCCATCGCTAAATATCAAACAAAAAGAGGCACTATCAGTTAAGATGTTAAATTTTCACAACACTGATGAAAGAATAAATCTGAATTTTAGCATGTTAATATAATCGTAAAACTTTCAAACATTAAGAAAACCGATAATCTTGAAAAACTACAAGGCAAAAATAGTTATAACCGTAAAAGTATCTTTGTAGCACCGTGGAAGTTGATTTAGTTAGAATTAATCTGAAATTATGTTTGTAAATGGACGTATTGACATAAGGCTGCAATAATATTCCAGATTTTATCTATGATAATTACAGTTGGATATGTATTTCCTTAATAAGGAAAATGTGCTTCTGGTATTGACACAAGGATAAAATAACATATATATTTTTATCTCTCATATGTACAGTTAGACATGTAAAGGTCATGTAATTTCTTAATAAGGAAAATGTGTGATTTATCCTTAACCTAACATAAAAATTAAATTTATGTGTGATCGTCTATGCAATGGGAAATTTAATACATTATTGCCATTTTGTATGTTAGCATGAACCCAGGAGAATCGACAAAAAGTAATTTTAATTTCTGGAGAAGTTTAACGACTGCCATAAAACAGGGGCCATAAACCCCCGTGAGCTTAAACATGTCCGTTTAATGGTGATTTACTGGGTTATACGTACAAGAGAGTCTGGACTGTGTTGTCTTGTGAGCAGGAACTGTTAATACTATCTCATCATTACATAGCATCTCAAAATAGAGCAAATTCAGCAGTTTATTCTGTCTCATATATGTCACCATAAACACTGTGCAAAGGCTTTTCTTTTTGATGTTCAATCCAGTATTTTCAATCCACATATCTTTATTGTGAATATCATATTGTTTAAGTATTAGTTTCCTACTAGTTTATTTATTGTTATAGGTCTTCTAATTCATAGATAAATATTAATTATAGAATTAATGAAATCGTTATTACTACTTAAATGTTATCTTAAATATTTTTTTTATTTTTATTGCTATTTATAGTTAATTTATTGTCATATGTTTTTTCGGCTGCAAAAATTTATACAATGGTTAAACCTCTGACCTTTTATTGGTATACTTTAGAGTTAATTTAAGCTATAGACCTTTCTAGTACATAGTTATATAATTGTTATTACTTGTCACGGCAAAAACATAGTTTTTTTATTGCTAATCAATTGTTAGTTTTTCTGCTCACAACATTTTTGTGTATATTAAGTTGAAATTAATGTTATGTTTGTGTAATTGAATTTTCTCTTTATTCTATTGGATTGAAAATGTATGGTGGTGGAAGAAAGAAAAGGACTGCTGTTTAGACATTGAAGAATATGTTTTCATATTGTGGCTGTGAACATTTTTTACACAATTTTTTAGTGTAACAAAGACGTTTTGTTTCAAAACGTTATTTAGACATTTCACTAAATCATAGAGTCGTATTATGAGCGTATAGTAAAAATTTTACGCATGTGGTGACGACTTTATAGTCTGTTGGTAAAATAGGGCAGAAAGAAGATTGAACTAAGAATGATCCTTGATGGATTTCCATAAGTCATTTTCTTTGAATTGGAAAACAAAGGTGAACAACAGGAAACAGTGATAACCAAAACGTGACTAGAGTCGTGGGTCCCGAGGAGGTTGGTAAGTCCGGTCACGGAGGGTAAGCTGTAATAGTGACCGCATAGTCACGGAAATGTCTCCCAGTGTGTAAATTTCGTTGCTTCATGACCTCATAGTGGTCAGAGAGGTCATTATTGGAGGCATATGCAGTTTCCCTTGATAAGCTACTCAATCTCAAATCACAGTCGGCCACGAGCACGATAAGGACAGCATTTATCCTTGACTATCATTTCACAAGGGCCCACAATGGGTAATTACACAATAATTGTTTCCATTGTAGTTTTTTTAAATTTAATTAAAAGCGTTATTCTGCGATGCAATATTGTATAGTAACATGGAATTTCGACCTGTTTCCATCTGGTGAAGTTAACCGAACCACTACTTAATCAACTGAGACATCCAGGCGTTAATAAGTGAATTGTCTGATTTCTGACTTACCGTTGCTACAGTTGACCTCAACACGAAATGTCCCACACAACCACCAATCACACATGCACATCAAGCCTTAGTAATTTACCAATTAGAGCAAAATCTTTCGGGAAGTACATAATTAAGTTAGAGACACACATATACTCCTCTACGACATCTGTTCGAGAAAGGACCATTTAACAACCGAAGTTTAGGTTATATGCAGCATTACAAAATTTGTTCCAAATTTACGATTAGAATTTCAATTTATATCTTTTTTATCAAATATCTGAACTTTACTGAACTAACTAAACTTGCAAATTCTTGTTGTCACTCATAAAATCCAATTAAAACAGATTAATTTAAAAAATTTTGTAAAATATAACCTAAACTATATAATGATACTTAAATTGATTGTGTAACTTTTAAATTGCAAACTTAAAAAACTCCAGTATGTACAATGAATAACAATACTACCGAAATTGTGTCTAAATTCTACACCAGATGGTTAAAGGTAACTAGTCGTAGTTTTGGGTTTTGATAATTTAACAGGGTTGAGATTATATCTTACTAACCGGATGCAATTTGTATTCATTTTAGGATTCAGATCTGATTATCCAGAACGTAAGCATGGCCTTCCCAGACAACATTTTGGGGACCATTGACATCTATGTTAATGACCTTGTTCCTCATATTCATTTAGACCAAATATATATTTTAGACAAACGATACAAACCTGTGCTTTTCTGAAGGTAGTCAGTTTGATCTCCACAATAGAGTTGTCGACTAAGTTCAGAAACTTAAAAGTTGGCTATCAGTCAATCATTTCATGTTGAACTTACTTAAGTCTGGTTTATGCAATTTTAGACTGATATTGTTTTATTAGAAGAGTTTGAAATTAAAGCAAAACTCTTCTTTTCAGCTTTTTTAGAATGGCTTAGACAGTGGTTATCATTGTTCAGTAACGTTTCCAGCTTGGTGATGTAAACTGAGTTGAATTACCTCTGTGCTATTGACATGTTTTACCCATTGTGTTTTATGGGTGTTTTTACTCTGTCGTGATCATTGGGATTGAGGTGTTAGACGGGTATCAACAAGTCTCAGAAACATTTCAATAAATAAATAAAAATGCTTTTATTTACAGACGTTCCTCAGTTACAAACTAGTTTTTAGGGACGGTTCTAGTCAATATTTTTTATTTTTATTATGTCTTTTACATTATTTTTTAAAACAACTAATGGTAAGAGACTTCAGGAAACCAAGTAGGTCATTATACAATGTCGACCCAAATTAGGAAATATTTTTTGGCCTAACTCAAGCCTCACTCTATGGAAGTGAAGCTGACACGCTGCGAGACTTCATCCCGATACTGCACTCTCTCACTCAGGTACTGGGGTCCCTGAGTAGGAGGGACTTTGTGAGTCACGCAGTTTGTTAACAGCGTACAGAAGACACAAATGCGAGCATCACTATACTGTAACACTTCTGTACTGCATACTGTAATCAATATACTGTGATGATCATTCCGGCCCAGAGAAAAATAAATACCTCAGCGCTGTGTGTGTTTTGGGATTTTTTGAATTCTCTGAGCGTCGTGCATCGTGATACTCTTGCCATAGGCAGGCAGGTGAGAATAACAAAAAATGATCGTACTAAAGACCACATGAGCTGGAGTTTTATAGTCTCAGACAACGAATCTCTAAATCGATACGACTCCGAGAGTTTTAATCTTATTGTATTTTATAGGTTCTCGCCACTACGAGTGGCTTCTAAACCAGAGTGAGTGAGAGTCTGTATGTGGTTTTGTTGTGCTATATGCATATGTGTTACAACACAGAACTTACTGTTACAACACGTTACCTGTGTTTAGAGGCATTTTCGGAGGAACAAGACAACATATTTTAAAGGTCATTGTTAATTTGGAAAATTACGTCCTGAAAGAACTCAGGATCATAGGACCGGTGCAGTTGACGATCATCAGCGTAGTAATATGGCAGCTCTGGACACAAGTTGGAAAATCTTATGTGTACAGGTTGATAAGTATAAGTCTCAACAGCTCCCTTGAGGTACAACCTCACTCTCTTTTAAGAGCAGTTGATATTTCACCCTTACTTCGTGAACTTGCGTTCTCTCTGCTATAGTATGATGTACCCACTCAATTGCTACCGCTCCAAAGCAATTTATATTTGGTACAAAATGAGCTACATATAGTACATTTCTGCAAAGGGCTTTTTCGCTCTCTCATAATACATACATTTCCCTAATTTTGCATCTTTAGGATAATGGCGACCATCGAGAACTATAAGAATCATTCGTCAGTAGACGAATGTCACAAATATCCTACAATAGGCTGTGACACACACACTCCCAGGCATTGCCTAACTCTCTGAACTTTACATGGCCTACACAAGTCCACTGCTCTTTAATAATCTTCCGGAGAAAATAAAACAGAGTAATAATTTCCAAATAGCATTAATAAAAAACTCTCAGCCCGAGATTTCCAGGTTAGAAATTCACGATTATATCGAGAAGGTTGATTGTTTTAATACTGTATGCTTCGTTTATTGATTGTTGATTGACTACTAGGCTATGTATCATGTACGTATTTCAATCATAACAAAATAATTGTCTATCACTGAGCCGTAATAGTTAAAAAAATAACGTACAAAATCTTCATATTGAATAGAACATGTAATTAATATTAAGCACTGGGAAGAGAGATGTGTTAGATAAACATTGTAGAAATTTTTGATTTAGAATATTTTGTTGCATATGTTTGTTTCATGTATAACTATCATTTTCTCTCTTTTAGAATTTATTTAAAATTAAGCAGTTTTTACGGCTCGTGAATTTGTTACTAGTTTATCAGAGCAGCTTGTTCGTAGGTGCTGCAATCTATGCGAGAGACAGAGCGTGTGAGATTGCGTGAGCAAATTAATAACAAATTAATTTACATTCCTCATGAGTAATGCAGAGCAATATCTCGTACCCCCGTTACGTGTGAAATGGTCACTATGACCTTTGTTTACTTCTCTCTCAGTCCGCTACAACTTGCAGTTTTCAAAAACTTCTCCTTTTAATAACTTAGTATAATTTAAACTACCACTATTGTATAATCACCTAAGGTTGAATTAAACGCAATTCCAAGAATAAAACAGGATCCTTCGTTCTGTGCTGTAAACACTAAAATATATGTAACCATTGCTTCACACCTGTCTTAGAAGATTAAGGTTCCCTAATAGCGACAGTAATACAAAAGTAACAGCCTGTGACGATTCATTGTCATCGTGTTATACTACCTCGTTCTGTAACAGTTACATACCACCATGCTCAGAAAACCTACAGTTCCCTAATAGAGACATCTCAATACTACAGCAAACAGCATGTGACGATCATTGCCACCGTGTTATACTATGTACCTCGTTCGGGTAACAGTTGCATGAATACCATGCACAGAAGATTTACGGTTCCCTAATAGAGACAGCAATACTACAGCAACAGCATGTGACGATCATTGCCACCGTGTTATATTACCTCCTTCTTTAACAGTTTACATAACACCATGCACAGAAGATGTTTACGGTTCCCTAATAGAGACAGCAATACTACAGCAACAGCATGTGACGATCATTGTCATTGCGTTGTTATACTACTACCTCGTTCTGTAACAGTTGCATACCACCATGCACAGAAATTTACGGTTCCCCTAATAGAGACAGCAATACTACAGCAACAGCATGTGACGATCAATGCCACCGTGTTATACTACCTCTTCTTCGGTAACAGTTGCATGACACCATGCACAGAAGATTTACGGTTCCCTAATAGAGACAGCAATTACTACAGCAACAGCATGTGACGGATCATTGCCACTGTGTTATATATTACCTCGCTTTCTTTAACAGTGCTTACATAACACCATGCACAGAAGATCTACGGTTCCCTAATAGATGACAGCAATACTACAGCAACAGCATGTGACGATCATTGCAACCGTGTTATACTACCTCGTTTCGATAATAGTTACATAATACCATGCACAAAAGATTTACGGTTCCTTAAAAGAGACAGCAATACTACTGCAACACCATGTTGACGATCATTGCCACCGTGTTATACTACTCGTTCGATTTAACAGTTACATAAACCATGCACAAAGATTTACGGTTCCTTAAAAGAGACTAGCGATACTACAGCAACAGCATGTGACGATCATTGTGCAACCGTGTTATACTACCTCGTTCGATAATAGTTACAATAACACCATGCACAAAAAGATTTACGCTTCCCTGAAAGAGACAGCAATACTACTGCAACAGCATTTGACGATCGTTGCCATTTGCATTATACTACCTCGTTCTGTAACAGTTGCATAACACCATGCACAGAAGATTTACGTTTCCCTAATAGAGACAGCAATATTACAGCAACAGCATGTGACGATCATTGCCATGTGTCTTAAAACTAACCTCGTTCTGTAACAGTGACATAACAACATGCTCAGAAGATTTATGCTTCCCTAATAGAGACAGCAATACTACAGCAAAATCATGTGACGAACATTGCATAGTGTTATACGCTACCGCGTTCCCTGTAAAACCCATAATAGTATTTTGAAAATTTACCTTTACGCTCTGTTAAATTATCGTGTTTTATTTTTTTTACTTACAAATTGCATAACATCATGCACAGAAGATTTAGTTGTGCTCCTAATAAGAAAATATTCAGCAACAGCCTGACGATCACATTCTGTATACTATCTTCTTTAGGAAATGTTAAAAAAGTGGTAATTTACAAATTTAGGTAATTATTTCGTAAAAAATTCACTCCCAGCAACAGCAAAACCATAAACCCATTGTCATCGTTGTTATGAACTATGATGGTGTCCTCGATTTTCAGTGCCCTTATGGAAGAGGACTACATTATGATTAGCTCTTTTCATGGTTGTGAAGAATACTACAGCAACATGGGCATGTGACGATGATTGCCACCGTGTTGATACTACCTCTTTGTTTAATCTTTTTTTTTACATTGAAAGGATGGAAAGCACTTTTATAAGGACAAGATACTGCAACATTCATTTCGTAAACTACCTCGTTGCCTTGAAACACCTGCTATTGGCTAAGCATTATTACTTAGAGGAAATGAGCTTCAAAACTGGACTTCCTTTAGGAAACTTTTTTCGTATAAAATATTACGATGGATACACAAAGTCTACAATCACAAACTGGCAACCATTTTATAAAATGTGCGGATATTTTATTTCGAACACCTAATATAGCTAAATAAACAAACTAAATTACGTATTTAGGTTAAGTTATTTACCTGAAGCAGTTGGAGATAGGATTGCAAATCTCGAAACGTACCATCGTTACTGATTTTTTATCACTGAGCGATAGCAAAAGATTTACGGAAAAGAATCCAGTTCCCTTCACTGTAATGTATTTCCCCGTGTCTTCCTTCTCACCCCTAAAGGCTTAAAGTCCAGTTCATTCACAGTAAATCTTACGGTTCCCTGGATATAAATTTCCATACATGTTATAAAATTGACGTCATTTTGTGATGATAGCGAACGTTTTGTAATCCTGACCATAACACCTAATTTTAAGAGGAAAAACTTTCCAACAGATATCATTGCAATCGTCTTGAAGCCTATGTCGCCTAAGGAATAATTGTCAGATGATTTAGCCCTATTTTTAGGTGTTCAGTCAACGTGATTATGAAATCATGAAGAAAGTGTGTACGTCCTAAGTGATCCTTATAAAGTTTATTACGTAATTTTTAAATTGGTTCCACTTCAAATAAAAGATATCGTATTTGGAAATTACTAACTTTAAATTGAATATTTTAAAATTAATAAATCACAATATATTATAGAAAAAGTAATTTATATGAAAAAAGTTTTTTATTACCTTTATCTCTAGTTGAAATATTGGGTCCCACATTTTTACCGAATACGAACGCAATATTCACTTAACGTCGACTGAATATATTCTTCACACGAGCCACACAGAAATGCTCTCTTTGAATTTGTGAAATATGTAAATGGAATCGCGCTGGGTTGGGCCGAGATAATGAAATTGGCAAAACAAATTATGCTGAAGTGCTTTCACCCTAACAAGATAATGTTTTTTCGTTTCAGTTTTACACTTTTTGCAATGCTGGATTAGAAACCAGGTTTATTTTATTGTAAATGCACATTGTAAAGGATCCGGCTTATGGAATTTAAGTTATTGGGAAATATTCAAAACACTTTGGTGTTTTAAACCGATGTGAAGCAATTACAATAGAGTCTCTAATAACAAACTGGCCCATTTTTATGTATTATTTTATTATTCATTACCAATATTACCTATGCTTGTACGGACAATCCAAAAATTTACGAAAGTTATTTCCTGAAATATATGATTTGAAAACAAAGAACATCATATACGATTATATAGCAAAAATTGGAACACGTAGAAGGATTTAATTTCATCCACCTCTACTTATTGTATTAATTGCAATAATTCCTTTGAAAAAGGGGAACATAGGATGGAAGTTTTATTTTTCAAATGAAAATTCCCGAAACGACGAAAAGCACGTGCTCAATTAAATTATATGTGCTTTTATAAAACTGTAAATTGTGATGATGTTAGTTTATTCCGTAAAGGGATCCATCCATTTTAACATGGCGTTATCTACACTGATGTGCCAATAGCGATTCCCTTTAGTGCCTATTTTTATATTCAAGTATGTTCCCCTGAGCTATTCGATGTCTTAATTTTATGGAAATACAAGTCATGTATAAATTTTTGTCGCAACAGCCTAATACTTGAATACTAACTCATTGGGAAAACTATAACAACTTTGTACATCACTGTAAATACATCATAAACAATATACTCAGAAGAATGTTGAGTTTTAATTATTATCTCTAAACATAGGTCCCACAATTTTTGATAACGCATATTCCCCGTTTAAAATCTATAAATAAAGCACGAGAAAAATATTAAGCCTTTACACTTAAATGTAAATGGAATCGCTGTGGTTGGGCCAAGTCATAATACAATCAAAACAGAATTATTCAGGAAGCATTATAACTGGCCAAACCATTGAAAAGCTTTGGAATTAAACTCAAGGCATTGTAAGGCAAATTTTAAAAGAGGAACGAGATAACATCCATGACTATTTTACTTAGCCACCTATTTAGTGAAATTGGATTTTTGAAAGTAGAGAAATTTTAACAGATAGAGCATTAAATTTTTAACTACAATACATAAATAAAGGCGTATTTAATGATTTAAAAGGATAATTTTGTTGATTATACGTTTTTTATACACGTAAAGTCGCCGATTAATTTTAGAATCCACCATCAGGCAAACATGTCATTAATTCCAGGAGTCAAGTCTGAGACACAGCGTCAATATTTACAAAGGAAAGGTGAACTGGAGCTAAACTCAACATTCTAATTATTTTTTATATCTATTGTTCATTCAGTTAAAAATCCATCCATTCTGCCTCAGACTACTGCTATAACTTATATTGTTCCCTTTAAATATTTATAAAATGCTAAAGTTTGCGAAGAATTATGTTTGGATATTTGTATGGATTTAATGTTGATATTTTGTCGCAACAGCCTTAATGAATACTCAATAATACAAAATCACTTTGTTGGGACTGTTTCTATACGAATATACTTGGAATGTTGAGTTTTATTTTAAATTGGATATAAGAATGACGCAAAGGCATATTTAAATCCCGTTTAAAATGTACAACTTAATAGCAGTGGAAAATATTTTGGATTTATGTCCTTCTGAAAAATCAGATCACAATCAAAATTCTTCAAATGATTTTTTTTTCATTTCGTTACATTTGGAATTAACTTTTTAATGTGAACTTGATAACTATTACAACCGTGAGAGATAAAATAGAAAGCTATTTCTTTCAGCTATTAGTGAATTTCTTTGAACGTTAAATTTAGCTTTTTTTAAAACCTACAGTCAAACTTGGGTAGATTCAAAAATTTGGAGTTGAAAGTCTGCATAGTATGAATTTTTTTATCCCGGGTGCCTTATACACGTAGTTCAACAAGATACGATCCCATCAGGCAAACGTATGGAAGATTCGATGGAGTTTGCAAGCAAAGTTTTCACATGTTAAAGTGGTCGTAAAAATGGAGCTTCACTTTTAATTTTACAAATTTTTTTATTCTGCGATTTTTCAGTCGTTGGCCATTGCTCAGTTTACTACCCATAAGATATAACATTATAGAAACTATTTATTAAAATGTGACTGAGTAATTGGCGGGAAGGAAGAGAGAAGAGAGAGAGAGAGAGAAACGATTAGTTGAGGCTTAAAATCCAAGTGGACGATTTTTACGGCTTTAAATAGGAGGTAAACATTTCTTAAGTGATCTAAACCTTGAATCATTGTACAACTTAAAAACCAAGGATTTTTGTTTATATTCATTCAACAGCATCACAATATCAAATCTTAATTATGAATTTTTTTTCATTTCGTTACATTTATTGTAACATTTCTTATATGCTTTTTGAAAATAAATGTTTTCAGATGTGGAAAATGAAATAAAAGGTCTACCCTCAGCTATGTTTCAAAAATTGCACTTCGTGTCACCCTACTACTCACGCCCCCCCGCAAATGACAAGCACAGCCTGTATTCCAAAATTCCTGGTCCTTTTTTTTATTGTCCGTTAAAACAGGTGCTTAATGCGTTCTTATTTATTTTTTTTTTTTTTTTTTTAAAGAAAGGAGAAGCCGATCTCCTTTTAATGCCTTACTCTGCCCGTCCTCGATAGGGCCACTGGCCTGTATGCGAGGATCTTAATCAAACAGAATAAGGGGGAGAGTCCCGGCTTTAAATACAGGTACAAAGTCGATGGTAATATGATAAACAAGGTGCAACGGTCACAGACAGGAATCGAGCCTGCGCTATCTCTAACTCAGACCCAACATCCAACGTCTTATGACCACTCGGCCATCGGCGTTTTCTGGTGGTATAGTACTTATTAAATGCCCCTGTTTCAGATCGTGGTCAAGTAGGAGCTGCAGCTACTACAACTTCACAGCCCGCAGTGGGTAGTGATGTGATGACAAGTATAGACTTTGAAACATCGTCATCGTTTCTGTTGTAATAATTCTCTGCAAATCATTTCTGGTGCGAATAGTACTTATAAATTCCTATAGCTCACTTGTCTCAAAGTGGGTAAGGTTGTAAGGACAAGTATATTTCTTCACTATCTCACATTCGTTTTTCTTGTAAGATTATCTGCAAATAATTCTTCGAAAATAAATTCTATTGCCTTATCTTAAAGTTTGCTATAAGATAGTAGGGAATGATTCTTCACTATCTCAATTTCTTTGTTAGACCGCAGAATACCATTATCTTCGAATCAACAAGTTGTGTATTCCACCTTGCTATAAGATAGTCTGCCTGAATGCCTCCGGCCATCTGAGTAGACGCAGGATACCATTATCTTCGCTAATGTGACTTCCGAACATATGATGAATAGGATGATAATACTTGAATTGTCTTATACGAGTTTTCTGAATATTTTAGTTGTTGGTTTGAACTCAATCTTTAAACAGTCGTGAGCATAAACTTTAATAATAATTAGGAATTTCAGGTTGATATTCTGTAGTCTAAATAAGTCTAATTATTATAATTGGCACATATAACTGCCCTGCACGGAACGATTCTCTGGAAAACCTGTCAAAACACTTCCTGCTGAAAACAGCATCGCCAATATCATACAGATAATGTTTATTGATTCTCACTGTTATCTCCTGCAATAATGCAATTAAATTCAACACTAACAGACTCAAAGTTAAATTTAATTGTAAGGCATGAGGGCATGTGGTAAAAACTTTGCCCGAAGGGCCAAAGTTCAAATCCGCTGCGCTGGGTCCAAAACAAATGTCCTTAAAAGAGGTTCATTTGTGTGCAACTAATAAATTACCTTTTCCAAAGCAATGGCCAAATTTTCCCTCCGACGCTGTATCGTCCAGTGTTTGTGGGGCATCCATCATAACCGATACAAACTCATTGTTTTATTTTTGAAATTCAATCATAGTTTGTGTTCAATTAGCTCAGACATATTTAGGAAACATACAACCATGAAATCGTGATTTAGGTTTTTGTATAAGTGAAGTATAGTCTTCTTCAATATGTTTCTGTAGGGCTTTCTATCTTTAGTCTTATTTACATATGAAGTGCTTCATCAGTTTTCCATCAAAATGAAGAGGTTTCACATATACGTAGCGTTCATTCATCAATACAAGTTACTATTTTTTGGACCACTCTTGCCTTACTTTCACTTCTGTCGAGTACAATAACCTTACCATGGACATGTATACTGATCTATTATCGCTGAGGGCTAAATTCGCCAAAGTAAGATCTGGCACACCACATTCTATCACATACTCTAGAAATCGCTGGTATTTTTTGTATAAATTAAGAGAAACTTTTCTTCCTTCTATTTCTATTGAAGTATATGCTGTAGTCTACTACCAGATTTTTAAATTTATATAATAAAATTATATGTGACCACATCCATTGTATTTGATATATAAATGTACTTGTGAAAATGTACTTAACATATGAAAATTGAAAAAAGAACAATATATCAAAAGTATTTGGACTTTCAAGAGGCCACAATTAAAGTTTATTTCACTATCTGAAAAAATCAAGATAACCTTAAAAAAAAAGTAAGATTTTAACAAATTGCTATTGATACATACCCGGTTCCGAGATTACTTACGGTGCCATAGTTGAGATTACTTTATTGCCATGATAAATATATATATATATATATATATATATATATATACGTTTGTAGCTATGACACATTTCCTTTTTTTTTAGGCAATGCGTATTTATGCCACAGATGTACCAATATTGATTTTACCCAGTCTTCCACCTTTTCTAGTCGGTATAATGTGTAGTGTAAAGTGCCTCTACTGTGCAGTCACATAGTCTATGCTTCCTCTGACCACTCTAAATAAGTTTAGATTTTTATTTAAAGTTCATCTCTTGTTCTGCTATCAAATTTGATTTTTTGGACAGACTGTCGCAACAAATTCATTAGCTTTTCATGTTTTTCCATGTGTTTAATGTTACATGTATTTATTTCTAAAGACATGAAGGATTGATTATACTCCTAGAGATATAATATACTATTTTTCTATAACATATAACGAAGGCAAATGGCCGAAATCCTGTTATCCTCTAATTCTAAATTTTAAAAATGTTAAAACTACTACGACATATCACCTACCCTAGCAGAAGAGCTATATCAATCACTGATATTTTGGGGACTCCAGTCACGCTCCAGAGCCTGGCTGTGTCTGGAATGCGGAAAATATAGGGAGGAAGCAATACAGCGGAAGCTCAATCAGACACCGGAAACCTCCATAAGTAAGCCTGGAAAATGCCTTTTATACCTGATGCTAACATATTGTAAGGTATGATTTTTCGTAATTTTAATGTAATCTGTAACGGTAAGTGCGCTGATTTGTAAAATGAATATAATCTTTATTTTATACGAAAAAGTACCAATACACAAATAATAATTTAAAATTTAAGCTTCATTACAATTTCCTAGTTGACTATAGACCTCAACCTGGGTGATGAGAACGTCGAACGTTGATACTAACTCTTAGGCACATCAAAGCGACAGCAGAATTGGTTTATCTAATTGAAAACTGTGGATGAGAGATAAAAATGTTAATGCAATATACTAAGAAGATGAATCTCTTTCATTATTTGGCTATAAATCCATTTATTGAAAGATTTTATATTAAATATTGGTTCCAAAAAGAGTTAAAAACGAAATTGAATTGTTTTAAATACTTAAATGGGGAGGTATCTGGAAGGCTTTGGGTTATTACCGTTCTTAAGAAATTTCGATGGAGGATGGTAAACGAGTTTCATTTTTAAATTTCTATTTCTAGATGTGCCAAAACGGAATTTATATATATTTTTTCTAATTCATGTGGCTCTGCAGAGATTCATTTCTATAGTGTACATTTGATTTGTATGTGGGTTACAAAAATTAGTATGGTTTTATAGTGTGTATGTACGTATCTTTAATATGCATAAGAGTTCACTTAATCCATAAAATAACCTTGTTTTAAATTCAGAAGATAATTAAAATAATATATTTTTAACCTGTAATTTCACCCTCTAAGTTAACTCGTCTGAATGTAATCGTTCGTACAAGACCAAACATCGCGTTTAGTCAGGAACTGCGGAAGAGTCTTCGCCAAACGCTCAGCCAAATCAGTTCTAAAATAAAAACTACTACATAAATAAGATGAGAATTAAAATATTGTTACCTAATATTTTACTCCATTGAATAAAAAAACTAAAATTACTGTGTAGGATATCACTCGTAAACTAAACACATCAAGTCTTACCAAATAGAACTTATTTTTAATATCTAAAAATTCTAAATATTTTTATTCCTGCCAAAGTAAAACTTTTTAATATAACTTTAAACGTTACCTGCAATTTTTGACTTTAAAATTGTAAATTCTTAAAAACTGACAACTTTTAAATTCACTGTCAATCTAAAAACAAAAAAAGCACAATTTTAACCATATTTATAAAATATTTTGCTTGGTGAATTAAACTATGAGGATCCTACTGCCGATTGCTTACAAATCAAATAAGACTTTAAAACTTTCGAAATAAGCAGTAAAAGGGAATGAGACTTACTAATGAAGAAATCTAATTGAAAAAGAAGCGTAGGAGAAATTCTACCATGCAATAGGCACTCAACGATTTAGACTTAACAACTGGATATACACTGATTACAAGAAGGGGGTGCACAGGGAAGAGGGATTGCAGTAAGCTACAATCATAACTTAAAAGAAAATAGCTTTAGTTAGAAAAGAGAATAAAGAGTTGGTTTGACTTATAAGCAGATAGTCGAATCAGCTGACCTACACCTCCGACCCGTCTCACTGCTTTGTATTCATGAGACTTGCCTGGAAACACTTACCTAATTGTAAATTTACCTTTCGACTTCTTACTCTCATTGAAAGATGTTTGAAGCTTATATAATTATAGTAAATACACTCAAATGGTAAAGAGTTTTAAAATTAAAATTGTCAGCATCGTAAAGCTTTGTTGTATAATTTCGAAAGGGTTTAATATTACATAAAATTAGAATAAATTTGAAAACATTGTGAAAAAGAACTTTAGAAACAAAAAAATTCTCACTGGTTGTTATAATAATAATTCAAAAATTTACCTAAAATATGTAAATAATAAATAGTCTATATAATGCAATATTCTTAAATTAAATTATAAGGGAGTATTTTAAAGCAGACATTGTTCACTGCAAGCGATAACATACATTATGGGAGGCTATTATTACGATTATTTAACGTAATTCCATTTTTGAGTTCATTTATGTATAAACAGAATACATGGGATGTTCCTAAATTGTTCTACACCTGTAGCATATTGTTTCTTTGGACAAAATATAAAATATAATCTTGATAAACAAGATTCGTAGAAAGTATTTCTGCTTTTTTCGATTTTAATTTTCATTGTAGATTTTCGTGTAACTAAAACCAATATAAATTATAGGTGTTTTGATTTGACAGTAATGTATATCTTGCTGCATCATAAGTTACAGCTAAAATAAATAAATCATTAATGTCTAAATGGTGGCTATTAAAGCTTTCAATCTACATTTTGACAAATATAAAACTTTTATAATAAAAAAGATTATCTGAGTTATGAGAAGACAGTGTTCTCATTATTGGGCCTACTTAGTATACAAAAAAGAGAAGGAGCGCTTAATAATTGTTAGTGCAAAGAAAAACCACAATAAATAGATTACCTAAACCAAATCTACTTCATATTTTAAAGATGTGTTTAAATATGTCGATAAATGAATGGATGAGTCTTTTAATTAACAACAGTACTTACAAGTTTTGTAACATAAAAATATGAGAAAACTTAAATGAAACAAAAAAACAGCGGTTACAACATTTGCAGTTAGTGATGGTGCCGCTACTGGACATGCATAAAGGTCGCCCACATTGAAGTGACACATCAGTGTTTTTGCTGTACCCAGTGTGGGTTCTACTGGAAGTTGTAAACCAGCTCTAAGTAAACTGCCTTTACCCGTACTTATGATTTGTTTAAATACACATATCATATTGCACATTCATATTAGTCGTTGCACGGATCAAGTAGTTATTTTAATAGTCATAAATATAATGTCAAGAGCAGGACAGTGTGTAATAACTAACCTTAAGACCAGAAAACGGATTTTCGAGGCAAAAGAGCAAGCAAGGACTCTACAGTGTAAGTAATGCTATGAAGATGTTTGGGAGGAAGAAAAAGTTTATATTCGTAAATACCACTAAGGCCTGTAATACCTTTCACGCGGAGAAGCTGTCCAAAACTTTACGTGTTTTATGACTCTGCTTTCAAGTAAATGTTTGCCTACATTATACACTTGGGCGTTGCTGAGTCCGGTTCTCTGTATACATATAGTACGTAGGACATTATTGGGGCTTTTTATCGTCAGTGAAAATGTACCAAATTAAATTCATTACGTCGTCAGTTGCGTTCAGTGTTTTTAGTGGGAAGTTTGCTAGAAGAATTTGCTGATCTGCACAAATCGTAGGAATAAGTCTTACTTGTTACCACGAAAACTTGTTAATTGATCTATATAGCCAACAAGTAGACTGAAACATGTTTCTCATAGACAGGCCCAAAAAACTATATTACTTTAAATGAACAGAATAAGGGAATAAAACTTTATGTAACAGTCATTAAACTACATTATTCAGGTACTTAAGAGCCTCAGAGCTCTTATGAAGACAGAGATAGTACTGACAGCGAAGTTTTCACAGATATAGTCTTTAGACTTCAAATTCTTTGAAATTCTTGAAACACTCAAACACGTTAATCTTTCCTATATTGAAAACTATACAGGGTGAAAAAAGTCCCGCGTGGGCTTCATAATTCCCGAACTATTTCAAGGTAAAGCAATAAAACTTGGTACTTTTTGAAGTAACTGCCATGTTTTTATTACGCCAGAGAAATGGCCTTGCAAGGAGTCAGAAGAAGATCTTAACTTAGAGGATAGTTTGAGTAGTATATAAAATTAAAGGTCCTCTATTAGTAGAGTACAATATCACAAATCTTCATATCACATTAAAAAACTACGCAGATTTAAAGTATGAAAAAGATTTTCACTGTATTTCCTTGGTCTATTGGTGGTTAATATTCTTGTCATTGTTCAAGTTGTGAAAGTTAAACTTAGGAAATGAATACTGGGCTTTAATAAAAAAGTTTTATGGTAGTATTGACTCCTCAAATACAATGGTAGTATTGTCTAACAGTTTTTAAAATAATATACATCTTGAGCTATGCTTACATAAAATTTTCCCCCAATTCCATGTAGACTATCCTCCACTGGATGTGGTTGGGTCACTAACTATCTTAAAGAATATTTCTTTATGTTTTTTAAACGTAATTTATCTTAAAGAAGTTTTTTTCACACTTCAGCCAAGGCAAAAATATTAAACCATAATATTAAAATGGTTTAATATTACAAAGTTAATGTTTCGCAAATTTGAACCCACGTAATCTTTTTAAGAGCAACCCATTTAAAATCTAAATTGCTGCATTGTACTCTCCTAATACGAATCTTTAATTTGATGTATTACTCGACCTATGCTTTCATTTAAGATTTTCATCTGACTCGTTGCGGGCCATCTCCCTGACATGACAAGAAAATGGTAAGTTACTTAAAAAATAGATTTATAGTTGCAGTAATTATTCTACCAAGTTTTATTGATTTACCTGTAATCGTTCGGGAATGATCAAGCCGCCCGGTGAGGGAATTTTTTGCACTCACGTATATAAATAAATGAATATTATTTTTTCTTCATACAACGTGCTTATAAACTAAAGTTATCGTCGCCTATTTGTGTTGAAACTCATACTATTGCCGAAATACAAATCTAATTATCCAGTAGTGTTATAAAGATAAAATTTTAGGCTTTGTGCAAGATTACGCATTGATAAAAAACGCATGTTGATGTTATTGTTTCGGACAGAAAAAACAAAAAAGAACGATTTACATAAAGCCCTTTGTAAGGCCGTTTGGCAAACTAATGAAACGGCAACACGGCTCCCGTGGGAAATCAGGTGTCCTATTGGCGCACAGAGAAACACTATCGTGCGTTACTGTGCTGTCGATGCACAAATATATTTTACAATACTTTGTATGACCCCAATAAACATAGTTTCAAATGGTGGTAATTACAGAGTTTGTATGTTTGTGAATAAAACTCTATTATTTTTAACATAATTTAAAAGAGATATTAGGCCACATTGTACTGAACTGTCGTACTTAGAGGTTTGCATCATAAAAAATATTGGAGTACTGTATTTGTATATTTAGATGGGAGAATAGAAAGTGGTTTATTACAAAAGCACACGTTTTTACAGTGGGTCCAACGCATAATGCAGTAAGCATGAAAATATTTAATTACTGAAGCTATAGTTTAAAAATTCTCCATTTAACGTTAACCTAAATTATAATTTTGACATAGTTTTGAATAGATATTCGATTGAGAGATGTCTACAATTATAAAAATTACCAATTATTATGAAAGTTTAGACTTGCTGCAACCTCAATTTATATGAATAAATTTAAGAAAACAATAATATAATTCTTCCAAATTATTGTTTAAAAATAGGGTTGTAAGAACATTAAAAATAATATAATATAAACATCAATGCAGAAAATCAAAATAAAGAATTAATGAGGTAGAATTTTTAACATACCGTATCAGAATAATTTAAATAAGTAACTAATAATTAAGATTTCCATAAAACTAGAATCAAGATTTTAAAACACACCACGTGATTAGTTAAATTTTTTAATAGCACAAGTGAATGTTGAGGTTAACTCAGTATAACATATACTCAAAGTGCTCATGATTGATTTTCTAAAAAATATTTAAAGATAACTACAATTTAGCATAGTAAAGTTAGCTTTATATCAATTATTGTACTGATATGCCTGAATTATTAGGTCAAATAGTACAAAACTTTGTTATCATTTCATTAGTATAGTATTTCTTATTTTAAGATTAGATTGAGCTTTAATAGCTCTATAATATTCGTTACATAGTACAAGGAAACAATGAACAATATAACTTAACTAATAACGTCATTTAACAACATTTAAAGGTAAAGCGTATTATATAAAAACTGTTTTACAGCAAAAAATCTAAGTTATAAAATGTAAGTACAAAAGTTTTATAAGCCAAACTTATGGCATTTAACCTTTGCTGATACAGCCTTTTTTGGAATTAGAGCATTTAATGAATCAGGAAGAACTTCATTCATGTATATTATACAACTTTTTCTCGATTACTGTAGAAATATATGTTAGTAAAATTAAACATACCAATTTAAAAATTCAAACATCACTGCCTCCTTGGTTAATGAATTATCTGCCCTATTATAATTTTAAACAATATATAAATATGGTAATTAGTTTAAAAAATCGGCATAGTAAATTCACACAGTAGAGTGATTAATTTATGATGGAAAAAGCATGTTTACTTTGGTTAAAGAGAGTTTTTTCAACTTTCTTATATAAAGTTTCATACAAATTCTACGAGTATAATTCTTACCTAGACAATCAGAAAGTGTAATTTTGTTTTAGTTCCCAAAATAAATCGGATGACAGCACTCATTGTTCAAAAGTATCGAACAATAAAGAAAGGAAGACCGAATATTAGTTTTCGACTTATTTTTTGATGCGGCAAATAGTGATCTAAATAACTAATGTATGTAGGGAAAATTCGCTTACTCTCCGGTCACAAATAATCACCTCAGTGCATTAGCATATTTTTTCCATAGGTTGAATTAATAAAATACTATTATTTCCAGAATTGTTTATTCTATTATTCTAGTAACACAATATTTTAGTGTACATCATTTGGTGCGTAATTTAAGATTTCCCATGGTACAGTTTCTTTTTATGTAACAAATCGGAAGAATGTAAAATAAAGAAATCGACAAATATTTTTTTATAATTATAAACTAATACATTATATCTTAGGTGTATTACAAAATACATGAGATGTGTATTTTCGATTACTTTGATTATATTTCTAATCGCTCGCAGCAATATTTCACAGCGAAATATAGATTTGTAAAAAGGCATTTCCCATTGTTCTGAGTGGGCATTTGGGATTGGCGTTGTGGGTATTTTGTTGCTGACAGTAACGCAAATAACATTCTCACAAAGCGTTGTGAGGAAATTCCTGTTTGCCCATAACCTGTTGCGGCATTTCCATTTTACTCAATAGTAGCTGTATTGTTTCTCATGTCAATATGAAAAATATAATAGGCTTTTGTTTAATGTTTGTTATTGGCAATGGAAGGTTTGAAAGGATAACAGGATTTCGGACATTTCCCATCGTTATGGTTACAAAAGGTATAATACTCAACGTTTCGTCGAGTATTGGAATCTATCCTCTTGGTCAGGTGGGAGAGGTTTTAATACATACAAAAAAAAAAGAACAGAAAGAAGTAAAGAAGGGAAGGAAAGGGTTCAAACATACCCAAAAGCTGCTTGGAGTCTAGTCCAGACGTTGTCACTGCAGAGAATGCAAGTCCCGAGCACAAATCACGAGTACGAGAAACAATTACACATTACACAGTGAAAGTGGGATAATGTTCAATACTGACAAAAACATAGGCAGAAGGCTGAGCTAAGAGCCTGAAGGAGCTAATGCATTTCCTCGATACTCTTGTTCAGACCTCATAACGTCTGAAATGTCGTTAGCAGGCTCTCGAATTATTTCCTTCCTGTTCCGGAATAGACAAGCTTGTTTAAGCGTGTAATTGCGAGTGTCAATTACTGTCATCAGCACCGACAAGTAGCCACTTGTTTTCAACTCTTCACTCAAAATTATATTTCTACACGTAACCCTGTACAAACGGGCAACTAGTTTACTCACCCAAGCGTGCTTCTAATGTATTTGCGCCCTAAATTTGTTTTTACCGGCAACCTTATCACTGTTCAGTAAATAAGTTATTTTTCAATAACCTATTATCAAAATATCGGTGTTTAACTAAAGTAATACTAGAACAGCGTTACCAGAACTGGTCCGTTCCTAGTTTCATTGCTTGCAAGGTAATAAATAGCCTTGGCTGTTACACAGTAACCAGGTTACTGAGTAACCTAATACCAGAAAGACGTTATGAGAACGTCAAATAATCCAGGCCACCTGTTACTGAAATACACGTAACACGTTATCCTGGTAATAGGTTACCACTGAATAATGATTTTACCGACACTAATACGTTATATACCTTTATATACCTCCCATTTTTACTTTTCAGAAGCTTTTTGAGTAGTGACAGTGTAACATTTACGTTGTTTGCTATTCGAAATCGATTTTCTTATTTGCGTGAAATTTATATCGAGTTGCTATAACCATGAGTTGAAGTAACCATAAGTTTTTCTCCGGAGAGTACACATTTTCTAAAGCTGGAATGCTTCGTTATGTGTGGAGCTATTCTCACCAAGATGTCGTAGAATGTGTCTGGCATCACCCTGAAATTTTCATGAATCTTATCTGGTTGCTTAAGTAATAAGTAGGTCCAAAAAATATTCATTCACCTACTCTACACCTATTTTATTGATTTTGTACGCTCCTTGATGTTGTGATGAATATAGATACGTAACGTGTGCAGTAATATAATTACTTGTGTTTTAAAGTAGCTCCTTTAATTTGCTAATTAGCTGCATTATTAAAGTAGCCTTTTAATAGTCTCACGTTAGCATAAAATCGAGAGATAAAGAGAAGAGTTTTAATTGCTTTCGTTAATTCATTATCGATATCCGTTAACAGTAATAAAGACCCATTTAAGGTTAAATACAGGATAATTTGTAAACTTATACACTACATGATTTATCTAACAACACAGATCCTAAACTTTAAACTGGCGCTCCTCGCACACAACGAGCAAATATCCATTTTGCCTAACTACCTGAAACGAGAGCAATCTGAATGTCTATCGTTTGTAAACCACTCGGTTTAGTGTGATTGTGTTTGTGTTCAGCACCGCTGTGTCACAAATTACCTCATTGTTCCATGTTACGTATACAAAGCTTGATCAAAGCCACACAGGGACTAGTCTCTAGTGTTAACTTGCTGGCAATTCCATACATAACTAACAACTATTGTAACGCTCTAGTAGGAGTAAATACGGACCGGCCATTGTCCCTGGAATCATATTTTAAGTAGTTTTTAACCTGATAACTTAAAGTTTGTGTTAATTATTTCGAAAATACGCAGCTACATGAATATATTTTAAGAGAATTCCGCTATAATTAGAATAAATATTCTGGAAAAGTTTTCCATGTCTGCAGCTTACGAAATGGATATTTGGTAAAGCTGTGTAAAGTGAGATACGTAATTTTAAAAGTCCTTTAAAAATATTTTTGCTATGCGTACTAATAATCCCTTATAAGTAAAATTTAAGGGAGAGCTTCATATCGTAAAATAGTACCTACCCAAGCTCACCGAAAACTGGACGCTCTTACTTGCCAACATTTTATATATAGACCGTAAAGTTATATTTTGCACATAATTTTTAATTTATTAATACCATATCGGCACTACCAAAAGTTTTAAGTGTGCATACACGTTTTAATGACTTATGTTTCTATTTTTATTACAATTTGCATTGTAAACAAACTCCTCTATCCATAACATTGGTAGTTAGTGCATAAGTTTGTGGTAAATTGTCACTACTGAAATATAGCAAATACCTGAAACCTACTATTGTTCGAGCATGTGCCCTTTTCAATATGTTTAGGGAATTATATTTCGGTAATAAAGTAATATTACAAAATATTAATACCTGCCATTAAGATAAACCAGTATTTCCCTGCGTAAATAAAAATTACACCAAACCTACTTTATAAAGATTAATTCAAAGATATTTTTGAAACGAAGGAGTAACTTGCAGTAAGTCTGTGTAAATATTTTCTGACAAAAGCCTTGCTATTCCTTTTCAGAAAAACAAAGTTAAATCACTTGGTCTGAAAGATTGATGGTACAAAAGTAAATCAATGTTCAGGGAGGGGCTGAAGATTACAGTTGGAAACTTTGTTGAGGTGATAAACATAAAGTTTGTTTCTTGAGATTTTCATCACTGCTCGAAAGACGGATCTATTTTCTAATTGATTTTAAAAGCATGATACGTTACTTTAGTACAAATACATATCTTTTTAAAATATTTATCTATAATTCTATGTTTCACTTCTCACTGTTGGAGTTTTAATTTTTCATTGTTTGAAGTTTTTGACGATGGAGGGATTGAGAAGGAAACAGGATTTTTTCCCGATACTTGCCATAGTTCAGTGTGAACAATCAGGGAGGGATTGTGAAGGAAACAGGATTTTTCTGGATACTTGCCGTCGTTCAGTGTGAACAATCAGCAACACTACGTTTCGTTGTCTACAATCCAATATCTTCCACAAGTGAAAAACTAACCTAACATGACTAAAATCTATTTTAAAATAAACAAATAAAACCAGTTAAATTTGGATTATCATAAGTAAATATTAATATTTTTTCAGAAATAAACATATTCCATGCAACTTTTAATCTCTTTACCTTCATATAAATCTTTATCGAATACTTTATTAAAAGAATTATACGAATTGGTACAACCGTTTTCGAGGATATCGCTTAGCAACACATTTTGCGATTCATTTTTATTTCTAAGACTAGCTTACCCCACAGACCCAGTTCTTTCAAAAGCTATTCAATTGTAAATAAATTATCGTTGTTGATATTGAACTTACAGTGAGTGTTAGACCACTTTATATTATAATTAAATAAATGTACGTGTAGTATGCGCCTTTTTATAATTATGTTGTAGCTCGCAAGACTACCCAGCCTAAAAAATTTTAAATCGTCCATAATTCAATTTATAAATATAAGCAGTAATTACCATCATGAAGTAATTTTCAATATTCAATATTTCAGTATTTACTTGATCAGAAAAGAGGCAAAATCAGCAGTGGAACAAAAAGTTTTATCATCGAAGTAAAGTATAATAGACATAAATCTACAATATTTTAAATATTTTCTTGGTCTTGGGAAGAAGGCAAACTCAACATTAGCGTCGGAAATATAATTCACTCTAACCAAAATTGCTCATACAGATGACCTACGAAACCTACTAAATTGCGTGCGAAGCTACTGGTAACGAATAATTATACATAAATAATAGCACGTACAATTTATTAGGCTATACTAAATTTGTAATACTTGTAAGTGAAATTATCATGTTCCCCTTGTCAAAATATGATGGGATATTTTCGTGCATCATATGAGCTATGAAATCTTTTTGGCGATGTAAAACATCAAGGGCTTTCCATTGTCCCCAACCATAATAATGGCGACTTCTTCAATTCCTTTTTCACTCAAACGTCTTAAATGTTGGTTCAGAAGAGTTTTGTCAGTTCTGATTACAATTTAGTGATTATCAGATGGCATGAAATTCCGTGCAGTTATGAACAATATCATCAACGGATATGTTTATGACTAAGAAACTGCGTGTGATCGAAATTTGGAAATTGTTTCAAACTACACTTACTTTTTTATGCCCTAAAAAGTTTTTGAAAAAAAAAAGGTAATATTGTTTATCACAACGTTTTGCGAAGATTAGAATCCATCCTCTTTGTCAGGTGGGGGAGGTATTAATACATAAAAAATCCTGTGCAGTGACAACGCCTGTATTTATTTGTACAGAAATATATGGAAACCGTTCATTTCCTAAAACCATTACGTACAATGGCTCTGGTGGTAGAACCAATTACATTCATTTTACATTGCCACCCATCCTGCACAATACAATCCAGCGGCTTTGTTTTTTTCTTCAATATCTTAAAATGTGGACTAACTGAGTTCATACGATTGAAAACAAATCAACTTAAGTCAATTAAAACGTCCTAACTGAAAACAGCTCCAATGAAACTTGCAAGTTTATTAGCTGAATGAAATATTACATTTTACGGTTTTATTATATTCGAATCCTTGCCATTTAATTTCGACCGTCCCCGTTGTTGCGCAATCCCATTAGACTAAATAATAGCCTGGTTCGTAGCATTTCCAGTAATTGGATAGAAATTGCTTGTTTGATTCGTATAAGCGGCATGAGTTTTGAACTGAGTTTAAACAGAAATATACGTAAAATAAACTAACCAAAGTTACATGTCAGTGGAGGAATACAAATTTACGCAATAAGTTTGTTATTGACGATGGAAAGTTTGAATGTATAACAGGATTTCTGTCATTTGCCAACGTTATAAGTTATAAAACGCATACCACAACGTTTCGAGGATGGAATCTATCCTCTTCTTCAGTTATGGGAGGTATTACATAAACATAAATAAGTAAAGAAGGGAAAGGAAAGGGTTCAAACATACCCAAAATCTGCTTGGAGTCCGTCCAGGCGTTGTTACTGCACAGGATTTTTCTATCTATTAATACCTCCCCCACCTGACGAAGAGAATAGATTCCAATCCTTGAAACGTTGTGATATACCTATTATAGCTATAGCGATGGCAAATGTCTGAAATCATGTTATTCTCTCACCACAATAACACGCCCTCTTGATTAAAGTATGCTTTACTTTGGGTATGCTTCTTTGCCAATATAACGTAATCAACTAATAGAGGTCAGTAATAAAACGAAACTAAACTGACTAAGTCCTTGAAAATTGTTTAATAACCCTTATTTGACCGAAATATCAATACAAATCTCATTACAGTGAACTCGTTTTCATACTCGACTACGTTCAGTTCATAACCATTCACCCAAATAAATCAGTTACTAACTATTAATGAATTCATGTTTAATTAAAACTTCAAATAAATCTTGTTTGAACAATATTTTGCTCAAATAAAATCGTCTATCATTTAACATTAGATCCTTGACACACTTTACTTGTTTTTTACGTAGGTTTTCCAGCTGTTATCGAGTTTTTCTCTTAGCAACATATTACCCATCGTTTCAATCACAACTGCCTGCTTGATAACAGGTATACAATGGGCATATTCTTTTTAAATGTACACCAAAAATTCCTTTGATTGTACCTAAAGTATTCCATATATTTTATTGGTTTCAGATTAATTGGATTTCAAGTGTAAAGATCAGTGTATTGGGTCAATAAAGTCACAGAGTGAAAAAGAGGTTTTCCTTGAAGCCCACACAAAAAACCCGTGTACATCAGGTGTGAGAAGCCTACTTTGATAAAAAAAGTGTATTCTTGTGGCCATTGCAATTTACTCTAGGTATTTCTGACGCTATATTTAATTTTCATAAACCGAATCGTATAATTCATTTTGAATAAGAATATATCGCAAACGGTTTTGCTATGCGCTAATCTCGAAAAAGGCTAGACCTGTTCGACTAATTATTTCTGTAAAATGTTCTTAGAAATACGAGGGAGGTTTATGCGAAATAAAGGTGTGAAAATTTAGCTGGAATCATTTTGATTTATAACAATTGTAAACTTACGTTTTATAATCCAAATTTATTAAAAGCTGACAGTAAAATGCTGTTGACATTGTCAGTTGAAGTTGTCAAAGAGGTAGAAACAATTCTTTACGTTTAAATTTTAGAACAACATGCATTGTGTATTATTTAAATCCTGTTAATAATCCAACAGCTCAATAAACTAAACTGTGGATGTTTTCACGTACGGCAATCCAAATGATGTGACATTTTAACAGTTGCGATTATTTTGGGAGGTTCCAAGAACTTCCAAGAATTTTCCCCTTCATACCAGAAGTAAATAGGAAACAAGACATTAAAAAAATTGTGTTACAGTTTAATATGGTTATTATTAGTAGAATTAACAAGAGACCATGTAAGTAACATCATGCATGAAAGTATACGATTGCTAATTCCTCATAGTGATTCATGACGGGAAAAACATTCATTTTTGTTTTTTGCTGATAAAAGCTCTTTTTCATAAAGCGGTTAATCCCTAATAAAAACTTGTAATGACCTTTTGCGTGCAGGATATGTGTATCTACACATTCTTTTCCTTTAACATCTTATCGTAATCCCAACGTTTATTACTACAAATAGAAAAACGTGTTTACAATGTTGACTATTTATATATTTCCTCGCAGCATTCAGACGCACCATTGTAGAAAATGTCACAATCAAAATCTTTTCTTCAAGGTCAAGACATATAGACTACTTCCAAACCTTTGTCATCGAGGATTTCACGAATATTCATATGGCAGGGAACTGTTACATTTTATTTTTCGATGTTTGCAAAACGTTTGATGTTCATGAAAGTTGAGTATTGCAATCCCAATAGTGTAAGTACTAACTAAATATTTTATGCTACTTTAAAGGATTCAATATTTAAATCCTGAATCATTCGACGCATTGCACCCATTAGCATGGACGTTTTTATCTTTTATGGGTTAAATAAAATGTATTTTCAAATTTTTACCTATTAATAACGAAAACTTAATAAAACATATTTAATAACATACCTAGACCACCGTAACCTCGAACGAAATGGATAATTTTTTCGTGTGAAAAGGGTTAGGCCTAGTCGCTTTCGTTGAAATGGTATACCATCATAAAATAGCAAATGGGCTTTATTGTATTTAATTGTTTTGTAAACAATTTAGATGTCCCGTGTGTATTTTGTATTTATGGGACCAATGTTTTGCATGAGACCAAGGATTCAAACACAGGTGATAGAAAAGCAATATACGTATTGCTATATGCACGGAAGATAATTTAATTTAAATCAAAACACCAAAACAAGGGCTTTAAAGGTAAATAATTATATATTTATTAATGCATATTTTTAATTAATAAAATAGTGCTAATTCTTGCAGTATCTCATTATTCGTTTTTTAATTTAAATTCTCTGCATGGACTTTTTTCATATATTTATTTAAATAAGAACAAGAATCAAGTAGCAAGTAACTTCTTGGGTACTGGCTTCCTTGTCTGATTAAATATCTCGCGGTGAATACAGAACAGGTTTTTAGAGGAATGTGAAATTGCATCCTGTCTCGCGCGTACCTGTCAACGGTGTACGAGTATTGTGAACTCGAAAACACTTCTCAGTTACTTGCTTTTGTGATTCTTTTGAATCATTTACTTCGCTTTTTAATCTAAATTATTCGTAACTAGATTTTACCGATGGGTTTTGCACGCAATTTTCAAAATCAAAGTTATACTAATGAATATAATGGAGTCCTATGAAATTGTTTATATTGAGGTAGGCATACATCAGGTAGATATTATTTAATATCAAATTTTTGAATACTGGTATGACCACTAAACATTCCGTCAATGTTACACTGCTTGTAAAGTTTAAGCCCTGTATGACCATACTGGCTAGTTGTTATTTACACAGGCAAGATTCCGATGTGTTGTCAACTGTATGTCTGTATTACAAGATATAATACAAAGTAGGGGGGAGGAGGGGGATGCCGCCATCTCTCTGAATGTCAATACAGAATTAGTCCCTGTGTGTTGTCGTACTATTGTTAAAACAAGCAAGACCCAACATGCCTCGCACCACTGCGCCGTCCCGTTGTTTACTTCAATATATCATTGTCGTGTTAAAACATCTTGAGAACAATGTCATCTTGTGAATGCTGAGTTCGGCTCCAGTTCATCTTCCTCTTAGTGCAGCATCTTAAAGATGACGCTGTCACTTGACTCCTGGAATGTGGAGTTATGTTCGTCTGAAGAGATCCAAAATAAGTCGGCAACGGAGAAATCCAAGATGGTTTTGCATAGTTTCAACAGAGACACCTAGACTACCAAGTATAGAGTAATCTAGGTGAAGAGATATTCTCTCATTGTCTATTCATGTACACAATTGAGTGCACTACCATGTTTTTAGCACTATCATCTAAGCACGGTGGAGCAACTGCAATGGCAAATACAATACAATTGCTATTTTTAAAGACTAATTGATAACATAATTTCGTTTATGGTTTGAAGTGTGTTTTGAAGTATTTATATATGGGTAATTTTAGATGTAGCAGGCGTTTTTATACTTGAAAAAAACTTTCTCACGATTTAATATACAATTCTAACTAATATATATAATATATTCCTTTAGTGTCCGGTAGTTGCAAATAAGTTACTTTTTACTTTAGCCGTCACGTTGGAAAGTTAGGCATGATGATTGATTAGTAGTTGCCAATCTAGATTATTACATTATTAGTTCGTTATTATGCCACCCCTTGCCTGCTTTGACTGGAGAGGCTGGCTTAGAACTGGCCCCCCTTTCTTGCGAGAGGACATGACTTGAGATTAGTGCTTTAAATTCTTCCTCGTGGATCTCGACAGGAGGCAACCTCTACCGACAACCTTACCCAACCAGAATAACCTCTCATTCCGAAAGTAGTGGAAAGGTCCTTACAGGACTAGATGCAACAACAACAACAAAAATAAGAAACGGGTAACGATGATAAGTTTAACCTATAACTACTTTGGCATCATATAGCTCATGGAGAACAACTTATAAGAGTACGTAAGCACATTTTAAGGTGTGTATAAAATACTCGATGTGTGTGGCCAAATCAATGAAATAATATTAACAGAATTTGGCACACGGTATATTTTCCAAACATAAGGTGTAATTAATTATTTGTGTTTCTATGTAGGCTTTAAAATCCCAAAATTCCGGTAGAGAAATGATAGCAAAATCTACACTTTATATAATCCACTGTTTACTTTATAACGCAAGATTTTAAGAACTCTTATCCAAACGTTATAGCAAATATGGTGCTAGAAACTAAATAATGGTAAAACGAAGTTGTTTTTAAGAATTTTTTATATACGAGTAACTAGGTATAAATTCTACCAAAAACAATATTCATATTAATTATTTACATTTTGGTTTTACGTGATTGGTGCTGGTTCTATTCATTGTCTATTTATTGGTTGAATGTGATTCAAACCGAATAAATTTATTAAATAAAATATCTTATTTATAATTTTATATACAACGTCTTAATGACTAGAAGAAAGCGGTAATATATACCGCCACAAGTATACAAGTGGATAATAGCAATTATAGCAATTATCTCTCCAGTGTGTATAATAGAAACATTTATCCTTTGGTTATTTTTATTTATATTGAGGAGAGAAGTGAAGGGAGCAGATAGTAGACACTTAGCTAAGAAGTAACCAGCGCGTTAGTCAGAGGCGGTGGTAATTACAAAAGACCTTTGTTTCCAAGGTCCTAAGGGCAATTTTAATAGATTGCGTTGGGAGTTGTGACCCGAAATGGAACTGCCCTCGGGACAGCCGCCTGCCTAACGACCTCAGTCCCCTTTGCAGTAGTTTGTGGCCACTTTGATAATAACCTGTGCAAATCACAAAGGCTTATTAATTTCACTGTAATTTTGTTTTATGTTTCCGGTAGTGTCAGACTTTACAGGTGTTTGCTCGTATTAACCACAGATTTCAGTATTGGTAATAGACATCCAAACACAAGCGTATGCAATAATGATTCACACTTGTAAATCATAAACTGGGTTAGTTATTAATCAAGATAACAATATTCTCATAGTTTAGACTGATAAAACTTTAATATAAATAATATTTTTTTTTAACAAAAACACTATGGCATTTGATGAACATTTCGTGATGAAATAGTAGTATCCCATAAACACTTATTTTAATTTAAATATAAATTATATAGTTCAGTTTAAAATTGTTTTATGTTACAGGGAAGTGGGTGTTGCTAAGCGCTAATCTACGGCTGGACCAATCCGGCTAATTATTTATTTAATATTCGTTGTAATCCTATAAAGTTTTATACAAAGAGCATTAAAGGATGACTGGAAATTTTGGAGTTCGGAATAAATGACAGTATTTATAATCTATATTTAACTGACACGAAACAGCTGTTGACATATTTATTTGAAGTTCCAAAAGTTGCTGAAACATCTGATTATATTTAGATTTTATAAACTATTTAGTGTGTAGTTTTTGATCTTGAGAGTAAAGCATATAAAAAATGAAAAGGCAATATCTAAATTTTACAATTTGATAAACTAGACCACCACCACCCAATTTTAAAAATGCCGGAGTAAGGTTTTGAAAAATGATTTTGAACTTGATCATTACGTAAATAGCAATAATATTATTCAGAACAATTAGGATTAAAAAAGATTAGATCCACTTGTTGATGCTGTGTTAAATCTTTTTAAAAGCGTGATCAATGAATTGGATAGGTGTAACATATACCCAGCATATTTCTAGACAACCCAAAAGCATTCGATTATGTGCATCGTGATTGACATTCGGGGTCAAACTTTTAATTTTTTCATTTTAATACATTTTTCATAACTCCAAAAATTTTATTTAAACTCCTTATTTTCCACCAGAACGGGTTTTGTGATAATTTAATTAGTTTTCATTAAGCTTGTGACATTTTTCTAAAGCTTTGTATTGTTTCATAGAAATTTTACTTGTTTTCTAATAGTTTATCGTAACATTGTGACGTTTGAATAAAGGAATTAGGAAGAGTATTTAGGCTTCATAGAAACTGTTATAATAATTTCAAAGCTAAAGCACAGAGATCTGTGCAAAGAAGCATTCAGGAAACTCGGATTGATGTCTTTGCCCTGCCTTTAGATCTACAAGGTGCTTGTGTACTGTCAAACGAAGTGGTCTACACTTCGCAGGGCAGTGATATGTACCAATACGGAGCAAGAGGCAGGGACAACTTGTGAGTTTAACAACACATGACTGTAACCCTTTGAGCACGTGCCCTCATCGCATGTTGGTGCCAATCTGATCGATAAAATACCTGATGGGGATAACCGCTCGTCTTAAACACCTATTGGTGTGTAAACCGCTCAACCCAGTTGAAGGATTCATGGAATTCCGCAATATTCCGCAATATGGATTAGATGTGCACATCTAATTGGAAATTACTCAGAAAGTATTTGACCGACCATTATTAAAATTTGCATGTATATGTATTTTTCCATGTAGAAAGTTTATATGCTATGCCTATTAATGTAACTCGCCACCAGGCAGCGCTGCAAGATATAAAAGATATAAAACATCCTGTACATTGTAAAGTGCAATATTTACGAGAGAGTTGCGTATATTAAATAGCCTAACACTATTTGAAGGCGCTACGTTTTGAAATCTTTAAAATAAATTTCTGTTTGAACTTATAGGTTGAGTGGAGTGTTAGACCACTTTATAATAAAGTACATGTACGTGTACAATGGCTATAAAAATACACTGATGACAGATATTTTTGATCGTGGCAACAAGGTAAGCTCTAAATGGGCATTGGAAATATAATTACTTGAACCAGAAGTGATCATACACGGGCAAAGCTTACGAAAAGCGTAAGAAGTATGTTGTTCGCCCTGGCTGGTAAACTTTTTCAGGGGTTAGTTTTACAAAATCTCCGCCAGATATATTTAAGAGCCTGCAAAAATGTTGAAAAGACATAAACAATCACAAGCAGGTGAAGTATAGTATGTAGCCCTCAGCTTGAATTTGAATTATGCAGGACAGTTAGTGCAATTTTCCTTGTTTGAGAGATATAATAAATTTTGTTAAAGATCCTATTAGTACAATAAGGAAATTTATAAAGGAAATGAGTGAATTCCAAGACGCAATTTACAACTGAAAAATTCTACAGTTGGACTTTGTCCATATTGCTCAGTGTGGTGGACAATGCGGTTTGTAATGTGTACGAGTAAGCGGGCTTTTGGACTAATATTCAGACCTTAATGAGTTTTTTAAGTTATTTCAGAACATAACAGTTCCTTCACTACACTTAAAAATTTAATTACATTAAGTACGGCTATGATGTTACACCGTACACTCTTTACCATCTAATAACAATGACTTGAGTATGTTATCAAACAGATTAAAAGTGCACGTACAAATTTGAAAGCATCTTTTTATAAATGGAAATAAGAGTAATTTTAAAAAGGCAACTTGTACGCATCACTGTTAGTTTAATATAATACATACAATTTAATTCAAATGACATAACCACGTTGAAAGAAATATATTTAATTATAAACTCGGCTTTGCTGCATTTCACTTCTTATGGGAATTTTAGCAACTTGAGGGACCAGTGTGGGGTGTTATTAGGTCGGAGAGAAAAAACCCTTTCTTAGTGTGGTTGCAGTGTACAGAATAATCTTATATACCAAATTTCATGCATGTATATTTCATGGTTTTTTGCTGATTGTTTTAGTCGCTTTATGAATATTCTATTACATAAAAAGATAATGGTGTGTATATGAGTTTTTAATGTATATAAAGTTTCGGATTATGGTGGTTTTGGATTCTGAAGGTCATGATCAAAGAAAATCTAAAAATTCTCCAGAAAATTCCGTCATGAGGCCGATTACAATAAACATTTTTCTCGGAAGACATGGTTTACAAACATACTATTTTACAGAGACGACTCTGAGCTCTCCCTGAAATCCAATCCATGGTAATGTAAGACGTGGGTGCCTAGATTAAAACCACCACCCAAGAAACGAATACTGCATTTGCCAGATGATCGTAAGTAACAATAGAGTAGCTTATTTATTTTAAGAACTAAACCTTCCATTTTATAAATACTATCTTACTTTGAATTCATGGCGATAAAGGTACTGCAAATAAATATAGAGTAATTAATGTACATTGTATTATAAAAATACAATATAGTATATAAAGAATATAATTGACGCCGATATAAATCTCTTACTCGGCCGCTAAGTGAAAATAAAAATGATATATGTTAAACTTTGAGCCAACAATTATCATGAATTACAAAGTACATATGCTGGCTAAGCAAGTTTACATCATCTGTCTGACTGCACTAGTTAATTGAAATTCATTAGTGCACCCTCAACTCCAATATCCTCTGATTAAATGCTATGAAGTTTTACTATATTTAACCAAGCATGATTAACAATCTCTGCAATTCTCGTTTTATATTTTTTTTACGAATAATAGTCCATTACTTCGTCACTCTAAATAGCTCATTATTTATGAGAAAAAAATTATAAGTTCTTTGTTTATTATTTTCGATTTGCGCGTGTAAATAGTTCCAACACAAATTTTTATTAGACTAAAAACATTATTCTGTTAGATCCTTCAACATGAACTTATACGCAATAGTCACTTCAGTTGAACACGTCATGGAAATCCATTTACTCAAATTGAAAAGTCCTTTGAAATCCACATACTCATCGGTCTTAATCAATACTCAACATCTAAATAAATGTGATTGCTTTTCTTTCTAAATATTTCATATGTTTTTATTCATTTCATGAATAACTCAACGGATTATTAATTGTCATTTTTAATTACGATAATGCACTTCGAACTTAGTATATTTAGTAATGTTGATATATTATTTAAAAGAATGATCTGTTAGTAAATAGTTGTTGAGAAATTTTATTTGAAAACTCATGTAATCTATTCATGCCTATGTCTGATGACGTGATAAAACAAACTCAAATAAATATATTTCTTGCAAGTTTTATTAAAGAGTTGCAACTATGTTAATTAACGTTCATCATAACTGCATTGTAAATAACAAATGTAAAATATACACACTCGAAGGCCTTAAATAACTTTGTGTAGAGCTCTTTCCGAAGATGTTTCTTTAAATAGAAATTAACTGTTCGTGTTTTCCTCTAATTACAAGAGCCAATTATAAAAGCGATACTCGTTTTAATAAGAAGCGATTTTTACTAATTAACTGCTAATTATGGAACTAGTTGATATAATTATGTTTGTCCTATGAAGTTTCATGAATGAAATAAATATTTTGTGGTTTTTCTGTATTAATCAGATTTTATTTTAAATCAATGAACACAACAGTTTAAAATGCAACCTTAGTGCTTAAACCATCTATAAACGTAATCCAAACCACCTATAAAATAACAAGAATACACATTGACAATGTTAGGATTAACCTGAAATTTAAAGTTTTGACATTATATATTGCAATTGAGATATTAATAATTAGGAACATAGATAAGAGATGCATAGGATGGTCTCAGTGATAGGTTGTAGTGGTATATTAATGTATTTGTTGAATTTTGTACCATCGTATTTCGTGTCAATATTTCCTAGATATGTGATATTTATAAAGCAATTAGCTGAGTATACACGCGGTTTCACCCACAATTTATATGCAACAATTTGTATTTGTTGGAATAGTAGCACCTACGATTTCAGTAAAACTTGAGCTATTTTATATCAATGTAAAGGAACACCAAAGTCAAAGTTTACAGCTTTCGTAGTGAAAGTACTTGTGATGTAATACGATAGGGCCCTATTATATTGTTTAAATGGAATTAGTCATTTATCATACATCAGGTACACATTTTTCAGTGTCCATGATTAAAGTACCATTAAGAAAATTGTGAGTAATATTTATGTGAATTTTGCTCTTTAGCTAGAATTAATGATATTTCTAATGCAAAATTGTAGTTTGTTATATTATTTCAAGAAACAAAATAAATAGACCTATAAATATATACATACTATCACTGTGTTGAATAGAAGAAAACAAAACTATTTTTCACTTCTATATTTCGGGGGATTTAATACCCCGTCTTCAGGAAGTTTTAAATAAAGATTAATACAAAATTATAAACATGTAAACAAGAATTAAGAAAACATAAATGTAAACACAGTGCATAACATTTGATAAAGTCCAGCTGACGTGAAATTTTTCTAATTCAATCTTGTTGGAACAGTTGATTTTTACAAAGGATAGAATACAACTTTTAATTTATGACAAATTTTTAATGTATTAAAATTACACACACACACACACACACACACACACACACACACACACACACACACACACACACACACACACACACACACACACACACACACACACACACACACACACACACATATATATTTGTATATTTTTTTGTGATACGGTTGGATTGAAAACAGTTCAGTTTCTAAATATCATGTATATAGATATTGTTACTAATAATTAAAAACTAAAATCGACATTAGTAATATTTACACATTTCAATACTTACATTATGACGGTTGTTATCCATATGTATAGAGGATACATGATACAGTGAAGTACATGTTCTTGGTTCCAAATATATCATTCCATTGTTCATATTGCTGTTTGCAATATCACACCATTTCCTCGGTCCAGTGGAGGAATTATATACCTCATCAATGACATATGGATGCGATGTCCTATCTACGATTTTCTGTCACAAAAATTCCATTTAGTACCTCGTGTATTGCTTTGTGATTCCACTTGTTATAATCACGGACTCGCTTATTTCCTGAAAATTGTAGGCTTGGCTAAAACGTATTTTGTAAAATAAAGCTAATGCCCAGTCCCTCCCGTTGGTCCTTCAGCTACTGTACATATGCCGCGTTACAATGTACAGGAAACAGAATTTCAAACCTTACATGTACACGTTCCCAAATTAGTTTATTAATTAAAATCCAAAATAAATTAATTTATTTGAATGCCGTGTTGCTACGGTTTTGAAATAAGAAGCATTGTTACTTTTGTTATTCTTACAAACCTTTAAAAGTAACAAAAAAAATCAAAATTTTGGTTAAAATAATTAAAAATATGATCGTGCTGGGTTATAACACAATGTTTAAACAGAACATTTGATTATATTTAACAGGTTCTTTCAGTTCATAGTGTTATATGATTTGATAGTGATATGAATTTCAGAGGCCGAGATGGGAATTTTGCTGCTTTTGAGATTAGTAGAACGTAGCCCGGAGGGATTTTTGTAATAGGAAATGGGCCTATCTTCATCCCAGGATCCCTAAGAATGTCCATGGAATATTTCTGTACAATCTGTTAAATTATTTACGTGTGAAATCAAAGCAAAAACAAACAAACAAATATATATATATATATATATATATATATATATATATATATATATATAATGATGTACTCAGTACTGAGTGGGTAAGTTCGATCCGCTTAGCGCGCTTGATGGTAACTATTGCAAAACTAGAATATTAATAGTAACATTCATAATGTTACTCAGTAGTGAATAAGCTCAAACTCGATGTTTAAGCTCCCAGGCTCTCTAACATTCGATTTTGATAAGATAAATAATTGTATTATGAGCTAGGTGCTGCTATTACCAAGCTACATAACAGGAATACGTTCAAACTCACTGGGCTACCTTTTCACTGACATTCGTTTTTGGCATCCAAATGATTTATAACAGTGTTATAGGTAAACCGCTTACAAAAGGACTGGGCCTTTTTAGTCCACTCAGGATGGGGTAAATACCCCTCCGTCGCTGTGACGCCGCCCTCTCCATGTAGTACCCCCACCACTGCTCGGCACTCGCCCGCTTGCTCTGTCCCCTGACCTGGCCACTGCCACGGATAACCTCACACCAAAACCCGTTCCCTGGATACGACTATAGCTACATTAGTCTCTTCAATTAATATTTTATGCTTGTATAGGCCTACACACAAAAATAAAATATACTTATAGAATAGATAAGTAGCTGCAGTGTAAACAAAATGGCGTGAGCAAGACATAAACCACAAAGCTGATTAAACAAAGACATAGAGGAGAGCTTGTCCCACTCCCCACCACTGGAGGGGCCCCTCCTGCGCGCGGCTGTTCAGATAGTTGTTTCTGCGCAGGTTTCTTTGCGAGCGGTTTATCTGTAAAAGGTATGTGCTTCCATCAGCAAGCTGCGCAACAGTGGATAAGCTCAAATCTCTGAACTGTGTTCCAGATGCTGAGTTTACTGCATACATTATTCACCCGGGTATGGGTGTTAACACGAAAGCGCCGACAGTGCTCTTTCCTTACTTGATATTTATTAACATTCGTACAATTTAGTAATAACATTAGATTTAGATGTAGAAATTATATTATGTAGAATAGAATCGTACGTGTGATGGTAAATCACTATTTAGTGAAGCTAATTGTTACTGAATTGACATCAGCTGTTGGTGACAGGATTGCGGTCAGTTCAGTGATTGGGCTCGGACAATTCGATTCCAATAATGATCCTGTGTAATAATCCAGCAATTACACCACTTCAATGTAAATACTACATTATCCCTATGTCTCATTACCTGTAGACTTAATAGACAATTTAGGTAAACATAGATTGCTTCCTACTGTATAATAATTATGGAATTGATTTCTAGTTATTTCAATAGGTTATTTGAGACATATTTGTCACAAAATATAATCGTAATAAAGACAGTTCCATTCACCAAAAGAAACATAGTAAACAGAATTCTTAAGTTCTGTCAAGTAAATATTATAGTAATTTTATTGCCGATCAGCTAGATATCATAAACTGTTTAATAATCCTAGGTTCAGGATACTATGCTTTAAAAGTAATAAGGAGTAATTTACTGATAAGTGCATAAACAGTGATGAAAATGTTTATTCAGCCTTATTATTAATAAAAAACAAATACCTGATTAGTGAGAACCTTGGCATCAACAACGATTTTAATGACAAGAATACTTTTGAAAATGCAAAAATGGTCCTGTCATTAATATCTTCAAAAATTTGAAAATTTAGAAAATCGCAAAAACAATAACAGATTACGTACAGATAACAGAATAAGTTTTAAAAGTCATCGTCAATTTAATTCACAGAAAATTTTAGTAAATTCTATCAACCATAATATTATTAGATCGATAGCTTATTTCAATATAACCAACTTACCTTTTTTGTAGGCGAAATAATATTGCGATATTCTCTAGAAAAGTATCAGGTATTGATTTAAAAGTATTTCAGCTATACATTCCCTCAAAGTTTTGAAATATTCTCTTTGTGCTCACTTGTCAGTTAGTCGATGTGATATTCAAAATCCTGTCCATACTGAAGTGACATAAAATCAGCTGATACTTTCACGATCTCACAAATATCACGTTACTCACAACGCTGTAAAACATTCTCTTTGTGCTCACTTGTCAGTTAGTCGATGTGATATTCAAATTCCTGTCCATATTGAAGTGACATAAAATCAGTTGATACTTCACGATCTCACAAATATCACGTTACTCACAACGCTGTAAAACATTCTCTTTGTGTTAAATTGTCAGTTATTTGATGTCATGTTCTAATTTTTGTCCATATTAAATTGACATATTTTAATGATTTCTCTCTAATCAGGAAGTCAGCTGACACTTAACGATCTGACAAATGTCACACGTGACGTTGTAAAATATTCTCGTTGTGCTCACTTGTCAGTTATTTGATGTCATGCTCTAATTTTTGTCCATATTAAATTGATATATTCTAATAATTTCTCTCTAATCAGATAGTCAGGTGACAATTAACGATCTGACAAATGTCACATGTGACGGTGTGTAAAACATTCTCTTTGTACTCACTCGTCAGTTAGTTGTTGATTCAAATTCCTATTCGTATTTACGAAACAAAGATTTTCTCATCCAGAAGTGTTCTCTACGATCGTTTGACATTTTTGGATATGCCAATGTAGGTCTATTAATGTGTAATGCACAGCCAGAGGTTATTATATTTTACTCTGCCCCCTTGTATTTGAAGTTAAATACTAGCGCCGGAAGTATAAGCTTTTTGAGTGTAGTGCAGGATTTTGTTCACGGTAGGTTTGAATGAGTTACAACCACAGGGGACTGTGCTCTTAGAGGATCACCAAGGACTGGCCGATGCTTGGTTTTTGTTCACGGTAGGTTTGTATGAGTTACAACCACAGGGGACTGTGTACCTAGAGGAACACCAAGGACTGTTTGGAGGTTGGACTTTGTTACAGGTTTAGGTTTTTATGCGTCACAGCCAAAAGAAAAATTAAGTAATTGTAATAATTAATATCCATAGCATCCCTTATATAATTCGTATAATTCAATTTTATATGAAAGTATAACAAATGAATCGTAAAATTTATACCTATAAATGCTATGCTCTTCCTATTATACTGTACTTAGAGTTTTCTATATTTCCGCAATTTTAAATATGCAAGGCATTTAAATATGGTTGTTGTAAATATTTGTTATATAATTAAATAGGCTAAAATAAACAAAACATTAATGTTTCTATAGTAAGGCAACTATGGTTTTTTCGCTTCGTTTAGCATATATCTGTTCTAATGGCGGCGTTTAAAAGTTTTGGATCAAAATTTCATTTAAACCGTAGAAAGAAAAAAACTGTTTAAATATACAGACAAAAATTGTAATACCATTTTTTTCTTCAAGGAAAAGAAGCTTAGAAATTGCATTTAGTCCTACAAGGACCTTTTTTACTACTTCCTGAGTGACAGGAAATTCTGGATGGGTAAGGTTGGGATTAGGGGCTGCCTCCTGTCGAGATCCATGAGGAAGAATTTAGGAATTTAATCTCAGTTATATCCTAATGAAGAAAGGGAAGTTAGCTCTGAACAAGCCTCTTCAATCGAAACAGGTGGAGGGTTGCACACACTTATGTCTAGTCTAGCAAGAACCTTTCACTCTTAGGAAACCCACTAACTCCAACAGTCAGCTCCCGCATTAAACTAGACCTATCGAATTACCTTGCGCCCCAAAATCTCAACTTTTGCGGTTAGCGATGTACCGCTCCTGGACAGCCATTAGGTTGCCCAGATTTTAAATGACACATCGGTTTTTACTGTGCCCAGTGTAAGTTCAATGGAAGGTATAAACCAGCCAGAAGTCACCGTCTTGGGTAATAATACTTAATTGGTTAAGAGCTCATGAACAATGAAGGAATAAATGCGTATGAAAAAGACTAAATAAACTATATAAGCAAGTGATAGGTGTAAAAATTACTCGACATTCCTGATCTGAAAAATATTTCACAAGAAATGGGATGAACAAACATAACACATCGTGCAGAGAACTTTTAAAACAAAATAACTGGCTATTAAAAGCCAACGAGTTTTTAAATTTACGTTATTTAGTTATCAATATTGAAATAATTAGGAAGGAAACCTAAAAAAATTTCAGCAATTTTAAAAACTTAAGACAATAGCATTTAGACACAACCATGATTTTGAGGTCCAGGATGAAATATAATAGGTAATTAGAATGGATCTATAGATCTGTCTAATACCAACCCTTTTCATCCTTATGTCTGTGGATTGCAGTTACAATCCTCAACGTATTAGTGGTATTCTCCATCTTCTTAAAATTTCCTGTTGACTAAATATTTCGTTTTTTATGTACATCTTTTAAGTTGAAAATTATAGCGTTTGGGGAAACGTAACTTTATTCTCTTATAATTATAATTTGACATTATTATATCAGATCCCAAAACGATATATTTTAAAACTTATTATGAGAAATTACAGGTTTCTGAACATTTAACTTCTAAGATCATAAGAATAAATATTCATTAATATTCAATAAATTATACTGGTCGAATGTACAGAAGCATAATTTCCTAATTTATTAATATTATATAATGAATCTGTACATTACTGAAAGTTATATTACCAAAATATATTTTATTGCCATTTTCAGGAATGTTTTAATAAACAACAAACCAATTAATAATCATCTATGTTTAAACTTCGAACAAAGTCTGTAGTATAATTGGGTACTAAGATGAATCTTCTAAAATATAATTAGACAGTATCTCTTTAAGTTCTCCTCTCTTCAAGTTAAACAAGAACAACTCGTGTAGTTCTAAGAAACGGTCTGGAAATGTAATACTGACATTATCGTTTCATAAATGCATTTGTTAATATAACATCAAAATGTTTTAATGTAGTAAGTGGCACAGTCAATTGAAACTTTTCGAAGCGTAAATTTAATTAGTGATTATTTTCTTGAAGTTCTACTAAGTTCAAGTTAAACAAGAACAACTTGCGTAATTCTAAGAAACGGTCTGGAAATGCAAAGCTAACGTTAACGTTTTGTAAATGTCCTCCTTATTCTAGTATCAAATTTAATTAAATATTGCAATAATTAAAACTGTTCTAAGGATAAATTTAAATAGAAGTTTGTCGTTTAGTTTAACTTTCCTTCACTTGGAGATGAAAACATTTGCTCATTTTTTTAAATGATTTGAAAATTAAAGCCTGACATCTTGATTTGACGAACCTCTTCGTTTATGTAGGCTCTTTTTCCCATTATTTGAATTTATCCAGAAATTATGTAGCAAATTTAATGCTGTTTTTACTAGGAATGCGTGTATGTATGTGGATATGTATGTATGTGTATGTACAGGTATATGTATATATATATATATATATATATATATATTATATTATATCATCTCTTTATTCATTATATTGATTTATTTATGTAACACAAGTCTTTTTTATATTATTTAACGTTAATTATTTAATTTTAGTTTTTGAATTGTATTACTAGAATACTTCTGTATGTTTATATGAATTAGATAATATACAAATGCTACATTTGTTATCATTTCAATGTAAAGGTTATTTTGTATTTCATTTCTTTTTGTGTGTGGAAATAAACGTGATTTGATTTATCAAAGAAAACTTCTGATAATATATTATCATGACATATGTATTAGCTAATGTCATATATCTATGTTTGGGTATGTTTAAACCCTTTTATTTCCCTTCTCTACTTCTGTTTGTTCTTTAATTTTTGTATGTAATAAAACCTCCCCCATCTGACGAAGAGAATACATTTCAATTCCTGAAACGTTGTGTTATCCCTTTTATAACCCATAATAATTGCAAATGTCCGAAACCTTGTTTTCCATTCATTTGCAGTTTTAAATTAGTTTGTAAAATGTGAAAGTGGCTTTTTTATCAATTTGTTCGACCCTTGTGTGGTGTAAAGGACGAAGAAGTTTGGGGTTGGAGGGGAGAAGTCTCCCTATTCTCACAATATGGTGCTGCCCAGGACCGGAAGCGTAACTGATATTTACTGCGGTATTCTGTACCTACACCGGAAACCACTTTAACTTTACAGGTTCTTCGTCTCTCCCAAGGTTAATTAAAGTACAAAAACTGAGTTCATCTTGAATGCTATAACGTAGTCAAAAGCATAGCGCAAGCAATTTAAATTAACATAATATGCAAGCATTAATGCCTCAGAAACTTAATATCTGTATTATGCTTTGAACACATGTAACTTTGTATTGAGTTTCAGTTTTAATTTTTTGTGTAGTTTAGTTACTAATGTCACTAAATATTGGCAAAATATGGTACACATTTTACAGTTATCCTATTTATTTATGAGAGTATCATCTTAACTAGATACATTTTCGTAAAACGTACGGCTCAATAGAATTTGTCAATGAATGATGAAATAATTTAAATATATACATGAACATGTTCGTCCAATCTAAGAACAAATGAAGTAAGCACAAATGTCAAGGAAATTGGACTAGGGTGAGCCATTTTCTACATGTTAGATATTTACAGAAACAATCTAAATTCGCTGTCCTTGTTTAGTAAATGATATATTTTTAACTTAGAAGTTTTAAAATGTTGGGTCCAATATGAAAATATAAAACAAACGAAGAAAGCTACTATTTCACGGAAGATGCACTAACTATGATACGCCGTTTTCGATATAAAAATCTCAATTTTCCATATCCATCTACTAAATCTAAAAACAGATGACCATTTTGAACGTTCCTTACTGCTATGTGATTTAATGGAGAGTGAAAATGTGTATGCGCTTATAGCAATCCATGCTGATAACGATGAAATCATAGTTATACAAATTTTTAAACACGCTGATAAGAATGATGTGACATTTTAACCTGTGGTGGAACGGTTGGTAAGATTTTCGTTACATTGTATCTTATCCTTCTATATTCCATTGTGTGAGTCTAGTTTTATAAAGACAAGATAAGAGATCAATGATGTTACATGTTTCTTGCGCTGTTTGATTTGAATGAGCTTTAGCAAATCTCATAAATCATGACACTATCTTAAGAATTAAATAATAAACTTCAGTAAGCCTGTCACGCATGGTTACCTTGTATAGAGCTGCAAAACTGACGGCTATCTTGGTTTTATACTCACAAGAACAAACTCAAACCTTATATACTTTTAAGCCTTTAAATTTGGTCACAGGGAGGTCAACGATAAAATCGCAGAACGTTTTGATTTATAAAAAAAACTGAGTTCAATAATATTACATTTTAAAAAATCACATAGTAACACATGTAGCTTAATACACTGAACAAAAGACTTACATTTTTCATGTAACCTCAGCGAGGCAAGTTGCGCGACATACGGTGTGGCGTACTTCTCTTTGTTTAAGAGGAGTACTTTATCATATAACATTATTTTTCGGAATAAATCTTTTTAGATTTGGGATTAATAATAACGTGATTTATATAAATTAAGCGATAAAACAAGTGTTTCAAAAATGTAGGACTGCAATAAAATGATCTTATCATAGTATTATCTTATCTTATTGCCAATGGCGCAGTGTAGCGGGTACAACGGTTATCGCAAGATAACCGGATCAAGTAACGTCGATCGTATCTGCTGCTTGGATGGGCGACTACTGAGCGATCCTGTACTTGCAAGCGGCCTCCTACCTGGCCATTGGACATATTTACTTTATGTTATTATTTAATCTTACGACAAAACTAAACATTAAGCTGACCAGCTGACACTACAAGTTTTAGGAGTGCCGAGTAAAGTTATAAATGTTGACTATTGTCATAAATGTATATAATTGACCATAAACATTTCCTGTTTTTTATTAATTATTAAAGTCATTTCCTTGTTGAAAAAATGTTCTAGTAGACTCTTTTATTATTTACATGACGTCAAACCCATCCAATTATTGTTTATGTTCAGTTCGGGAAAGTACAAACAATATTTCACTGTATTTGTGTAAGGTAGTGATGTGTTGGCGGCACATTTATCAAACCTGTGGACAAAGCTTTCCCAGTGACCGTAATGTGCGGCTGCATCCATTAGGAAAATTACAACAGAACCGAATATTGTGTTCATCTTTTACAGAAAATTCAAATTCAAATAATTTATTTACTCACAAGTAAGACTAACACATAGAATATAAAAGACTTACATATAGATAGTATAGCTTACATAAAATGTACAAAATACAACATTAAAAGTTTACACAATAATTATTATAAAACCAGTGTATACAATACTTTTAGCCATCGTTTCCCACAAATAGTACTGGCCAATGGGTGAAAAAATCCAAATCACACCAGCAAAACATATCTAATATCCCAATTTTTAAATAATGTTTTTATTACCAAGCTCCTCAAACAGTACTGCTAACGAATCAGTGCCTTTACAACAGCACGACCTAGCCAGAGCAACCACTCACCCACCCTCCACATATACTCGGCTATACTTCCCCTCTCAGTCTGAGATACAGGGTGAGTTCCCGTTGCGGGGTCCAGACGGACCATGAATCAAATCAGTCTTGACAATTTCATATCGTTTTTTCCATTTAAGGGTCGGGTACTTCAGCGAATATACTTAACAATGGAGTCAGGTCTTATTTTATCGTCTAACCATGGGATATTATGAACATTGGGATACCACGTTTCTGCCATTTTCCACTTGCTTAATTTTAATATGAAAAAAACAGGCTTCTATATCATGTTTGTCAAGAGCCCATAGATGACAATAGCAAAGCCAATAGCAATAAAACCGTCTTGCCAAGCTTTGTTATGGCCCTCATTTCTTGCTCCTCTTTCATTATTGCGAATCCAAATCAGTCTTTAAGTCTACATTTTTGCGTACATATCAACAAACCCCTGATTGAAGAGGTTAAGAAACAGTAATAGGCAGCATTCTTCTCCATAATTCTCTATTCTTACGTAACTTGACAAGTCAACTGCAGATACGGTCTTCTAAAGACTCACCTTCGAGTTTGGGTTCCACTGAGGAATATTTATATAGTAGCCATCTTCGCCACGGAAGAACATCAGATGATACTGAAAAGTGTACAATTTACGGAGCGTGTTACTGATTTGTAGCATTTTAAGCCTCAGGTTTAAGGAACGATATCGCTGATTTCAAAATATTGACAAAAATGAGAATCTACAAACTATACGTAAAACAATTCACACAAATGACGTACACGTATCATTCTTGTAGTAGAAATGAAGTTTTATACATAAAATAAAATATTTCTCAACATAGCTTCCTCCACAATGCGTTCATTTTTGTTTATTACATTAATATGTGTCCAAATAATAAAACTTTACACACCAAGGCATTATAAAATTATGTTGTATGTGTTGAGACAGTTTGGTCACGTTTGTTAATTTATCACATGTTGAATATTTTCTGCGTGTATTGAGTTTGTTTAGAAATTTGTTTATTCTGCTATTTTCTCGTTGCCATCACGATTACCCACATGATCAGCAGTCACTAACGCTCAACCAAATCCCATAAAGTGACATGCATAATCATCGAACTAAGTGTTCCTCATATAACGCTTAAGTGTCATGCACAATTTTAAGTCTATAGATTATTTCATTTTCCAGCTGTCGTGTAGGCAGAGAGATAGACTAGATCTAGTTAATAAAAATAATGTTTTAATACATTACATCATATTTTGTAAAAACAATTATCACAATAAATCAGGTATTTAATTATAGTGTTGTTTTATATTTTAGTAAAAAGCTGTTACTTTTACTGAACACTCTGTATATAAACATATGTACGCATGTCTATGAACACACACATACATACAATATGTCCCGAGGGTTCGTTCACCATGTTCACTCCTAGCTATGGAATCGCGTGTTATAAATAAACTAAAACCAACTTCTGATAGTTCAAACTAAGAATAAAGCAAAACACATGACTATGGCATGTTATTAATGTCATCACGTCACGTATACTGTGAAATTTGACGAGAATCTGAATTAAATTTATGTAATAGCAATCGAGTTAGGAAGATAACAAGAAGGATTTGTTCTCTAAGACCAATATTGCTCTGTTTTTACGAGGACACCTGAGAACTTGTGTCTTATGGTACTTTTGTCAACTCGACAACTATCAAGTAATATCCGTTTATCATTCTCATAAACTTTGGTTATTGGTTTTCCAAACCTCGTGAGGAAGTTTACAAACATTTAATTTGATAAGAGTCCAGATTGGTTTCTTAGGTTTCTGATTTATTGATATATGATTTTCTTAAAGAAAAGGTTTTACAATGAATCATTAAGAGTCATCAACAAATTTTACCACATTATTTACATTAGACACACTGTATCACTAAACAACAAATCCAAAATATTTCTTTAATATTTATAAAACTGTTCAAAATATAATTTCCTCTATAAAATTAAATTGTATATCTGTGTTAAGATTTACTTTGACTGCAAAGAGCATCTGCTATTTTTATTTGTCTCTGATAGGTCAGAATCAACCTGTGTTATGACCCAACCTCTCTAGGGTTGTATTGTATTCTCTGCTGCCAAAAAGCATTGTCATTTAGGCTTCTCTCTTACACTGAACTTTGTAATGTAGAGTTGTACGGATCTCTTTATCGTAGTTTTCAGCCTTTGTCTCCGCTCGCTCATGCCACATACATTTTCTTGCACCTTATCGTGCCACCAAACCCCTTTATTGTTTGATGGAAGATCTGATTAGTTTTATTAATACAGGAAGGTGTTTTTATCCTCGTTTTTATGCTGTGTGCCGTCCAGATCAGTTTCTGATTTATTGATATCAAAGAAAATGTTTTACGATAAATCATGAAGAGCCATCGACAAGTTTTACCGCATTATTATTTATCAGGCACATTGTATCTATCCCTAAACAAATCCAAACTATTTATATAATATTTATAGCAATTTTCTGAATATAATTTTCTCCCTAACATTACATTGTGTGCCCATGTAAACATGTACTTTGTTATATAACTCCAAGGAGTTGCCCCAACTGGCTACCCACAGACTCCTGATTGCAAAGATCACCTCTTATATTCCCTTGTCTTTGTTTGGTCGGAATTAAAATAATTTAGAAAACTTATCTTATTGTTCTAACCGTAATGACGTTATTATGAATCCTTTTTTTAAGTATACCGGAACTTAGAATAATGACAAGTATGTATTTGAACAATCATACTTTCTACACAAAACTTAGCTATGGTAGGAAGGGTAGATTCATTTTGAATGTAAAATGTAGCTCCAGTTCACTTTCCTTTTATTGCAGCATCTGGTATCTGACGCTTTCTCAGACTTGACTTCTGTAATCTGGTCGTGTTAATCTGAAGAGATCCAAAGAAAGTCGGCGACAAACTCAAAACGAACCTCTAAATCGTTGCGAAATCAGAGACAACTATGCATAGATGAAGTGGTAGTCTCATTGTCTCATGAGGAGCACAACTGAGTGCAATCCGATGTACTCAAATGTGCACCTGATGAGACAATGCGACTAACACTTTGGCGCTACGTTCCCTGTGTACAAAAGAGAACGTGGCTACCTAAAGACGTAAAAAATTTTTTCTTAATCTTAAATTTTATTTTATGTACAATACTAATTACATTTAAATAGTAAAATTTTATCATAATTCTTTATATTCATTTCCTTATATTATGTATACATACCGTGATATTTATAGCAGGCATTAAATTTAAAATTTAATAAAATAACGAGGAATAACTGATCAGAATATATTACGAAAAAGTACTGCTTTTGTTAGTTAAGCTGGTTAACGATAAAGGGCACAAGATGAAAGTATTTTTGAAAATGTAAAGTTATTGTAAGCAGCTTCCTAACGAGAACATGTACAACTTCCCTAGAAGAGCTAATGACATGAACATTCTTAGTAATGAATTTTTGTGATTTGGTACGTTTTATAAAGCCAGATGACCAGTACGTATTAAGTTTTATAAGTTTATTGTATAGTTAGGCTAAATAATTGTTCTAACACTTCAGCTAAATACAACGGGAATAGAATACAAGGACATCAACAATGTTGCATTAGAATGAAAACGTACGAGAATTTTTATTTGGTGGGATACTTTAGGAATATAACTCATAGAAAGAGTTAATCAAAGTATAAGTGTAGGCGGTCTTTCTGTAAAACCTATTAAACAACATTTTTAATTAAAAATTAGTTTATGGCCTAATTTGTAACCAATGCATATTATAGTTTATTCAGAATTAAAAATTAGATGTAAATTAATAGCAAATTATAAATATATGTTCTTATTAAAAAAATTAATTACATCCTTATTTAGAACTAAAAAAATATAAACGTAAGGGCTTGGAACCCACTGAACTTAATAATAAGAAAATAAGTTAATGATAATAAGGATAAAATATTCATAATGGGTTTGGTAACTTTGTGCTATATCCTATTCCAGTAAAACTGTCTTCTTTCTTTGCAATCGTTACATATGTATGTATTGTTTTACGTAGGCCTTATGGTGGTCAAAAGTTGATAAGGCCCTGGTTTATCAAATTAAGCTCCGCCCCATTTAGTGTCCATTTCGTGAATGGAAATAAGTTTACTGACCTATTATTAGATTATGTAGCCCTTCAGTCAACCCTCTAATACAATTTCATAGAAGAATATGCTTAGGACAATGCTGTTTAAAGATGTCTGTTTAATTAGCAAAAATAGCTCATTTGTTTGAAAACTTACGTATGTGATATTGTACCAATGCAAATATACAGAGAAAACACAAATTCTACTGGCGAAGAAAAAGTAGGTTATATTTTATCAAGATGAATGTTATGTAATTAGTTTGCAGATGCCTGCCTTTGACACTACCCCTCAAGCGCAACGATCCAATATATAGAATCGATAATGCAACAATGTAGGTTACATTGCTTCAACCCACAAAGGACTTTATGGAGATCTTATCAATGAACTATGAGGTACGTTTAAAATCATATGTATGTACAAAAACGGGAGTTTTTTAAGATTCATTACGGTTCCAATTTCAAATCTCTTACACTAGGTACATGTACAGCTTCATATAATAAGTAATATAATTTAAGGTTTTGTTTAAAAGTAAAAGATACGGCATTGACTTTATAACTACATCTTTCTCGTAAAAATATTTTGACTACAGTTCCCTGTCGTTCTGTGCGTAGAAATCCCGTAGAAACCCACTGAGAACTGCAACAACAAGGAAAAAAAAGTATTCATAAAATGTAAAAAGGAGTAGTTTGATAGTTATTATTGTAGGTTTTTGCACCTTAGATCACCTTTAAGGTATTATTTTGTTTTATTACTGATCATATTGACAGGCTTTTATATATATATATATATATATATATATATATATATATATATATATATATATTTAATTATATGTATATAAATATATTTATATACAATAAAACTAAATTTTGACTGGATTATTGGTGTTCCCCCTGGCATCCCACCACAAAACCTGATAAAGGAACAAGGGCCTCATTAGTCGGTTCCTCGAGCCGACATTGTCTTCTTTATCCTTCGGCAGTTAGCGTAGATTCTTCTTCCCACCTTACCCTTCCTTTATTCAGGATTGCCACCTTCTCCAGCGCACTCATTTGAACGGGAGGTGTATCGGCTTACCCTGCTCTCCTACCCACAGTACTCTTCTACTGAGGATCATCGGGACATTTTCACTCACCAAAATGTTCTCCTACCTACTGCATTAAATCCGGGATGACCAATTCCGTTTTCTGCATCTGAAGGTACGGATGACGGAAGCCAAAGCAACCACTCTCCGTGATCTCCAACCCCTAGTTCCGTTGCCCAGACCGTGGCGAGCCTATGATTGTGTACCGAAAGACCAGTTCTGTATTCATACCTCCAGAGGTACAACATACACCTGGATGACCTGTCTCCTGAGATACAGTCCACGGTGATCCAAGACCCACCTTCCTCTGTGGATTTTGACCATCAGATCCGTTACCCAGTAAGTATGGGAGAGGGTACCTTTAGCCAGCTTTCACCGGTATATTCCCAGAGGTACAGGAGACACCGATGTGTTTGACCATCTTTTGAGGTTTTACTGAACATTAACAGCCCAGAGCAGCATCCCCATCGGGAAGCCCACCTCTTCGCCCAGCTCACCGGGAACATAAAATGCCTCTCGAGGACCGTGGTCACTCTGCTATTTGTGCTTGTGGGTTGCAGACACCAGCACTTCGTGAGTCACAGTAACAGAAAACACTTGATTTGGTAGCAAAACATTTCTCATGTCATTAATTTAATTTATTTGACAAATACTGAGACAGTATCCGTCACAGTATCGCACATGTAAAATTCGTCCAAGCCGTTTTAGTAAGGTTCCGAATCTTATAATATAATGTATGACGAATATTTTATGTTACTGGAATCACGCATTGTAATACAATCTGTTATTTTTCTGTGGTTGGTATATGTTGTACCATCATAAGCAATATGAATTCTATAATTTCCAAATGTGCAATGTTACCACACAGTGGTAAAACCTGATATACGTATGCAAATGAGACCTGCTTTCTGTGATATATCGTGTCTTCTTACACAAAAGTGTTGTAGTAGTTTTAAGTTATTCCTTTTTTAAATATGTATTATCATAGAAATATTTTCTTTTCTTGTAAGTACCATAGCGAAACCCTGTCAACACTTTTCAGATTTTGTTGTTTTTAACACCTTCATACTCATATTCTGGCTAAAATTTACACTAGTACCAGAGAGAAATACACTTCAATCTTTAATACCTACTTTGCGGAAACCTGATATGTCTAAGTCAGACCAGCTTTTGATTTCATACACAATTCCAATAATAATCGGCATACACAAGTTAGCTAAGTTAGTTATTTACCTGAAGAAGAGATCGGATTGCAAATCTCAAAACGTAGTGTTAATAATTTTTTATTTCACTTGACAATGGTAAATGTCAGGAAAAATCCTGTTTCATTTACAATCCTTCTATCGTCAAAAACAAAAAAGAAACTTAAAACATAGAACAAGTTATCTAGTTAGTACATATTTTCAAACAGAGAGATGTTCCGTCATTTAGCTATTGTAACATGATTCTAAATCTATACCAAATGCGCATTATTGATAATCTGTGGCTCCATACACAATACCACTTGTACATGTTATAGGTGCCAAACATGTAATATCAGGGAATCCTGATGTCTCTAAGTCAGAGCAGCGTAGTTGATGTGCGACGGCCTCATAACATCTGACAGTGATAAACAGTCCTGGCTTCAGGGAGATAAGGTTTAGTCCGTGATGGATAGCTTTATTTTCCTTGCAAGTCTTTATTAACCATTGTTTACAATTTAGTCGGAGCTACTCATTAAATACTTGAGTATTTACCGTGCTGTATTACCGAGTCGTGAGAGAAGTTTACTAGATTTCTTGGTCTATGAAACAATAGGTTTTTATTTGCTTAAGGTTACAAAGTATATTATTGCTTTGTTTTATATTCTGCCAATTTTAGGGTATAGCAGTAATACGGATATTCCCATCTATGACAATTTTTTTAAACAATTACAGGGCAGAAACGCGATGTGACGTCACACGCCTGGAATTTATTTTATTCTACAAGTGTCACATACCAAAACATAAATTTAAGGAATCCAAAAGTAAACCTATAGAAAAGGGAATACCTTTATAAAGATAAAATTTTCCATTTGTACACGTAAAAAAGTACCATAACCATAAAAATAGATGGACCCAACTACATACAGTCTAGAAAAGCACAATCGACGCAGTAGGCAGGGAAGCATAATTATGACACAGTTTTTGGCGGCGTGCCTACATAAGCAGACCAAGGTCAATGGTTTGTGTCCTTGATTTTAATAATTTCTGTATATTGTTGAATTACTGATCAATCTTCTAACAGGTTATTATAAATATCAAAATAAATAAATTTTGTCATATAATATATTACCTTAATAACCTTAGTTTTCTTTATGTCTGTCGTATGGGATTTTTTAATAGTCTATATAACTCAGTGAAGATTTGAGATATAAACTGAAACTTTATTTGTCAAAAAAGCCCTCATCTTGGAAAAATAACTAGGTGATAATGCTGTATTAAAATAGTGGTCATTTACATATTTATGAGCCTAATAGCTGTAAAAGTAGTTTTATTAAAAAACAATAAAAACATATAAAATATTCCTTTTAATTAACAACTTTGGTGTTTCATTACTAACACAAAAATAATTAGTATTTTTCAAATATAGTTTTACTAATTTTTATTTTATAACATTAAAAAACTATAAAAAACATATGTTTCACTGTGAGTAATTAGTTTCCAACACAAGTTTCTATAAGGGTACCTTTTAACACACAGAAAGTGTAAAGTAATGTGACGAATTTTCTAATAGTAAATAAAGAGAATAAGGACTGCTTACCTGTGAAATGCCAGGAACATTTTCAACTGATAATTTCATGTAAAGAGTGATAATGCCTTATAATAACCTGTCAGGTAGCAGATGGAAATTCAAGGAGTATGGTCACTACGGTCTGTAGCGGCATAGTTGTACTTAGCCAAATAAAACTAAATGTGTGGTAATATAAACTACAGATATACATCTTTATGTGTGTATGTACATAAGTACATAAATATTGTAAGGAAAATGTATTAGTTTTAGTCTTTAACACATTGAACTATTAGTACTAATTTAATCTGTTTCCTTTTCCAACATTTGGATTTTTGTACCTGGAGTTCGTAGATTTAAAATGCTATCATCCTATATGACAGTATTACTATTATTTTATTCCCTCTGTACATTGTAAAAAACAAGCAATGTCCTTTACCCTACATATACACTTTGGTTTCAAATAACTGAAACCTGATTAACCAAATTATCCCCTACCCAATTAATTTAGAACAAACAAAAATAAATCGTAACGTTTCACTTACATAAATAAATAATGATTTGACAATACCATTTGTAAATAAACAGCATAATATATACCTAATATAATATTGTTGGTATGCAAGAATACGATATGTTCAGTAAATGTTTTCCGTGCGAAAAGGGCGATTGTGTGTATTATTCCATATAAATTATTTTCTTAATATATGTACAAAGGGTATTGAAAATGAATAATTGTAATTTACTACTGACTCATTAACACTTTGTGTTAAAATATTAAAATATTGTATTAAGTAGTTTTATGTATGATTCTTTAATCTTTAAATAATTAATTGTTTATATTGTAATTACGACCAGCAAATAAATGTACATTGTGTTGTTGCAAGATAATCACAATGGATCAGGCTTTTCATAGAACTGGTCACCATTAATCAGTCCCCAATCACTCTGTTTGCTATTAAGTCAATATTTATTCAATTTACTATTCAATTACTTCAGCTACATTAGAGCTCCTTGTCTGGGACGTGGTTTGGAGCCTAATGGCCAAGAGGTATTGAATGGGACCTATTCATTCGTCTCGTTCATAGAATTAAAGCATTTGTATCGTAATTTATGTGTCCATATTTCTTTCAACGATCTTCTCTCTGAATAAATTAGTGTATTTTCATCAATAATCACAAATCTTAAGGTTTGATAACAAGGTACAACAATTCTAATCTGAATCCACTCTGTGACTTTTATATTACATATAATCAAAACCAACAAAGAGATTTTAGATGAATGAAGTATATCTATATATATAAAAATGAATGTTTGTATGTTTGTCCTTTATGGAATCGTGAACTATTGGACCGATCATGATGAAAATTTGTACGTATATGTATTTTTCCACGGATAAGCTATGCCCATCCCTTTCCCGATTCAGGATTCCGCCCCACTGGTTACAGAAATACCCATAAGAAATGCATTGCAGCAAACATATGTTAACGTCTTTTCAAATTTTTAATCAGCTGTTCTTTGTAAACATATATTACACTTATAGTTTTAAAGCATAGAGTAAGCTTAAGAGAAACGACAAATTTTGTTTAAACTGTTTTTTGCAATCACTGTTAAACATAGACTTTACTATCCAGATAATACAATTCAAATTTGACGTAAAAATTCACCTTTAACTGCAATATTTATTTAATATAAACCATGCTCATGCTTGATCAGAAGAGTAATGCAGATATCATAATTACTATCTTACGTTGGCTACAAATATAAAGAATGTTATAAAATCAACCTTAGTTGTTTTTTTTTGACAGAAGTATGGTTCTCAAAACTCCGTGTGTACATATTCTCTCGATCGAGACAACAAAGCAAGCTCAATCGTGGAATCGGAGATATAACTAATTTAATCTAAAATTTATTATAGTAAAAAAAAAAATTTACTAAGTAATATAAGGACTTCGGTTCTTAAGATTTGCGTGCGAAGCCGTGGGTAACAGCTAGATAGAGGCAGGAATATGGTACATACCTTCATAATACGCCCAAGAGGCTCACGATGGAACGACTATCAATTATCTCAGCAATGTTTAGAATGTGATAGAAAAAGAATAAGTGAATATAGTGTACTGTTTTCAACGGGAAATTGCGTGCGAAGCCGCGGGCAACTTTTGCAAAAAATTATTGAAATGCGCAGAAAAGCGCGCCGGGCCCGCTAGTATATATATAAATATAAAAAAATATGTAAATATGTAAGGAAAGAATTTACTTTGTTATAAACACAACCTTTTTGACCTCTCAAATAGGCATCTGAAACAATTTTGGTGTATCATAATGAATATTATATGATAAATTAACAGAGTGTACATAGTTTGGTATGAGTTATAAAATATACATAAGGAAACAGGCGCAACGTTTTGATAACAGTTAATCAATACTACGCATCTAAATATAGCTTGTTACTATTAAATTGGCATTATATAATATAACTGGCCTGTTTAGATAGGAAGAATAGGTATTTGTTTTCAAGCTTATAAATATACTAAATTTATGTTTAGTTTTTGTGTTTATGTTTAGAGCTTAGCAAAATCATACTGATGTTTAGTTAAATAAGTTGCAAATTATTTGTAGAGTTATCAGTCACAAACTGACTCATAAACGGTTAGTACTAGTTCTTAATAATAATAAACACATGGAAGCAGAGGTGTAAGGAAACATCATACTGAGGTGCTGCGATTATTACAATGCAGGGACAATGGGAAGAGGGTAAGTATGGTGGATGGGATGGATTGACATTGAGAAAGAGGAGGAAGGAAAGGAGAGACAGACAGACAAAGTTAGGGAGAGAGATAAAAGAGAGAAAGAGAGAGAGAGCGGAGTCGCACTGGAGTCTTAGACTATAAATACTCGCAACATCTGCCTGTATATCTCCCTTGGCAGCAATTCGGCTGATTTACTGAGTTTGTAACACCATTTTTGCTGTACTTATCTAATTTTTTACACAATTACTCACGATAAATAACTACATCTTAAATCTTAGGACTTTTGACAATAGATCTTTAATTGGATGTTACTTTTCACTAAATGTATTCCTAAAAGTAAAACACCAGATAGTTAAATTGCATTAAACTCAATAAAACTACTATCTCCCCGTGAATTAACTATTGAATTAATCAAACTTTATGGTTTTGGTTCTAATAAGTCTTGGAACAACAGATATGATCATTGTAGTAGGATGTAAAAAGATGTTTTGATTAGAAATTTAATGGCAAATTTTGACCATATTAATATACTTCTTTATGTTTAAAATAGGAAAAATTCAATGTTAATCAATTATTCAGAGATTAAAGATTAAGCAAAAGATAATGTATATAGTAAGCAATGGGTACGAACTATGCACTTTAGGGGTTTTACTATAAAATTTAACAAGTTTTTATAAAAATCGTACAAAAACTAAAATTAAATAGGTAAGCATTATCAAAGTAATCTGAACTGCATTATTTTTTCAATGCAAATCAAGGACCGCTATCTACGAATTTAATATTGACACCATATCAGTCTGGTCTACAATCTAACATTATACTCAAACTATAAATGTATAAAATAATAACTATGAAAATTAGTATCTCTTTTATTACGTAAATGATTGTTGAATACTTTTCACTAAAAATGCTAAATAGGCTAAAATATGAATGTAACAAAAACCTTATGATGTTATAATGATTTCCATAAATGTTACAGGACACAATGTTTTACTAAAGTGCATGTTTTGTATTATCTAAGCCAAAAATATGATTGACCCTTTTTTGTGCTTCCTGATTTCTTTGGATTACAGATATCTTTAATACTTTAATGCATTTGTTACATCAGGTTATCGATCAATCTGGAATACAAGGAAAATCAGGATAGTTAAGAACATTTTCTAAAATCGTACTAAATCTGTGATTAAAGATTTGGTAAAAGATAAAACATTTTCTCTATCCGTAAAGCCAAAAGTAGTTAACCCTTTGTTAAAAAAATAATAAGCCAAGCATTTCCTATGGTTTTCCTCTCTTATTAACACGTAGTCGGTACGTTTTACATTATGCTATTAAATATACAGTTAGTTTCAACAGTTATCAATTTATAAATTCTATGAAGAATTGAGATGAGAGTTTCATTGTGTATTCTGTTGATAGGAAGTGGTCAGCTTTTGAAACTACGCCGAAAATAAGATAATAATGTCAATCAAAAATGTTCAAAGTTGGAAATACCTGCATTTCCTATGTTATTAAAATGTATACCAAACAATATTATCTTAGAAATATTACTTTTGCATTTACCCTCATAACAAGATTTTAGGGATATTTTTAAATATTTGGTCTCATTATCCCCTCTAGAAACCAAAATCACCATAATTAAAAACTTCCAATGTATCTACTTTAATCAAGATCTTTTAAGGCTTCAAAATAAGGCCAGTGGGAGTTTAGATTATAAATTTTTATATTCTCGTTATTATGCATCGTAGACAAAACAAAAACATGTTTTAGAATATTTACGTTTTTATAGTAATGTTTGTTTCTAAGTATTTCTTGGTATCTTGTAAAATTAAATGATAACGTACGTTCAAAATTGTAAATAGTATGGAGTAAATAATATAATAAATAAATATATATATATAAATAAATAATATTGTAAATACATATGTAAATATTTGTAAAAAATGTAAGTAATATTCTATTAACTATTATTTTTACATTGTAAAAATAATAGTTAATAGAACATTGGCGTCGAAAATATAATTTACTCGAACCAGAAGTGCTCATACCTGTACAGTTCCTAAACTAACGAAACCAGGTGCGAAGCCGCGGGTAACTGCTAGTTCTATTACAAATCCGGCTGGAGATGAAGAGTGTCATGGCATTAAACAATAACTTATGAACAGAAGTATTACGTATAACGTAGCTTTACAGTGCTTCAGCACTACCAACTTCCGTAGATGGCTAGTTTATCGCATAATAGAGTTCCGTAGTTGGAGCTAAATGCATTGTAAATAAACTTGAAATGTATATATTAGTCGGGATACGGATGATTCAATAGTGATTCAGACAAGCCACGTTGTTGATTCAGTAGCATTTGGTTAAAATCTCTATATTGTTCTGGTAAGTGCTATGTCCCTCCAATGTTATGATTAGCTAAAAACATTGCTCGATTTTCAATGCAGTCTTCAATAAGAAATTCGATGATAGAACTTAACTTTTGAGAAGAATATTTTAAGATGGCATATGATAGTTTCTTCTAAAATATTAACATATTTTAAATAATGTTCAACTACCATTTCTGTGATTTTTAAAATAAATAATATTTTAGAATTACTGGTAATAATGTGAACCAATAATTACAAAACAATGATTACCAATTAATTATTTTGTGTGTGTGTGTGTGTGTGTGTGTGCGTGTGTGTGTGTGTGTGTGTGTGTGTGTGTGTTTGGTTATTTTTTTAATGTAACTATTTCCATTGTTTTATAAACTTCATTATAGATGATCCCAAATGAACATTCCAGCCATGTGACAATAACTATCGTGCACATCTGGCGGCAAGACCGAAGGAGGTCACGTGGTGTGACTTGCAAGATGGCGGTGTGTCCCGAGGGGGTTGTAACTTCAGCAAGTTAGCCAACTTTAGTGTCTGTCCTACTTAACCAACAGCAGACGACTTGCCGACTAAACAGAAGTACCTCCAGCCATACTTGTGATAATACACTTCGATGACCGACAAAAAAATACAATTATTTTCGTATAACTAACAGTTTGGACAACAATACAATCTTGTTCCTCTATACAAGCAAAACATTACACTGAGTCTGATATTGGTTGTTGCATTTATGAGCAAGTGTTCTCACGCGGGTACGATATTTACTAATAACTTTAAATATTTATTTTAAACACATATAAACCAGTATTCGCAAATTTATAAACTATAAAATAGTTACTTATTATTTTATTATTACTTATGTCTAGTAACTTTAGGTGAACTTGCACTAAAACCCTCGTTTAACATAGTGTAATCCATAAAAATTAATTCTTCGTAACAAATATTGTAAGGAGCTCATGATTGGCTTAGAGAGGGGTAAGGGGGAGCGGGGTAAATTCGAGTGAATACCTTGTACTAGACATTCCAAAAACATGACGTTATACTTACCCCCCCCCCCCCCTTCAGACAACCGCAGTGCTTGCCTACCCCAGTGCAACTTCGTTGTCCACACTGTGTTCATTTGCTTTAATCAACTTAAGAGTATAGTTTTAGTCTTTGAAACAATAATGTTAGTCCTGTGCATTATTTAGGAAGTACTCTTCATTTATGAATCAACGAAATATATTAATTTTATCGTATATTTCACATATGTACAGTATATAATTAATATGTACTAATTTTTTATTATGTAAGTTATAATAACCATTAAAAGGCGGCCGGAACTTTTTTATCTGTGTCATCAATACGTTTTATGCTTGTCGTTTAAACGTAAAAAATACATTTATAACTACAAAAATAACGATACAATTAATAACACTAAACAATGCTACAATGATATTTAAATAATTATAAACATTATAATTACTAATCAATTAAAACAGTCTAATAGACCAAAATAAAACTAGAATAGTGGCGAAACAATATTAGAAGTTAAAATTTCAATTGTCAGCAATAATGTTGCAATTTAATCACAGTAACAGCTAATTTAGTTAATGGCAAACAATTAAGTTAATGAATAAATTGCTTGACCATAGACCTCTTAACAAGTGGACTAACAAGTTGGAAATAAACTTCAATTTAACTTTGTGACTGGGAGTAACTTGTATATTATACAAAGTGCTTGTTATTTTAACATATGTGCTCTTGGTTCATACGAGTACGTAACAATGCATATATACAAGTATTTTCTTTAAATTTAATATTATGGGTATAAATCTAAGAACATTTGAATTTAGTTAAATAGAAGTTGCAAAAACTACTAGGCTAATTAATAGAAACTGATACTCGCAATTCGCGTGCTTTCAAATATTAAATATATTAAATACTTCAATGCAAGATGCTCCATTGGAACAGGTATTGCCAGTTGCTCAAACAACTTTTTTACACGCAAACTTTTCCATTACATTTTTATGTGTATGGTATACCTAGGCTTATAGCCTGTATGTAAGTACTCTGAATTGATCATCCGCTTTTAAATAAATCCGCTTATCATAAACAAGCATCCCCTTCCATAGTTGAAATAACTAGACAATATTATGGCTCTATCGAGTCAGCAATGATTTAAATATTGCAAATGTTTTGTTAAATTTAACAGTTGTGAGTGTGAAGCAGGAAAAGAGTAACGTTGTTTCGATGAACATTCGTATAACAACGCTAACCATGTTAAAATTACACAATTTTGTCTATTGGATATTAGTTTGAGAAAATCAATTTTTATGGTAAAAGCAATTATATTTTATTACTGAAATAATATTGCTATCATCAATAACACACATTTTCTATCAACCCCAGAAAATCCTAAATTAATCACTTTATAGAAAGTTAAACTTATTGATATCCAGCCTAAGTGGAATGCCCAACTTCGAACAATACACTATTAAATTACTTTATATGTTTTATAAGCATTAATTCATTAATTATTAAATAAAATATACAATATGTAAAAAGTGTCACATATTTTATATATTTTATTTTAATATTGAGTTTACTCTGTATTGTTTGTGACATTTGCTGTCTAAAAAATATACTATTCAACTTTTAACGTTAATGTAATAAAGTCATTATTGTTATTGATCGTGGAAACCTTTAGAATCGATCACCCAATGATCGGTTAATCTGTATAATGTTCCATGTAAGGAACTCGTGCCTTTTATTTAATTTAAAATAGCAGGAATAATTGAAAAGATATCCATAGATTTTCCAACGATGGAATTTCAAGTTGGAAAAGTTTTTATTACTTTATTTTACGAGTTGGCGCTTAAGTTAAAAATAAAAAAGTTACGTATTAAAATCCCTTCAAACTTTAAAAAAACATCCACTTGTTCAGAAAACAAGCAGACTAATTAATTAAATTAATTCAAGTGAGAGTAGTTATTAACTTTGCCTTTAGAAAAAGCGGATGCATTTTATACTTTTATTATATTTTTGCAACTTTATTCCGCCCTTGCGAGGATTGAAACGTAGCAAATAGGTGATATTCACTATATTATATTTTGATCCCAAAGAGTATGTGAAAAACTTAATTTAGGGATTCGTAATCAAAGACATTAAATAACATCAATGAATCGATAATCCCTTCTAGGCATGCTGTTTGTAATGTCTAGTTATACTATTTTTAATATCTATGATAGCTTCCTGAGGATTGCTTTCCCATATCTCGATGAAAGCCTATTCAAGCGCTCCATGGTTTATCAAGAGCATCTAACTGCAAAGCCCTGATATTTCTCTAAGGATGATCCTAAATGTTTGATGCTGGATTAAAGCCGTGTTGTTGGGCAGCTCTCACCATCCTTGTTATTGCATGATCGTGTAACCAGTTTTTGGCTGCCTGGGTGGAATGAGGATGAACATTGTCATAAAACATGGCTAAAAGTATTGGAAACTGCTTAAGGTAAAGGCAACACTATTGGCTGAAGAACCATATTCAAGTACATCTAAGTCATGGGATTACCAAAAGACATAGACAGAAAAGGTTCAAAGGCATAAATTCCGTCCCAAATCGATCAAAATTCAAAAGCTACAACACCACCTACACCGCCCCGTCATAACTCTCACCCTACCATCTTCACACTTTTAGACATCCATCTAAACTGAGTACATGTAATCGAGTTCCAAATCAGCGGTAAACATATATCTCTTACACGCTTTACATGTCTAGTTTACATGATCATACAGGCCTTTTCAATTGCCTTTGCTTGTGATTACGTCGTAGCTTTTTCAAATTCTAAGGTTCCCTGGCCTTCAAATTTTGCTCATGAAGTTTCCTACGTTTGTGTTTGTGTTGAATTTTATCAATTGCTTGTGCCTTGTCTTGTGTTGAAATCAATGTGCCTGTTACGTGTCCAAATTCAGCTCGAAAGACTCTGGCTGTGTAACTGAACTCCTCCTCGGCCTGATTCTTTCTAATCAATCTACTGTTCGTTGTTCAGCGGTCGTCCCCTCCACCATGTCTGTAAGCAAAAATGCCAGTTTCCAGAAACCTTTGTCCGGCCCGAGTTATTACACTAACTGACCTTAAATCGATCTGCAACTGAAACCATGTATTCACAATGTTTAGAATCTCCTGCCTTGATTCAAATTTGTAGGTCATACGATTCATTTTATGCATAAAAGGTCTATACTAACGGATCAGAATGAACCGAAAAAATTTTGGGCTCTGCGGAAGAAAATGAACCTTACTAACTTTTATTGTTGTTATCTCTCACATTAGAATTGTACACAAACTCTTTTGCAAGTGCAATTACCTGCTTCCAGTGATAATAAAGGGTCCAAAGATTAAACTTTTGTAACTGTTTCTGTGTTTCCATTCACAAGGTCTTTTGTTACAATATTGTAACTGCAACGCTATTAAAAGATTTCTTAAAAGACCAAATAAATCAATAAATTATTATTTATAGTTGATGAGTGTTTCCACTTCGAGTGTTGAGCGAGCAATGTAATAGGGTTTCTTTACCCTAACACCTAAATATTACCAAGTTTGTCAGTTAGAGCAAGAATAATTTTATAATTAGGGCTTATTAATTATATATTATAACTTTAATTACAACATTATTATAATTTTTCTCCTTAACGATGTACAGTAGTAATTAAATATGTGTAATTATGAAAAGATAGTATTTATGGATATTTTAATTTGAAAACTTCTAAATTCATTACAGTCTTTTAATTGCCACAAAAGTAACTTTCATGAGGATCACAATAATGTCAAATAAGAATGCAATGTGAACTCGCGAGACCACAACCGCTTGAAGGTATCCTTTGTAAGTTATGAAGCCGTTTAGAAACCCGTGGTAAAGTTTACTCAGCAATTAAAACAATTTACAGTCTGCACATTCTGCACTCTAAATATTTACACTTACTACAACGATCTCTGAGTTAGAATGTTTTTACTACAATCTTAGCAGCGTGAATACTTAAATATTCTCAACACAATGTATAATTATTTACTCCGGAGAGTATAAATTATACAAGGCATACAAAGCTTCATTCAAAACTGTCCATCTAATTTTCTTAATTTAAACCGTATTGGAGTTATATCAACTACACAATCTAGGCAAGGCTTTGAATGATTTTAAAGACCGTGTTTCTTATACATGTCAAAGATTTGGCGTTTAACTTAGAAAGCACACATTGATTTAGCCAATTTCTGCACCAAAAAGCCATTCTATTTCAATTAGGATTTAGTGTTTTGACATTACCAACAACATAAACTGAATCAGTTGCTAATAGTTAAAATAATGAAAAAAAAAAATGCTAAGGCAGTCACGGGACTGACAGACAGAAGTGACTACTTATAACGGGCTGTGAATATAAATGTTACAATCCTATAACTTGCAACATTGTACCTACCGGTACCTCAGGAGTTTGACCTAGAGAAATCTATGAAATAATAAAATTTTAATATTATAACAAATGACAAAATCCAATATTAGAACATTTATAATGTAAAATTTAACTACCTAATCCATTAACAATATTTTCACACATGGTTAATGAATAAAATGGTTAAAACTGGGGTCTGACCCAAAGTCTGTTATATTTCCCTTAAAACCAACGTTAGTATATCCCCAGTTCAACTTTCATTAAGCATCAAGAACAATAGATTCAGTATCTGCTCTTTTTAAAGCCTTTTTGATAAAATCAAATCTCTGTGGTGAAGAGTATATGGTTTTAGTGGAACCGAATCTGTACTATTTCATCAAAACTTAACATCCATAGAGGGTTTAACTTTTCCAATTCTAGTTCTCAAAGAAACTATTTAACGCTTTTTTGAGATGTGTGATTCGCTATAATTTTATTTATAGTATTTTCCCAATAACAAATTACGTCATTTCTTTCTGAAAAAATAATTCTTCTTTGCTGCGCATAATTCAAATGTTTGGGTTCACCACTTAATGTTAAAATGTTTAGAAAGCCAAATTTCTAAATATAAATACTAGAATCAGTTTTCCATGTATTTTGCAGATTTTCTAAATTTTCAAGACAATAGATAAGTGATGTGTCTTCGGCAAACCCTATTACTGTACCATTGACCATTGTATTACCTAAATCATTGATTTAGAGAAGAAATAGAAGTGGACCCAATACCGATCCTTAAGGATTGCAGTGTTGAATAATGCCCGACTCACTCCCAAGATAAGAAACTGTCTCTTAGATAACTATATATATATTTATTATATATATATATATATATATATATATTCTATATATATATATATATTCTATATATATATATATATTCTATATATATTCTATATATATATATATATATATATATATATTATATATATATATATATATATAGAGCCCCACAAATATTTCCTTTCTTTATATCATTATCAATAAGTTGAAAAAGGTTGACAGAGCCTCATTAGCAGATAGTGTTTTGGTGAAGTCAAATTTATTGTTTCTGAAAAACTTATTTAGTTAAAACAATTTACTAGGCTTTCTTCATAATTTTGTCTATAATGTTAGAACATACCGAAATTACACTTCCATCGGTTAGTCTCGCGACTGCTTTTCCGTTACTGTAACTATTCACAACTGTTTCAATTTACGTTGTTGGTAATGTACTAAAAAATAATTTAAATATAATGACTTTTTAATGCAGGATTGCCCTAAATCGATGTGCGCTTTCTAAGTAAAACGTCAAATTTTGACATGTTCACGAAACGCAATCGGTCAAATAATTCAAAGCCTTTCCTAAATTGTGTAAAGTAGTAACGTTTACACTTCAATATTTTTGCATTAATAAAATTAGATAGATAGTTTTGAATATATCTTTGTACATTTTGTATAATTTATACTCCCGGAATAAATTATACATTGTGTTGAGAATATTTAAGTATTCACGCTGCTTGGATTGTAGTACAAACATTCTAACTCGGAGAACTTTGTAGTAAGTGTAAATATTTAGAGTGCAGAATGTGCATACTGTAAATTGTTTTAATTGCTGAGTAAACTTTACCACGGGTTTCTAAACGGCTTCATAACTTACAAAGGATACCTTTAAGCGGTTTGGTCACGCGATTTCACATTACACTCTTTTTTCACATGATTGTGAACCTCTTGAAAATTACTATTGTTGCAATCTAAAGACTGAAGTAGATTTAGAAGTTTTAAAATTAAAATATACGTAAATAAAATATATTTATAATTACATAAATTACATTATTAATGTACACCGTTACGGAGAAACATTATAATAATTATGTGATTAAAGTCTCTAATTAATTAGCCCTAATCATGAAATTTAGTTTTGCTCTAGCCAAAAGAACTTGATAATATTTAAGTGCTAGAGTAAAGAAACGCTATTAAATTGCTCAGACTCGAAGTCGAAACATTCATATATGAGAAATAATAATTTTTTGTTTTGTTTGTTCTTTTAAGGAGTATCTTAATAGCGTTGCAGTTACATTATTGTAACAAAAGACCTTGTGAATGGAAACACAAAAACAGTTACAAAAGTTTAATCTTTGCACCCTTTATTATCAGTTGGAAGCAGGTAATTGCACTTTAAAAGAGTTTGTGTACAATTCTAACTTAAGAGGTAGCAACATTAAAAGTTACTAAGATTCGTTTTTTTCCACTTAGCCCAGCATTTTTAGGTTCACTCACATCTATGAGTACATAGTTTTTGAATCGTTTACATACCTACATAAAATGAATCGTTTCCCTACAAATTTGAATTAAGCCATGTGGATTCTAGACATTTTAAAATATGGGTTCGGTTGCAGAGCTGGTAGTGTGATAAATCCTATGACTCGCTAGATGTACCCGAATTTTGTTCTTCAGCCCATAGTGTTGCCTTTACCTTAAGCAGTTTCCAATACTTTTACCTATGATGATGACAATGATCATCCTCATCCTTCCAAGGCGGCCAAAAACTGGTTTCACGATCATGCAATAACGCGGATGGTAAGGGCTGCCCAATCAAGGCTTAAATCCAGCATACATATTTAGGATCATCCTTAAAGAATGATCAGGGCTGTGCACTTTGCTCTTGATAAAGTTTTTGAATATATATATATATATATATATATATATAAAAAAAAATATATATACATATATTGCAAACAGCATAACTAGAAGGGATTACTGGATCATTGCTGCTATTTAATATCTTTGATTATGAATCCCTAGATTAATGAGTTCACTTCCTCTTTCGGATCAAAAGATAATATAGTAAATATCACCGATTCACTAGGTCTCAATACTCACAAGAGTGGAATAAAGATGGAAATATAAATAAAGTATAAAATATATCCGCTGTTTCAAAAGACAAAGTTATTAACTATTTCCCACTTGAATTAATTTAATTATTAGTCCGCTTGTTTTCTAAACAAGTGGATGTTTTCCAAAGTTTGAAGAGTTTTCAATAGGAAACTTTTTTATTTTTAATTCAAGCTCAATCTCGTAAAAAAATAATAAAACTTTTCCAACTTGAAATTGCTTGGACACTCTATGCATATATTTTATATTATTCTTTAGATTTTAAATTAAATAAAAGGCACGAGTTACTTACATGGAACATTAAATATATTAAATGATCAGGTGATTGAGTCTAAAGGTTTCCATGATCAATAATTACTTTATTACATTAACGTTCAAAGTTGAATAGTATATTTTAAGACAGCTAATGCCATAAATAATACGGAGTAAATTCAATACTATAATAATATATATATATATATATATATATATATATATATATATATATATATATATATATTATTTTGTAATTAATAACTGAGAGCTTATAAAGCATATAAAGTAGTTTAATAGTTTATTGCTCGAAATTGGACATTCCACTTAGGCTGGATACAGTATATTTGATTGTCTATAAAGTGAATAATGTAGGATGTTCTGGGTTTCATAGAGACGTTTGTTATTGTTGATAGCAACATCATTTCAGTTATAAAATATACTTGCTTGCTATATAAATGTCTTATCATAACATTTATTTTTTTCAAATAAGTATGCAATAGACAAAATTGGGCAATTTTAATATGGTTAGCGTTGTTAAAGGAATGTGTAACAAAACGACGTTATTCTTTACCTGCTTTACATTCACAACTTTTTAAAGTTTCAAATCCTTTGTAATATTTAAACATTGCTAACTCAATAGAACCATAATACTATCTAATTATTTAACTCAGGAAGGAGATAACTGTTACGGAGATGATGAGCGGATTTATTTAAAAGCGGATGATTCATAATTCAGAGTACTTACATACAGGCTATAAGCCTAGGTATATCATACACATAAAATGTAATGAAAAACTTTGTAAGAAAAAAGTTGTTTAATAGCATTTACTGGCTAGTCTTCAACTGGCAGTACGTGTTCCACTGCATACCGGCTATAAGCATAGGTTTACCATACACATAAAAGTTTAATAGATAAGTTTGCGTGTACAAAAGTTGTTTAAACAACTGCTACTACCTGTTCCAATACAACTTGGAGCATCTCGCATTGAAGAATTTAAAATATTTCAGATATAATAAGCACACGAATTTCGGGTATAGGTTTTTATTCTTTAGTAATTTTTGCAACTTGTACTTAACTTAATTCATAATATAATGCTTCTCATAATTATTCGCATAGCATTAGATTTAAAGAAAATGCTTGTATATATATATATATATATATATATATATATATATATATATATATATATGCATTGTTACGTACTCGTATAAACCCATAGCACGTATGCTAGAATGACAAGCATTTATATAATACAGAAGTATTATATAGTATAGTATACTCACAGTCACAAAGTTAAATTTAAGTTTATTTCCAACTTATTAGTCTACTTTGACGTCTGCTTGACATCTATAGTCAAGCAATTTGTTCACTAAGTTGGTTGTTTCCGACTAACTAAATCAGCTGTTATTATAATTAAAATGCAACACTGAAACTGACTATTGAAATTTTAACATCTAATAAATTTGTTTAAACTTATTAATTACAAACTAATTACATTCTAAATTAAATGTACGATATGTTCTCCATGGCTGACAAAACATAGTACGACGTACTAACGATTCTCTCTCCTGTTCAAGGATTCCTGGTGTAGCCTTAATTTGTGTGACACCTTCTTCTATCCCTTGTTTTAAATCTTCAATTGAATCAATTGGACGTGTGTACGAGTATACTAGGGATTTTAGGTCTCCCCAAAGATGAAAATCTATCGAATTCAAATATTGTGACCTAGGTGGCCAAGCTACAGGTCCATTACGTTCAATCCACTGATTTCCAAATTGTATGTTCAAAAATGCACGTAAATGAATGCTACAGTGCGAAGGAACTCCTTTATGCATAAACTTCATACGATGTATTGTGGCAACAGGAAATTTCTCCAACAATTCAAACAACACATTCTGAATTAAATTTAAATATTTTTCACTTTTCAGTCTTTGTGGTAGAAATACATGACCACTCAACACATCACTAATGCCAATGGCGTGGTGTAGTGGGTACAGCGGTTATCGTAAGATAGAATCAAGCAACGTCGAGCGTGTCTACTGCTTGGATGGGTGATCGCTGAGCGATCATGTCCTTGGAAGCAGCCCGCCTGCCCGGCCATTGGTGGTGGTTCAGAAGTCACCTTTAAGCCGTTGGTCCAAAGGTTAGGTATTTAGAGAGGGCTTCTTAGCACTAACTTCGCCTGATGAAATAAGACATCGTTACTTTACTAATAAAATCTGCCCATATATTCAACAATAAGTTTTACTGATGCCTAGATTGCAGTGTTATATGAGGGCTTTCCTCTGCCCATTCGTGTGTATTGTGAATATGTAAAATTCCGTGCCTGGCAAAACCAGCTTCATTGGTAAACATCATTGATGAAATGAGTATATTGTCGTGAGCGCATTTTTCTAACATAAGGGTACAATGAGCAAGCCTGTTTGGAGAATTACTAAGAAGAAGCGCTTGGATGCTTTGAATGTGGTATGGATACAGTTGTTGGGTATGTAACAAACATATATGTGGTTAACGTCTCTCACTACTGACGCGATTCCTCTGGTGCTCACACTAGAGTCTCGCTTAACTGCTTTCTACACTCACCCTTCTACGCTCAACGTTCTAGTGGCTTGGGGTCTACCACAGTCATGCATAAAGGGTCATGCATAAAGTCATTGCAAAGCCATACATCAGGTGTATGTTCGTCAACTCTTGAAAAGAATAATTTTTCCATAACAATACAAATTGCTAACTGTTTTTATAAACATGTTAATTTGGTTATGTTTATATTTATTAGATAAAGTAACAACAGATTTAAATAACAGTTGTTCAAATGCTGATAAATTATGGGTCGATTAGTTTGCATGTATAATAGGAAAAAAGGGAATGGTTAATGGAATGGTGGTTATATATATAAAACGATGTTTATGAACGATTAATAATTGAAAAGGAAAAGCTATTTGAAAACTTCTTTGTAACTTGTAAAATTTTAATTAACACAGTGGTTTATTAGATATTGTATAAAACAAAAATTAAATGACCGCAAATTTAAAAGAATTAAAACTGATATATTTAATATATAATAACAATAAATAAATATAAATATATAAAATATGTTTTCTTAAATTGGAACAATTTTAAGTTTGCATTAAAAATATTATTTTGGTCGTCGTTCCTGTTTTATTTGTTTTCGTTCTATTAGACTATTTAAATAGGGTAGTAGTTCTAATGTTTGTAATTATTTTAATATGATTGTGGCATTGTTTATTAATATTAATTGTATTGTTACTTTCCTACTTATCAATTTATTTCATACTTTTTAACGTCACGCATTAAACAGTATTGATAACACAGATAAAAAAAGAGTTGGCCGCCTTGTAATGGTTATTATAAATTAAGAAATTAAAATAAATAATAAGTACAGATTTAAAGAGGCACTATACATATGTTAAACATACGAGAATTATTAGTAAATTTCGTTAATTCCTAAATTTACTTCCTAAATAATGCGCAGGAGTAACAATACTGTTAACAACGACTAAAACTATACTCTTATAGTTGATTAAATCAAAAAAACACACTGCGGATAACGAGTTTGCACTGGGGTAGGCAGGCACTGCGGTAGAGGGGTTGGTTAAGTATTATCAGCATTTTTTTAGAATGTCTAGTACAAGGTATTCACTCGTATCTACCCCACCCCCATATCACTCTCTACACCAAACATGAGCTCCCTGCAGTATTTCTTACTAAGCTTTAAATTCTTCTTACTAATCTTAAGCTTTAAATTTTTAACTCATTAAATATTATAAGTAATTCTTATGGATTACACTATGTTGAACGAGGATTTTAATGCAAGTTCACATAAAGTTACTAGATAAAAGTAATAATAAAATAGTAAGTAATCATTTTATAGATTATAAATGAGTGAATTCTGATTTATATTTATTTAAAATAAATATGTAAGTTTATTACTAAGTATTTTATTTACTTGAGAACATTTGTTAATAAATTCGGAATCTAATATCAGAATCAGTGTAATGTTTCCCCTGTAGAGCTGACCAAGATTATATTGCTGTTCCTAACAGTTAGTTATCTGATAATAACTGTAATGTTTTACTGTGGTCGGTCATCCAAGTGTATTATCACAAGTATGGCTGGAGGTACTTCTGTTTAGTCGGCAAGTCGCCTGCTGTTGGTTAAGTAGGACAGACACTAAAGTTGGCTAACTTGTTGAAGTTACAACCCCCTCGGGATACACCGCCATCTTGCAAGTCACACCACGTGACCTCCTCTCGGTCTTGCCGCCAGATGTGCACGATAGTTATTGTCACATGGCTGGAATGTTCATTTGAAATCATCTATAATGACGTTTATTGGACAATGGAAATAGCCATATTATTACCAGTAATTATAAAATATTATTTATTTTAAAAATCACAGAAATGGTAGTTGAACATAATTGGAAATATGTTAATATTTTAGAAGGTTGAAACTCTGTTAAAATACCATACCTGTGGTTTAGTACGATTTTTATTCTACATTTTTAATTTTCTAATAAAAACACCTATAGTACGTATCTCGTACCTATTGCTTAATATATACATAATCTTTTGTTTAGTCTTTATCTGTTAATAATCTTCATAAACTTTCAGGTTTTCCTATTTTAAACATAAAGAACTATATTAATATGTTCACAATTCGCCGTTATATTTCTAATAAAAACATCTTTTTCTATCCTAGCACACAAAAAATTATTTGTCACCTATTGCTAAAGATTATCTAAATATCTCTAAAATTATTATACTGTATCTGTTGTTCCAAGACTTATTAGAACCAAAACCATAAAACCTGATTCATTCAATAGTCAATTCATGAGTAGGTAGTTGTTTTACTGAGTTAAATCCATTAAAATATCTTGTATTGTTTTTTTTGTGAATAAATTTGGTGGCAGGTACAATACAATTATAAGTCTATTGCCGAAGTCCTAAGATTTAAGAGTAGTTAGTTATTGAAGAAATTGTGTAAAAAATTAGATAAGTAGAGTAAAAATAGTGTTACCAACTCAGTAAATCAGCCAAATGGCTGCCAAGGGAGATATACAGGCAGATGTTGCGAGTATTTATAGTCTAAGACTCCAGTGCGACTCTCTTTCTCTCTCTCCCTCTTTCTCTCTTTTTCTCTCCCTCTCACTGTGTCTGTCTCTCTCTCCCTTTCTCTTAATGTCAATCCATCCCATCCACCATATTTACCCTCCTCCCATCGTCCCTGCATTATATTAACATTCGCAGCACCTCAGTTGACGTCCAGGCCAGTTATATATGATGGCAATTGACATTTTAGTAACAAGCTATAGTTTTCTGAGTAGTGTTAATAATTGACTGTTATCAAAATTTTGCGCCAATTTCTTAATAATGTGTCTTTTATACTTCATGTAAAACTTTGTACATTCTGTTATTTTATTACTGGATTTTCATTAAGATTTACCAAAAATTGTTTAAGATACTCATTTCACAAAAAGATTATATATATAGTCATATATATATATATATATATATATATATATATATATATATATATATTAATATAGTATATATATATCCAAATAAAAAATATCCAATTTCAAATAACAGTAACTAGTAACTGTAAATCATAGAATTTAATTTATCAATAGTCATGCAAATTTCGTCCCAAGTACCATATCGGTTTAACAACAAATCCCTTACATATTAGGATTAAGACCAATCGTTAATGTAGTTTCACGACACGCATTGGCTCATAACTGTTACTCATTAAAAGGGATTTGTTAAGTTCCAGAAAATTCTTCCAAAATTCTATTGGAAATTTTAGAACAAGCGTAACATTTTGTCACTAAGGAAAAATTACCTTTTGGTTTGAATAAGAAATTATCTGTAAAAACAGACTAAATAATGTTTAACAGAATGTATAATGTATATTATTGTTCTGAATTAACGATTAAAAAATAATAAAATTTATTATATCTTTTTTTATTTTAAGTTGTTAGAGTGCAATTGTTTTAACTTATAATCTAAATTTTAATATAAAGTCACTTGCCTACATTTCTTATAATATACCAAAGAATTTTATATTACACTGTAAATTTAAATTTAGATTAGAAAATTTCAGCTGATACTAAAAATTAATTGCATGTTTACTTTTATTTTTTTTACGTTTGTATAAACTATGTTTATATCATTTTTGAGGACTATGTCGAAATTTATAGGATTGTATGAAATCTTTTTCTTTTATTCTTAAACATATATATTATGTGCACAAAATAATACTTCATAGTGCACAATTATATATACTTCATTAATCTAAAATCTGTTTGTTCCTTTTTATTATATGTACTAGGAAAGTTACAGTATGGACTGATATTACGAGTGTCGTAGTTTGTTTTAAAACCCTGCGAAATAAAACCTTGTGCGATTATTGATGAAAATACGCCAATTTATTCAGAGAGAAGAACGCTGAAAGAAAGATGGACACATAAATTGCAGTGAAAAGTGCTTGAATTCTATAAACGAGACGAATGAATAGGTCCCATTCAATACCTCTTGGCCATTAGAGCTCCAAACCGCGTCCCAGACAAGGAGCTCTAATGTAGCTGAAGTAATTGAATAGTTAATTGAATAAACATTGACTTAATAGCAAACAGAGTGATTGGGTATTGATTAATGGTGACCAGTTGTATGAAAGCCTGATCATTGTGATTATCTTGCAACAACACAATGTTAATTTATTTGCTGGTCGTAAATACAATATAAAAAATTAATTATTTAATGATAAAAGGATCACACATAAAACTACGAAGTAAAATATTTTAATACTCTAAAACAAAAAGTAAAAGAGTCAGTAGTAAATTAGAATTATATCATAAACAATTAGCGTTGTAAATTTATTGAAAACCCCATTATTAGGTAACATTCAATTTAATTCAGAAATGTTTCTAAAGTTTTCCGTGTGCGCGTCGTAAATACAATATAAACAAGTAATTATTTACACACACACAATCACACACACAAACTACAGTAAAATATTTTAATATCTTAACACAAAATTATATAGTTAGTAGTAAACTAAAATTAGTCGCTAATTAATTCTAGTAAATGCTTATTGAGAAAAACTGTTATTAAGTAACATTAATTTAATTCAGAAATGTTTCTAATAGATTTTTCGTTATGATATAATGATATCACTCACAAACATGAGCCACGAATAGATCGAACAATTCCTGATAATGCATCAATACTTATATGAAAACAAAAATACAAATAAGTAAGAAAATGTCACAAAAACGCGTTCTCACTTCATGCTATTATCAAAATGACTTAATTATGTAGTTTTTTCTGGTCTAATAGTTATAAAATAGTTTTTAAAATAAAAACGATATTCCCCCAAATAAGTTACAGTACGGTATTTGAAGTAAATGAAAACACTTGCGCGTTTTCTTCATGTAAATTTCCAATCTATGATAAAAAAAGAATACTCAACAATGAACATTTTTAATCTGTAATAAACTGCTTGGTACCCACTATTAAAACTGTGCTCATAATATTATTGCAATAGAACATTTTGTGAATATTATTTAGTTTAAAGAACGCTGATTGTTTATAACTAGTTTACCGCCCATTTCTCCGTAATAGTCGAGTAAAATATTTCATTTCACTTCAATAAGAGTTTTACACTGAATTTTAATGGACCATGTTATTAAGATAAAATAGATTTATATGGAATAATACATACAATACCATTTTTGTAAGGAAAACATTTATTGAGCATTTATTAATCTTGCATAGTCATAATTTTATATTGCCTATACGTCAAGATTTTTATTTATAAACTTAATTGTAAAATAAATATTTATATATGTAAGTGAAACATTACAATTTATTTCCCTTTGTTCTGAATTATTTGGGTAGCGGGCAAAATTGGTTAGTCAGGTTTCAGTTAGTTGAGACTATGGTGTATATAAAGATTAAAGGACAATGCTTGTTTTTCATGTACAGAGGGAATAAAATAATAATAATAATTTCATATATAGGATGATACTAGCGTTATAAATCTACGAACTTCAGGTACAAAAATCCAAATTTTGGAAAAAGAAACAGATTAAATTAGTACTAATAGTTCAATAATTGTTAAAAACTAAAATTAATATATTTTCCTTACAATATTTATGTACTTATGTACATACACCCATCAAAATGTATTTCTGTAGCTTATATTACAACTCATTTAGTTTTATTTGGCTGAGTAAAACTACGCCGCTACAGCCCATAGTGACCATACTCCTTGTATTTCATCTGCTACCTGACAGGTTATTATAAAGGCATCATTATCACTCTTTACATGAAATTATCAGTTGCAAAGACTCCTGTCATTCCACAGGTAACCAGTCCTTTTTATTTGTATTGATTATTAGAAAATACATCGCATTACTTTACACTTACAGTATGTTAAAAGTTACCGTAATATAAACTTGTGTTGGAATAAAATGAATCACAGCGAAACATAATTTTTTTTTTCTTTTTTCTAAAACATCATTTTATATAACAAATACAAGCAAACTTTCATATGAAAATCCTTAAATGTTTCTATTACCCCTTATCGTAATGATGAAACACGAAAAGTTTTATTAAAAAAGTTTTTTTTTGCTTCGTAATAAAATCACTTGCAATGTTATTAGGCTTTGAAATGCGTGACCACTATATTTAATAACAGTAATATCACATAGTGTTTTGTTTCTAATAGTATTTTGTTAGGCCAATAAAGTTTCAGTTTGGTATTTCAAACCGTCGCTGAGTTATAAAATATTATAAAAAATCCCATACGGCAGACAGACATAAAACTAAGAATGATACAATATATTATTTGATAAAAGGTTTTTATTTTGATCTTTAGAATAACCTGGTATAAGATTAGTCAGATATTTAATAATCTGCAAAAATTATTAAAATTCAAGTACTCAACCTCTTTAAATAAAATCCAGACTTACCTCTTAAAGCCAAACATTAAGTTATAATTAAACATTATGCCAGATGTGACCGTTTATTCCAGACTCGCCCTTCTACAACCTACAACATTTTTACCTCCGTCTGCTTAAAGGTATGCCGCCTATCTCTGTGTCATTACTATCTTTTACTGCCCACTGCGTCGATTGTGCTTCACTAGACTGTGTGTACTTGGGTTCATATATTTTTGTGTTACTTTTTGCGTACAATGATGTAACATTTTATTTTATAAGCGTATGTTTTTGTGTTTGCTTTTGGATTCCTTAAAATCTATGTTTTCCTATGTGACACTTGTAAAAAAAAATAAATTCCAGCCATGTGACGTCACAAGCGTTTCGGTCCTGTAACTGTTTATCACAACTTCATCGTGGGGAATATCCATGGTTGTGCTATTCCCTCAAATCGAAAGAACATCAAACAAAGAAAATAATATCCTATGCAACCACAATAAAAAACCCTATTGTTTCACAAACCAGAAAGTCTAGTAACTTCCCTCACGACTTAAGAGTATAGCACTGTAAAAACTGAAGTATTTAATGAGTAGCTCCGACTAAATCGTGAACAATGGGTAATAAAGACTTGTAAGGAGAATAAAGCTATCCATCACGGACTAAACCTTATCTCCCTGAAGCTCGGTCTGTTTATCACTGTCAGATGTTATGAGGCCGTCGCACATCAACTACGCTGCTCTGACTTAGAGACATCAGGATTCTCTGATGTTACATCTTTGGCAACTATAACGTTTACATTGGTATTGTGTATGGAGTCTCTCTCTCTCTCTCTCTCTCTCTCTCTCTCTCTCTCTCTCTTTCTCTCTCTCTCTCTCTCTCTCCCAAAAAATATACTAGCTAAATAACTCGTTCTTTGTTTGAAGTTTGATTTTTGTTTTTGAAGATGGAAGAATTGTAAAGGAAACAGGATTTTTCCGCAAATTTGCCATTTTTCAGTAACATTCCGTTTAGAGGTTTGCAATCTACTCTCTTTTTCTGGTAAATAACTAACCTAGATAACTTGGGTATGCAGATTATTATTGGAATTGTATATATGACATCAAATATCACGAGAAAGGATGGTCTGACTATACATCAGGTTTTCCGCAAAGTACGTATAAAACTTAAAGTGACATTTGTCTATGGTACTAGTCTAAATGTTTGGCATAATATACATAATATGAAGGTGTCACAAACAACACAAACGTAAAAGTGTTGAAAGTGTTTCCTTATAGTACTTACATTTAAGGAAAAACTTAAAACTACTACAACGCTTTTGTGTAAGAAGTCGCAATGTATCACAGAAAGTAGGTCTCATTTACATACGTATATCAGATTTTACCATTGTGCGGTAACATTACACATTTGGAAATTACAGCATTTATATTGTTTATGATGCCACAACATACAATAACTAGAGAAAACCACAAATTTGATTGCAGTGCGTAATTCCGGTGACATAATATATTCGTTATGCATTGTATAATATCAGCTTTCGTTACAAATAAGATTTGGAACTTTTCCAAACTGGCTTGGACGAATTTTACTAAGTGCTGTACTGTGAGAGATATCATCACAAGCTTTGTCAAATAAATTAAATTAATGGTATCAGAAATATTCTTCTACCAAACTAAGAGTACTGGAAATGACAGCTTATCCCGTCATGGTGACTCACGAAGTGCTGGTGGATGCAACCATAAGCACAAAGAGCAGAGTGACCACGGTCCTCGAGAGGCATTTTATGTTCCCGGTGAGCTGGGCAAAGAAGTAGGTTTTCCCATGGGGATGCTGCTCTGGGCTGTTGCTAGAACTCTGTTCAGAAGCACCTCTGCAGATGGTCACACACATGGGTGTATCCTGTACCTCTAGGATATGCCGGTAAAAGTTGGCTAAAGGTGCCCTTTTCCAGACTGCTTGGGTACCGGATCCGATGGTCTGAGTCCACAGGGGTGGTAGATTTGGCTTCCGTCATCTGTAACTTCAGATGAAGAACACGAGATGGGTCATCCCGGATTTGAGGCAATAGGTAGGAGTACGATTTGGTGAGTCTTATGATCCACAGAAGAAGGGTACTATGGGTAGGGGGGCATGGTTAGAATCAGAGGTAGCCGATACGTCCTTCCGTTCAAATGGGGTAGCTGAAGAAGGTGGCGATCGTGAATAAAGGAACGTGGAGAGGCCAAGAAGAATACGGTAACTGCGGGAAGGATAAAAAAGACCTAGTCAAAAATCAGTTCCTTTAATTGTATATACGGGGATATATATTATATATATAAATATATATATATATATATATATATATATATATATATATATATATATAATAACCCTGTTAATATGAACGAGAATAATAAAACAACATATTTTATTAAATCTGATATAAGGTACTAAAATCTTGCCTAATGACTAAGAAATTACTCATTTTTGCGTTTTATGAATAATTTTATTCTTGTAGTTATTGTTCTTAGTGATTTTCTACAGTTTTTATACGTACAGAACCATCGGTAGGAACTGTAGTTATAATATTTTTGTGCGAAAGTTGTATTTATGAAATCAATGCTTTATCTTTAATTTTTATGAAAACCTAAATCAGATAACGTGTTATATGAAGTTGTACATTCACCTAGTGTAACAGAACAGTCTTAAAGTTGGCACTTTAATTAAACTTTAAGAAAAACCACTTTCTTGCATAAACATATGATTATAAACGTACCTCAGGGTTCATTGATAAGGCCTCCATAAAGTCCTTTGTGGGTTGAAGCAATATAACCTACATTGTTGCATTATCGATTCTATATATTGGATCGTTGCGCTTGAGGGGTAGTGTCAAAGGCAGGCATCTGCAAACTAATTACATAACATTCATCTTGATTAAATATAACCTACTTATTCTTCGTCAGTAGGATTTGTGTTTTCCTTGTATATGCATTGTTACAGCATCACATATTTATGTATTCAATCAAATTAGCTGTTTTTGCTTACTAAATGATCATATTTTAGCAACATTGCCTACGTATATTCTTTTTTTACATTTTTTAAGGGTTGGTTGATGCCTACATGTTCATAACTTGATAACAACCTAAAGGTTACCTAGGTATGCGCTACATCTTAAGGTCTGTAAACTTATTTCGAAAACCAAATGGACCATCAAGAGAGATAATTTTCACAACCAGGGCAACTTTGTCAATCTTTAGGTCTACATAAAACAGTACATACGTTTAGAGTTCAACTTAAATAGTAGTAGAACAAAACACTGAATCTCATTGTATGAAGAAAATATCAGTAATATGTTTTGACACCAATGTTCATGAACATTTTCATGAAATTATTTACATATAGACATAAAATTTGAATAGCGCAGTAATACCAACACTGCGGTCAGTGCAATCGAACCAACCATGCTACTTCAATGACACACCTACTGCAGTCTCGTGGGGATTGCGTCCATTCACCATTATGCCAGTTACCAGTTTTATTACGTTTCAACTCTGTTAGATTACCAAATTCACTAGTGAAACTCACAATTAATTTTTTTATAATTTACTTAATGAATTTAGTTATATAAACCAATTTGGCTTAGCTTGAACAACACAGTCTTGAAGTAATTGTCGCAATTTGACCTTCACCGTACTGTAGTGCTCTCTAACCGAGATGTCACGGGTTCGGTTCCCGGGGAGGTCAATAACTATTTGAAACTGGGTTTCGACAGTTTTCCTTTAAAAAATTTACTATCCTCAATTGAAAAATTCCATTAAAAACTCCTTAAATGAAAGACAGAATAAACGGCACACAGCATAAAAAACGAGGATAACAACACCTTCCTGTATTAATAAAACTAATCAGATCTTCCATCAAACAATAAAGGGGTTTGGCGGTACGATAAGGTGCAAGAAAATGTATGTGGCATGAGCGAGCGGAGACAAAGGCAGCAAACTTCGATAAAGAGATCCGTACAACTCTCCATTACAAAGTTCAGTGTAAGAGAAAAGCCTAAACGACAATTTTCTTTCACAGCAGGTAATATAACACAACCCTAGAGAGGTTGGGTCATAACACAGGTTGATTCTGACCTATCAGAGACAAATAAAAATAGCAGATGACCTTTGCAATCAAAGTACATCTTAACACAGATAAAAAATTTAATTTTATAGAGGAAATTATATTTTGAACAGTTTTATAAATATTAAAGAAATATTTTGGATTTGGTGTTTACTGATACAGTGTGTCTAATGTAAATAATGAGGTAAAATGTGTTGATGACTCTTTATGATTCATTGTAAAACCTTTTCTTTAAGAAAATCATACATCAATAAATCAGAAACCTAAGAAACCAATCTGGACTCTTGTCAAATTAAATGTTTGTAACCTGCCTCTCGATGTTAGGAAAACCAATAACTAAAGTTTATGGGAACGATAAACGGATATTACTTGATGGTTGTGGAGTTGACAAAAGCACTATAACAGACAAGTTTCCAGTTGTTCTCGTAAAAACAAGGCAATATAGGTCTTAGAGAACAAATCCTTCTTGATATCTTCCAAACTCGAATGCTATATCATTTCTTTCTTCCAGAAGCTAGTTAAATTTCAGATTCCAAAATAACGTGATGACAGTAATAACACATCTTTTGTTATAGTAATTTTTGTTTTATTCTTTATTTAAAGAATTAGGAATTGATGTTAGTTTTAGTTATAAAATGTGATTCCTTAGTTAGGAGTGAATATATTGGACGAACCATCGGAAAATATTATGTGTATGTGTGTGTGTTTTAGACATAAGTATTTTTGGATATATACAGAGTGTTCAGTAACAGTGTTGCAATACTTTGGGATTTTGTCGTACACATTAAAATGAGCACAAGTGTTCATATAAAGGTATATCCTAATTTAGGTTTGCTTTTAATATACAATTTTTTACGTTTTCAAGTTAGCTTTTCAAATTTTTAATTGCCGCAGAATAGGGACCCTTATTTTAGAGCCTCGGAGACGAAAAGAATAAGAAGGACATCTGTTGTGATACTGCCCTCGTGATACAGCTGAATTTACCATGAGAAATTCCTATTGGAATGAATCACGACTTCCTATTCGTAATTAATGCTTATAGAATGTTTCTCTTAGGGCTCACCGGCTTCAATGCACTCACTTGTAGAGAAGTCGTGATTCTCAATTTGGTCAGGATTTTTAAATGAGAGAGATATCGTTCTCATAGTAGAGGCTTAAAATGGTACAAATAAGTAAGACGCATAAGTAAATTGTACACTTTTCAGTATTCTCTGATGTAATTCTATAGGGAAGATGGCTATTATATAAATATTCTCAGTACATCCAAAAGTCAAAGGCGTCTCTTAAGAAGACCGTACATGCAGTTGGCTTGTCAAGTTACATGATAATGGAGCATCGTGGAGAAAAATGCTGCCTATCAGTGTTCCTTAACCTCTTCAATCAGGGTTGTGGTAATGCGTTCGCGAAAATATAGACTGAAAAACTGAATTAGATTTGCAACAATTAAACCTTAGCCGTGAGGAATACTGCTGCTGAATGACGCCATGGCAAGAGATGAGGGTGATAACAGATCTTGGAAAGACAATTATGATGCCATCCGTTTGTAATAGATTACCTCGCTATATACATGAACATTATTAAGATGCTATTACTCACTAGAAACATTCGGACGACAGAATATTTTCATTACATTTGCCTGCCGTCCAAAATGGCCAGAAATCAAAGCTCTAAAAGCAGGCTTTATGGGCTCATGACAAACAAGTTTAAGAGGCCTGTTTTCTTCATACTAAAGTTAAGCAAGTAAAAAATGGCAGAAAATTGAACTGTAAACGTTCATGATACCTTATACCCATGGGTAAAAGATAAGATAAGACTGACTCCATTGGAAAGTATATTCACTGAAGTACCCGAACCTTAATTAGACAACCCCCTCTATGAAATTGTCACGACTGCTATGATTGATGGTCAGTCTGAACCCCACAACAGCAACTCACCCTGTATCTCAGACTGAGAGAGGAAGTATAGCCGAGTATATGTGGAGGGTGGGTGAGTGGTTACTCTGGCTAGGTTGTGCTGTTGTAAAGGCACTGATTCGTTTGCAGTAACGATTTAGAAGCTTGATAATAAAAACGTTATTTGAAAAGATGGAATAGTGGATATGGTTTGCTGGTGTAATTTGAATTGTTTTAACCATTAGCCAGTAACATTTGTAGTAAATGTATTATATACACTGATTTTATAATAATTATTGAGTACATATTTAAATTTTTATTTTGCACACTTTATGAAAGCCATACTATCTATATGTACGTTCTGTATATTCTATTTATGTTTTTTTTACTTGTGACTAAATACATTATTTGAATTTAAATTTTCTGTAAAATATGAACTCAATATTCGGTTCTGTTGTAATTTTCCTAATGGATGCAGCCGCACTTTACGGTCACTGGGAAAGCTTTGTCCACAGGTTTGATAAATGCGCCGCCAACACATCACTGCCATACACAAATACAGTGAAATATTGTTTGTACTTTACCGAACTGAACATAAACAATAATTGGATGGGCTTGACGACATTTAAATAATAAAAGAGTAGACTAGAAAATGTTTTGAACAAGGAAATTACTGTAAAAAATAAAGATAAAACAAATATTTATGATTAATTCCAGAAATTAATAGCGACAGCCAAAAGTTATAACTTTACTGACTACTCCTAAAACTTTCATCGTTGAGTTTAATCGTAAGTTGAAAAAAATAAGATAAGATAACAGTAAGATAAGATCATTTTATTGCAGTCCTAGGTTTATTGAAACCCTTGTATTATCACTTAATTTATACAAATCAAGTTATTTCTAACCTCAAATCTGAAATGATTTATTTGGAAAAGTTAATTTTATATGATAAAGTACTCCTGTTAATCAAAGAAATACGTTACACCATGTGTCGCGCAACTGGTTTTGCTGAGGTTACAATGAAACATGTAAAGTCTTTTGTTCAGTTTATTAAGCCACATGTCTTAATGTGTGATTTGTCAAAATGGTGTATTATTGAACACAGTTTTTCAATAAATTTATGTGTTCTGCGATTTTATCGTTGACCTCCCTGTAAACAAAAATAAAAACTTAAAAGTGTATAAGGCTTGAGTGTGTTCTTATGGTGATAAAATCAAGAGTCACCACTTTACCAGCCCTATAAAAGGTCACCATTCGTAAAGGTTTATTGAAGTTTATCACTCCATTCAAAATATAGCGCAATAAATTAATAATTTACTAAAAAAGACAGTGGATTGAGATTGTTTCTGTAAATATGTAACATATAGAAAATGGCGCATCCTAGCCCAATTTCCTTGACATTTTTTACTACTTAATTTGCTCTTCGATTGAGCTACTATGTTAAAAAAACTGTATAAACTGCGGCTTTCAATAGGTAGGGAAGTGGGTGGAGAATGAAGATTTAAATTATTTCTAATAATGCTTAATATGTCAAAAACAGTGCGTGTTCCTTTAAAGTTTTTCTTGAATCACTTTTTCTTTTTCTTCAGATCAGATCCAAGAATGTTATAACATTTTTAAGCTGATGTGTTAAAAATTGCAAATTTAGATTATAGTGATGGAAAATTAAGACTATTACAAAAATTAATAAATCTCTGAAACAATCCACTCTACATTGGAGTGCTAGCTTCAAAATTTAGATACAGAAAATATAGATTATAAAACTGTCTAATATCTTTGAAGCGGTGCATTCTATTGCACGTATCTAAAAATTTACTTACTTAGTTTATTATATATTAGAAAAAGATAATTAATATTGGTAAATATACTCACCTCTAAAATTTTGTTTTGTCCAAAAACGTTATTTTGCGAATAATAATTTAACTAAGACATGAAAAGTTATTATACGTGTATAGTATATTTATTAATAAAACAAAACCTATATAAAGCTGTGTATATATATATATATACCTCTATATATATATATATATATATATATATATATATATATATATATATATAAAGGTATGTATATACTGTATATCAAGATTTTGTCATTCTCTATTGAAAAATTCTATTGAGCCATATTTTGTACAAAAACGTGTCATATTTAAGTCGTTATTTTCATAAATAGCTTACTATAAAATATATACCATTATCTTCTGACAATATTTTGTGAAATTGGTAACTAAAATACAACAAACATTAAAATTTAAACTCAATACAAAGTTATATGTGCTCAAAGAATAATACAGAGATAAGTTTCTAAGTCATTCCTACAGAATGGTATCAATGCTTACATATGTTTATTTAAATTGCTTGCGCTATGCTTTGGACTACGTTATGGCATTCAAGATGAACTCAGTTTTATACTTTAATTAACCTTGGGACAGACGAAGAAGCTGTAAAGTTAAAGTGGTTTCCGGTGTAGGTAAAGAATACCGCAGTAAATATCCGTTACGCTTCCGGTCCTGGGCAGCACCATATTGTGAGAATAGGGAGACTTCTCCCCTCCAACCCCAAACTTCTTCGTCCTTTACACCACACAAGGGTCGAACAAATAGATAAAAAAGCCACTTTCATATTTTCATAACTAATGTTAAACTGCAAATGAAAGTATAACAGGATTTCGGGTCGTCGTTATAGGTTATAAAGTATATAACCTAACTTATAGAGGATAGAAATCTATCCCCTTCGTCATCGAAGGATAGGTATTATTACATACAAAAATAAAGAACATAAAAAATGAAGAAGGAAAAGAAACTGTTCAAACATACCCAAACATGGATATATGATATTAACTAATACATATTTTATGATATCCCAGAGTTCTTAGATAAATAAAAGAGGTTCGTCAAATAAATATGTAAGGCTTCAATTCAAATCATTTCTAAGAATCAAGCACGTTTTTTCATCTTTAATAGAAGGAAAGTTGAACTAAACGACAAACTTCTAGGTAAATTTGTCCTTTGAACACTTTTAATTACTGAAATATTTAATTTAATTGTTTTGATACTAGAATAACAAAGACGTATACATAACGGTAACGTTAGCTTTGCATTTTCAGACCAGTTCTTAGAATTACGCAAGTGGTTCTTGTTTGACTTGAATGTAGAACTTGAAGGAAATAATCACTAATTAAATTTACGCTTCGAACAGTTTCAATTAACTATGCCACTCACTTCATTAAAACATTTTGATGTAACATTAACAAATGCATTTATGAAACGATAATGTCAGTATTACATTTCCAGACCGTTTCTTAGAACTACACGAGTTGTTCTTGTTTAACTTGAAGTGCGGAGAACTTCAAGTGATACCGTCTAATTATATTAAGAAGATTCATGTTAGTACCCAATTAAATTACAGATTGTATTCGCAGTTTAAACACTGAGGATTAATAATTGGTTTATATCTTATTAAAACATGCATGAAAATTTCAATAATAATATTTTTTGGAAATATAACTTTCAGTAATATATACAGGTTCGTTATATGATATAAAATTATGAAAGTCTGCTACTGAAAATGCGAACAGTATCATTATAACTCATGAATATGTATTCTTATTATCTTAGAAGTAATGTGTTCATTAAGCTGTAATTGTTTATAAACAATATGATACTATACCTTTTTGAGATCTGATATATTTCCTATATCCAGATAGGAAATTAAAAGGAATTAAAATTAAGTTTCTACAAATTTCTTCATTAACAATACAAAAGCTGTACATAAGAAACGAAATATTTAGTCAACATGAAATGATATGAGAAGAGTGGAATACTACTATTACGTTTTAGATGCTAAGGTTTATAAGGTTTGGTGGTACACAGATCCATTCTCGTTTCCTAATTTACTTCATCCTGGATCTCTAAATCATTAGGTGTACCTAAATTTTACTCCCTTAAGCCTTTCAGATTGCTAAAATTTGTTAGGTTTCCTCCATAATTATTCTAATAATGGTACCCAAATAATCTAACACATTGGCCTAATAAAATGGCAAGTTACTTTGCTTGCAAGTTCTCTTTACTGTGTTATGTTTGTTTTATCCCATTTCTTGTGAAATATTCTGCAGATCAGAAACTTCGAGTAACTTAGGCGTTTACACTAACCACCTCCTTATATAGTTTATATGTTCTTTTTTCATACGCATTTAATCCTTTATTGTTATCAGTTTTTAACTATTAAGTATTGTTATCTACGAAGGTCGCTTCTGGCTAGTGTATACCTTCCAGTTGAACCCACACTGGGTACAGCACAAACAGATGTGTCACTAAAATCTGGGCAACCTTATGGATATCCAGGAACGGCACATCACTGACCGCAAATGTTGGGATTCTAGACCCAAGGGTAGTTTGATAGGTCTAGTCTACTGCGGGAGCTGACTGTTGGAGTTAGGGGTGAGAGTTAAAGGTGCTTGTTAGCTTAGACATAAGAGCGTGCCGCTTGAATATAGAAAACTCTAAATGAAGTATAATAAGAAACCTTTTTATTACAGCGCGTAATATTTTTTGGTTTAGATTTCGCTATTAATTTATTATAATTTCATATAAAATCGAATCATACATGGAAGCTATAGATATTAATTATTTAATATTAAAATTATTAATTAAAATAATTATTTTCTTTTTGTTGTGACTCATATAAACATACGGTGAACATAATCCAACCACAGACCATTCTTTGATGATCCTGTAGGTACGCAGTCTTCTCCGGTTCTTAGATCTCGTTGGACGATGCTGTGAGCCCGATATGAACACCCTGGTTCGTCTTCACTTTTGATCCGATCAAGGTCAGGTCTAGCAGATTCCTTCCACAGTACAAACTGCTTCCTTGCAACTTCCGACTGTAAACCTTTAGACGCACACACATGCAGGAGGGTCTAAAGAATGTGGTTGTAGGTCTTATTATTTTTATATACAATTATTTTTCTCTATAAACTATGCAAAAGTTACAATGTAATTGATTAAAAACCATTCTCACTCTGTCACGAAAGTCGTGGACCATTACGCTAGCCGTGTATTATTCTGATTATTCAATTTAATGTTTTATATTGACATTTTTGCAATTCTTTGTGATTTACTAGATTTTACATTTCTAAAGCTATTAATGGCAAGACCTTTTTTTTTTAATTTTTTAAAGTGTTTGTCATGAGAATTATTGTTGATGCCATGGTTCTCACTTTAGTTAATAACGATGCTGATAAAATCTTTTCGTCTTTGTTTATGCATTTTACAGTACATTACCCATAATAACACACACAGTTATATACATTTAGCACACATCATCGAGAAAAATTTTACTGCATATATGAATTAAGAAACAAGTAGGCTATATATACGTGGAACTATATACGTGGAAACTTTGAATCTAGGATTTTAAATATTTTAATGGTTTATATTATCTATCTGATTGGCAGCAAATATTACTACGATATTTGCTTTAGTATACTGTTTACTACGCTTCTTTCAGTGAATGGAAAATATATTTATTACGATTATGTTACTGACAAATATGTCTCGAACAAGCTATGTCAATTGCGAGAATTCTGTTGCGTAATTATACAGTAGGAAGCAATCTATGTGTTACCTAAATTGTCTATTAAGTCTACAGGTAATGAGACATAGGGATAATGCAGCATTTACATTGAAGTGGTGTAATTGGTGGATTATTACACAGGATCATTATTGGAATCGAATTGTCCGAGCCCAATCACTGAACTGACCGCAATCCTGTCACCAACAGCTGATGTCCATTCAGTAACAAATATCTTCACTAAATAGTGATTTACCATCACACGTATGATTCTATTCCACATAATAACATATCCACATCTAAATTTAAAGCTATCACTAAATATTAGGATTGTTAGTAAACATCAAGTAAGGAAAGAGCACTGTGATGGCGCCTTTGTGTTAACATCCATATCCGGGTGAATAAGGTTTATAGCAAACTCATCATCTGAAACACATTTTTGGGATTTCAGCTCATCCACTGTAGCGCAGCTTGCTGATGGCAGCACATAAATTTTATAAATAAACCGCTTGGAAAGAAACCTGCGCGGAAACAACTATCTGAACAGCTACGCGCAGGAGGGGCCCACTCCAGTGGTGGGGAGTGGGACAAGCATCTCATCGTCTCTGTTTTATCAGCTGTGTGGATCGTGTCTCGCTCGCGCCATTTTGTCTACACTGCAGCTTCTTACCTATTTAATAAGCATATTTTATTTTTGTGTGTAGGCCTATTCAAGCGTAAAATATTAATTTAACAAACTAATGTAGCTACAGACGTATCCAGAAAGCTTGCATTTTGGTGTAAGGTTAGCCGCTAAGTGGCAGTGGCCAGGTCAGGGGATAGAGCAAGCGGGCGACTGCCGAGCAGTAGTGGGGATACTGGGAGAGGGCGGCATCACAGCGGCGGAGTGGTATTTACCCCACCCTGTGTGAACTCAAATCGCCCAGAGTCTTGTAGTAAACGGTTTACCTATAACAATGTTTGTTATAAGTCATTTACATGTCATAAACGAATTTGAGTAATCAAGGGAGCTCAAACATCGAGTTTAAGCTTATTCACGACTGAGTAATATTATGAAAGTTATAATAAATCTTCTAGTTTCCAATATAGACTTTCAAGACCACTGAGCGATTTCGAGCTTATTCACCCAGTACTAAGTTTGATATTAACTGTATTTGTAGCAGCCCATAACGCTAGCCTTACAATGATGTGTTTCCTTCTATACAGTTTTTTAAACTTTTAGGTATAAGCTTGTTAGTACGTGTGAGATGCTGACCAATGCAGCTTCTTGCTGAAGGGAAACCTTTGTTCACATCACTGGCCATCAGCGACTTCTCCTTGCGATACCCTTGTATCCTAGCATCTCTCTGGTCCCTGGTAGTGAACTTTGCATCTTTGGGCGGCTCGTTTGTCAGTCAAAACGTGATGTTGTAGATATATACATAAATCAACAATCCGGATAACATTATAAAGTTGAAAGTACCTTTGTTTGTTTGTTTTTCACACAAACACGCGCAGAATATTGAACCGATTGTACTGAAGTTTTACATGGACATTCTCAGGGATCCTGGAATAAATATAGGCCTATCCTTATTACAAGAATCCCTGCGAGCTATGCACCACTGACCTCTGAAGCAGAAAAATCTCATCTTGGTCTCTAAATAGTTGCGTCCTATGAATTGAAAGAAACTGTTAAATGTTATCAGCTGTTTTGTGTTAACATTGCTTTATGACAGCATAATCATATGTTTAATTAATTTAACAAATATTTGAATTTTTACATTTATAGAGTGAAAGGATAATAAAAGTAACAATATTTCTTATTTCAAAACCGTGGCAACAAGGAGATTCAAAACATTTATTTGGATTTTAATTAATGAACTAATGTGGGAACGTGTACATGTAAGGTATATAATTTTGTTTACTCAGACTTTGTGAGACGGTATATTTACAGTAGCTGAAGGACCAAGACAGAGGGACTGGAAATTACCTTGATTCTACAAACCATGCGCTCCGTGACTACAGTTTGAGGAAAAAAGCGAGCGTAGTGAGTTAGTGATTGTACCAAGTAGAAACACAAAGCAATACACGAGACACTAAATGCAAATTTTATGACAGAAAATCGTCGATGGGACATCGCATCCATTTCTCATTGATGAAATGCATGATACCGTTCGGGTATATAATTCCCCCACTGGACCCTGGAAATAGTATGGTTTTGCGGACAGTGATGTGAACAATGAAATGGATTTTTGAACATGCTGTACCATGTGTCATCGTTCTGTATGGATTGCAGCTGTCATAATGTAAGTATTGAATAGTGCAAATATTATTGACGTTGATTTTAGCTTTTAATTTTCAATAGCAATATCTGTATCCATAAAATGTAAAATTCGGTACCGGTTTATTTCCAACCTCACTACAGAATATAAGAATATATATATATATATATACTTATATATATTTATAGGTCTCTATATTGTTTCTTGGAGCAAAATAACAAACTATTTTGCGTTGGCAATTTAATTAATTCGAACTAGAAAAGCTAAATCTTAAATAAGAATTACTCGCAATTTTGCTTAACAGTCCTTTTAATCATTAACACTGAAAAATGTGTACCTGATGCATGATAAATGATTAATTCAAATTCCATGTGGGGTTCGTTCCTCAAGTCTCAGAGGTTCTTGCTAGCCTTATTTCTATAAGGGTGTGCCACTCCCTGTCTACTTTGACTGGAGAGGCTGGTTCAAAGCCTCTATTAGTAGGCCTACCCAAATACTTCCTCAAGAATCTCGCCAGGAGGCGGCTCCTACCCCAATCTTGCCTACTCATAATATATTCTGTCCCAGAGAAGCAGCATAAAGGTACTTACATGACTATGTGTAATTTCTAAGCTTCTTTTTTTAATTTAAAAACGTTAAATTTTTTCTTGAATCGAATACAAAATTTCGTGTTCAGTCATTTGACACGGCCGATTTAAAAAAATTACAAATGAAGAATAATAATTGTACATATCCTTCGTGATAAAACCAAACTAAAATGACAGATGAGGTACACATCCCTAATGAGCGTTCATTTTACGTGAACACTTGAAGAAGCTTTTACAGGGCAATGTAGCAACATAGCAACATGTTATAAGTGTAAAAGCTCTCTACATGTCAAAACATCTCCTACACGCCCAGAGCAGAGCGGTAATGCTTTTACCTGAGGTTGCGCTGTTTACACTTCTCATGTTCTCGTCTTTAATCCGTCTTACTCGACCAGCACATCTTTTAAACAGGTTCCTAATGACTACTATAAACGTAGGTAAAACATCTTTACGAACTTTAGACGAAGATAAGGATATCTTTGTTAACAACTCAATGTAAAACTACCTAAAGGAGCTGAAAATGTGTTTAACTTTATTTACTTTTTCACTTTATTACTAACAGAAACTGTTTTGAATGTATTCAGTTAAAACATACGATATGAGTAAATAATTATGATTTAATACTTGCAGTTACTCGCACCTTCAGACGATATTTCTATAAATATTTCCTAAAAATGCAATTTCTCTGCAACGCTCCAAGACATCTAATAAAACTGTTATATTGAGTACAGTAGGATTTGAAATGAAGGCAATTGTTAATGTAAATAAAATCGAGTTTCGTTTTTTTTATAGTATAAGCATTTACAATGTAATCCTATGATTTAGTCTTTATTATAATAAAAATAACTTATTAATAAAAGCGTCGTAATTTAATAATTATTGTGAAATTGCATATAATATAAGTACTAAAGCAGTCAATTTAAATGCACACAACACAGTTCGTCTAGAATAAGATGCTAACAAAAAGCTATTTTCTATTTTTACGGAAAGCATTTACTGCTCACAGTGAATGGAGTCCTCTTTGTACCGAATTTGTGTACTCATTCAAATTCATGTATTCAAGACTGATGAGAGGTTTAATGTTTCACTTTCAGCTTGATAACGACACATTCACAACACTCTCATCGTTAGTAGAGGACACACTTTACGAGCGGGTTTAGACGATATTCGCGGTACAGACATAATGTCAACTTCTACCACGCCTTGCAAGTAGTCTTAACTCATATGAGGATTATTCAAATTCATAAAAAATAGACAACATATGCTTCCTACATGGCAAGAAGCATACATTACCGAGTAACGATAGACTTTCTGGCTACTATCTTGTAATATTAAATGAATATGCATAATTAGTTTTAAAGAAAATTATAATGAAAATAACTAACAGGAACAATCTAACAGAATTCTAATCCACAAAATATTAAAACCAAAAAATGATAGTTTTATCAAATTCGATTTTGGTAAACACATTATATGGGGTCCGAAGCTACATAATAGTTTCGTATATCCATAAATGTGATATTTTACAAATTTAAATAATTTAATTCATATGCGAGCTGAGAAATAGCCATTACGTAAATACTAATTAGATGACCAAACTGCTATTGTAATTGCAATTAAAAATGACAAGCATTTATATAATACAGAAGTATTATATAGTATAGTATACTCACAGTCACAAAGTTAAATTGAAGTTTATTTCCAACTTATTAGTCTACTTTGACGTCTGCTTGACATCTATAGTCAAGCAATTTCTTCACTAAGTTAGTTTTTTCTAACTAACTAAATCAGCTGTTATTATAATTACAATGCAACACTGAAACTGACTATTGAAGTTTTAACGCCTAATAAATTTGTTTAAACTTATTAATATTACATTCTAAATTAGATGTACGATATGTTCCCCATGGGTGACAAAACATAGTACGACGTACTAACGATTTTCTCACCTTTTAAAGGATTCCTGGTGTAGCCTTAGTTTGTCTGACACCTTCTTCTATCCCTTGTTGTAAATCTTCAATTGAATCAATTGGACGTATATATATAATAGGGATTTTACGTCTCCCCAAAGATGAAAATCTATCGAATTCAAATATTGTGATCTAGGTGGCCGAGCTAATGGTCCATTACATTCAATCCACTGATTTCCAAATTGTATGTTCAAAAATGCACGTAAATTACTGCTAAAGTGTGAATGAGCTTCTTTATGCATAAACTTCATACGATGTCTTGTGGCAACAGGAAAGTTCTCCAACAATTCAAACAACACATTCTGAATTAAACTTAAATTTTTTTCACCTTTCAGTCTTTGTGGTAGAAATACAGGACCACTCAACACATCAACAATGGCGTAGTGTAGTGAGTGCAGCGGTTATCGCAAGATAACGGAAAAAAAGCAACGTCGAGCGTGCCTACTGCTTGGATGGGTGACCACTGAGCGATCCTGTCCTTGCAAGCAACCCGCCTGCCCGGCCGTTGGTGGTGGTTCAGAAGTCACCTTTAAGCCGTTGGTCCAAAGGTTAGGAGTTAGAGAGGGCTTCTTAGCACTAACTTCGCCTGATGAAATAAGACATCCTTACTTTACTAATAACATCTGCCCATATACTCAATAATAAGTTTTACTGATGCCTAGAATGCAGTGTTATATGAGGTTTTTCCTCTGCCCATCCGTGCGTATTGTGAATATGTAAAATTCCGTGCCCGGCAAAACCAGCTTCATTGGAAACATCATCGATGAAATGAGTATATTGTCGTGAGCACATTTTTCTAACATAAGGGTACAATGAGCAAGCCTGTTTGGAAAATTAACAAGAAGAAGCGCTTGGATGCTTTGAATGTGGTATGGATACAGTTGTTGGGTATGTAACAAACGGATATGTGGTTAACGTCTCTCATTACTGACGCGATTCCTCTGGTGCTCACACTAGGGTTGCGCTTAACTGCTTTCTACACTCACCCTTCTACGCTCAACGTTCTAGTGGCTTGGGGCTTACCACAGTCATGCATAAAGGGTGCAGTTTGCAAAGCCATACATCAGGTGTATGTTCGTCAACTCTTGAAAAGAATAATTTTTCCATAACAATACCAATTTCTAACTGATCTTATGGTTAATTATGGCTAATATGTTAATTTGGTTATGTTTATATTTATAGGTAAAGTAACAACAGATTTAAATAACAGTTGTTCAAATGCTGATAAATTATGGGTCGATTAGTTTGCATGTGTAATATGAAAAAAGGGAATGGTTAATGGAATGGTGGTTATATATAAAACGATGTTTATGAACGATTAATAATTGAAAAGGAAAAGCTATTTGAAAACTTCTTTGTATCTTGCAAAATTTTAATTAACACAGTGGCTTATTAGATATTTTAAAAAACAAAAATTAAATGGCCGCCAATTTTAAAGAATTAAAACTTATATATTTAATATATAATATTTTAACAATAAATAACTATTAATATTTTTTCTTAAATTGGAACAATTGTAAGTTTGCATAAAACATATTATTTTGGTCGTCGTTCCTGTTTTATTTGTTTTCGGTCTCTTAGACTATTTAAATAGGGTAGTAGTTCTAATGTTTGTAGTTTAATATGATTGTAGCATTGTTTATTAATATTAATTGTATTGTTACTTTCCTACTTATAAATTTATCTCATACTTTTTAACGTCACGCATTAAACAGTATTGATAACACAGATAAAAAAGAGTTGGCCGCCTTTTAATGGCTATTATAAATTAAGAAATTAAAATAAATAATAAGTAAATATTTAAAGAGGCACTATACATATGTTAAACATACGAGAATTATTAGTAATTTCGTTAATTCCTAAATTTACTTCCTAAATAATGCGCAGGAGTAACAATACTGTTAACAACGACTAAAACTACTGATGGCGAGAGAAAAGAAGAGACCTGGATTCTGGCCTATCTGAAATTTGCAGGCGCTACTACTAGTATGTTGCCGCGCCTTGTTTCGTAATTCCATTATTGTTTCACTGTTCCATTGCTAGGATAAACAATACGCAGGGTTGGCTGTGGGGCGAAGCGCCTGAAATTACCGCGCGGCAACACACTAGTACACAGCTGTGCGCCGGCACGGGCCAGGTCTCTTCTTTTCTCTCGCCATCAGTATACTCTTATAGTTGATTAAATTAAAAAACACACTGCGGATAGCGAGTAAGCACTGGGGTAGGCCGGCCGGTAGAGGGGTTGGTTAAGTATATCAGCATTTTTTTAGAATGTCTAGTACAAGGTATTCACTCTAATTTCCTCCTCCCCCGTATCACTCTCTACACCAAACATGAGCTCCCTACAGTATTTCTTACTAAGAATCAATCTTAAGCTTTAAATTTTTAACTCATTAAATAATATACGTAATTCTTATGGATTTTACTATGTTGATCGAGGGTTTTAATGCAATTTCACATAAAGTTACTAGATAAAAGTAATAATAAAACAATAATATTAATCATTTTATACATTATAAATGAGTGAATTCTGATTTATATGTGTTCAAAATAAATATTTAAGTTTAGTAGTAAGTATTTTAACTACTTGAGAACATTTGTTAATAAATTCGGAATCTAATATCAGAATCAGTGTAATGTTTTCCCTGTATAGCTGACCAAGATTATATTGCTGTGCTAACAGTTAGTTATCTGATAATAACTGTAATTTTTTACTGTAGTCGGTCATCCAACTGTATTATCACAAGTATGGCCGGAGGTACTTCTGTTTAGTCGGCAAGTCGTCTGCTGTTGGTTAAGTAGGACAGACACTAAAGTTGGCTAACTTGTTGAAGTTACAACCCCCTCGGGACACACCGCCATCTTGCAAGTCACACCACGTGACCTCCTTCGGTCTTGCCGCCAGATGTGCACGATAGTTATTGTCACATGGCTGGAATGTTTATTTGATATCATCTATAATGACGTTTATTGGACAATGGAAATAGCCATATTATTACCAGTAATTCTAAAATATTATTTATTTTAAAAATCACAGAAATGGTAGTTGAACATAATTGGAAATATGTTAATATTTTAGAAGGTTGAAACTCTGTTAAAATACCATACCTTTGGTTTCGTACGATTTTGTTCTAAATTTTTAAATTTTCTAATAAAACACGTATAGTACGTTTCTCGTACCTATTGCTTAATATATACATAATCTTTTGTTTAGTCTTTATCTGTTAATAATCTTCATAAACTTTGAGGTTTCCCTATTTTAACCATAAAGAACTATATTAATATTTACACAATTCCCGTTATATTTAATTAAAACATCTTTTTATATCCTAGCACAAAAAAATTATTTGTCACCTTTTGCTAAAGATTATCTAAATATCTCTAAAATTATTATACTTTATCTGTTGTTCCAAAACTTATTAGAACCAAAACTATAAAACCTGATTCATTCAATAGTTATTTCATGAGTAGGTAGTTGTTTTACTGAGTTAAATCCATTAAAATATCTGGTATTGTTTTTTTGTGAATAAATTTGGTGGCAGGTACAATAAAATTATAAGCCTATTTCCGAAGTCATAAGATTTAAGATATAGTTAAATTGAGGAAATTGTGTAAAAAATTTGATAAGTACAGCAAAAATAGTGTTACCAACTCAGTAAATCAGCCGAATGGCTGGCAAGGGAGATATACAGGCAGATGTTGCGAGTATTTATAGTGCAAGACTCCAGTGCTTCTCTCTTTCTCTCTCTCCCTCTTTCTCCCTTTTTCTCTCCCTTTCTCTTAATGTCAATCCATCCCATCCACCATTTTTACCCTCCTCCCATCGTCCCTGCATTATATTAACATTTGCAACACCTCAGTTGACATCCAGGCCAGTTATATATGATGGCAATTTACATTTTAGTAACAAGCTAAGTTTTTTGAGTAGTGATAATTGACTGTTATCAAAATTTTGCGCCAATTTCCTAATGTGTCTTTTATACTTCATGTAAAACTTTGTACATTCTGTTATTATTATTATTGTTATTCTGGATTTTCATTAAGATTTACCAAAATTATTTAAGATACTCATTTCACAAAAAGTTTATATATATAGTCATATATATATATATATATATATATATATATCCTAATAAAACATATCCAATTTCAAATAACAGTAACTGTAAATCATAGAATTTAATGTATTAATAGTCATGCACATTTCGTCCCAAGTACCATATCGGTTTAACAACAAATCCCTTACATATTAGGATTAAGACCAATCGTTAATGTAGTTTCACGTCACGCATTAGCTCATAACTGTTACTCATTAAAAGGGATTTGTTAAGTTCTAGAAAATCCTCCCAAAATTCTATTGGAAATTTTAGAACAAACATAACATTTAGTCACTAAGGAAAAATTACCTTTTGGTTTGAATAAGAAATTATCTGTAAAAACAGACTAAATAATGTTTAACAGAATGTATAATGTATATTAATGTTTTGAATTTACGATTAAAAAATAATAAAATTTATTATATCTTTTTAATTTTAAGTTGTTAGAGTGCAATTTTTTTTAACTTATAATTTCAATTTTAGTATAAAGTCACTTGCCTACATTTCTTATAATATACTAAAGAATTTATATTACACTGTAAATTGAAATTTAGTTTCGAAAATGTCAGCTGATGCTAAAAATTAATTGCATGTTTACTTTTATCTTTTTACGATTGTGTACACTATGTTTATATAATTTTTGAGGACTATGTCGAAATTTATAGGATTGTATGAAATCTTTTTCTTTTATTACTAAACATATATATTATTTAGTGTACAATAATATATACTTCATTAATCTAAAATCTGTTTGTTCCTTTTTATTATATGTATTAGGAAATTTACAGTACGTACTTATATTACAAGTGTTGCACTTTGTGATTATTGATTAAAATACGGCAATTTTTTCAGAGAGAAGAACGCTGAAAGAAAGATGGACACATAAATTGCAGTGAAAAGTGCTTGAATTCTATAAACGAGACGAATGAATAGGTCCCATTCAATACCTCTTGGCCATTAGAGCTCCAAACCGCGTCCCAGACAAGGAGCTCTAATGTAGCTGAAGTAATTGAATAGTTAATTGAATAAACATTGACTTAATAGCAAACAGAGTGATTGGGGATTGATTAATGGTGACCAGTTGTATGAAAGCCTGATCATTGTGATTATCTTGCAACATCACAATGTTAATTTATTTGCTGGTCGTAAATACAATATAAGCAATTAATTATTTAATGATTAAAGAATCACACATAAAGCTGTTTAGTAAAATATTTTAACACAAAATTTCAAATAGTTAGTAGTAAACTATAATTAGTCCTAGTCAATAGCCTTAGTAAATTTATTGAGTGAAACAATGATTAAGTAACATTTGATTTAATTCAGAAATATTTCTAAAGATTACTCGTTATTATAGGAATGATATCATTCACAAACTCGAACCACGAATAGATCGAAAACATTCCTGATGCTGCATCAATACTTATATGAAAACAAATAAATAATAAAATGTAAATAACGCATTCTCACTTCATGATATGGTCAAAATGACTTACTGGTCTAATAGTTAGGAATTAGTCGTCAAATAAAAACGATAATCCCCAAAAATACGTTACGCTACTTGAAGTAAATGGAAACAATAGCGCCTTTTGTTCATGTAATTTTCCAATTTATGATAAAAAAAAGCAATGCTCAAACCAATTAGGTGTTCAAAAATGGACATTTTCCTTCTTTAGTAAACTGCTTGGTACCTACTATTAAAACTGTGCTCATAACATTGCAATAGCACTTTTTGTGAATATTTCTAGTTATTTTATTAGCTTATAGTTTAAAGAATACTATTGTATTTAACTTGTTGTCCGCCAATTGCTCGATAATAGGGGAATGAAAACAAATTTTCATTTAACGTAAATAAGAGTTTTAAAGCGAATTTTAATGAACCAAGGTAATTTTATTACAAAATAATTTATATAGAATAATACACAACATCGTCCTTTTTGTGAAAAAAATATTTATTGAGCATATAATAATCTCGAATATTCATAGTATTATATTGGGTATACATTAAGATTTTTATTTATTCATTTTATTGTAAGATCATTATTTATTTATGTAAGTAAAACGTTACAATTAATTTTTGTTTGTTCTGAATTATTTGGGTAGCGGGCACATTTCGTTAGTCAGATTTCAGTTAATTGAGACTATGGTGTATATGTAGGGTAAAGGACAATGCTTGTTTTATACAATGTACAGAGGGAATAAAATAATAGTAATAATGTCATATGAATAGGATGATAGCATTTTAAATCTACGTACTTCAGGTACAAAAATCCAAATGTTGGAAAAAGAAACAGATTAAATTAGTACTAATAGTTCAATAATTGCTAAAGACTAAAACTAATATATTTTCCTTACAATATTTATGTACTTATGTACATACACTCATAGAGATGTATATCTATAGCTTATATTACCACACATTTAGTTTTATTTGGCTAAGTACAACTATGCCACTACAGCCCATAGTGACCATACTCCTTGAATTTCATCTGCTACCTGACAAGTTATTATAAGGCATTATCACTCTTTACATGAAATTATCAGTTGCAAAGACTCCTGGCATTCCACAGGTAACCAGTCCTTATTCTTTTTATTTACCATTACAAAATACATCGCATTACTTTACACTTACAGTATGTTAAAAGTTACCGTAATATAAACTTGTGTTGGAATCACATAAATCACAGCGAAACATAATTTTTTTCTTTTTCCTTAAACATCATTTTCTATAACAAATACAAGTAAACTTTCACATGAAAAGTCTTAAATGATTCTGTTACCCCTTATCGTAATGATGAAACACGAAACGTTCTATTTAAAAAGTATTTTTTGCTTCGTAATAAAATAACTTGCAATGTTATTAGGCTTTGGAATGCGTGACCACTATATTTAATACCACTAGTATCACTTAGTTATTGTTTTTAATAGTAATTTGTTAGACCAATAAAGTTTCAGTTTGGTATTTCAAACCGTCGCTGAGTTATAAAGTATTATAAGCAATCCCATACGGCAGATAGACATAAAACTAAGGATGATAGGTCAATATATTATTTGATAAAAGTTATTTTGATCTTTAGAATAACCTGGTATAATATTGGTCAGTTATTTAATAATCTGCAGAAATTATTAAAATTCAAGTACTCAACCTCTTTAAATAAAATCCAGACTTACCTTTTAAATTCAAACATTAAGTTATAATTAAACATTATGCCAGATGTGACCGTTTATTCCAGACTCGCACTAATACAACGTACAACATTTTTACCTCCGCCTGGGTATAGGTATGCCACCAATCACTGTGTCATTACTATCTTTTCCTGCCTACTCCATCGATTGTGCTTCTCTAGACTATGTGTAGTTGGGTTCTTATATTTTTGTGTTAAATTTTGCGTACAGAGATGTAACATTTTGTTTTATAAGCGTATGTTTTTTTGTTTACTTTTGGATTCCTTAAAAACTATGTTTTCCTATGCGACACTTGTAGAAAAAAATCAATTCCAGTCGTGTGACGTCACATCGCATTTCTGCCCTGTAATTGTTTAACACGACTTCATGGTGGGGAATATACATGGTTTTTTATTTCCTCAAATCGAAAGAACATCAAACAAAGAAATGATATACTGTGTAACCATAAGAAAATGAAAACCTATAGTTTACACAGGCCAGAAAATCTAGTTAACTCCCCTCACGACTTGAGAATATAGCACAGTAAATATTCAAGTATTTAATGAGTAGCTCTGACTAAACCGTGGACAATGGGTAATAAAGACTTGTAAGGAAAATAAAGCTATCCATCACGGACTAAACCTTATCTCCCTGAAGCTCGGACTGTTTATCACTGTCAGATGTTATGAGGCCGTTACACATCAACTACGCTGCTCTGACTTAGAGACATCAGGATTCCCTGATATTACATGTTTAGCACCTATAACATGTACAATTGGTATTGTGCATGGAGTCACAGGTGATCATAAATGCGCATTTGGTATAGATTTAGAATCATATTACAATAATGAAAATGACGGCACATCTCTCTAGATAACTAGATAACTCGTTCTTTGTTTGAAGTTGTTTTTTGTTTTTCACGATAGAAGGATTGTGAAGAAAACAGGATTTTTTCCGTACATTTGCCATTGTTCAGTGAATCAAAAAAGTCAGTAACACTTTTTTTCTAGATTTGCAATCTAATCTCTTTTCAGGTAAATAACTAACCTAGATAACTTGGGTATGCAGAGTATTATTGGAATTGTATAGGAAATCAAATATCACGAGAAAAGCTGGTCTGACTTATATATCAGGTTTTCCGCAAAGTACTTATAACAATTTTAGTGACATTTCTCTACGGTACTAGTCTAAATGTTTGGCAGAATATACATAATATGTACTGTAGGTGTTACAAACAACACAAACGTAAAAGTGTTGAAAATGTTTCCATATAGTACTTAAATTTAGAGAAAAACTTAAATCTAATACAACTCTTCCGTGCAAGAAGTCGCAATGTATCACAAAAAGTAGGTCTCATTTACATACGTATATCAGGTTTTACCACTGTGCGGTATTATTACACATTTGGAAACTACAGAAATTATATTGCTTATGATGCCACAAAATACAATAACTACAGAAAACCACAGATTTGATTGCAGTGGGTGATTCCGGTGACATAATATATTCGCCATACATGAAATTATATGAGCCTTCATTACAAACAAGACTCGGAACTTTACCAAAATGGCTTGAACGAATTTTACCATGTGCGGTACTATCACAGTGTTTGTCAAATAAATTAAATTTATGGTATCAGAAGTATTCTTCTACCAAACCAAGAATATTGGAGGTAACAGCTGAACCCGTCTTGGTGACTCACGAAGTGCTGGTGGATACAACCCATAACACAAAGAGCGGAGTGACCACGGTCCTCGAGAGGCCATTCTATGTTCCCGGGGAGCTGGGAGAAGAAGTGGGCTTTCCCATGGGGATGCTGCTCTGGGCTGTTGCTAGAACTCTGCTCAGAAGCACCTCTGCAGATGGTCACACGCATGGGTGTATCCTGTACCTCTGGGGATATGCCGGTAAAAGCTGGCTAAAGGTACCCTTTCCCAGACTCGCTAGTACTGGATCCGATGGTCTGAGTTCACAGGGGTAGGGGACTTAGCTTCCGACATCTGTACCTTCAGATGCAGAACACACAATTGTTCATCCCGGATTTGAGGCAAGAGGTAGGAGTACAATTTGGTGAGTCTTATGATCCGCAGAAGAAGGGTACTATGGGTAGGGGGGCATGGTTAGAATCAGAGGTATCCGATAAAGCCTTCTGTTCAAATGGGGGCGCTGAAGAAGGTGCCGATCGTGAATAAAGGAACGTTGAGAGGCCAAGAAGAATATGGTAACTGCGGGAAGGATAAAGAAGACAATGTCGCCACGAGGAACTGACTAAGGAGGCCCTTGTTCCTTTAGTCAGGTGCTGTGGGGGATGCACGGGGGAAACATCATTAATCCAGTCAAAAATCAGTTTAATTGTATATAAATGTATTTATATATAAATAACCCTGTCAATATGAACGACGATAATAAAACAAAATATTTTCTTAAATGTGATATAAGGTACTAAAATTTTCCCTAATTACTAAGAACTGAATAATTTTTACGTTTTATGAATAATTTTGTTCTTGTAGTTGTAGTTCTCAGTGAGTTTCTTCAGTTTTTTTACGTACAGAACGATCGGTAGGAACTGTAGTTATTATATTTTAGCGCGAAAGCTGTATTTATGAAATCATTCCTTTTCTTTTACTTTTATGAAAACCTAATTTGGATAACATGTTATATGAAGCTGTACATTTACCTAGTGCAACAGAACAGACTTGTAGTTGGCACTTTAATGAAACTTTAAGAAAAACTACTTTCTTGCATAAACATATTATTATAAAAGTACCAAAGGGTTCATTGATAAGATCTCCATAAAGTCCTTTGTGGGTTGAAGCAATATAACCTACATTGTTGCATTATCGATTATATATATATATATATTGGATCGTTGCGCTTGAGGAGTAGTGTCAAAGGCAGGCATCTGCAAACTAATTACATAACTTTCATCTTGATAAAATATAACCTACTTATTCTTCGTCAGTACAATTTGTGTTTTACCTGTATATTTTCATTGGTACAACACCACATACTTATTTTTTTCAATCAAAGTATCTAATTTTGCTAACTAAATAGTAATCGTTAAACAGCATGTCCCAAGCACATTTTTCTTTGAAATTGTGTTAAAGGGTTGGTTAATGCCTACATGTATAACTTAATAACAGCCTAAAGATTACCTAAGTACGCGCTTTGACAGTCTTTAGGTCTACGTAAAACAGTACATACGTTTAGATTTCAACTTAAATAGTAGTAGAACAAAAAACTAAATCTCATTCATGAAGAAAATGTCAAAAATATATTTTGCCAACGATGTTCTTGAATATTTTCATGAAATTAAAAAAATCTTTTTGATTTGGTGTTTACTGATACAGTGTGTCTAATGTAAATAATGAGGTAAATTGTGTTGATGACTCTTAATGATTCATTGCAAAACCTTTTCTTTCAGAAAATCATATATCAATAAATAAACCTAAGAAACCAATCTGGAGTTTTGTCAAATTAAATGTTTGCAACCTTCCTCTTGAGGTTAGGAAAACCAATAACCAAAGTTTATGAGATCGATAAACGGATATTACTTGATGGTTGTGGAGTTTACAAAAGTACTCTAAGACACAAGTTCTCAGGTGTCCTCATCAAAACGAGGCAATATAGTTCTTAGAGAACAAATCCTTCTTGATATCTTTCAAAGTCGATTATTTATATATCATCAGTTTCTTTCCGAAGCTAGTCAGATTTCAGATTCCAAAATAACGTGATGAGAGTTGTAATAACATGTTTTTGGTTTTAGTAATTTTAGGTTTTATTCTTTGTTTAAACTATTATGAGTTGATTTTAGTTTTGGTTATAAAACGCGATTCCTTAGTTAAGGGTGAATATAGTGAACGATCCATCGACAAATATTGTGTGCATGTGTGTGTGTTTTAGACATAAGTATTTATGGATATATACGGGGTGTTCAGTAAAAGTCTTGCAATATATTGGGATTTTGTTCTACACATACAAATTAGTAAAACATTCATATATTGGTTATATCCATTGACCAGTAGCATTTTTTATAAACGATGGCTACAATTCCTATACATACTGCTTTTATAATAATTATTTTGTACACTTTTAATGTTATATTTTGTAAATTTTATTTAACCTATACTATCTATGTGTAAGTCTTTTATATTATATGTATTATTCTTACTTGTGAGTAAATAAATTATTTGAATTTTCTGTAAAAGATGAACACAGTATTCGGTTCTGTTGTAATTTTCCTAATGGATGCAGCCGCACATTACGGTCACTGGGAAAGCTTTGTCCACAGGTTTGATAAATGCGCTGCCAACACATCACTACCATACACAAATACAATGAAATATTGTTTGCACTTTCCCTAACTGAACATAAACAATAATTGGATTGGTTTGACGTCATGTATATAATAAAAGGGTAGACTAGAAAATGATTTGAACAAGGAAATGACTTTAAAAATAATGAAACAACAAATATTTATGATTAATTCCAGACATTTATAACGACAGCTTGAAAAAATATTAACTTTACTGACTACTCCTGAAACTTATATCGTTGAGTTTAATCGTAAGTTGAAATAATAAGATAAGATAAGATAATAGTAAGATAAGATCATTTTATTGAAGTCCTAGGTTTATTGTAACCCTTGTTTTATCGCTTAATTTATACAAATCAAGTTATTTCTAACCTGAAATCTGAAACGATTTCTTCGGAAAAGTTAATTTTATATGATAAAGTACTCCTGTTAATCAAAGAAGTAAGTTAGACCATGTGTCACGTAATTGGTTTTGCTGTGGTTACAATGAAACATGTAAAGTCTTTTGTTCAGTTTATTAAGCCACATGTCTTAATATGTGATTTGTCAAAATGGTGTATTATTGAACACAGTTTTTCAATAAATTGATGTGTTCTGCGATTTCTTCGTTGACCTCCCTGTGAACAAAAAAAGGCTTAAAAAGTGTATAAGGTTTGAGTGTGTTCTTGTAGTGATAAAGTCAAGATAGTCCCCACGTTACCAGCCCTATACAAGGTAACCATTCGTATAAGGTTTATTGAAGTTTATCACTCCATTCAAAATATAGCGCAATAAATTAGTGATTTACTAAAAAAAGACAGTGAATTGAGATCGTTTCTGTAAATGAGTAACATATAGAAAATGGCGCTTCGTAGTCCAATTTCCTTGACATTTTTGATTACTTAATTTGCTCTTAGATTGAGCAACCATGTTAAACAAAACTTTATAAACTGCGGCTTTCAATAGATAGGGAAGTGGGTGGAGAATGAAGATTTAAATTATTTCTAATAATGCTTAATACGTCAAAAAACCGTGCACGTTCCTTTAACGTTTTGCTTAATAAACTTTTTCTTTTTCTTCATATCAGATCCAAGATTGATATAACATCTAAAGATGATGTGTTCAAAATTGCAAATTTAGATTATAGTAATGGAAAATTAAGATTATTACAAAAAAATTTATAAATCTTAGTAACAATCCACCCTAGATTGGAATGCCAGCTTTAAAATTTAGATACAGAAAATATAGATTATTTCTAAAAATGTCTAATATCCTTGAAGCGGTGCATTCCATTGCATGTATCTTAAAATTTGCGTACTTAGTTTATTATATATTAGAAAAAGATAATTAATATTGTTAAATATATTCACCTTTAAAATTTTGATTTGTCCTAAAACTTTATTTTGCGAATAATAATTTAACTAAGACATGAAAAGTTATTATATGTGTATATTATATTATTATGAATACAAAAAATCTATATACAGATGTGTGTGTATATATATATATATATATATATATATATATATATATATATATATCAAGATTATGTCATTCTTCATTAAAAAATTCTATTGAGCCATATTTTGTACAAAAACGTGTCATATTTAAGTCGTTATTTTCATAAATAGCTTACTATAAACATGTTTACCATTATCTTCTGACAATATTTGGTGACATTGGTAACTAATATACACCAAACATTAAAATTTAAACTCAATACAAAGTTATATGTGCTCAAAGAATAATACAGAGATAAGTTTCTGTCATTCCTACAGAATGGTATCAATACTTGAAAATGTTAATATAAATTACTTGCGCTATGCTTTGGACTATGTTATAGCATTCAAGATGAACTCAGTTTTATACTTTAATTAACCTTGGGAGAGACGAAGAAGCTGTAAAGTTAAAGTGGTTTCCGGTGTAGGTAGAGAATACCGCAGTAAATATCCGTTACGCTTCCGGTCCTGGGCAGCACCATATTGTGAGAATAGGGAGACATTTCCCCTACAACTACAAACTTCTTCGTCCTTTACAGCACACAAGGGCCGAACAAACTAAACGACAAACTTCTATTTAAATTTGTCCTTTGAACACTTTTAATTACAGCAATATTTAATTTAATTGATTTGATACTAGAATAACAAGGACGTTTACATAACGATAACGTTAGCTTTGCATTTTCAGACCAGTTCTTAGAATTACGCAAGTTGTTCTTGTTTGACTTTAACGTAGAACTTCAAGGAAATAATCTCTAATTAAATTTACGCTTCGAAAAGTTTCAATTAACTATGCTACTCACTTCATTAAAACATTTTGATGTAAGATTAACAAATGCATTTATGAAACGATAAATGTCAGTATTACATTTCCAGAACGTTTCCTAGAACTACACGAGTTGTTCTTGTTTAACTTGAAGTGAGGAGAACTTCAAGTGACACCGTCTAATTATATTTTATAAGATTCATCTTAGTACCCTATTAAACTACAGGTTTTGTTCGCAGTTTCAACCCAGAGGATTACTAATTGGTTTATTGTATATTAAAACATTCCTGAAAATGCCAATATATTTTGGTAATATAAATTTCAGTAATATACAGCTTCATTATATGATATTAAATTAAGAAATTACGCTTCGGAAAATTCGACCAGTATCGTTATTATTTATAAATATGTATTCTTATGATATTAGAAGAAAATTATAAACCTGTAATTTATACAATCATTATTAAAGTATAACGTTTTGGGATCTGATATATGTCCAAGTATTATTATAAAGGAATAGTTGTTTTCACAATTGTAATAATTTGCAACATAAAAGAAACATAATTTGCTTATCATAAAAAACCAAATATTTAGTCAACACTACATTTTAAGAAGGTTGAGAATACCACTAATACGTTGTGAATCTTAACTACAAGCCACAGACATAAGGACGATAAGGGTTGATATTAGGCAAATCTATAGATCCATAAATTTATATTTTACCCTGGACCGCAAAATCATGGGTGTGCTTAAATGTTATTGCTGTAAGTTTTTTAAATAGCTGAAATTTTATCTTCTAAGTATTTAAATAAAGGTAACCAAACTAAACTAACTTTAACAACTTTTTGGCTTAATAAATAGCCAGTTACGTTGTTTTAAAAGTTTTTGTCACGATGTTTTATCTTTGGTCATCCCATTTATTGTGAAATATTCTTAAGATTTGAAATTTCGAGCAATTTAGGCTTTTAAATTAACCACCTCCTTATATAGTTTATTTTATCTTTTTCATGCGCATTTATTCCTTCATTGTTCATCTGCTCTGAATTGATTAAGTATTATAAACTAGAAGGTTTCATTTCTGGCTCGTTTATACCTTTAGGTTGAACTCACACTGGGCACAACAAAAACCGATGTGTCACTTAAATATGATCAACCTTATGGATGACCAGGAGCGGCACATCACTAACCGCAAATATCAAAATTCTAGGTTGCAAAGGTAGTTTGATAGGTCTAGTCTACTGCGGGAAATGACTGTTGGAATTCATGGGTTTCCTAATAGTGAAAGGTTCTTGCTATCCTAGACAAGGGCGTGCCACCCCTACCTGTTTTGACTGGAGGTACTGGTTCAGAGCTCGGTTCTCCTTCTTCTGACGGGATATGACTGAGATTAAAATCTATAATTCTTCCTCATGGATCTCTACAGGGCCCCTACCCCCACCCTTACCAATCCAGAATGTCCTATCACTCTGGAAGCAGTGCAAAGGTTTTTTAGGACTAGGTACAATTTATAAGCTTCTTGTCCTAAGAGAACAAAACGTTGTACAATGTTTGATTGGTTTGTATATTTGAACTGTTTCTTCCTTCCTCTATAACTTTAATGAAATGTTTATTCATAACTTGTAAACGCCGTAATTTTGAATCTATTAACTGTATATTTTTATCCTAGTAGAAAACACCACCCTAATTACAATCATGCATGCATTAAAATTAAAATGCTGTAAAATACGTATAGGTAACGCAGCGAATTAAACCATAGGAGGCTTATTATATAAAATGTTAATGATTTGATTATTTTAAACTTTTTTGTGCATACAAAACAATTTTATCCACATATTTTAACGCCTTGTATATTTAAATTACAAGAACATATAAAACTCTAAAGGCATTATAATAGGGACTGCAAGGCATTTTTTAGTTATTGTAGTTTTATATAAAATCAAACCATACAACCATATAAGGAGCTACGGATATGATTTTTTTCTGTTGGTTGTTTCACAAAAACCTTTCGTGAACAAAATCTAAGCACCCCTTAGTCTTTGGTGATCCTCTAGTTATGTAGTCCTCCTCTGGTTGGAATGTAGTTTTAGGGCTGTAGGTACATTCCTAATTTGGAATATAGTAGATCTACCTTGCGGTTAGTCAACAGTATACGGGTATAGCACCCAAAATAGCAATAATCCTAGTCAATCTGTAAGCATAAAATCTAGTACAGTGTTCGTATTGAATAGTTAAAATAGTTTATAGTACTATAAACAAATGTTTGTTATGAATGTTTCTGTTTTACGTGGCTGAATTGAACACCCACATCAGTGGTAATATCCGTTACATGAAATGACCTGTCTCTTCCATGAAACTAAATTCCCGTGAACTGCGTCCATAGGTTATAATTTTGCGTATGATAATAGTATTAAGCCAAAATCTTCTTTTAAATATTAATATTAAAGTATTTTACAGTGAATCATAAAATTATCTAAACTCTTATCATTTAAATTTTCATGATTAAAGCCAGTATTGCAGTTGAAAGTGCTTAACCCTTCTGGTGAAGGAGTTTCTATTACGTTAATTATTGTCTTGGTTTAAAGCTAATTAATTTCGGACTGTTTTATGCGGGTGCCACCTTTCAAGATCACCAGCATGCAGTGGATTCAAGTCAAAGGGAAATATATGTATGGAAAATTACTTGGGATACTTTAGGATTTAACAAGGATGTGTTCAGGAATTAGGCATATTCGTTCTAAAGACACAGCTCTACTCTATTTTAGAGCAAATAAACTCTAACGACTGAGATTTATCTACTGGTGTACAACCCCCTGTACTTCGGTATAATAGTTACTGTTAATAACCTAAGGGGTACACTATAAATGTTAGCAACCATCAAATTAATTGATGGGTTATCTGGGACTAGTCTTGTCTAATCTCAAACTAACATACAGCTCACACATAGACTCTATGAGGCCAAAAAAAACTACTTGCATTCATCTATTTAAAAAGTATATGTGATGTATGTCTATTATACGTGATCAAAAAATTAGGGTTCAACAAGACTTTAGAAAATGTTCAAAATTCAAGTATAAATAATGTGTAAAATACCATAAACAGATCCATGAAATCGTTTACTAAATGCTACTACAATGTTTTAGGAGCCATCCTAAATGAAAGAAAAATCTATGATGGAGTAAAAATAAAAAAAAATAAATGTTACAGAACATTTGTAACACCCAAAAAATATTATTTAAACATTTGCAGAAAATTACAAATTAGTTTTCTATTCAGGTCAATAAACATATAATACAATTTTCCATTTTAAACTCCATTGTTTTAATTGAAGAAAAATCCTTCTAATTCGATAAAATTATTTCAGAAAGAATATGAAAATGGACAAATATTACAACGATTTAAAAAAAACCGTTCTAAAATTTTAAAAATGATTATACTAAATAGCCAGGTTTATAATTCTGAAAAAGTAAAATCAGAAATCTTAAATAATTAAAGAATCTTTCAAAAGAAAATAAGAGCAATATATGTCTTTTTGTTATTGAAAAAATTACAAGATATCGCTAAAACATTATGTGAAAAGAAATCGTTTATTCTGAATAAATCCTAATGATATGAACTGTCATAAACGACATATCCGTATATGACATTAACTAACTGACAAATGAGCACAAAGAGAATGTTTTACAACGTCACGTGTAACATATTTGTGAGATCGTGACGTATCAGCTGATTTTACGTCACTTCAGTATGGACAGGAATTTGAATATCACGTCAACTAACTGACAAGTAAGCACAAAGAGAATGTTTAAAACGTTGGGGGACGTTTGTTCTGAAATACTTCTAAACCAATACCTGATATATTTCTAGAGAATATCACAATATTATATACCGCAAAAGTAAGTTGGTTATTTAGAAATAACCTATCGATATAATCATATTATGGTAAATGAAATATTTTATAATTGCTGTAAATTTAATTATTTTTTACTATAAACTTTGCAAAAGATGACAATGTAAGTGATTACAAAACATTCTCACTCTCTCACGAAAGTCGTGGACTATTATGCTAGCCGATGATTGTTTTTGAGTAATGCTGACCATGAAGACGTAATCTGTGTACTATTCTGATTATGAAATTTAATATTTTAAATTAACGTTTTTGCAATTCTTTGTGATTTTGTAAATTTTTACATTTTTATAAGTGTTAATGGCAAGACTTTTTTGCATTTTAAAGGTTTTTTTTTCATTACGATTATTGTTGTTGCCACTAATCAGGTATCTGTCTTTCTGGACTCAGATAACAATCATGTTTTGTATTGTTGTCCACTGACCACATTACTTGTAGAAGTGGTCAGTTAATTCCAAGTCAGTCTTATGTTTTGTACAATGTACTATTATGATGGAATAAATTCATTTATCATTTTTTTTTTATCATTTGTTTTTTTATTTATAATGAGGCTGATTAAACCTTTTCATGCACTTATCAGTAAATTACTCCTTATTACAAATACACTAATATTTACATTTGCGAAAAAAATTAAACAACATAATATGAATTAAGAAACAAGTTGGTGTTTGCTTTTAAAACATAGTTTCCGTATGCTATTAGATATTCACCACATATGTATTTAGTTCATTATCACTAAACTGAACCATATGCATGAACCTAGAATTTGTAAATAGTTTATAATATCTAGCTGATTGGCAACAAGCATTACTATAATATTTGCTTAAGAGAACTTTAAAATAATGTTTACTACGCTTCTTTCAGTAAATGTAAAATATCTCCATTACGATTATATCTATGAAAAATATGTCTCGAATAAGCTATATAAATTGTGAGAAATCTATTGCAAAATTATACGCTAGGAAGCGATGTTTACCTAAATTGTCTATTAAGTCTACAGGTAATGGGAAATAGGGATAATGTAGTAGTTACATTGAAGTAGTGTAATTGCTGGATTATTACACAGGATCATTATTGGAATCGAATTGTCCGAGCCCAATCACTGAACTGACCGCAATCCTGTCACCAACAGCTGATGTCCAATTCAGTAACAATTAGCTTCACTAAATAATGATTTACCATCACACGTATGATTCTATTCTACGTAATATAATTTCTACATC